>NW_020621603.1:16603115-17803115 GCF_003573695.1 Papaver somniferum | reverse complement strand
TAGGAGGGAAGCTGAGAAATGTGTGGAATCGATGGTAATCAAAGATTGTAGGTGTGTTGCGTATTCTGAATAAGATAAGTTCTGAATTATTAAATCTCTGTTGAGAGTAATTTCTCAGGTGATGAGTGGTTAATCTCTTGTTGTCTGTTTGACGTGAGATTCCCATTCCTTTTTCAATCATAATTTAGAGACTTATTTATATTGCTGGAATTGTAAACACCATAATCCCATGAAGTGTGATAGTTGATGGAATCAAAGAGTGGGGACATGGAAATCGTGTTTGAAACCAGTTGCTCATCGTGCAGAGACTTGGTAGATTTTCCATCCACTACTTTGTTAACTCCTTTAACTGATTGCACGACTTTCTCACATTCTCATCGTGTGTATGAACACACGTGCCGTAGACCGCCGGACCAAAACCCTAGTTGATATCCCCCCATGTGACACGATTGACGTCCCGTGATTAATTTAGTCAGTTGTTGACTTCATGACTTTATGGGACGATGAGTCCATGTATTTGCTGAGTTGAACATGATTTTGCAAAACTTTCTGAGACTCATGAATTGGACGTGTATGTTGAGACATAGGTATAATTTTCGCGTTGGTAGTTGAGGTGAGCAAGTATTACTCATTCGATGAATTGTTGAATATTGAGGATTGAACCAATATTCCTTCGTTTGAGCAAATATTGCTCATTTGAGCAAGTGTTGCTCGTCTGATGAATTATTGGTAGCGTGACCAAAATAAAACATTAATCAGAATACTGGTAGTTGAACCGAGTATAATAAAATGATGATCATGAGATCGTCGTAAAATTATTAGTGTTCGAATCTGTAATTATGATCCTTGGACTCAGAAATCCTAATTTGATCAATTGATGACCAATTGATGGTTTATTAAAAATTCAACCATGGAATGAAGAAGGGACCGGCTACATGGGATCATGAGTCGATCATGTAGCGCCCATATGCTCGAGTGAGCAAATACCAAGATCTCTTGAAGAGTTGGTGAAAGAATGATCAAATGTTGGTTCAATCATTTCTCACATAATGCTCGTCTGAGCCTTAGGTGATAAAACCTAATTAATTATGAAGAGGTGAGGGACCGACCAATGGGTCATGAAACCGTCCCTGGATGGTCACGGGATCGAATGACGATCACTCTATGAAAATTCCAAAATTATTTGGAGGAGTTTTGGACCTAATACGTGCAATTGCGCAAATTAGGTCAAATCATGAAAATACGTGGGACCGGCTCCTTGCGAGCCAACGAGCCAACCTTGGTCGGTCAAGGTAACATGCTCATGTCGTCAAAACGTTTTTGTCTCAGTCCTGAGAATTTTGATATTTTCTGGCGTGCGTTTGAGCAACCATTTGGGAAAATATGACAAAATCAGGGTTTTGCTGAAACTAAGGAAACTTAATGAAATGAAGGAAAATAACTATAAAATGAAGGAATGATGAGGCGTGGAACCGTTGAGGCCAATATATGGTCAGCCGGCCAGTGACCACGGTCCCGTGGTGCCTTTTCCTAATTTTATATTTTTTTTCATGATTTTATGAAAATATCATGAAATCAAGGAGTTTGTTGAAATTAAGGAGAAGTGAAGGAGTTTCCATGGGATCAAGGAAACAAATAATATTAAAATAATAAATTAAGGGCGTGTGGGACTGGCTTTGAGCATGGTCGGCTGGCTGGGGCCCGGTCCCGTGCGTTTCCCTAATTTTATGTAATTTTTGTGTATTATTTCCATGATTGGAAGGAATTTTCATAATTTGAGAGAAATACCTTGAAATCAAGGAATTTCATGGGATCAAGGAAACTTAAAATAATAATAATAAAATAAAGGGACGTGTGGGACCGGCTAGGGCATGGCCAGCAGGCTGGGGCCCGGTCCCACGAGTTTCCCTAATCTTATATTATATTTTTCATGGTTTTATGAAAATACCATGAGATTAAGAAGTTTTCATGAGATTAAGGAAATATTAATAAAATAATAAGGAACCATAAGGTGTGGGGCCGGCCGGAATCAAGGCATGGCCGGTTGGCCAATAAACGCGACCCCACGACATTTTTCCCAATTTATATTATTTCCTTGGTGCGAAGGAAACACCATGAAACTGAGGAGTTTCCTCAAAACGAAGGATATTTGTTCAAATGAAAGGATTTTCATAAGATCAAGGAAAATAACAAAAATATGACTAAAATATAAAACTGGCATGGGACTGGCCACGGCACGGCCGACCGGCCAGTGGGCCCAGTCCCCCAGCACCTTGGTCAATAATTTATTATTTATTATTTTCTTTCCTGTTTTGCATAGGTTCATCGTTTCGTCGTATTTTGAAATACTCGTTCGTGCGTTCAGGTGATTGTTAGTGCATCATCGTCGAGTACACTTGCACCTTTTGAGTCGGGTCTTACTCTAAGGTAACTCAGACGCCCATATGTTGAATATTTATTACTAACCCATGGAATTCTGCTGGGAAGAACCATAGATTGAAGTAACGAAATATTACGAAAATATTTGAATATTTTCAGAAATTCAGTGGATGAATCCAAGAATTTAGGAATAATTAATTGATGGCTCTATACTAGTACGATCGTCTAAGAGAATTAATTGTTCTGAGCGACATGAGCTAGTTGAAGCGTCATATCCTTTATATAGTCAGGGAAAACTGTTGTTTGTATCCTGAAGACGTTATTGCTCTATACTAGCAGGAAAGCTGTCTACGAGCCGTCCAATCTCGTGATTCTATATAGAAGTAATTATTGAAGTGTTCATTATTCATGAGGTATGCCATTGCCTAGCCAAGAGACTACATATCTGCATGTACTCTGAGAGACAATATTCTGAGTCAGAGATTCGATGAGAGACCCGTGTCTAGATACTCGCGTCTGATTGCTGGATCAGAAGTTCGTATAATTATGGGTTTATGATTTTAGCCTTTGTCGAAAACCCACCATATTCAAGAGTGTATCAAATCGTTCGCCCAAAGTAGGGTGAACGCGCTGCTTTGAAAACCCTAAAATTACTTTGTGGCAACACATTACTACCACAAATCGATCACGACCATCCAACTTCGCCATCCGAATTGAGTGGCTTAGATTTATTTTTAGGTGACCCAGGGGATGTCAGCATGCTCGTTAGCAACCCACCTTTGTACATGGTCGATCGACCTACTCAAACCCAAACGCAGCGTCTCGAATCGCTCGCTTAAAAGGGAGTTGGTCGATCGGCCTCCAAACCCTAAAAATCGCGTCAACAACATTGAACAACTGTCGAAAATCGATCACGACCATCCAACTTCGCCAGCTTAGTTGGACGGTGTAGATTTATTCTCATAAAATTAACAAAGTAACGTTATGACAGTCGCATCATCACTCCTCCATAGGGAGTGATCGACCAGGTGGTAGTTCGCCCATAGGGCACTTGAACGATCACCCAAAAGTGGTCGATCACGCTACCCTTTTAAGACGCTCAATCTGTGATTGATTTAATCGAGCTCAAAAACAACGATGCTTTTGTAGATGGTGGATTTTTGACAAGGGAAAAATCGTAAAACCATAATTATGCATACTCCGGATCCGGCAATCGGATGAGTATTGAGACTCATGTCTCTCAACAACGCGTGAAAGCTCATGCCATAAAATCTCTGAATGAGAAGGCTGTCTCTCAGAGTATCCGTAGATGTTTAGTCTCCCAGCTGAGGCCACGGCACATCTCATGAATACTGAGTAATTTAAGTAATTATTTCTATATAGAATCTAAAGATTGGACGACTCCTAGACAACATGCCTGCTAGTATAGAGCGACAACGTCTTCAGGATGCAACCAAGTTTTCCCTGACTATATAGGAGAAATATGATACTCCAGCAAGTTCATATTGCTCAACTCTCAGATAATTAATGCTCTTAAATAGGAAGCCCTACTAGTATAGATCCATCAGTTAATTATCTCTAATCGCCTGAATATCCAGCAATATTCTACGATTCTTCGTTATATTTCGTCATTTCAATTTGTGGTTCTTCCCAGCAGAATTTCATGGGTTAGTCATAAATATTCAATGAAACAGGCATCTGAGCATCGAATAAGCCCTGACTAAAATGGTGCAAGTGTACTTAGCAATAATGCACAGACCAGCATTTGAATGCGCAAACAAGCATTTCAAAAATACGAATGAACGATGAACCTATGAAAAATAGGAAGGAAAAATAATAATAAAAAAATATTAGCAAAGGCGCCAGAGACTGGGCTCACCAGCCGGTCGGTCATGCCGTGACCAGTCCCACGCCAATTTTATATTTTATCATATTTTATTATTTTTTCTTGATCTCATGAAAATTCTCTCGTTCGAGAAAATCTCCTTCGATTCAAGGAAATTCTTTAATCTCATGATATTACTTTATGTCAAGAAAATAATAAAATTAGGGAAAGGTGTCACGGGACCGAGCACCAGCCGGCTGGCCATGCCCTAGTCGTGGCCGGTCCCACACCTCATGTCCCCATTATTTTATTATTTCTCTCAATCCATGAAAATTCCCTGATTTCATAAATTTTCCCTAAAACCATGAAAATTCCCTGATGTCATGAATTTTCCCTAAACCCATGAAAAATATTATAAAATTAAGAAAACTCGTGGGACCGAGCCCTATCCGGCTGGTCATGCCCTAGTCGGTCCCACACGCCTCTTGTTTTATTTTTGTTATTTGTTTTGTTTTCCTCATTCCATGAAAACTCCCTGATTTCAACAAAATACCTTGGTTTCAACAAATCTCTCTGATTTATGAAAATTCTCTAAAATCATGAAAAATTACATAAAATTGGGAAGAGTGCCCTGGGACCGTGCCCGTTGGCGGCCGGCCATGCCTTGGCCATTGTCGGTCCCACACTCCATCATTCCCTATTTATTATTATTTTATTTCTCTCATCTCATGGAAGTTCTCTAATTTATTAAAACTCTCCGGTTTCATGGGATTTCCCTCAATTCAGAGAAAATACGCAAAATTACATAAAACTGGGAAAAGTGTGGGACCGTGCTTGTCAACCGTCCGGCTATTGCCTAGCCGTGGCCGGTCCTACACCTTGCAATTCCCTATTTTATTTATTACTTTTCATCATTTTATGTATTTTTCCTAGTTTCAGCAAAACCCTGGATTCTGCATATTTTCTCAAAATGTTGCTCAAACGCGCATCGGAAAATTTCGAAACTCTCAGGACTGAGACACGGACATTATGGTGACAATGGCACATCCCATTGACCGACCAAGGGTGACACTAAGGCATTCAAACATCCGGTCCCACACGTTTTAATGATTTCAACCTAATTTGCTCAATTGCTCATATTAGGTTCAAACTCTTTCCAAACAATTGGGGGTTTGCTCAAACGACCATCAATTGGTCCCACGGACACCAAGAGCCGGTCCCATGACCTCTTGGTCGGTCCCTCATCTTTTCATGGATAGGTTTTATTATCTGTCGCTCACACGAGCACTATTTTAATAAATGATTAAACCAGCATTTAATCATTCTTTCACCAACTGGTCGTCAAGAGACTTTGGTATTTTGCTCATTCGAGCATCTGGGCGTTACATGGTGGAGTAATCATCCCATGTATCCGGTCACTGCTTCACTCGGCGGTTGAGTTTGAATAAATCATCATTTCATTAAAATTAGGTTTTTGAATCCAGGGCTCTGCAAAAACATGATTCTGAGCAGATTAAAAAACTGATAATTTTATGTTAATTCCATGATCAACATTTTTATTTATTATACTCGACCCAACAGTTAGTATCTTAAATTAATATTTTATTTGGTCATGCTACCAACAATTCATCAAATGAGCAATATTCGCTCAAACCGGCAATATTTGATCGCACCAGCAATATTTCTCAGATTCAAGAATATTGGTTCAACTATCAATATTCAACAATTCAGCAACACAGTTTGCTCGTCTTAGGTAATCAACATAATAATACCTCGTCTCAGCAGACATATTTAATTCATGAGTTTCAGAACATTTGCAAATCATGTTCAACTCAGCAATACATGGACTCATCGTCCCATAAAGTCAG
Organism: Papaver somniferum; assembly: GCF_003573695.1. Classification (NCBI taxonomy): domain Eukaryota; kingdom Viridiplantae; phylum Streptophyta; class Magnoliopsida; order Ranunculales; family Papaveraceae; genus Papaver; species Papaver somniferum. The sequence goes on along the minus strand of NW_020621603.1, from coordinate 17,797,043 downwards.
CAACTAACTCCACAATCACGAGATATCAATCGTGTCACATCGGGGGATATTAACTAGGGTTTTGGTATGGTGGTCTAGGACATGTGTTCACCTACGACGAGAATATGAGCAAGTCGTGCAATCAGTTGGAAGAGTCAGCAAAGTAGTGGATGGAAAATTAACCAAGTCTCTGCACGATGAGCAACTGGTTTTAACACGATTTCCCACTTCCCCACTCTATGATTCCAGCAGCTGTCACACTTCATGGTATCAAGGTGTTTTTAATTTGGTAATATAAAAAGACCTCTGAATCATGATTGAAAGGACAAGATTCGAATACACGAACATTCGTCTAAACAAGCAATTTCTCGGCAAGTTCATAAATACAATCCTTCGTCTACACGAACTCATCGTCTGAGCAATCACTCTCAATTGAGTAAAATTCAATCATTCAGAGCGTTCTTACGCTGAATTCACAACACACCTACAATCTCAGATCACCATTGATCCCGCACATTTCTCAGCTTCCCTCCTACAGATCAACCCATCCTCTCTTGTGACTAAATTGACTCTGGAACGACCATTGTTCTTGGTTTAGGCTGGAGTCCTACAGATTGATATCTCGAACTTAAAGCACTCCCTTCTTGCAGTGCATCTGTGTGAGGTTCAACATTTCGCTCGGTTCAAGGAGTCTCCACACGGACGTCTCCTCAATTCCGTAAAGACCAGCAAATAGTTTTTCCCCATCTACAGATTGGCGACCACAGTGGGAGGTTAATCTCTCGGTTGCAATATCAATTCACAAAGATGGCTGGTCTTAGGTCTGGGTTAGTTACAGGTCCAATACAAACGACGCTAGCACTAGCAACCACAACAATGAGGATATCCCGGAAACAATTCCGTCCTCTAACACTGACGGTGGTGATGTTACTCCTCCTCACGCTAACACGGAAGGTCATCCCCTCCTCGTCCGACATCCCGAGGAAGTCAGAGAAAATCCGCCTGCCATAGGCGATCTCATAAAAGTGCAGGAAAATCTTGCTAAGAATCAGACTGACGTGGCTGCTACACAGAAGGAGCTGTGCAATTATCTCAAAACTCTTACTGATAAGATGTCAGAGAAGACTCAAGGAAAAGGAAAATAAACATCCTCAGATGCTTATCCTGAAATAGTTCCAATTCATAGAGTGGATGACAGCGAAGTCGGCAAAGCTGCAGACGATCCATCAGCAAAGGAATCATCAAATTTCATTACTCGGGAAGATTTGGAACTCCTCTTGGAGAACCGTGGAAAAGACAAGACATCACATGTCCATCGTCACCAGCCTCCGTACCCTGCTGCTACGCAAATGATTCCTCTTCCAAAAGGTTATACCTTTCCAACCTTCACTTTGTATGACGGAACAAGCAATGCTTAAGAACATGTTTCTCGGTTCCTGGAAGCCTTGGGTGAATATGAACATAACCATGTTGTTCGCCTCAAAGAATTTTCAAAATCCTTGAAAGGCAAGACATACACCTGGTACAAGAACATCGCACCAGGAACTATCAACAATTGGGGAGAAATGATTAACGCCTTGTACAGAAAGTACTTCTTTGTGTGAGAGCAAATTACTCTCTTTGATCTTGTAATAATGTTTCAGAGGAGCAATGAACATCCCAATGACTACGTGAAAAGATTCAGAATCCAGGCCCTGGACTGTCATGATCCAAATATCACGGAGCAACAACTGGTAGACTTGTGCATCAACAGCATGATCCCAGTATACAAAGCTTTATTGGAAAATCTTCGTTTCCACACCTTCTCAGAGCTTCATGAAGCGGCGAAGAGATCGGCAACTACTGCACCCGCTTTACTGGAAAGAACAAAAGATATAAAGGCTGAAGAACTGCGAGATATTCGAGGTAGCAGACGTCTGATTAACAAGCAGTACAACTTCCAGCCTTCCACAAACGCTGTTGCAGAAGGGAGCAAACGGAACGACGAACCGCCGCGCAAGCATACCTCATCCCAAAGAAGGACAAGCAAGATGCACAAGCCTCTGACAAACATAGGGGAGTTCCTGATCAAGAAGCACTTGACTTTCCATTTTCCATTGAAGAGGTGATCGAACTCCTGGATGTCTGGATCCAAGATGATGCAATCAAGTTGCCATATGTCAAGAAAGAACCAACTAAAGAAGACATGGAAAGTCCTTGTTACTTCCACTTCCACTGGTTCGTCAATCATCCCACAAGCAACTGCAGAGTTTTGAAGCGCATATTCAGGGAGAAGGTTGAATCAGGAGAGCTTCAACTGGGGACTGAAGGAGTACACAAGAATCCTCTCCCAATCAGAATCTTTACACTCTCTGAACAACCTATCAAAGAGGCAGTTCAATCCTTGGTCGAACATGAATTGCTCTATTTGTCGAAGGCACAAAGGAGAGACATGTTCACAGCACTGAACCACATCGTGTCAAGAAGTCCATTCCGGAAATACTTCTTGAGCCTCCATCCACAGACCAAGATATGTACGATTGGGGACTGCTTTCCACATTCAATCTCAGAAGAAACGAATTTGGAAGAACGTTGATCGATGCCGCCATCAACAACATTCTATTGAATACCATCGGATCCATAGGAATCACTCGACGAGAATCTACTCATTCCCATATCAATCAAAGACCTTGAAGGAACGCTCGGAAATACTTATGGCTACATCACTCTCAAGGTGAACATAAGTTCAACCTGGACAGAGACCAAGTTTCACATAATCAGGAAGATCCAGGATATGACATGTCCTTCAGACGAACATGGATCCACGCTGAAAAATGGGTACTTAAGAATCGCCTTTGGTTACACATCTCTCCAACGAAGAAAGTTCTGATCCAGAAGATTTTGCGGACGTTCCATCATCAGAGGACTTGGAGGAATTTCGAACTTTGAAAAGGTTGAAACAAGAACCTGCAAAAGATGCATAGACATTCATCAAAAGGTCTTGAACTCAGGAAAGTTTCATTCCTCCCATGTCTTTGTCATTTATTTCCTCACATGCTATTCTAGCATGAGGACTCAACTCTGCTAGCATCTCTGCTATTGCAAGACGTTATAAGTGGGTAATCTCACTTCAGCGATATTTTACCAAGTGGTAAAATCTGACATTTCTCCGAATCGAGCATCTCACTGAGATATTCATTACCCAGATGATATTCAAGCACGACAAAGAACAATTTGGGCATTTTCCCATAGCCTTGCAGGAGTGTTCGTGTGCCACGAAATCAGAAAGCTCTGATGTCTGCACAAGTGTTGAATACCACTACCGTGACTAAAAGAATATTGCATTAACAGAAGATAGTTGGGACCCAAACGATCAAACCTAAGACATGCTCAAGGGATATGACACTTCAACGCTCAAGCATCTAAGAAGCCTTCAAATTGTACTGTCAATCAAAGAGTACACCTCCTATAACGGCACATATAGCTTCAGCGCAAATATCTCGATGATGACACACTGATTCAACACCAACGCAATCAAAGTGTAACTAAATTACAATCGCTAATTCTTCATTATCCCATGATAAGACTTCTGAAGCAGATGCAATATCATTCATTCACAGATGGCACAAACTACTTCAACATACACTGGGGACTTGATCTTATTGGAATTTGCAATCTGATGTGATTCCATGAAACTTCATCAACGGAACCTCTCTACATCACAAGCCTTGCACGACCAAGGAACTTTTCTCCTCACATCCAGAATGGAGACTGCCGATGTTATCTTCCACAACAACATCGATTCCCTGACGAAGCCATTTTACAGTAAAGTCATATTCAGGAGAATTTGGGTTGAAATCCTAGAACATCTTCATCTTAGGAATGCTCAACTCACCAACTAGTTCGTGCATGTAAAGGATCACTGGATGGAAGAGCAAAGACTATCATTTTTCGGTCTCTGGAGCAACTCCAACCATAGTATCGGCATCAACAAGGACATGTGGAAGAACCCCATTCATGGTATCAGCATCAACAAAAATTTCTGGAGGAAATTCAATTGTGATCTCATCAGTCTCAGGCGCAACATCCGGCTTCATCAACTATCCATTTTCTGAAGCGTTACTCTATGGATCGTACTTCTTCAAGCCCTAAGGATTCATGTCAAGTTTAGACCTGAAAACATAAACGCCTTTCCAAAGTTTACACGACAGACGGGCAAAAACCAAAGTCTTCTACAAGATGTTCTCATCGCCTCCACAAAAGAGATACAACACATTTCAGGCCAGGGGTTTACAAAACGTACGAATGGGTGAAGAATGGGACAATGCTTCCTCAACAAAAGATGTTCGTCTATGTCTCTTCTACAACATACCAAAATGACGCATCAATTGGACATACGATCTGAAAGATACGGTCTTTACCGTCAGGTCTACGAGATCTGAAAAATTTGTACGGGATTACAAATTACAAATGTGCACGCTTCGTTGGCTGACCTATACAACTCCAAATTAAGTGATTATTTTCTCATGTGATAACTCAATCTCTTAGCTTCAAAAGTTGTGGTCAAGCATCAAATTTCGACGTCGTATGAGGTTCCCACAGTTTCCAGAGCATACAACATGCAAACAGCAATTCTTAGACGGGATTCATAACTTCCACAGTCGATCGGTGTCCACCAGGTCATTCCGCTAAGTTCTTCATCAAGGTACCTCCAAATTCGATCACCTAGGTCTTTACATTAATTTTCTACCTTGGTCCTCTATCTAGGTCTTGCCATAAGAAGGGAAAACAAAAAGAGAGATTTAACAAGATAATGGGATCCACTGATCATGGCTATCAGTTTCACAGTCCAAGACTCGTGACACCAGACTCTCATGTGCTGGTCCTTCATGATAAAATGAATGCTGCCACCGAGACATGGAATCAAGGTCATTACATCACCCCCTCTTGAGAGCAACCTCAGTAATGGTCCCGTGACCAGGGTTTCGGAAGTGACGTTTCTACGACTGACAGAAACAAGATGACACTGCAAGCACCATGCTCATGTATAAATCAAGGAGTCCTGATCTCAATTGAATCAATGACATCAGAATCCTTCATCAACCGTTCAAGACACAAGTGCATGGTCTAAAGACAAAACATGGATGTTTTATAGCAAGCTCGTCTGAGATGATTTTACACTGTCCTGTACAAACCGAAGAACTGGGAGTAATTGGTGAAGAATATAGGGATGGGTCATATACCATTCTCTTCGTATGGATGTCCTCTACAACATATCCAAAATTCACAGCAACTGAAGAAACGAGCAAGGAGATGTGGACAAAACATTGGACAACATACAATCTGAAAAAGTTCTGAAAATCTCCTGGAAGTTTACTGTTTCGCCTTTTTCAGGCCCTAAACATGCTCAAAACTCAAAAATCTTCTTTGAAAAATCTTGTAAATTTTCTGAGGATGAAGAAACATGGATAGATCACGAAAATCCGACATCGGCCGAAGATTCTACAGCATTTTCAATGAAGACCTGACTTATGAATTTTCTGATGACGAAATTCTTCATTCATATACATCTGAATCAGAAGCTACGCCTTCCGCGCGAGATCAGACTTCATCTTCAGCCGCTAGTCTCATTTGCTGAAGCCGGCGGTGTTTTGCTGATAAGCTGCAAGCCTTTCTTCTTCAGCTTTGCTTTTCAGTAATAAATCATCTCGTCCCTGCTTCTCTTTTGCATCTGCTAAGGCTAAGAAAGCGTTGATTCCACTACGGACGACTCCCAGATGATCGAAAGACATACAATGCATCGTCTTTACAGTGTCTCTGAAAGGTTGATTCACATCGGCATGAACATCTGTAGAAATCTTCATCTTTGACTTGATATTTCTGGAGTGTTCCCCGGAAGGGACAGAAGAGTGGTTGTAACCAGAAGTCACTACTATCTGAGGAGAAAGACATGGAGTCACGGATATACCAATAACAAACACGCAACAAAATGGTAACAATCCAACTCTTACCTATTTACGGTTTCACTAGCTGTAGTGATTATAACGTCAGAATTTTGAAAACTTGATCGTTCCTTCAAACCTACAAAGACGAGCAAAATTCATTATTCAAAATGATGACTTGATGTTCATAAAACCGTGAACAACTCACATGAATTTTAACATCCACTAGTTTTTCAAAAATTGGACAGACGTCCATTCTACAATTGTGAAAACTTACATACAGACATTATTTCACCATGTATAATTGTCTACTTTCAACAGTTTTCCAAAATCAAAACATTGGTTTTACAAAATATATATATTTAACGTGAAACTCACGTAAGTTTGAATATATATATGCTCCCTCGCGCGAGCATTTGTATTTGAAGTGAGAGTATATTTTCAAAGATTTCTGATAGCTCGAAGATAAAAAATTTCATGAAAGCTCATAACTAAAATTTTATTACTAACAGACGCACGTTTGTTCAAAAAAAATCTCTCGTACGAGCATCCACCTTTGAAACGAGAGTTTATTCCACGTTGTGAAATCTCACATATTTAAAAAAATAAATTTTTGTTTTTCGTGAAAGCTCATAGAAATTTTTTTTATCATTAGACTCAGGTCTATTTTGTTTGTTTCTTAAACTAATGAATGAACGTCCGCGCTAAAACGAATTCCTTTCTTGGGCCTGGATCCATGAATCCTAAACCGACCAAGGTTCCGTCATCAAATCAGCGGTTCTACACCAATTTATGCTCGTTGGATGACGCTCTATTATGCCACTTGGGTTTTCGCTCAAACCATGGTTTACTCATTCAATTGAAATTCGGTAACGTCTTATCTTATGACTAAGTTCAATTATTGTCTGTAACTGGAAAATCACCATTCAGTGCTGACTGAGGAACATGACTGTCCCTCACTAAGCAGGGGACTTAATGTAGATGGTGGATTTTCGACAAGGACAAAATCGTAAAACCATAATTATGCATACTCTGGATCCGGCAATCGGATGAGTATTGAGACTCATGTCTCTCAATAAAGCGTGAAAGCTCATGCCATAAAATCTCTGACTCAGAAGGTTGTCTCTCAGAGTATCTGTAGATGTGTTGTCTCCCAGCTAAGGCCACGACACATCTCATGAATATTGAGCAATTTCAGTAATTATTTCTATATAGAATCGAAATATTGGACGACTCCTAGACAGCATGCCTGCTAGTATAGAGCGACAACGTCTTCAGGATGCAACCAGGTTTTCCCTGACTATATAGGAGAAATATGATACTCCAGCAAGTTCATATTGCTAAACTCTCAGATAATTAATGCTCCTAGATAGGAATCCCTGCTAGTATAGAGTCATCAGTTAATTATCTCTAATCGCCTTAATATCCAGCAATATTCTACGATTCTTCGTTATATTTTGTCATTTCAATTCGTGGTTCTTCCCAGCAGAATTGCACGGGTTAGTGATAAATATTCAATGAAACAGGCATCTGAGCATCGAATAAGCCCTGACTAAAATGGTGCAAGTGTACTTAGCAATAATGCACAGACCAGCATTTGAATGCGCAAACGAGCATTTCAAAAATACGAATGAATGATGAACCTATGAAAAATAGGAAGGAAAAATAATAATAAAAAAATATTAGCAAAGGCGCCAGGGACTGGGCTCACCAGCCGGCCGGTCATGCCGTGACCAGTCCCATGCTCAATTTTTTATTTTATCATCTTTTATTATTTTTCCCTGATCTCATGAAAATTCTCTCGTTCGAGCAAATCTCCTTCGATTCAAGGAAATTCTTTAATCTCATGATATTTCTTTATGTCAAGAAAATAATAAAATTAGGGAAAGTGTCACGGGACCGAGCACCGGCCGGCCGGCCATGCCCTATCCATGGCCGATCCCACACCTCATGTCCCTATTATTTTATTATTTCTCTCAATCCATTAAAATTTCCTGATTTCATGAATTTTCCCTAAAACCATGAAAATTCCCTGATTTCATGAATTTTCCTTAAACTCATGAAAAATATTATAAAATTAAGAAAACTCGTGGGACCGGGACCGGTCATGCCGTAGTCGATCCCACACGCCTCTTGTTTTATTATTGTTATTTGTTTTGTTTTCCTCATTCCATGAAAATCCCTGATTTCAACAAAATACCTTGGTTTCAACAAATCTCTCTGATTTTATGAAAATTCTCTAAAATCATGAAAATTACATGAAATTGGGAAGAGTGCCCTGGGACCGTGCCCGTTGGCCGGCCGGCCATGCCTTGGCCATTGCCGGTCCCACACTCCATCATTCCCTATTTTATTATTATTTTATTTCTCTCATCCATGGAAGTTCCCTAATTTCATAAAACTCTCCGGTTTCATGGGATTTCCCTCAATTCAGAGAAAATACGCAAAATTACACAAAACTGGGAAAAGTGTGGGACCGTGCTTGTCTAGCCGGCCGGCCATGCCCTAGCCATGGCCGGTCCCACACCTTGCAATTCCTTGTTTTATTTATTATTTTTCATCATCTTATGTATTTTTCCTAGTTTCAGCAAAACCCTGGATTCTGCATATTTTCTCAAAATGTTGCTCAAACGTGCATCGAAAATATTAAAACTCTCAAGACTGAGACACGGACACTATGGTGACACGGGCATATCCCTTTGACCGACCAAGGGTGACCCTAAGGCTTGCAAACAGCCGGACCCACACGTTTTTAATGATTTTAACCTAATTTTCTCAATTGCTCATATTAGGTTCAAACTCTTTCCAAACAATTGAGGGTTTGCTCAAACGACTATCAATTGGTCCCACGGCCACCAAGAGCCGTCCCTATGACCTCTTGGTCGGTCCCTCATCTTTTCATGGCTAGGTTTTGTTATCTGTCGCTCACATGAGCATTATTTTACTAAATGATTAAACCAGCATTTAATCATTCTTTCACCAACTGGTCCTCAAGAGACTTTGGTATTAGCACAATCGAACAAAAAGGGTCAGTACGAGAACATATTCCTGAATTTGAAAGATTGTTAAATTTTGTTGATTTTCCAGAGGATTATTTGATTAGATGCTTTATCCGTTCATTAAAACCTCATATTGGATGTATGGTTAAATTGCTTGCACCACAATCCTTAGCAGAGGCTTTTACTAAAGAAATTCACCAAGAAGAAGCATATGCAGCTACTAGGTTTGTACCTAGACAACCTTATCGTCCTCCTCGTGTTAGACCAGCTGCTAATATACAACCTACTCCATACAATAAGACCGCCTTACCTCCAGGAGCACGACGTTTGTCACCAGCTGAACAAAGGGAGAGAAGAGCTCAAGGTATTTTTTTTAACTGTGATCAATTTTTCACACCTACTCATATTTGTGTGAACCCTAGATTAACATTATTGGATGTCGATGAGGAATATACTAATGTTACTGCTGAGAAATTTGAAGAAACTACTTCCTTTGATCAGGATGAAGTTTCAGAATCAGAACCAAAGATTTCTTTTAATTCACTTATGGGATCTACTTTTCCTAGAAAAATGAGGGTTAATGGTTACACCAAAGCGCAGCCCATTACTGTGTTGATTGATTCTGGTTCCACACATAATTTTATCCATCCATCTTTAGCAAAAAAATGTGGTTATTCGATCGAATCCAAAAAATTTACGCTCAGTGTGACTGTTGGTGATGGTGGTAAATTGAATACTCGTGGAGTTTGCCTTGATATTCATTTTTGTTTGCAACAAAACAATTTCAGATAAGATTTTCATTAACTCGATATCAGCGGATGTGATGACGTGTTAGGTGTCCAATGGCTATGTACTTTCGGACAAATTAAATGGGATTTTTCGAAGTTAACAATGCAGTTTAACTTGGATGGCGCAGCTATTTCATTAACTGGAAATAACAACTCATCTGTCATGATGCTGGAGGCTGATTCAATGCAGCGTTTATTATGCACAGAAAATCATGCATTTTTTTCTTCACATATCTGCATTGAATACTTCATTACATTCAGCTACAACTAAAGCACCTGACACATAAGTGGCTCCTGAGATTTCAAACTTACTTTCTCAGTTTGCTGACATTTTCAAGGTTCATACATCTCTTCCACCAGAGCGAATTCATGATCATAATATTCCACTACTACCTAATTCTGCTCCTGTCAATGTGAGGCCTTATAAATATCCTTATTTTGAAAAGGATGAGATTGAGAAGATTGTGTCTGAACTTCAACAAGCTGGATTTATACGACCAAGCTCAAGTCCTTATTCTTCTCCCATACTTATGGTCCGTAAAAAAGATGGATCTTGGCGTATGTGCGTGGACTATAGAGCTTTAAACAAAATCACCATTAAGGATCCTTTTCCTATTCCAATGGTCGATGAGCTGTTGGATGAATTATTTGGCGCCACTGTTTTTACAAAATTGGATCTAAGATCAGGTTATTATCAAATTAGACTTCATGGACAAGATATTTCAAAAACGACATCCAGAACACATGATGGTCACTTTGAATTCCTAGTCATGCCTTTTGGATTTTGCTCCTATTACATTTCAGAGCTTGATGAACCATATTTTCAGACCACATCTGCGCAGGTTTGTTCTTGTCTTCTTTGACGATATATTGGTTTATAGTAAGAACATGGAAGAGCATATTGAACACTTATCTATTGTGTTCAATATATTAAGAGCTAATAGTCTGTTTGTCAAAGAATCAAAGTGCAATTTCGCACAATCCACAGTTGGATATCTTGGTCATGTAATTTCTGCTAAGGGTGTCTCAGTGGAGAATGACAAGATTCAATGCATACTTTCATGGAAAGTTCCTTCTACAATAAAGGAATTGCGAGGTTTTCTTGGCTTAGCTGGGTATTATCGAAAGTTCGTCAAAGATTATGGCAATATTAGTGCTTCGTTAACACAATTGATCAAAAAAGATTCTTTTGTATGGTGTGATAAGGCAACTACAACATTTCGTTTATTGCAGAAAGCTCTCACTACAACTCCAGTACTACAACTGCCTGATTTCACAAAAGAGTTTACTTTGGAATGTGATGCTTCTGGAAATGGCATTGGTGCTGTTTTAACTCAACAACAACGTCCAATTGCATTCTACAGTAAAGCACTTTCTGGGAAAAATCTTAATCTCTCTATTTATGATTAAGAGATGTTTGCCATTGTCTCAGCAGTTCAAAAATGGCGCCCTTACTTACTTGGCAGACATTTTAAGATTCTTACTTATCATCGCAGTCTCAAATTCTTCCTTGCTCAGAAACTATCTTAAATGGAGCAACATAAGTGGTTATCTAAGTTACTGGGCTACGATTATGAAATCGTTTTTCGTCATGGAAAATAAAATGTTGCATCTAATGTACTATCAAGAAATGTTGGCTCAAATTTTCATATTTCTACACCTATCTTCTCTGGAATTGATGAAATTAGTAAATAATGCCATGCTGATGCTGATCTGGGAATCGTTATGCAACAATTATAGCAAGATACGACTTCTAAGGTACATTTCACATATACTTATGGTATTTTACGTTTTAAGGGTCGCATTGTGGTTCCTTCATCCTCTACTTGGTGCAAAAAATTACTTGAAGAATTTCATTCTAACCCTATTGGAGGACATTCTGGTTATTTGAAGACTTACAAGCGTTTGCAGCACAGTTTTTATTGGAGAAGAATGAAACATTCAGTTAAAGAATTTGTTTCTCAGTGTGATACATGTCAACGTAATAAATCTGAAGCATTATCACCACCAGGTCTTTTGAGTCCACTTCCAATCCCGGCTGACATTTGGATAGATATCTCATTGGATTTCATTGATGGATTTCCAACTTCTAGTCACCAGAATTCTATTCTAGTCATTGTCGATAGGTTATCCAAGTATGCTCATTTTATACCACTTTCTCATCCATATACTGCAAGCTCTGTAGCTGAGGTTTTTGTGCTTGAATTTGTAAGACTTCATGGTATGCCAAAGAGTATAGTCAGTGACAGAGACCCAATTTTTATCAGCAATTTTTGGGAAGTATTTTTTGAGCTGCAGAATACCAAACTATGTCGTAGCACTGCATATCATCCGCAATCAGATGGGCAAACTGAGAAGACAAATAAGACTTTAGAATGTTATCTTCGTTGTTTTGCAGTTATGAAGCCAACTGAGTGGGTTAAATGGCTACCATGGGAATAATGGTGGTACAATACCAGTCATCATTCTGCAATTAACATGACACCATATCAAGCAATTTATAGCAGAACTCCTCCAAAAATTTATATCTATCTTCCTAGTTCTACGACTGTGAATGATGTTGATGTTAATATACGAGATAGAGATCATACATTGAAGATCTTAAAATTTCATCTTGAGGCTGCACAAACAAGAATGAAGAATAATGCTCATGCACATCGCACTGAAAGGAAGTTTGAGGTTAATGATTGGGTCTTTTTACGTCTTCAACCATACATACAATCATCTGTTGCTAACCAATCTTTTTCAAATCTATCTCCTAAGTTTTATGGTCCTTTTCGTGTCATTCAGAAGATTGGACAAGTTGCATATAAACTAGAGTTACCTGCTACAAGCCGAATACATCTAGTTTTTCACGCTTCACAGCTTAAACTGAAACTGGGTATTACTGCTAGTGTTGAGCAAACTTTGCCTAGTATAATTGATTATGATAAATGGGAACCTGAACGTGTTTTGCAGCATCAGATGTACAAGAAAAATAATCATGTTGCTACCAAATGGCTAGTTCAGTGGAAAGGACATCATGAAGATGAAGCAACATGGGAAGATGCAGATGACATTATCATTCGTTTTCCAAGGTTTACAGCTTGAGGACAAGACGTTTTTTCCAGCAGGGTGGGATGTTACGACACCAACACCTTTTACTTTATATTTCCTTTTTAGTTTCTCTTATTTAGCTTCCGTAATTAGTTTGGTTTCCCTGTTTGGTTAAACTTCTTAAACTCAGCATCTTTATGCTTGAGAACCAAGTTAAGTAGATTATAAATACGTAACTCTGAGTTGTATTAATCATCAATTAATTTAACAATCCAGTTTAACTAGTTTCTCCTTCTCAAGCTGGTGGATAACCTCCAACTCAAAGGGTTTATCCGGTTCCCAGCTACAAAACAATCATGTGAAGACTATCTTCACGACCCTATTTCCTATGCAGATTACCTTCATAGCTTTTCTTCCAAGTCAAAAGGTCTAGAACCCTAACAATGACGAAGTTGTTAATTCATCCGATATTTCATCTGATGTGAACTTCTATTTTCCTATGATCATCAATATGTTGAACGAGAAGAAATGATTTATGTTGGCGTTGTTTATGATTTCTTAAACAATTTTAAGAAGCAAAACTAGGACTTGTTGAAACGCTAAAAAGTTTATAAATGGTGAAGGTTGAGTTGAAAAAGGTTTCTACTGACCTTGTTCTCATGAAATATCATGTTCGTAAACTACTCAATGAGGATATTTTCTCTAAAGAGCTCGTGGATACAGTTGATGACAAATTCAAGGGTCTCAATACCGATGGAGAGTCTAGAAAACTAGTTTATTTTGCTCTTCTTTTTTTTTCTAGGAAACTTCTTTTGAGGATTTTATTCTTGAGAAGGATAACTAGGGTTTGGTATAGCATAGATTGTGATTACACATAGTTATTTCAAACATTTTTCATTTTGCATGTTTTTAGATTTATTTATTTAAATTATAGAGTCATTGGAATATGAACTTGCAATATGTAATCATTATTAGTTTAATTATTGCAAAAATCTTATAATATTTGTGTCTTTACGTTTTCGTAAAGCGAGCTAATATTTCATATATGCTCAGAAGTTTAATCTATTATGCTTTAATAAACGGAAAATAGAACAATCTCTTTGAGATTTTTCTCGCAGTATTGATCTTTTTGATCACACCTTTGTGTTTTGGTGCTTGACACACTCCGTAAAATTCTCTTATGTTGAGTAAAATCGAGTAAAGTTGTCTCGTTGTTCGTAACTGGCCTTGAGATTAATTTATGTGGATACTATGGATACAAATCCTTGTGATTTTTTTAACGTCCACAAATCCTTCTTTTTCACGAAAGTAAGGTCACTCATGTTGTTCTCTCGGGAATGACATTTTATTGGGGAGAGTTCTTAGATGAACTTGTGCTTAATTGTTATATTTTTGTGGGGAGTGTGGTTGTGGAATTATAAAGGGGATGCTTGTATATTTTTAATCTCCTAGGATGAGCGCTAAGTATTTATTACTATGTGATATCATCAAAAACAAGTTGATATGAGGAGTTGCATTTAACTATGTTGATATGTAATATATCTTTCTTAAGCTTGAGATATCTTTTGGTTGTATTCATTGTGATCCCGCAATTTTCGTGCATTTGTTAATTTTATTGACAAAAGGGGGAGAATTATTTATTAGTTTCATATTACATACATATGGTTTACGGATCATTACGTAGGGGGGAGTGGGTCATTTAAGCAGTAAGTTTTTTTATTAAACAAAAGATGTAAGTATTGATTAAGGAGGAGAAACATCCATAGTATTACTTCAGAGTTAAGATGCAAATGAAGCTCTAAATTAATTATTAAGCAAAAAAAGGCTCTGAGGATCGGGCGAAAACGGGTTAACTCAGCTTTTAATTTTTTTCTCAATTTATGCATGATTAATCTTAACATTTATGATAGAATCTAATCATAGATTGTTTTTTCATGATCACTGAATCTTATTATTAACCTTTTTGCATTGTTTTCTTTAGTAATCTCTTTAATTACTCAATTTTACTTGTATTTGATGGATTTTTAATCCTTCTCTGATTCCCCCTACATGTGATTGTTATCCTGATTTTTTCAAAGGACTTTTGCCTCTTTTTTTGTTGTGATTATAACTTTTGCTGAGTATTTTATCAAGCTTTTGCTTAAGGGTTTAAACAAGATTGGAATCGTTGCTTTTGCTAATGGTGTTGTGTTGAAGATGGCTTGGATCTCTTTCAACTCATTAGAACTAGTAACTCATCCCGCTTTCCAAACTTTTCAAAAAAATTCAAAAACTCTAGAGTCAACTGCATGCAGTTATACTGTTACCTTATTTTACTGTCTACTTTCCCTGTTGCCAGCTTTCATTCTACCATAACTAGAAAAGATCCGAAATATCTTTGTTACCTTGCTCCGCAACCTAAAGTTACTCCGCAATTAAATAACAAGATTATTCATACCCAATTACACATCCAAAGTTGTATTACTGAATATTCTCATAATCCCAGACTCAATAAAAAATCTCTTCACATACATCTTCTCAGTGAGGAATATTTTTCTTGTTGCATAAACTACTTTCATCAAAAGCATATCGTTATGGAGGAAGATCAATATAGTCAAGTTGTTGATTTGGTTAACAAGTTTAAGCAAGATACATTGGATCTGGGTGATGTTAATGAACTTGTGGTTATCAAAAATGATAGTAAGGAAGAAGATAACAAAGATGAATGGGAAGCCAGTGTTATTGGTAAGATTATCATTGAAGGTCGTATGTCTTATGACATGGTGGAAAAAGGCATCACCTTTACTTGGGAATTTTTAACTTTAGAAAACCTAAGAATTATAGAGGTGGAACTAAATGTTTTTATATTCAATTTCAGTCAATGGGATCTACTCAATAGAGTTATCGATGAACGCCCATGGAGTATTAACATGCACCTTCTGGTTATACATGATTACATTCAATCAATGGTTTACACAGAGAAACATTGGGGTTTTAAGCTTTTTTGGATTCAGCTAAAATACTTATTGCCAGAGCACATGAATATCACTTCCGTTACCAAAATTGGACAAGTCATGGGTGAAGTTGTAGTAATAGAACCTAAGGACGCAATTTCCTATTGGTGGAGTTCCAGTGAAATTTTGTGTTAATGTGGATCTTTCAATGCCTTTGAGAAGGGGAGTGAAGTGCTCTGCCAATGCAGGAGTTACTAAGTGGCAACAATACTTCTTTGAGCGTCAACCCAAGATTATATGTACTGAGTGTTATATTATTAATCATTCAAAAGGAGTTTGTAAGGATGCTGCAATATTTTTGAAGAAAGCTCATGAGAAGCCCTATTTTGTGGGAAAAATTATCGAAATTCGTAAAAATATTTCAATAGTAGCTACAAACAATGAGGCTGCTTCTGCTTATATCAAAACTCCAGCAATCAAAAAAATCCAGAATAAAATTGTCAAATCGAATGTGTTTGTCCCCCAAAAGATGGTGAAATTATCAATCTAGAATCTTTACTTAAGGGTGAAGATTCCGTCAGAAGAAGACAGCAGACTTGGAAAACGTCACAGAGCTGGTGAAGCTGTTTCATCCATTCTTTCTGCACCTGAGACTTCCTCACACAACAACGTTATGATTCCAATCAATGCCCCAACAAATACTCAAGCAATCACAACTGGAGTTAATCAGATGACACAGTCACTCAAGGGGGATCAGGTATTACATATTCCATTCATCTTTAATTTTCTCACTCTTATACTGTATTTAAATCTTTTCCGCTCACGTAATTTTTTTGTTATTACTATCTCTACATTTATTAGCTTTTATCAGTCTTCAATTAGACACCCTAATAGCATTAAATTTTTTCCATGCAAATCTTACGTTAGTCATACAATTCTCATGCATATTTTCTTTAAGGTTTTTTAGGAAAATTTTCACATTGTTTTACATTATTCATCTACTTAACTCTATTTACAACATGAAAGTTATTTCCTTGAATGTTCAAGGACTCAATACCCCCTGCAACTAGGGATTATCTTAGGGATTTAATTAGAACTCAAGATCCTGATATCATCTTTTTATGTGAAACCAAAATTCATGAAGACAAGATGAAAACTTTATTAGCTCCACTTAAGTTCCCTAATATGAAATTTCTTCAACCCATTGGCCTGTCTGGGGGATTAGCCTTCTTGTGGAAGAATGGCTTTATTTGTGATGTTGTTAGATGTGAGGACAATATGATTCATGTTTTAGTTCAATGTGATCCCAGCCAACCAGAATTGCTTATTTCTTGTATGTATGGTTACTGTGACTACACTAAGAAGAAAGATCAATGGGAATTCATCAAAGATATTGGTCTTAATATTTCTCAACCTTGGGTACTTCTGTGGGATCTTAATTTTCACATTCTATATACTTCTTCTTCAGCTTCTTCTTCTTCTTCAGGTGATGGCCTTGTTAATTCTATCATTCAGGAAGTGGGAGTACAAGATTTGGGTTTTATAGGCAGAGAGCATACTTGGTCTAATAACAATTTGGTAACTGGGAATAAGAGATCAAGATTAGACATGGCTCTCCCAAATGATGCTTGGAGCTTGCATTTTCAAGACTCTAAACTTCTTCATTTAAGTCAGAATGGAAGTGATCATTGCGCTGTTATGCTAGTGACTGACTACTCCCAACCAAAGCTTTGGAAGCCTTTTAAATTCTTTAAGACGTGGCTTCAAGAAAGAACTTGTGCAGTTGAAATTGCTAAGGCTTGGGAAAAATCAGTTCAAGCTCTCCAGGATACAAACTCATTAAAAGGCTTCAGTTCACAAGAATCACTTTATCTAAATGGAATAAAACCCATTTTGGAAACATTGATAAGAATGTGAATGCATTGCAACAAAAATTATCTGAATTGCAAGCTTTGCCTTTTTCACCGGAGAATACTTCAAAAGCTTATTTAGTCAGTCAAGAGTTGGATAAGTGGAATAAAATACATCATGAGTTCTACAAGCAAATGTCTAGAGATAACTTTGTAAAATATATTTACTACAATACTAAGGTTTCTCATCTCCATTTTGAAGAGAATTCTAAGAGAAGGAGAATTCAAAAAGAATGAGGTCAATCCGAGTTCGGACGAAGAAGTTACGGCCAGAACAAGTTTACCGAATATCGACGTCTACAGGCAAGTATGCACACGGGTTTTGCAAACGAATTTTCCAGTTTGCAGACTGGGTTTGTGAACTTAAACCCCTGGATTTTGGTTTTAAATGATGTTATGCATACTTGGTATGTGTACCATGAAGTCCAAACATCCCGAACTCATGTTTTAAAACCTAAACATTTAAGAACCTTAAACACATATCAAGTTAGGTAAAAATGAACGGTAATCAAGGTACATGGATCATTATAAGTACTCAAACAAGTAATAAAAACATAAAACTTGCTCAAGTTTATAGACATACCTTTTTAGAAAAGTCCAATTGAGTTCTAAAGCCTTACGAAATATAATATGTGCGCCCCAGTTGTTGTGCTTCCCTCATCGTATACATAGCAGGGCATTTCTTGGTGAGGATGCACTTTCAATACAAACAAGTTGTGTTGAGGTGAACAACGTCTTGCTCACCATGGCACCAAGAAAGAGTTTCTTTCCAACAACTCTTAAATCTTGTAGTGTTGAGAAACACCCAAGGAACTGTTTTTATAAGTATATCAAAAAACTTCAAGAGAACCCAAAAAGATTTGTGTTTCTGATTTCTTGTTTTCCAACTTATAAAAAACAGTTTTTGTAGATAGTTTTTAGTACTGCGAAGAGAAACTCTTTTGATAAAAAGAGACTTCCTAAATTCTTCATAAAAGAAGTAAATACTACTATCTTGATAGGAAGTATCAGGAATTGAGCAAAGAATCAATTCATGCTTTGAGGTGATACACTCAGATGACTGAGATTTAAACTCCTCTAGTAATTCGTTTAATTTATTACAACTAATTGGATTACGCATAGGAGGAGCATTGCTCTCACTGATTAGTAAATCAATATCAACCTCAACATGAATATTATTCATCATAACTTGATTTAGCCTGTCAAGAGATTGTTGCTCTTTCTGGAGGTATAACTCAACATCAAGAGATAAGCTCTCAAGCTTATTTTCAAGCCCTGAAAACACTTCAAGGGATTTTAAACCTCGTGGAGGTTTAGATAGAATTTCTTCTACAAATTTTATTAAATCAGTCATGGAAGAGAATTCTGAAATCCCTGGACCTGGTGGTGCATTTATTGAGATAACACTACTGTCCATAAAGTCAGATCGCTACAAACACAGACTTGTAAGGTCTTAAACGTATTTGCCTGCTCTGATACCAATTGAAAAAGCGGGGGTCTAACAACACCACCAAATATTTCGCTTAGCAATCTGTATGGACAAACTCCAATATACTTTTTATGAGAATCAACTAGACAGTCAGACTCAATCAATAAAAATATATATCAAAGAGTTTATATCTCAATCTCTCGATTTGATCTTTACTCAAGCAACTAGAAATGTGCGAGTCTTTATCAAAGAGAGATAACTTGGACGGTACCAAAGACCAATGTCCAAGGATCAATCAATATCAATCAACAACCAAAGGTTGGATTCTCAATTGATTATCATGAATGCACAACCTGTATTATTTCAATTATATAAAACATAATGCGGAAAAGAAATAACACAGACACCAGAAGTTTTGTTAACGAGGAGACCGCAAATGCAGAAAAACCCCGGGACCTAGTGCAGATTGAATACACACTGTATTAAGCCGCTACAGACACTAGCATACTCCAAGCTAACTTCGGACTGGACTATAGTTGAACCCCAATCAGTCTCCCATCGATACAAGGTACAGTTGTACTCCTACGCCTATGATCCCAGCAGGATACTGCGCACTTGATTCCCTTAGATGATCTCACCCACAACCAAGAGTTGTTGCAACCCAAAATCGCAGACTTGATAATAAACAAATCTATCTCACGTCTATCAAAGGATAAATCTGTCTCCATGGATAAACCCCAGGTTTTGTTCCGTCTTAAGATATGAAATCAAGGTGAAAAAGAACCAATTGATAATCCGGTCTTATATTCCCCAAGAACATCCTAGATTAATCAATCACCTCTCTACAATACTTCCTGACTACAAAGGCGGTTTGTCGAGGAATCAAAAACAGTGAGACGAAGATGTTTGTGACTTCTTTATCTTGCCTATCAGAGAACTCTCATGATCTCAAGCCAATCAATCGATTGTACTCGTACGATAGAAGATTCAAGATCATATCACACAGCTACGATAAAAGTAGTATCGGTCTGGCTTCACAATCCCAATGAATTCGTTAACCTGGCTTCGGACCTATAACATTTTTCCCATTTTGTGAAACTGGTATGGATACTGTCATGTATCCAGATTTACAGTAGTTTTATATTTCTCTCTAAATCAATTCGAAACATTCCCAAATAACATTAATCACACATATCATTGTTCCGGGCTATTTTCGAATGATAATCTTGAATCACGATTTAGATTATGAACAATAAATTGTTCTTAACCGAAATTCATCAAGTATGAACAAATGTTCATTAAGCTTAGTCATTATATTTCGAGAAATTCGTTAACTAGATAATTAGTTCTCGACTCGAAATTCTTGTCTATGCATAATAGTCTAATTAGTTATGCGACATCGTCTCAAATTATAGAAAAGTGAATATAACTTGAGATATAGGTGGTTCAGTCTTCACTTACCTTTTTTTAATGAAGTTCTCCAAAAGCTTCGGTTGATTTTCGCCTTCAAACGGTAAAACGCAATAATGACTGATGTGATCCATTATTTCTCAACTACATTTTTATCGTAGTCCGAGACTTAACTAATTGTAGACTATAAATCAAGATATAGTTTTGACAATTAAATTTGACAACAAGCTTGAGATAGCAACACTTGTGATTTCGACTGAGCAATGCTCTAACAATCTTCCCCTTTGTCAATTTTAGTGGGAAGTGGAGGAGAGTGTGAAATGGTTCATGGTACATGGATGGTGTATCGGTATTGAAGAATGATGAAAGTGCGGGAATGGAAGAATATATTAAGGAAAAATACCACTGAGAATTTAGAACCGAGAAATGCCAGTTACTTTTATGGTGAATAATGCACGACTGCTCGAAAAAGCACAACTGCTACTGACTTTTACTACACATTGTTCTTAGAATCACGGCCGATAATCTCAAAATATGAGACAAGCAAACATAGGGAAAAAGATTATCTATCCATTAACGAAGAAACCTATTAAGATTGCAGGAAGATATAGAAACAAACAAACAAGAGAGTTACTACTGATAAGCATGTAAATTATACATTTTATACCCATATTTATATTATCTAGTATTCAATATTTTAGTTACTAATACTATTTTAGTGCTTTTGTAGAAAGTACAAGTAAATTCGATCATCCAACGAATAAACAACAAAATGTGAAACTTAATGGTGTTTGCGACGAAAATGGCAAATATGCTGGCTTGGTATTTCTATATATCAGCAGCACTTATTATACCTCCCTGGTATTTCTATATATCAGCAGCACTTATTATGCTGGCCTGGTATTTCCATGTATCAGCAGCCGGGTTGGCCTGGTATCTCCATGTATCAGCAACCACAATGATCAAATATGCTGGCCTGGTATTTCTATATATCAGCAGCACAATGATAAATGAGGTTGGCCTGGTATCTCCATTTATCAGCAAACACCATGATGAAACGAGGTTAGCCTGGTATCTCCATGTATCAGCAACCACCATGATGAAACGGGGTTGGCCTGGTATTTCCATATATCAGCAACCAGTCTAGTTACCATGACAACAGAAGGGAGTCGAAATGGTGAATATGAAACTAAAACGGTGTTGGCGTAAATTTACGTATAACATGAATAAAATTGAGTTTCCAAAGGTATCCGCATTAATTCTTGAAGCACCTGCTACACTTCCAAATTCAATATCCAAGATTGTTTCCTTAGTGGCACACCTCCATCGGGTAATGACATGCAGAAGAAAAATATATGGGGAAAATTAATTGGTGTTAATTTATTAATGAGAGAATATTGTGGTTGTCAAGAGGGAATCAGTATTCAATGTGAAAAGATTTTGCAAGATGGTATACGGCATGACAATATATTCATGAAGTATTATGGGATCCACATACATGCAACTCTCACTCGGAAAAGGAAAGAAAATAAAGAAATGAAGTGGTATTATGGAAAATGGAAGAAAATAAAGTAATGAAGTAATATTATTTTACTTACCGTTATTAGTGGGAGTGAATTATATTAAACGTGGGAACGAGATTGTGAACATGCATTTTGGTTGGTGGTCAAAGATACATACAAGGGAAATTAATTGTGATTGGAGAAAGAATTATACTTCTTACTTAACTATTCAATTTGATAAGGAAAGAATATATTATTCTCATGTACACTTTAATATGTCTGAAGTGGAGGAACCATAAAAAGGGTGGAGTGACGTCTGTGTTGTGTGTGTGTGGGGGGGGGGGGGGGGGGGGGGGGGGCTGCAGAGCCGTGAAGTGGAGAAACAAGGGTTTGCAGTTTTGATTTCATTTTTCTCCATGGTTTGTTAAATTGTTTGTTAGGGTTGAGATGGAAACCAATTTAATAATATAGACTCAACAATGATATTTCTAATAATAATTCATTGATTAGTAATTTCTCTTCATATAGCTTGATATTTAATTGATCATGTGATTTTCTAGATTATTTATGCTTTTGAATTGATATTTCGTGCTTCGGTTAAATCCCTAGACGTGGTATGTAAGGATAGATATGTAATTCTTTAGAATCACTACCCTTGAAGCGAAGGAGATTACAACGGAGAAACTATATTTGAGAATTTAACATACAATCTTCCGAGACATGAGATTGGTTTCAAAATTGTCTTGAGTAATAAATAGAGATTAGTGGAGTTTTATATGATTGAATTGGTGAACATTGAAAACCCTAACAACCCTTTCCCATTATTATTTGAATTATTATTATTTCATTTTTGTCCCTAATTTCTGAAAAATCATTAAAACATTATCTATTTGATTATTTTGTTTTGGTATTAGTTGGTAGAGTATTTCATACTCCCTGTGGGAACGAACCACATTTGCTATCTATATTACTATTGACCTGTGCGCTTGCAGATATAACTGGGTTTCATTTAATCATTAATTTTGGTTATCTAAAATCTACATCAAGTTTTTGGCGCCGCTGCCGGGGAGTGGTTGCATAATACACTCTAATTGATATCAATTTTTGTATATAATTTTTTTATTTTTTTTGTACATAATTTCTTTTAGTTCTTTTTACGCAGTTTGTTTGAATATTTTCCAGGTATACCTTAGTTTGAAGTGCTACACGCGAAAAGATGCACTCGCAAAGCTTTGGCAAGGACCACTTGGAAGATCCACTAGAGGTTTGCTTAGCTCATTGTGGGTATGATTTTGATGATGATAGTGTTATTTGTGAAGTCAACGATTTCTTAGACTCCACACCGCTGCTAGACACTAATAGATGGAAGCCCAAACTAGAACCTCTAGTTTTGCCCGTGCTTGGACTAGTTCCATCAGTCGAGAAAGCTCTGACTTTGACCCTTAATCTATCAAGTTATGATTGTTTTCATCTTGGTAATATTAATAATGAAACCATCGTGGATGAGAATGGGTCTATTAGTCAAGATATTATTGCTCCTTTGATCCCTTGTTCAGCAGGTGAATTTGAACCAATATCTGCGGCGCAAGTTATTTCGTCGGACTTAGAACCAGATTTAGGGAGTACAAAAACTATTCAATTCATTAAACAATCTTTACTAATTATTTGCGAACCTGATTTACTTCATATTCAAGGTTCGAATTATGTTTTAAATAAGATTGAATTCAGTTTTATCTCTCTGGGTACTAATATTTCTTATTGCAGGTTCATGTTTATGACTAATCATATTAGTTGGGTTGATCCCCAACTCTTCAGGCTTTACATATATGATTTGCAGCTTCACCATGGGGTACCAACCCTACATTGTTTGAGAACGTGCTACTGGCAAGTCGGGAAACAAATAAATTTCGCTTCATGGGAGTCAACCCATAGATTTGTTCCCTCTACTCTATATCTTATTTTATTTTTGTTTATTTTTACATTTCCCATCTTAATTTCTACCTTGGATGACTCAATTACATTGAGGACAATGTAATATTTAAGTGTGGGGGAGTGGATAATTGCCTATATTTTTGCAGATTTTCACTTTTCTTAGGAATTAAAAAAAAAATCAATTGCATAATATCTTTGTTTTGCTCGAGGACTAGCAAAATATAAGTATGGGGGTGTTGATAAGCATGTAAATTCTACATTTTATACCCATATTTATATTAGCTAGGATTCAATATTTTAGTTCCTAATACTATTTTAGTGCTTTTGTAGAAAGTACAAGTGAATTCGATCATCCAACGAATAAACAACAAAATGTGAGACTTAATGGTGTTTGCGACGAAAATGGCAAATATGTAGGCCTGGTATTTCTATATATCAGCAACACTTATTATGCTGGCCTGGTATTTCTATATATCAGCAGCACTTATTATGGTGGCCTGGTATTTCCATGTATCAGCAGCCGGGTTGGCCTGGTATCTCCATGTATCAGCAACCACAATGATCAAATATGCTGGCCTGGTATTTCTATATATCAGCAGCACAATGATAAATGAGGGATTGACTTCTTAAAAGGTAACTGAAATGTCAAACATGTCCCTGAATTTATCGACCAAACACCCTAGATTTTTACCTAAAATTCTGAAGTATCTCTAAGAAAACCATGGCAGTGGTAATGGAGGTCCGAAGAATAGGAATATAAATGGAAGTACCAATCAATTATCTGAAACTGACGGAACCTCACCAGAGTACTTGCACCGCCATCACTATCGTTACAAAAAACCATTCATTTTTTATCAAATCTCGTCGTCCTTTTCTTCAACCTACAATCAATCTTCTTTGGTGGGAACGAAACTATCTGTCTTGGATAATAAAATAAGTGCTAAGCTTAATCTTCAATACAATGTTTTGGATATTGATATAAGTTTTGGCTTTGTTATCAGATTAATGGATATTGGTTTTATTAATGACTTTTAGGGTTTTCAGTTTGAGTTCATAAAGCTTTAATGGGTACTGTATTATTTTTCTTTTTTTGATTAGATTCAATTGGTAATGTTGATGTTCATCACCAATTATGAAATAACTTTATGCAAATAGTTTCATTAACATAATCGTGAGTTTTTGTATCGATTCTTTGTGTGAAGTGTTAAAGCATATACCAGAGAACTTACGGAGGCAAACCCACAATATAGTTACGAGAGGGTATAATTGGCATTTACAAAATAATTATTTTTTATTACTTTGTTTGACTTTGACCTACTATTGACTAGAATTTGACAAGTTTTTTCCCTCCTCAAATCCATTGTTTCCCTCCTATTAACATGACTCTAATTTTTATATGTTATTGATATCCTCTCTCAGGAAAATATATTTCTATATTAATGACCTAACTTTTATTTTTGGCATGTAGATAAATTAACGTTTCTTACCTTATGAGTTAATTGTAAGATTTTTTTCAATAATGGTGTATAATGAGCCTGTAAATCAAATAAGCAGTGGACCTTTCCTAATAAATAAATGAATGGGTATTTAGCAATACAGTTAAGAATAGACATGTATTGTAGTAACACCAAATGAAGTTAACTACATTTACCTAGTTGACAAAATCGTTGTCTATTGACTTTAATTTTGAATACTTACTTGGTAAACTCAGTTGACCATGACAATGTCAACACTTTTGTATGTTAACTTTGATCTTGTCTAAGTAGTTTTTGGAACTGATCCGTTTAAATCGAGTTTAGACTTGTTAATTATAGAAGCACATTATTATATAACTGGTCTATAATTAAAATCGATATGAATGACTAAGAAATTACAGTAAGAATGCGATCCAACTAATATGCTTCCGCTTTATTGAAAACATTAATGCACAGTTTAAATTGATTTTTTATCAAATGATTTTATAATGGAAACCATTTTTGACACTATTAAATTTGAGTATGCATTACGATATGGTTGATTTGTATGTGGATTACGGTATGGTTTTTCTCTCAATGTTGATTTGTTTTTTATTGTATGAGGTTATTTTCCTTAAGATTATTATGTCGAGACTCTTTAGATATCGCCACAATGATACTAGAGTGTTTTTATCTTAATAACAATCTTGATGTTATTATAAACACGAACGCGCCAAATTGTAAAGGTAATTAAGGTTTCATGATTATCGAATTATTATGATAATAGAATTATTGTTAAGTTGTTTGGAAATTACCACAGTGATTTCAAATGATTTTTTTTTGAGTCATAATCATTATATTGCAAAGTGCTTTTAATATTGTTTTGCTTAAATATATTAAGACAACTATTATCTACGGGTGATTTGAGTTCACATGTTTAAAGAAACATTGAAGGATATGATCTTTATTTGATCATTATGGATCTGAATCACTTTACGTCTAATGAGTGTCTAGTGTCATTTTTCTTCATTCTTCTAATTTGAGTGTCAATTTGGACTGCATTTACTAGACATAAAAAATAATGATCATGATTAACTAAATACTGCATAATTTATCATTATTTCTTATAAAATGCATAAAAGAAAATTTTCTTAAATTAACTCATTATTCGAGTTCAGTAACCCATTATGGAATTTTTAGATTTTCATGAAAATTATTATTATGTTGTTTTATATCCAAAATTTATTGCATCCTCTAAAGAAATTGAGTTTTTTTTTTCGGATACATTCTCAATATTTGTGAAAACGATATTCGTTGCCTATTATAAACATCATTCATTTTTCTCCATACTATAACCCTTAGTTAGCACAATCTTTAAGCTTGTATCAGATCTAAATTAACACTGCATCAAAGATTTTCTTTAACAAAATTTCATTATTGAACTATACTTATAGCCATGCTTAATGCTCGATTTTGGTTTACGAAAGCTTCATCACATTTGAATATTTTTCAATTAAAGGGTGTTGATGTTTTCACATTTTATAATTGACTAAATTTATGATCAGATCAAGTATGTCTGTATTATTTAGTGGGGTTGTGCAATATCACAAGAAAAGTTAGTGTGAACTTGCATTTGTACATATTAATTTGCTGGATTTGTTAGTTATCACCACAATGATACTAAACTCTTACCTTACAAGTGTTGTTCCTCTTAGTTTGATTTAACGATTAGAACAAATGCTCCTCACAAGTAATTTTGGTTCACATATTGGAGCAAGCATTAAGGTTATCTAAATATTTCATATACATGTGAAATAATAGCCACCCACAGGTGACTACAATTCACATTTTACTAGGTTGAACATTTTATAATTATTTGAGTTTGTTAATACATTTTCGGACGTGATTTACCCATAAGTGATTCTAGTTGTAATTTTTAACAGAGGTAATGTTATATCATGAGAATGTAAAATATCCACGAATATTCGCATGTCTCACCTTAATCCTTTTAAGATTTTACCCATGTGAGAATCTTATTGAAGGCGTGAAACTATTGTAAACTTAATCTTCATGTATCTCTATTATAAATTTTATCTTTTGCTATTAAATTATTGGCGGTACTTATTTTGTAGACTTTCTATGGTCCAATATTTGGAGGATTTCATGTATCTTTATTATAGATTTTATCTTTTGTTATTAAATTATTGGCGATGCTTATTTTATAGACTTTTTATGGTCCAATATTTGGAGGACAAAATTGTTTATCACCTGATGATTCTTGCGTTATTGTGTACATATATCAATTATGTGAATCTCAATCTATGGACGTTTTTTCGAGCATTCATTATTGAAATTGAGAGGCAATTATAGAAAAAGTGAAAATCATAAAGTCTGATAAAGGTGGTGAATATTGTGAAAGATATTAAAAAATAGGATAGTATCCTGAATCTTTTGCATAGTATCTCCAAATTTTAGTAGTATACAAGGCCGATTTTTTGGTATAATGGTGTATATCAAAAGGCTAAATCATACTCTTATGAAAATGGTTAGGAGCACGATGAGTCATGCATAATGGCCATATACTTGTGAGTGTATGTTCTTTCTACAACTGTGTAATTTAAATAGATTTCCAAGTAACAATTTCAAAGACACACTTTGGACTGTAAGAAGGATGGAAACTTAGTTTAAATCACCTTTATGTTATGGTTGTTCAGTTGGAAGCGAGGGCTTACATTCTCAAACAATAAAATTGGATTTGAAAACTATTAATAGTTTATTGATTTTCCTAAATTATCCAAAGGGTATATTTTAAAGTTCCAACCATCGTATGATGAAATTTGTTGAAACTAAAGTGAAAATTCATTAATGATGGCACAATGTCTAGGAGTACATGGATGCATCTGTCCTAGAACTTAGGATAATGATCCTTTTATCAAATACTTCTACAGATATTGTGAATCTTCTTATTGTCGAACTGTTACATAATAAAAGATACGCAAATTACTGATCCTATATTCCATAGTGTACTACTGCCAATAACGAAATTGTTGACAACCACATGAAACAACATTAAGAAGATCTCAAAGAGATTGAAAGAAAGTTATTCATGTTCTCTCAATGATTTTCTTATCAGAATTTTCATATGGGATAGTAAAGATTCGATTTCCGGTTCACAATCTATTATGTGCAATAATTTTGATTAATGTATTGATGTTATGAGAGATAAAATCAATGCTTGAGGGTCAAGTATGGGATATTTTTTAATTGCTTGTGTAACATTTGAGTTTTATATCAAATTGCTAATAATTTTAATGTCTGAAGTCTTCAATTTGTGCTTAGCTTTTTCTAAGGTCATATTTACACTGGAATTGTGATAGCAATTCGGAAACAAATAAAACTAATAACCAAGAAGAACACAATTAAAATTATAAGATCATAATATATTAATGTTCCTTTTTATTGCATCACAACATTCAATCACAGTGAATATATTCCCCCCAAATCCCATCTTCATCTAGTCCTCAAAACCCTAATTTAAACATAATAAACCATAAAATTAAAACACCAAGGAACACATTTTTTTTCTTTTCCAGATTCCAGTACTTATACTCTACGTAATCTCCTGTTTGCCCATATCAGTTTCTTCAAGAATAAAAGAATCCAACAAACCTCCAACACTAACTCTTCTGCCATCTACAACCCTTGCTCGTGTGCCATGAACAACAAATCTTGCAATCCTAGTTACCCTCTTCTTTTTCTTCCTTCTTTTATCAATTGTTTCACAAACTAAAAAACACACTCCTAACAAAGTAACACCCAACAGTCCTACCCCTAACTCCACATTTGAGCTGATATTTTCTATTACTGCTATCAAATATTTAGCATTAGAGCTCACCGTTTCTCCCAATACTATCAAATTTTTAGCATGTCCTTCAAATACATCTGATCTTTTATTCAAATCTTCCAGAGGTGTTTCTGCAAGTAGCTAGAGATCCAGTTTCTCTTAAGAACTTCTCATAAAACAAGAAGATTGATCTTTCTCTAAGTTTGTCGCTCTTTAGGTTTTCAATAGGAGTAAGTTGGGGTTGATATAAGTAATAATGAATCCAACTAAAACCCTAGACTTGGCATATAAATAATGGTGAAAAATTATTTGTATTTGGTTTCTGACCATCTATTATATTCCCGATCATGTAGATAACAAGCAACACTTATTACATTCTTATTTTCTTAATTTCTTCCGTGTATCGAAACTGTACAGACTGAAACCTAGATAACGGAAAATTGATAAAAACCTAGGAAATGGAAAATTGAACCTTCCACAATGGAATTTGTGAACACTTTTAACCATATCTAAGAAACAACCCATTAGTTATAAATCAGTTGTTAACTTATCATCCAACGGACAGGCGTTAATTACGATCGCTAGATTATTGGGCATATGAAAAGGTAAGTAGAAATGTTATTATCTCAGAAATAGCACTAAAATCATCCTAGCATGCACTGAAAGTTAAATGTTTCTCACGCAACATATCATCAAACAAAATCATCAGAGCAAAGATTACCCTTCAAAGCACAACTCAATGATACCAAATCATGCAGGAATGCAGAAGTATTCATTTGGTCATATGAAAACACACATTTGGTAAACAAAATAGTTGACTAGAAGGAAAACTACCAAATCCATTTGCACCCCCTCTGTCCGGATAGAGAACAGTTTGACATCCAAATTTCTAGTTATTTGAATATCATTAGGTGGATACTAATTTCGGATTTATACAACCTATATGTGGGAACTCTACACAATCTGAAAATATATGAAAGCTTCATGTTACATGGAATGATTATGATAAATGTCAAACTGATGAAAGGGATATGGAAGGTGTGCCTTCTGTATCTAAGTTATCTTAATTTCCTAAATTTTACATTTCAACTATTTGTTAAATTCATGTCGTGAATTCTTGATAATTTAGATAGTGCTTCCATCCTGAATGGTGATCATCAACTTTGAATCAAAACATCGGTAATGTGAGCAGTTCACGAACAATGATGACCATCTTGCAGAAGTTACAATATGAAATAATGGATTCAAAGTTGAGCCAATAACACTGCTAACACGTACCATTTTATACAACAACTCATTTGTGTCCGAGTAGCCGAGCAGTTACTAATCGCTTGCCAGTTGATATTGTCACGTATCTGCACAAAATATTTAAGAAACATAAGAAAGGAGAACATGTATCTTTGTTCAATCTTGAAAAATCGGATGACCTGCCATTCAATTACTACTTAAGGTTTCCAACTCATCCATATAAACATGACATGCTTTGATTCCTTTTTCTCATACACACGCGTTCATAGATCCTTGTTTACTAAATGAAACAAGGACCGGTACTTCGTCCGAGTCTACTTACGTGTTTCACTTGAAAAGAAAAAAGGTTAATAATAGAGTTTCAAATTTCACCTAAAAGGGTAATGTGACTTATGCGGTAGTTTATTTACCATAAATGCTAATAAATCACCATTAGATACAAAAGATAGACCATTTGAAACTAACAAACTTAATCCTCATCCGCTAAAAATGGAGTAGAGGAAGCCACTTAGGAACTTGGATTAATTGACATAAGATATTATAAGTAGAGAATTCAACAAATGACAACATTAATGAAATATAGTTTAGCACAAATGCTTTCTCATTCTCAGTCTAATTATTTGACGCTGCCCTCTCTGATACATTGCTTCGTAAGGCCCATATGGTAAAACAACTTGTTCAAATACCTCTTTAGTTATACAATTTATGAAGAACAAGCAACGCAAATTGCAACCTTAACCCATAGTAAATACAAACATATTTTTCTTGTCACAACATCCCAAGCTCAGAAAGTGGAATGTCTGCTCATCCCACCTTTCAAACTTGTTATAAGTTCTAAAGGATGCAAGGAATGCAATATGAGTATCATTAAAAGAATATCATGGTGTTACTTTACCAGGACCATAGATATGAGTTAACACGTGCCTCTTTAAGGAGGTCAATAGCAATAAATAGTTACTAATCAAGTAGAAGTAACGAACATAGGAATCTGGTCTCTAGATGCTTGATATTGGAGGTGGAAACAGGATGTTCTAGGGGCCACATGCTAACCTGGTGTGTTTCGCTACCATGATTACCTAGAATTTGTTACCGATGAGAACATTATTTTCTAAACCAAGTTGCATCCTAGCTACATACAATAAAATAAGAGATATTATGGATAGGTGATACATGAACCCTAAGATATCTTAACTCAAATTTCCTAGGTTTCATATTTCTTAAGCTTCATGAATCTTTCGCCAAATCTATGGTACTTCAGAGCACGCCATTAATTATTAGCTTCATTAGTAAATAAGAAAAATAAAGTAGAAACTTATAAATAACATTTAACCAAGCAATATATACATGTGTCACTTGTCTTATTGAAAAACATCATGTTCATTTAATTTAAAATAAGCATGAATACCAAGCACGTTTGATGAAGAACATATTAAAATGGTTTTATGATCAAAATAGTCGGTCAAATAAAATAAACATGACATTTTTAGGCATGAACATATGCTTAAGACAAAAACCAATTTCTCTACAAAAGTTTAATGTTCATGACCATATGTGATTGTGAAACTTCATGAATATAAGAGGTACACGTTCCACTTTTGTTGTATTTGTGTCACATTGAGTGTTACTGGTGGGTCCGGAGATGTGTAAAATTAAGCGTAATAAAACGCGGGCCTACAGTAATACCGCAAGTGCACGGTCGTCAGTTGTAGCTCGTGCAAGTACGGGTCGATCCACAGAGACTGGGTGTGTTTGGAGTTTCTAGCTATTTTGGGTTTCTAAATTGCTATTGGGCTATGAATAATCAATGGGCTTTTGAGTCCTAATGGGTTATGAATACCCTTGGAATCAGTTGGTTTCTGATGTGAATTGAATTGGGCTTGATAATGAACTTGGGCTTGGAGTGTCAATGGGCTTTGAGTACCCTTGACAGAGAACTAGGCCTTTAGTGGACTGAACTTGAGCTTTGATTTAACTAGGCCTTTGGGCTTAGCTGTGAACTGAACTGGGCTTGTGCTGTGTTTGGAGCAGTAGCAAGAGGAAGGAAAACAGCAGCAGCAACAGGGTTGCAGCAGCAGCAGCACAAGCAGTGCACAGCAGCAGCACAAGCAGTGCACAGCAGCAGCACAACAAGGCAGGGAGAAAGAAAACAGCAGCAGCAACAGGGTTGCAGCAGCAGGGGAAGCAGACAGCTGCAGTAGCAAAGAAAATAAAGCAGCAGCAGCAGCAGTGCTGCACAAGCAATGCAAGGCAAGTGCACAGCAGCAGGAGAAGAAGTAAAGCAATGCAGCAGTGCAAGGAAGGAAAAGGCAGCTGCATCAGTAGTAAGGAAAAGGCAGCTGCAGCAACAGCAGTGCTGCACAAGCAATGCAAGGCAAGTGCACAGCAGCAGGGGAAAGAACAGAGTTGCTGGCTAGGAAGCAGCTGCAACAGCAAGTTGAAATGGAGGAGAATTGGAGTGGCAGTGAACAAAAGACAATGGAGAAAACAAGCAGAGAACAATGCAAAAGAACCAAGGCCTAAGCCAAGGGCAGGGGAGATGGTAAAGCTAACAGTGATGACAATGCAAGGCCAAGGCAGTGGCTCTAGGCATACAAATGGAATGGAAAGAGAATTAGCTTGCTATGAGCACTAATTTCTCCCATTGCTCAATCAAAACAATGCATCCTAAGCATACAAATGGAATGGAAAGAGAATTAGCTTGCTATGAGCACTAATTTCTCCCATTGCTCAATCAAATCAGTGCACTGAGGTTTCTAGCCTAACATTCCACTAAACATGTATCACATAACAGGTACATTAACATTACATGGAACACAAACATCAACAGGAAATTAAAAGTAGAACATATACAGAAACATGATACAAGCTTACAGAAACATAGCATAACAGGGGTATGGGAGTGACAGCAAAGAACAAACATAACACAATGGAGTTCATAACAGGAACAACACATAACAACATCACAGTGACATAAAATTGAGAAAATCAAAACATTAAAATGGATAAACAGTGAACAGCAAAATGAACATTTAACAGAACTAAGTTCTGGACACTGGCTAGTCCAGCATAAAAATTACACACACCACAGTCCTCAATTTATACCCAAAGAAATTTCCCTCAAATTACAAATTAGGGTTTTCACCCAAATCCCTAAATTACAGACAAAATTAGGGTCTGTGAAAAGTTAACCCTTACCCTGAAATTGTCTCCTCTGTCGAACCCATCTCTCTTATGCGTCTCTGATGCTCTTCCTCAGCTCCTATTGTTCCCTACTGATGCCCTAGCTAGCTGTTTTACAAACTCCACACCCTAGGCTTCAGGATGTGAAATGGGCAAAACATCTAGCCTAGAGGATGGTGGTGGTGTCGGTGAAGAGATGGTGGTGGCAGTGATGGAACTGGTGGTGACGCTCTGATTTGGTCGGGAGAAGGAGGAGCAACTCTGAAAATTTTGGGAAGAAGGGGAAGAAGGAGGAGAAATCGAATAGAATGGGAGAAGGGTCTGTTTGTTTGGGGTGTAGGTGTTCGGTCGTTAGGGTGTGAGGCAGGTTCAGCGGAGTTTGATGAACAATGAGTGGAAGGCGTTGGATGATCCCATATAGATTGAATCGAACGGCTACGATGGAGAGGTATGTGGCGACCGTTGGATTATGAGATACAACAAAATTAACGACACCAGATGGAGTTAGGTGTTGTAGTGTTAAGCGGAAGTATCGAGGTTTGATGCGCAGGCAAAGAAGCGACCGTTGGATGATGAGATGGATCCGATCTGACGGCTGAAATCCGATACGGGCTTGGGTAGTGGAAATGGGTGAGGGTAAGGATTTTGGGCCTTGGGTATGCCAAGCCCATATCTTCTTTAAGAACAATTCTTCCTTCTTGGGCCCATTCCTAGCTTTTTGGACGTGCGCTCCATTCTTTGCGTCTTCCTTGCGTAATTTCTTCCGGCTTTTCACTACTTTTCTGCTCTTTTCCGCTCCGCGACTCATCCGAACTTTATTTATTACCTAAAAATGCAAAATTAAGTAAGAAAAATATTTATTCTTGAAAACAATGAAAATACAGAATATGGGATAAAATGTAGAATTAATGCACAAAAGATGAGTTAAATGCCAACAAAAAGGGATAAATATATACAATATTTGGCACTCATCAAATACCCCCAAACCTGAATTTTACTTGTCCTCAAGTAAAACAAAACTAAGGAAATCCTAACTATACCACTGTCGCTGGTCTCTCGAATGCATTTAGCGTATGCACTAAGCCTTTTAAACCACTAAGTGTCCCTAGTGGACGAGTTGAAGTCTCGTGAAGGTTTACCATAGGTGTACCTACAAAACCTAAGGACAAAATATGAGCTCAGATTCCATCAAATGTGACATGTGCAAGTTAGTTAAGCTCACAGCAAAATGGAGATGTCAATCTAGCTATCAAAGGCACAATCCTAGCACTGATAACAAAAAAAGACATGTGATAAGAGTGTAAAGTGTATCTACACATGTGTAAAGAAAGATCTGAAGTTATGACTACTAATCACCAAGAGATAGTTTCTCAGGCTAAGAACCAAGGTCGAAATCTAGCTAGCTGTCCGGACTTTACGAGAATTGTGAATGAGTTGGAGGTATTTCACAATTACTCGCGTTGTACATCAATGGCATACACCCTCCTTGCTTATTACAATGAAACAACAAAAAGACTATTTACATGACTCTTATTTACATTGACTACTCTCTTTTTATTTTTGGAACAAGAGATGATGGAACTGATAAATACTTGATTTTTTTTTGTATTTTTCTGATATTTTTTTTTTTTCTCTTTTTTTTTTTTTTTTTTTTTTTTTTTAGAAGAACTTGAAATTGATTTTTACATATGGTAGCTTTTGATACATAACAAAAAGAAACAAAAAATTACATGACACTTTGCAAGAGGTAGCCCTTTTTGATGCACCCAGTTAAATTCGATGGTTGTCTTTCTTAATGTAACCTCCACCTTCTATCCCAACCAACCAAAGAACAAGCTAGTCAAGTTTCGTTCAGTATTCTAAAGTGATTGGCAATCGTAACTTCCTATCAAACACCTTGAAGATCGAGGCCATACATGTATTGGTAGATCGTGCGCGTGCAAATTTCTTATCACAATGTGAATTGTGCTAGAATCAGGGTGCCTAAATATCTAGACTAAGACTCCTAATAATTACATATTTGCACAAGAGTCAACATTTCAAGGTAAATGAGCTCCATTTTTATTTTTTTTTTTTCATTTTTAATTTTTTTGAATTTTTTTTTTTTCGATTTTTTCAAAAAAAGAAAGGAGTTCGTTTCAATTATAGCATATTATCATGGTATCTACTCTATACCCCCAAACCTAAACTAAACATTGTCCTCAATGTTTCAAAATATGGAAAGAATTAAAATGCAACATATGGAAAGGGACATGCTGAGTAGAGTAAAAGGAGAGAGAATACCCGATTTCTGCGAAAGCAGAATTAAAACTCCGTTATTCAAGGCAAAAATAATCCAACATATTTCAGCCGAGATCATATTGGATTAGCAAAATATATACAAAAGGAACAAAAGGGTTTTTAAGAAATTTTATCTACTGGATTATATACAAAAAATTCACCATACACTAACAATCTAAAGAGTTGAGGATCAACCCAAAAGACGAAGTGTAGACATTTCAACAGCTTCACACAATATAACAGGAAAAAACGCAAGTGAAACTGTGAAACAAAATGAGCTACCCCCAAACCTGGATTTTACAGAAGATATAATTTTGAAAACAAAATCGCGCAGTTTCGGGGGTTCATCATGCAAAAGGTCTAGCTCTCGAAATGAACTGTGCTAGGGACGGGCAAACATGCAATTTCCAACTGTGGTTCCTTAAAAGTGTTATATTTTGAAGCAAAATAGTCCAAGAGGACTTGGGAAGCACACAGTTCCAATCCTAGATTAGGAATTTTCAGAAAAATCGGTTTGACAATATGGGTACAAACCAAATCTAGGTTGGGTGGAAGGCCATCAGATTGTGACTTAGGTAGAAGAATAGGCACGTCATTATTAATCAAATCAAATCTCCCAAGTCATCTACACATGTCACATCATGCTCACAATCATCAATCAGTTTAGCAAGTTCACACTCAGAATCATCAACATCATCAACAAATTTATTCTCATGCATCGGCAAATCAGGAGAAATATCACAATGTGACCTAGGTAGAGAATCAGACACAACAATTATATTTTCATGCATATTAGTGTCAACAGAAGATTCTATATTACCTAAGTCATCTTCATAGGACAGATGCACATGCTCAAAATCAGTATCAACATCACATGTATATGGAATACTAGAAGAAACATCATTCATGAAGGTCGAGGCAGAGAAGCCTAATGTATTTGAACCCAAAGGTTCCATAACATTTTCAGCATAGACATGTTCTTCTAACATAACATCATCATCATCATCATCATAGTAATATGCATACTTGTCCCTATTAGCAGTTGTGGTGTCATTAGTCAACTCATGTTCCTCTAGATTAGGTTCATATTCAATATCATACACATGAGAAGGACTAGACATGCTATTTCCAAAGTTCAATTCATTACCACCAATATCATGTGACAGTGTCTCAGTTTCCCTAATGGACTCCCAGTGACGGGTTTTCTCTGCAATCTCAGCTAAAAAATTCCATGCATCATCCACAGATTTATCAATAAACTCACCATTACACATTGAATCAACCATGGTTTGAGATTTAAAGTCTAGTCCCTCATAGAGGATGACGACAAGTCTCCACTTCTCAAATCCATGGTGCGGACATTCGCTCAACAAATCATTAAAACGTTCAAAATAGTGAAAAACAGTTTCCTCATCCAATTGGACAAAACAATTGATACTTTGACGAATAGCGATGGTCCTATGATGTGGAAAGAATTTTTTGAAAAATAGATCTGTGAGTTGGTCCCAAGTGTTGATTGATTGTGGTCTCAAACCGTAAAACCATGTTTTGGCCCTTTCCTTTAAAGAAAATGTAAACAAACGCAATTTCAGAGAGTCTTCGGACATATGATCAGGTTGCATAGTCCGACAAATTTGTTCAAACTCTCTTACATGAGTATAGGGGTTCTCAGAATCGAACCCTCGAAATATAGGAAGTATTTGTATCATGCTTGCATTTATTTTAAAAGGGTTATTGGTTTGAGGTAATACAATACATGATAATGGAATTTTTATTGACGGATACATGTATTCATGGAGAGCACGAGGTTGGCCCATTTTGAAAAGACACAAAGCCCACTATTTGGTTTTAATGGGTTTTCAAAAATTTGGTTTTTTATGGGAAAATTTTGGTTTTGATGGGATATATTTGAAAAAGAAAATTTGGTTTAAAAATGGGAGCAAAGTAGAAATTTGGTTTTAAAATTGGGAGCAAAAGAAAATTTTGGTTTTTGAATGGGAGAGAAAATTTATTTATTTATTTTAAAAGAAAATAAAATTTGGTTTTTTTTTTTTTTTTTTTTTTGAATTTGGGAGCAAGCCCACTGTTGGTCCTCTAATGGAATGGGAGGAAGGCTGCGGCCCACGAAACACTAAGTTTTAATTTTGAAAGTTTAATTTGGCCCAGTTGGTTAAGGCCCGACGTTTGTTATAAAACTTTGGTGTCGAGGTCCACTCTTGAGTGGAAACAAGCCCACAATCGGTTACAAGCTCAGCTAGGTTTAAAAACCCAGAATACAAAATACCAGTCCAATGAAAGAATTTAAACAAGCCCACAAATTAAACAAACAAGCCCACAAAAATTAATTACAAACCCAACAGAAAATAAAAAGCCCAAAAATTGGGTTAATTATTACAAGCCCACAATTAAAAATTGGAAGCCCACAATTCGGGTTCTCTTAAATGGTTACCTTTTAAGCAACCCAGCTGCTCTGATATTGTTGCAAAAACCCAGTTGGGCTTTGGTTCTTTTCCTTGGTGGCGTCCCAGCAGAGGAAAAACAGGTTCAGAACAGCAGGTCCAACAGCAAATGAAGTGAAGCAGATGCAGATGCAAATGCTATGCAGTGAAATGCAAAAATAGCTAATAAAACTACAAGAAAAACACAGCACCAATCCCCGGCAGCGGCGCCAAAAACTTGGTAGGCCTCAAAGATATTATATTTAAATGCAAAATGTTCCCCGGCAGCGGCGCCAAAAACTTGGTGGGCCCGGAGATGTGTAAAATTAAGCGTAATAAAACGCGGGCCTACAGTAATACCGCAAGTGCACGGTCGTCAGTTGTAGCTCGTGCAAGTACGGGTCGATCCACAGAGACTGGGTGTGTTTGGAGTTTCTAGCTATTTTGGGTTTCTAAATTGCTATTGGGCTATGAATAATCAATGGGCTTTTGAGTCCTAATGGGTTATGAATACCCTTGGAATCAGTTGGTTTCTGATGTGAATTGAACTGGACTTGATAATGAACTTGGGCTTGGAGTGTCAATGGGCTTTGAGTACCCTTGACAGAGAACTAGGCCTTTAGTGGACTGAACTTGAGCTTTGATTTAACTAGGCCTTTGGGCTTAGCTGTGAACTGAACTGGGCTTGTGCTGTGTTTGGAGCAGTAGCAAGAGGAAGGAAAACAGCAGCAGCAACAGGGTTGCAGCAGCAGCAGCAGCAGTGCACAGCAGCAGCACAACAAGGCAGGGAGAAAGAAAACAGCAGCAGCAACAGGGTTGCAGCAGCAGGGGAAGCAGACAGCTGCAGTAGCAAAGAAAATAAAGCAGCAGCAGCAGCAGCAGTGCTGCACAAGCAATGCAAGGCAAGTGCACAGCAGCAGGAGAAGAAGTAAAGCAATGCAGCAGTGCAAGGAAGGAAAAGGCAGCTGCATCAGTAGTAAGGAAAAGGCAGCTGCAGCAACAGCAGTGCTGCACAAGCAATGCAAGGCAAGTGCACAGCAGCAGGGGAAAGAACAGAGTTGCTGGCTAGGAAGCAGCTGCAACAGCAAGTTGAAATGGAGGAGAATTGGAGTGGCAGTGAACAAAAGACAATGGAGAAAACAAGCAGAGAACAATGCAAAAGAACCAAGGCCTAAGCCAAGGGCAGGGGAGATGGTAAAGCTAACAGTGATGACAATGCAAGGCCAAGGCAGTGGCTCTAGGCATACAAATGGAATGGAAAGAGAATTAGCTTGCTATGAGCACTAATTTCTCCCATTGCTCAATCAAAACAATGCATCCTAAGCATACAAATGGAATGGAAAGAGAATTAGCTTGCTATGAGCACTAATTTCTCCCATTGCTCAATCAAATCAGTGCACTGAGGTTTCTAGCCTAACATTCCACTAAACATGTATCACATAACAGGTACATTAACATTACATGGAACACAAACATCAACAGGAAATTAAAAGTAGAACATATACAGAAACATGATACAAGCTTACAGAAACATAGCATAACAGGGGTATGGGAGTGACAGCAAAGAACAAACATAACACAATGGAGTTCATAACAGGAACAACACATAACAACATCACAGTGACATAAAATTGAGAAAATCAAAACATTAAAATGGATAAACAGTGAACAGCAAAATGAACATTTAACAGAACTAAGTTCTGGACACTGGCTAGTCCAGCATAAAAATTACACACACCACAGTCCTCAATTTATACCCAAAGAAATTTCCCTCAAATTACAAATTAGGGTTTTCACCCAAATCCCTAAATTACAGACAAAATTAGGGTCTGTGAAAAGTTAACCCTTACCCTGAAATTGTCTCCTCTGTCGAACCCATCTCTCTTA
Source organism: Papaver somniferum (assembly GCF_003573695.1). Lineage (NCBI taxonomy): Eukaryota > Viridiplantae > Streptophyta > Magnoliopsida > Ranunculales > Papaveraceae > Papaver > Papaver somniferum. The sequence goes on along the minus strand of NW_020621603.1, from coordinate 17,756,873 downwards.
TGCGTCTCTGATGCTCTTCCTCAGCTCCTATTGTTCCCTACTGATGCCCTAGCTAGCTGTTTTACAAACTCCACACCCTAGGGCTTCACGGGATGTGAAATGGGCAAAACATCTAGCCTAGAGAGATGGTGGTGGTGTCGGTGAAGAGATGGTGGTGGCAGTGATGGAACTGGTGGTGACGCTCTGATTTGGTCGGGAGAAGGAGGAGCAACTCTGAAAATTTTGGGAAGAAGGGGAAGAAGGAGGAGAAATCGATAGAATGGGAGAAGGGTCTGTTTGTTTGGGGTGTAGGTGTTCGGTCGTTAGGGTGTGAGGCAGGTTCAGCGGAGTTTGATGAACAATGAGTGGAAGGCGTTGGATGATCCCATATAGATTGAATCGAACGGCTACGATGGAGAGGTATGTGGCGACCGTTGGATTATGAGATACAACAAAATTAACGACACCAGATGGAGTTAGGTGTTGTAGTGTTAAGCGGAAGTATCGAGGTTTGATGCGCAGGCAAAGAAGCGACCGTTGGATGATGAGATGGATCCGATCTGACGGCTGAAATCCGATACGGGCTTGGGTAGTGGAAATGGGTGAGGGTAAGGATTTTGGGCCTTGGGTATGCCAAGCCCATATCTTCTTTAAGAACAATTCTTCCTTCTTGGGCCCATTCCTAGCTTTTTGGACGTGCGCTCCATTCTTTGCGTCTTCCTTGCGTAATTTCTTCCGGCTTTTCACTACTTTTCTGCTCTTTTCCGCTCCGCGACTCATCCGAACTTTATTTATTACCTAAAAATGCAAAATTAAGTAAGAAAAATATTTATTCTTGAAAACAATGAAAATACAGAATATGGGATAAAATGTAGAATTAATGCACAAAAGATGAGTTAAATGCCAACAAAAAGGGATAAATATATACAATATTTGGCACTCATCAGTTACTAAGGCAATATGTGTTCAACGCACACAGAAGCCTGAAAGAATTCCTACTCTAATAAGAGACTAAACACTGCCTAGCAAAGTACAAATTTTAATAAGAGAATTAATATTCTACTTATATCATAATCATACCTATATACAATTGTAAACAACATCTTTGATTATTTGATCTTCTTTCTTCATGAACCTTTTGATTTGAATGAACTTCTTCCCCAATCATTTTTGTCATCTTTGCCTAGAAAATTTAACTCTTTGGGATGATGTTTTGGAATCCGAGTTCCTCGAATGCTTATTCGTTCTTCGGAAATTGTTTTCAGTTTCAACATCTCCAAAATTCGCTTTGGTAGTTTTCAATATTTGTATCCAAATTTCAGTGAAAATCAACATTAATTTTGATAGAAATTATAAAATTTGTTTTTCTTAGTTCAATGAAATCACCCAAATTTCAAAATGTGAATTCACCCACAGTTTTTGTACATTGGCTGAATCAGGTAAAATTAAGTACTCAGATTAATAAGAAAAAAAATATTACAGAAGAAATAAGAATATGAACCTTAAAAAAAACGATAACATGTACAATTGGGATAAAATCAGGTTATAGGCTCAAAACGATTTCCATCTATTTATTCTTTAATGAAATTAATTCCAGTGTTTTATCTAGGTATTATGAGAACTGAAGGGGTGAAAAAAAGAGGGACTTCATCTTTTCATGTTTAGGTAAAAAAAGCGGGTTCCCAAGATTTGTTGGTGACTGTGCCAATGGACATCGTAGGTCAGGGACGAGTATAAGATTGGGTCTAGTGCTCTTCCCAAGCTCTTTCCAATTGTCTTTTCACGTCATCTTGGGAAGATACTAGGCCCCCAACAGTAATTCACAATTTCAATACTGTACTATCAATAGGGAAAAAACGTGTAATCAACAAACATTCTCCCAAGAACGCATTTTCATCAGCCATTTTTTTAAAAGAGCATTCATTAACCATTGTACCTATCTTGACCAGTCATTGGCTTTTGAAACGGCCAATTTCATTGCCCTTTCCATGAATATCTTCACAAAACATATAGAGAACTCGATTTAGTTCTCCTTTCACTTCTCTTTCCGTGGTTTTTGAAAGAAAACCCCAATTTCTTCATAGAATCATTCTCTTCCTACTATTTCCAAACGATTCTTTGATTAGGTTTGTTCTTAATCCTTTCAACGAATAGTTTTATAAACACAAAGAATTGACTAACAACAACACATCCATTCAATTTATGTTATCTATAAAACAAAACAGAAGAGGTTTTTGAGCACCGACGGCTAGAACGGATAATCCAACCATCACAGTCTCATCCTGGCAATAGACATCCGACGATCGTAGTTTTGTAACCTCTTTTATTATGAACCTTAATTTATTGACCTTTAATTAATGGATCACATAACTCAAGATTTTAATTATTGGATAACATAACTCAAGATATTAATTAAAATATTAAATGTTGAAGCAAGCAGAAAATGTATATGCCATATATATATATATATATATATATATATATATATATATATATATATATATATTACGTACAACGTACTTATACAAGAATCAATTCATGAACATTAAGCCACGATTTGCAAAGATTGCATTCCTTAATTCATAAAGGTTTTAGTTCATGAGTATGAGAATCATAGTAAACTGATTTTAGAACTTAAACCATTGTGTTTGCTAACCAGGTACGCAAACAACAACTCCAAACCTTGTCCTTGTCCAACCGTTCGCATACTAGGTACGCGACCAGCCGTCCCGGACCCAACTCAGGTAGAACCGTTCGCATACTAGGTTCCCGGACCTTTACAGATAAAACCGTTCACATATTAGGTACGGAAACAAGGTTCCCAGTCCTAAATCATATCAATATAATTCGCATTCTAGGTATGCATACCGTTTTGTATCCAGACATGGTTAATTGTTCTAAACTTACATTTCAATCATTCAAATATCCTTAGAAGACGACAATAGTTTTCTCACACAAACTATTAGCTTCAAGTAATTTTCAAGTGACCGAATGATCAATAAGAAACTTTACAAGTCGACATCAAATGATTGTCTCACACAAATCATGTAAGATGTTTCAAGGCAATTTGCACATGATCATCTTTTGACTTAATATTTAGTTTCCAACAAATAAATTGTTTCCAACTAAACTCGTCAAGAAAATGATGAACATAGTTAAATAAAAAAGCTTCCAACACATATTTCAATAAATAGATAAGCGAGATAAACTCAGCTCGAAATACCAAATGTGTATAATGTAAAAGTCTATATAGCTATACGACTTAGTCTCATTAGATAGAATAAAATATACTTCTGAGTGATAGATAAGTTTTAGTCCCCACATACCTTTTGTTATGAAGTTGCCCCAAGCTCTCCTCAGTAGATCTTCGTCTTCAATTAGTAAACGTCGTGAAGTATAAAGCTTAACTACACATTATATCCTAATCTGAGACATAGATATAAGTAGACTAGAAATCAATATTGTAGTTTTGATCAACTAAACTTGACAAACAAGCTTGAGATAACAATGCTTGCGAGTTCGACCTAACAATGCTCTAACAACATGGTTGCTTAATTTGTGAGGTTCCGATAGCTTGGAAAAGCTAACCAGATGTGATTGGGTATCTCTTATTTATAGGATATTGTTACACAACTTGGACAATGTTAGTAGTGTAGGTGACCCTAATATGAAAGCGATATGGACAATATTAGAGTATTGGTATTATATTTACTTTCGTAATTATCAACCATTGTTGAAGAAGGGACCATATGTAGTGGTAGTGTGTACCTTGCAATAAATACTTTCAAAGCGAGCAACTAACATATGATGAGAAACATTCCGCAGAAAATACTAAAAGACAGATGGATTTGAGAGTGTTAGCTGGTTCTGTTGTTTGGAAACCATGCGTTCACAATGTGTACTTTGATGATGATAATGTTGTTATAGCAAGAGAGGTTAGTCTAAAGAGATTATATTTTCCAGGAGTAGTCGAGAAGAAAAAGGAAGCACTTTATCTTGGGAGAGAGATGTTTGAGGCATGTGATGGGTATGATTACAATTTCTTGTAACCCTCCTGATTTTACTAAAACTAAAACAAAGGATATTGAGGAAGGACAAAATTATGAAATGGCAAATGAGTCAGAGTACGCTCGATTTTGGAGAAACAATAACATGGGACCTTTGCTGCCAGATTTGATTAGTGTATACAAGCATGAAGAGGTTGGACTTGGTCATTCATGAAGGTCCCATGTATTCCAAACTCCAAACGTACCTCCTCCTACTCAGTTTGCAGAAACCTTTGTGTATACTTAATGGTAGCCGACATCAAAATTTCCTTCGGCACACTGGGCATTTCCTTATGTTAACTCGGAGGGGATACGTGAAATATGTAATCTTCCAAAGTACCAACATCACCAGGATTGGAATAATATCCATGACACTAAGGTTAGTATTTCTAAAGTTTTATTATATTTTTTAGTATTCATTTTAGTTATTGTTGCTTATATATACCAACACTCAACGTTATAGAGTCAGTAAAAAAACATGGCGCAACTATATTTCGAAAAGTGATGCGCTAGACAAACTATTATATGACTGTTTTACGTATGGCCATTCCCATCCTAGAGTACCATTTACGAGTCCTTCAGTTCTGAGCAATCCCAAGATGAAGCTTCTCTGCACGATACATTTGGTATGATGAAATTATCCAGTTCTTTTCGGAGTGTGGCCATAAGCATCAAGCTACTTCCGTCTTGGATGATAAAAGTTATATGGGCATCACCCGTTTATGCTTGAGGCAGTTATTTGTCCTGAATTTTCAATTCCTGGATTAAGTCAAGATGAAAATCCTTATTTGAATAGTAATGTAGATTTAAATACGGATATGGATTTTTGTCGTTGATATCCAGGTTGAGAACCAAGAGTAGAGGTTGTTTAATGTATTCCCGATGTGATTGTACATCTTACATGTTTGATGTATGAAACACTTTATTCCCATGTGATTTTACGACTTAGACGTTTGATGTATAAAATGCTTTAAAATTTTTAATAAAAAAATAGTATATGTATGTAATTTTTAAAATGCAATAACATTATTTTTCAAAACAATAGTGTCAAAAAATAATGACTTATCATAGAATTTGTCAATAGCAATGACAATGATTGATGACCCGACGAAAAGTTTTATTTTTATTAATCTGTATTGATGACATAAATGAATGGCTCAGACTTATCAATAGCAGGGATGCGTTTTCTTTTCTCGAGTTATAAAAACTACAGTGAATGTCACACATGTCGAGGCCAATCACTTTGTTGGATCTTTTAAAAGCATGTCTAACTTCTGAATCGCAGGAAAACCATTTTTCCCTTCCATATATATTGCAAAGGTCTTTTTAAAAAATCTATTAAAATCTTCCATTCAACTCATATGCCTGCCTCGGATTCTTTAAAAGATTTAGTTATCATAAAAACTTGGTGACCCTAATCTCGCCTCGATAAGTTGTGCGTGGTTTGTTACCAACTGAAACCTTCTGCCGTCGTGTGTGACACTGTTGCAAATTAAACTTTGGAGATGCTCGTCAAAGAACCATGAAAAACATCAAGGAAATATATAGGCTAATATATGAAGAAATGCAGTTATATTATGCCTTCTAAGCAGACGCTGTCATCGGATGCCGAGATCCTGAAGCAATAACAACTAAAATTATGGTGAATATTTATGTTATTAATAATTATGTGTGTTAGAGCATAGCTCGGTCAACCTCGCATGCGTTGTTATCTCAAGCATCTTTGTCAATGTTAGTGATCAAAACTATGAGTCTTGATTTCTAGCCTACATAGCTAAGTCTCGGATTAAGATAGGAAAAGTGTAGTTAAGCTCAAGGACTTCATGGCGATTCATCAACAAAAAGGTATGTGGAGACTTGAACTTATTTATCACTCAAAAGTCTATCTATTCTATCTCCTACTTCTTATGAGACAAAAGTCGTATGCTATATAGACTAGATAATACACACTTGACATTTCGAGCTGAGCATTCATTGCTTATCTTTTATCTCGAAATCGTATGTTGGTAAAGCGTTTCGCTTTGATCAGGTTTATATTCACCTAGTGACGAAAGTCATGAAAGTTTTAATCACTTTGAGAATTGCTCTGACGTGAATCGGTCTGTGAATAACGGCTACATAGCGTCCTCTGAGAATGTCTCAATGATTGAAATGAGAGTTTAGATTACGTAACCATGTATTCCTTGAACCGAAGTTTTCGAACTTTGTTGATCAAGAGAAATCGGGAGGATTGTGGAATTGGCTTGCCAAGTCCGCGAACCCAGTTCGCAGACTCAGTCAGCGAACTGTCGGAAGTTCTCGACCGAGAATTTCTGCTGGATTTTCCAAAACTCATTTGTGTGCTTAGTCCTCGAACCCAATCCGCAAACTAGCGGAAGTTCTCGAACCAAGAATTTATGCTGAGTTTGGAAAACTCAACCGATTAACTTAAGTCCGCGAACTTTTTGTGAACTTAAGAGGTTATGATCTATAGATATGCTATGAACAAGAAACATTAAATTACTAAGGAATGCTTTATGCAAACCGTGGCTATAATGTTCATGAGCCGATTCAATCGAATCGAATCATCTTTGTTTCAATTGTGTCTAGTGTAGTTACATAAGATCTCATATCAATTGAAAAACTCTCTAACTAGTTAATTTGAGTCAATTGAAATAGTTATGGTGAAGAAGAACAAGGTTAATATGAAATGCTCATATGGTTGACCTTTTGGATTACTATATTGAACCAACATGAACGTACACATTTGGGCATGGTTTTCACGAACCCAGTAAACGTTTACCCAACTGTGTGTGACAAGCTAAGTTTTCGATCTAACGGTTGAGAAATATTAGGTTGAATCTAAATCAGGTTTTCATCTAAAGGTGAATAAGGATTGCTTTGTACCTAAGGCAAAACCCTGATTTGAAGGCTATATAAATGAGACATCTAGCATTGAGCAAACCTAACCCCCACACGTATGTGTGCTACTAGTGCGCTCGCTAGAGTCTATCTCCATTAACCTTTGATTTTTTTCTTTAAAATCAGGTTAACGACTTAAAGACTTTATTGGGATTGTGAAGCCAGGACGATACTACTTTATCGTAATTGTGTGATCTGATCTTGCATCTTCTATCGTATGAGTACAATCGATTGATTGGATTCAGATCGTGAAAGTTATCCGATAGGCAAGATAAAGAAGTCACAAACATCTTCGTCTCACTGTTTGTGATTCCTCGACAATCCGCTTGTGTAGTCAGGAAGGATTGTAGAGAGGTGATTGATTAATCTAGGCTGTTCTTCGGGAATATAATACCGGATAATCAATTGGTTCATGTTCACCTTGATTTTATATCTTAAGACGGAACAAAACCTAGGGTTTATCTGTGAGAGACAGATTTATCCTTTGATAGACTTTTCTGTGTGATAAAGATCTGTTTATTATCAAGTCTGTGATTTTGGGTTACAACAACTCTTGGTTGTGGATGAGATCATCTAAGGGAATCAAGTGCGTAGTATCCTGCTGGGATCAGAGGTGTAGGAGTACAACTGTACCTTGTAGCAGTGGGAGATTGATATGGGTTCAACGATAGTCCAGTTCGAAGTTAGCTTGGAAATCCAACCTTTGGTTGTTTATTGATATTGATTGATCCTTGGACATTGGTCTTTGGTACCGTCCAAGTATTCCTTGTATTTGTTAAAGACTCGCTATTGTTTTTAGCTTGAGTAAAAATCAAATCAAGAGAGAGAGATTAACTCCTTGAGATAATTTTATCTAGATTGAGTATGACTGTCTAGTTGATTATCTAGCAAAGTATTTCGGAGTTAGTCCATACAGATTGCTAAGCGAAATATTGGGTGGTGTTGTTAGACCCCCTCTTTTTCAATTGGTATCAGAGCATGCAAACACGTTTAAGACCTAATAAGTATGTGTTTGTAGCGATCTGACTCTATGGACAGAGGTGCTATCTCTATTAACGTACCACCAGTCTTCGATGGCTCCAATTACTTGTGGTGGAAAATTGTTATGCGAGCTTTTCTTCAATCGCGTGATTTTCAATTATGGGTATATGTGGTGAATGGTTATGATGCGCCCGTTGTTGCAGCTGGAAACGGAACTGTTCCCAAGAATATTGGTGAATATAATGCTTCCGAGATTCTTGCTGCAAAGCAGAATTCTGAAGGGTTAAATGCTATCATATATGCCATTGCCCCAAGTCTTCAACACCATGTGTCTAATTGCACTAGGTGTAAAGATGTTTTGGATATCTTAGAAACCGTATTTGAAGGAAACACCAGGAATCTAGGCTTCAAAACCTTAATTCCGATTGGGAGAACCTTCGAATGGCAGATGAAGAAACATTTGATGAGGTCAATCACAAAGTGTCTGAAATTATTAATGCATCTTTTGCATTGGGTAAGACTATTCCTGAAAAGGACATTGTGATGAAAATTCTCAGATTGCTGCCATCTAGATACGAGTCTAAGAAGCATGCCATCGTTGAAGGAAATAACCTCAATAATATTTCCAGAAACACCTTGGTTGGGAAGCTAAAGATCTTTGATCATGAGCATACATCCAAAGTCGATAAGGATGTTGCCTTTAAAGCACATAAGAGCACTAAATTACTTTCCAAAGGTAAAAGTGTTCATGTCTCTGAGGATGATCAGTCCGAGAATGATTTTTCAGATGAAGACCGTGACAAGTCGGTCTCCTTGGTCACAAGATAGTTTAGGGATCTTCTATTGAAGAGAAGTAAACGGTTTTCGAGAGACAAACCTCACGGTCGCATACCTTCTAAAAACAGGGATGCTGACGAGGCTGATGACGAGGACATGCCTCAGTGCTTTAAGTGTAAAGGTTTTGGCCATTTTGCTAACAAATGCCCAAATCATAGAAAATACACTGGGAACAAAGGTCTAGCCGTAACACTTGATGAAATGTCTGAAACCTATGATTCCGATGAAGATAGGAAATCAAGTGTAGGGGTCCTTGGTGAAAACATCGATTTTGATACTTGTAGCAATATATATATCAACCTCAATGGGTTCGGAGAAGAAGGAAACCCAATCAGGCTGGAAGATTCTCTAACTGGAAACCATGTCAGTAATGTTTCAGGATCTACTGTATGTCTAGCTGCTTGCACATCTCAGATTCTTGAATACTATCCAAGTTCGACATGCTCGTTTTGTTCGATGAAGGGACACGAACTATCAAGGTGTTACAAATACAAGCACCAAACAAGGAACGCCAACAAACTCCAACGAAGAGCAGATCGATTATCAAGAAAGCTGAAACTTGCTCAGAAGACCGTTGAGGTATGTAGGATCTTATCTTCGTCTAAGAATTTGGTTTTCAGGGATAGAGTAAGACCATTTGAAAAGAAAGTATGGTCGAATCGTTTTGATAAACGGAAGTCTGAAGATTCCTCTCTTGAGGAAAATGGTGGACAAATTGTGGTTCACCATAGCACAAACTAATTGTGTTGTTTGGGAAATCTTGTCTCATGTGCCTTTTCAAAAGAGACAAGATCATGAACGTACATGATTTAGGAAAGAAGTGTTTTCTTAGGTTTGTTGTTTTCTGTCTATCAAAGAAAGGGTTAATATCGACAATTCTACTCTTCATAGGGTTTGGAGTTGAACGACCACAAACCTGTTTATAGGCTTCGAACCCTACATTCCTTTTTCCTCCTTGATATCCTTTATATCTCGAGACTCCTTACGAAATTGTGAATTTCATCCACAAAAATCAGTTGGTATAACTGTTCTCTAATCATTGTGTCTATGGAGAGAAAAGATGTCAATATGATTGTTAATCCATCAATCAAGGAAAAAGAGAAATCTCCTGGTTCTAGGTCCTTGAAAAAAAAGAGGACAAGAAAACCAAGGGATGTACCTTCTAACTCTCAGAAGTTTTCCGATGTTCTTGATGAGTTGAAGGAAGTAAGAAAGGAGACTCGTAAAGGCTTTTGTGTCAAAGTCCTTAGAAATTCAGAGAGCCCTGGTACAACATAATCAGTCAAGACAGTTCGTTGATATAAACTCCTATCTTTGCGAACCGTATGTTCCAATGGCTGTTGACAACAAGGAGTTCGGGAATGATGCTGAATTTCTCAAAGACATTGTCGCCTAGGATGTCTTATTTTTGGATTAGTTGGAAGAATAACTAGTGCTTTGAATAGCGATGATTGTGACTACACATAGCTATTCTTGTTTTCATCTTCTTATGTTATTTTTTTAGGTTTATTGGTATTAAATTCTAAAAATATTTGGAGGATGATGTTATTGCAGTATTTTAATGGTTTGATATATTGCAATATTTTTATGGGATATGTATTGTTTGCATCCGTGAACTTGAAGGTCCCATTTTGCGGTCAAAAGTAAAGTCGTTCATGAATTAGTATTTGATAGGTGTCTAAAAAACCTTAATATTTATCTACTAGTTATGCTTTCTTTGCTACGTTTTCTTGTAAATTATGTATCTTATGTTTGTTTTTGAGTATTTAGGTACTTTGGAGTCATTTGGAATAAAAGATGAAGAAACAAGGCAAAAAGGTGTTGTTGGAGGCGGATTATTTCTCATTGTTTGCTTTTATTTTTTCATCTCTGTCTGAAAAGTATGTCGGCTTTAGTGATGCGATTTTTGTCTGAAAAGCACGACTGCTTTAGTGATGAATAGAAATTGATGAAATAAAGTGAGTTTGAGAAGTAAGAGGAGGTTGCTGTTGGTGGAAGAATTAGAAAAGGAGCAAAAGCGTCGATTCTCATGTGCAACTGCCATTGAGAACGGAGCCGAACCGGGCCAAGCCAACCATTACAACTTAGTCTAGAGAAGCAAGGGAGCCAGATATCACTTTGGTGGCACTTATCGTAACTGGGGTGGTTGTATCAATTTTCATCACTACACAACCCTTAGAGTAGAGAAGTTTTATCTTCTCTCTTATCATTTGAGTTTATCTGAAACCGAGAGAGAGAATGGCGGCACCACTACTCAGAAACGAGAGAGAAAGAAATGGAGACTGTGGTTGTTGATTTGAGAGAGGGAATGGAGAGTTATGATGAATTAACAGATCGATCTGTGTTGTTCGGATTTGTAGAAGAAGCTTCAGTTCGAGAAACAGATGATGATGTAAATCTGGTGATTATGGAGGAGAAATTGAAAAGGTTTCTGTGAGAAAGAAGATCTGAGAAAGTCAAGTCTGCTACTGTGGATGAAAATTAATGAAGAAATTTGGGTTTTAGCAGAAATTGAAGTTAGGGTTTGTCAAGATGATGATGTTGTGTAAATTTATGGGTTTGTGATGATTGAATGGAAGAGAAATTAGGGTTCTCAAGTATGAAGATACAGCTGCAATGAAGGTGGAACCTAGATGAATGTTAGGTCACAGGTGGAACTGAAATTGGTGAAGGAGAGAGTACTGGTGGTGAACAAGAAGCTGTTGATGGGTTATTTTGGATTTGACAGGGGGTTAGTCGTCGGATAGTTCGAGAGATTTTAATATATTTAGATTTTCTCCTGTTAGTCGTGGGGGAGTTTGAGGGAGTCTCTTCAAATCCCCGTTAGTCGTGGGGGAGTTTAGAGGAGTCTCCTAAACTCCCTAGAAAACACATGTTAGTCGTTGGGTAGTTTAAAAAAAGCTCTTGAACTCCCTGTTAGTCATAAAACCCTACAATACTAGGGAGTTGGTTTCTTTGGGGAGTTCGAAGGAGTTTTTAGTGTATTTTGGTCTCACAACAAATCTCTCAAAAGAGTAGAGATTTGGGAAGGAGTTTGGTGCGTAGGAAACCATAGGAGAAAGAAGAGGATATGTCACATTATAGATCACTGGATTCCAAAGCCAAGAAATTTACCTTCGAAAACTCATTATTTCTAACCCGTCTACTCTCCATTACGCACGCTTAATTTTCGATCAAAATCATTTACAACACTATGATACGAGCTTATTATTCAAGTTGTAATCCAAAAGATTCATTCATTATGTATAACCAAATGCACAGAAACGGATGACCCTCACTTGATAAATACACGTTCCTTTTCCTACTCAAAGCTTGTTCGGTTCTTGGTGTCATTAGTAAAGGCGAAGAAACCCATTGTCAAGCTGTTAAGCATGGGTTTGATATTGATATATTTGTTCAGAGTTCATTAATCCATTTTCACAGGTCGAATGATAAATTTAGTTTTGCTCGTAAACTGTTTGATGAAATTCTCGAAAGAGATTTTGCTACTTGGACTACATTGTTTTCTTATTATGCTAATCACGGGTCAACGGGAACTGCATGTGAGTTGTCCAAGGAAATGCCTGAGAAGGGTGTTGTTTCATTTAGTGTGATGATTACTGGTTATGATAGAAAGGGACGGTTTAAAGAAGCATTGGAATTATTTCGTGAGTTACAGATTCAGGGGTTGGAGCCTAATGATTCTACTGTTATGGGTGTCATTTCTGCCTCTGCTGATTTGGGAAGTTTAGATACTAGTAAATGGATTCATTCTTACATTAGGAATAAGAATGGAAATCGATTTGACAGTCGGATAAATACTGCACTGATTGGTATGTATTTTAAGTGTGGGAGCGTCGAAGATGGGGTATTTTTCTTTAAAGGGGTTAAGGAGAAGCTTGTGGGAGAACGGACAACAATGATTTCTGGCATAACAATGCATGGTTTTGGAGAGAGATCTGTTGAATTGTTCGAAAACATGGTGGAATCGCGTGTTAAGCCTAATGCAATCACATTTGTCGGCCTCTTATCTGGTTGCACTCATGCAGGATTGGTCAAGGAAGGGTTAATGTATTTCAAGAGAATGAAATCCGAGTTCGGGATTGAACCCACAGTTGAACACTTCGGTTGTGTGGTCGATTTTCTAGGCCGGGCAGGATTGATTGCACAAGAGGTTGATTTCGTGAACAATATGCCACTGAAAGCTATATGAGGTGCACTTTTAAACGCATGTAGAGTTCATAAGAATGTCGAAGCGGGAGAGTTAGCAGCGAAGAGATGGGATGATGTTGTTATGGTGAATAGAGAAATGAAGGAAACCGGTTCAAGGAAAAGTCCAGGTTGTATTTTGATTGATGTTAATGGTATGTTTCTTATGAATTTGTCGTTGGGGATAAATCATACCCACCTGCATTACAAATTATCTTACAAATTGATGAGTCAATAAAGGAAGCGGAAGAATACTACATTTTTCGTGGGATTGGTTTCCTCGTACATTTCACATTCCCAAAGATGAAAATCATGAAGCGAAAATTATATTTGGACTCTAAATTGTACCACTTACTAGAATCACTATAGGGGTTCGACTTTCGAGTGTTGGGCTGACAATTGTTTCAGAAACCATATTTTGGATCTCATCACTAATTTTGGCAGGCAGATTCTAGTATCATCATGATCCTGATGTGAAGACAAATGACGGGTTGAGTTTATTTTGTTGGCAATTGATAATGCAACAACTTCAGTAACTGCTACATTGATGGATTGTGAAGCTTTCCCCAACGAGATTGATTGTGAGTTACCAGCCCTTTCCATCTTGACACATCCAAAATTCCAGACGCCATTTGACTTCGCAGTCCAGACAGAACAAAATAATTGAAAAATGGAATCATTCCAGAACAGTTTGCATCAATAATTCAAGAAAGCAGTATGTAACTCTAATTTTCCAGAACAGTTACCACTTTGATAATTGATTGTTCCTCCTATAGACTGACACTGGTGACGAGTGAGTAAATCGATGGACCATGATGGCATCGGCCAGCAAGCTCAGTGTAACAGGGGTGTAAGTGAAAGCTCTTTTTAATCAATGCACTGTAAGAGAACCCCTTCTCTCTCTCTGTTAGACTGATAATCTCAAGTTCTCAACAACATCATCACTATTTCTTCAACCACTCTCCTCTAAATACTCTCTCAAACTCCCCCAAACTTCCTCTAATAAACTCTCTCAAACTCCCTACACTCCGCCAAACTCCCTGAACTCAAAAACACCAAAATCTCTCAAACTCCCTACACTCTCTCAAACTCTCTCAAAATTCCTGAGATTTAAAATACACTCAACTCCCCCGAAATCACTCGAGGACTAACCCCCTGTGAGTTTCAGTCAAAGTTGCAGTTGGAGAATGAGAAATCTATTCAGAGATAAAGAAGATGATTAAGCAGATGGGTATTTGGCAGTTGGTGGTGATAATAACTCGGGATGAAATTGATACAGAGATGGAGCTGTGACTTAATTAGGTTGAACTGAAGCAACAATTTCAAGTTACAAATATCAGAAGATGGCTTGGATGGTTTGTGAGCAAAAGAAGCTGAGATGGAAGTAAATAGAGATGAATACATGACACAGTGGATGATGTATGAACTCGGTGTTGCAGGATTGAAGCTGCAGAAATGATGTAGAGATTGAACTGGTGGACTAAGACGGAGTTGCAGGCAGGTGCAGTTCAATAAAAATGACGTTGTAATGGTGGTGTTTGGATGAGGCTGTTGAGAACAAGAAAGCGCAGGAAGAGAAGTTATGAAGCTGCAAGGTTAAGAGCAGATTTGAAGACACCGAGGGTATGGTTATTATGCAATGGAGCAGCAGAGATGAGTGCAGGGCCATCATGGCTGGACTGAGCTGTGTGATGCACCATCATTGTGTAACACACAGTTCTGGCTTGTGCAAGACTATGGCCTGACAAGTCAGACCAGTTAGAATCTGACTCATCTGAGTTGTTTGACTCAACCTCTGACTCGGTCTGACTTTCATCGAGTTGACCCGTCTGACTTTCATCGAGTTGACCGGGCGGACATTGCCGGTCACCTGAGACACTTTTCCGGCCAACTTCCGGAAGTCGCTTTTGTTTACACAACTAGGGTTTGCTTTCGTATTTATTTTTCATCTTCTTTATTGGATTATTGATTATGATGAATTCCATAACTATGAGTAGCTAAATCTTATATTATTGGTTCAGGATGTAGTCCTATTTCTACAACTTGTGCTTGATTAATGCATTAGTTTTCTCTCTTGATTATCGTTCAAATCTCTATTGTTTTAATAATCACATGATTGATGTATTGTGATAAGACTTAGATGTTTGGTTAGTTAAGTGGACAATTAATTGAACTTGCATCCTTGTCCATAGCTATTTTAGGGTTTTTTATCAAGCGATAACCCCGAATACGAGAGAATGATATGATTACGGTTTGTAGTGATACACTCTTGTAATCATATGTAGAGTTCGACCTTTGTCCGAATTGTCATGCGCAATGTATGACAATTGCATTGATTAGCCTATTTCCAAAACTTAAAGCTCATAGGAATTGAACTTAATTAGCGCAAGGCGTTAGGTTATTCTTTAGGTAGAATTCACATACACAACTCTAATGTGTGTGTTGATGAACTTTGGAAATTATTGGAATATCTTGCTCTCTTGATACTCTAAGCTTTTGATGATGAAGAGATTAAATTGTAATTCTAATCATGTATGCAAGCACATGTTTAAGATAGAAGATGAATTCCTTAACCAATATCTTTCTCTCATTGATTATTTCTCCAATTACTTTGCTTTTGATTTACTTTTATTGTTTACATAAAAATCAGAAATCCCCCTAATTGGTTACTTTAGGAAATTGAATACATAATAACTACATTTGCCTCTCTGTGGAAACGAACTCTTTCTTATCATATACTTTAGGAAAGTGAAATTATTTTTGACGCATACGACAGCGATCAAATTTTGGCGCCGCTGCCGAGGAGGCATACGACTAGTTATTAAGTTTTTAGTTTCTTATCATCATTTCTTATTTCATATTTGCTTTTTGTTTCTTGTTTCTTGTTTCGTTTTTCTTACTTGTTTGTGAGAATTGTTTTTCAGGTACCTATTCCCTGGCTTTCTAAAGATTGGAACTATCCAAGGTGCGGGATAGCTACTCGAAGAGGCACAATACTCCAACCAAGTCAAGACACGACGGAAGAACAAGAGTTAGAAGTGGAAGAAGAGTTACAACTAGAAGAAGAACAAGAGGTTCCATTCGTAGAAGAACCACTAGTTGAAGAAGAAGAAGCAATGGGTGATGCAAATCGTACACTCAAGGACTTGGCTTCTCACAAGTTGGATACACAACAATGGTGTATTCAAACAAACTCTACTTTCGAGATCAAGCCGGGGTTGCTTAGAGAATTACCAAAGTTCCATGGCATGGTGAATGAAGACCCAAACAAGCATCTTATGGACTTCCACACCATTGTCACGTCCATGCTTCCAGCGGATACTGATGCGGATAGTGCAATGTTGAAAGTTTTCCAATTCTCTTTGGCGGATAGTGCTAAGGATTGGTTGTATTACTTGCCCTCCGGAAGTGTCACAACATGGAATGGGTTGAAGAAACTCTTTTTAGAGAGATATTTTTCAACATCAAAGACTACTCAAATTCGCAAGGAGATTTGCGGGATGAAGCAAAATGTGGGATAATCTTTATATGAATGTTGGGAACGATACAAGAGATTGGTGGCAAGCTGTCCTCACCACCAATTTAGTGATGCAATGATAATCCAATACTTCTATGAAGGACTTCAAACAAGTGATATGAATCTTCTTGACGCTGCAGGTGGTGATGCACTAGTGAACAAAATGGTGGCACAAGCTAGAGAGTTGATTGAGAACATAGCAACGAAATCGCAACAATTTTCAAGTCGTGGTTCAGATGTGCTTCTTAGGAGAGTAAATAAAGTGAGCGAGGTCGAAGAACTTCGTCAACAAATGGGTAACATGACAGCAATGATGCAACAAGTTGCAGCCGCGGTGATACCAAAGTCTCTTCAAGGGTATGAAGACCCCAATGAACAATCTAATGCTGTCTTTCCAAATCAACAAAGACGGTATGATCCCTACTCCAACACTTACAATTCGGGATGGAGAGGTCACCCCAATTTTAGCTATACCAACAAGCAAGGAGCGGTTCAACAACCTACTTTCTACCGTCCGAGCGGATTTCAACCACAACAACAACAATTTCAGCAACAACAACAACAACAACAACCTCAAAATCAGGGGCCAAGTATGGAAGAGTTGCTGAAATCTTTTATGCAAAGAACGGAGAGCACGGTTAAGGAGTTGGAAACTCAAGTTGGTTCTATGGATATTGAGTTGAATCAGTTAAAGGCACAAAATGGTGGGAAACTCCCTTCTCAACCTATCAACCCAAAAGAGGGTGTCAATGCAATTACGTTGAGAAGTGGTACACAACTTGTGCATTCCGAAGTTACTGATTCGGGCAAGGTGGAAACACCAAAGGAACCTGTTTTGGAGGAGAAAAATGAGGATTCTCCCCAAACTTCTGAGGTACCTATTTCTAACTCTAAAACTCCGGTTTCTACTTATGTTCCTCATATACCTTTTCCTCATAGATTTGCAAATTCCAAGAAGGCGGAACTAGAAAAAGAGATTTTAGACGTTCTCAAGAAGATCCATGTGAACATACCACTCATAGATGCAATCAATCAAGTTCCAAAGTATGCAAAGGTGTTGAAGGACTTGTGTACCAATAAGCAAAGGCTCAAAGGTAATGAAGTGCTAAGTGTGGGGGAGAATGCTTCGTCAATCTTACAACACAAACTTCCACTGAAATGCAAGGATTCCGGTAGCTTTGACATTCCAGTCACAATTGGTAACACCACATTTAACAAAGCTATGTTGGACTTAGGTGCATCCGTTAATGTTATGCTTGTATCTATGTATAACTCACTCGATCTTGGTCCTCTTAAAAAGGATGGAATTGTATTGCAATTATCCGATCGCTCTAATGTTTACCCAATGGGTATTGTTGAGGATGTTCTTGTGCAGGTTAATCAAATAGTATTTCCAGCTGACTTTTGCGTGTTAGAAATGGATGAAGGTTCACCGGACTTATCTATTCCATTGCTACTTGGGCGTCTCTTCATGAAAACGGCGAAAACCATTATCGATGTTGACAAGGGAACACTAACTATGAATTTTGATGGAGAAATAATACGTTTTAGCATTTTCGAGACGATGAGATATCCTAGTGATGTCCACTCTTGTTTCTCCATTGATGTGATGGATACATTGGCGCAACAAATGTTTGAGTTGAATGGTGTTGATACTTTGGAAACCGTGCTCACTACACCCATTGATGATGGTTTGGAGTATGGTGATGAGATTAAAGAAACCATTGGTTCTCTTGACTCATTACCGGAAAAATCAGCAAAAAAGAATATTTCATATGCTTCTTTACCTTGCAATGATGAAAAGTTTGTGTCTTCTATTGTTAAACCTCCAAAGTTAGAATTGAAACCTCTTCCAAGTCACTTAAAGTACTTGTACTTGGGTGATAACGAAGAATTACCTGTGATTGTTTCTAATGAGCTTAATGAATTACAGGAGAAAAAACTTCTAAGGGTGCTAAGGATGTACAAGACGGCCATAGGATGGACAATTGCCGATATCAAGGGTATAAGCCCTGTCGTTTGTATGCACAATATCCGATTGGAAGACGATGCAAAACCTACAAGGGAAGCGCAACGTCGTTTGAACCCTCCCATGATGGAAGTTGTGAAAAAATAGGTACTCAATCTTTTGGATGTGGGTGTTATCTACCCCATATCCGATAGCAAGTGGGTAAGCCCGATACAAGTAGTACCAAAGAAATCAGGTGTGACGGTGATGGAGAATGATAAAAATTAACTGGTCCCAACTCGTGTGCAAACCGGTTGGAGGGTTTGTATTGATTATAGAAAATTGAATGCCACCACTAGGAAGGATCACTTTCCATTAACTTTTATTGATCAAATGCTTGAATGTTTAGCTGGACATTCTTACTATTGCTTCCTTGATGGATATTTAGGTTACAATCAGATTGTGATAGCGCCGGAGGATCAAGAGAAAACCACTTTCACTTGTCATTTGGGTATTTTTGCTTATAGAAGGATGCCTTTTGGCTTGTGCAATGCTCCAGCTACCTTTCAAAGGTGTATGGTAATTATTTTCTCATAATATGTTGAAAACATAATCGAAGTCTTCATGGATGACTTTAGTGTCTTTGGTGATTCATTTGACCTTTGCTTGCATAATTTATCATTAATCCTTGAACGATGTGTTGAAACAAATCTTGTGCTGAATTAGGAGAAGTGCCATTTCATGGTAACTCATGGCATAGTTTTAGGCCATATAATATCTTCTAAAGGCTTGTAAGTCGATAAATCTAAGATAGACCTTATTCGTGCTCTAAACCCTCCCACTACGGTGAGGGAGATACACTCTTTTCTTGGTCATGCAGGTTTTTATCGTAGATTCATCAAGGACTTCTCCAAGATAGCATCACCACTTTGCAATTTATTGCAAAAAGATGTGGTTTTTAACTTTGATGATAAGTGTGTAGCATCATTCAATCGTTTGAAAGAACTTTTGATTTCAACCCCTATCATTAAACCATCGGATTGGAGCAAGCCATTTGAGCTCATGTGTGATGCAAGTGACTATGTGATTGGTGCGGTGCTTGGGCAGCGTGTGGGGAAGATATCTCATGCTATTTATTATGCTTCTAGGACACTCAATGAAGCACAACAAAACTACACAACCACTGAAAAAGAGTTGTTAGCCATTGTTTTTGCTTTAGAAAAATTTCGCTCTTATCTAATTGGTACAAAAGTTATTGTCTTTTCTGATCATGCAACACTTAGGTACTTGCTAATGAAGAAAGAGGCGAAACCGAGGCTCATACGATGGATTTTGCTCTTGCAAGAATTTGATATAGAGAATAAAGACAAGAAAGGAATTGAGAACACCGTTGCGGATCACTTGAGCCGTCTTGCTGTGGAAAAGGAGGCTATCCCATTGCGTGAAAGTTTCCCGGATGAGCAACTATTCTCAATTGCCTTTGGAGAACCATGGTACGCTGATATTGTTAATTACTTAGTTTCTAAACAAATCCCAAAGAACTTGTCTCGTGCTGAGAGGGACAAACTTAAGAAGTTAGGAAACCAATACATATGGGATGATCCATACTTATGGAAACATTGTAGTGACCAAGTAATAAGAAGGTGCGTTCCCGAGTCAGAATTTAATTCTATCTTGCATTTTTGCCACTCATATGCTTGTGGAGGACACTTTGGGAGCAAGAGAACCGCTCTCAAGGTACGAGAATGTGGTTTCTTTTGGCCAACTTTGTTTAAGGATGCACATGCATTTTGTATCACATGTGATAGGTGTCAAAGAACAGACAATCTAGGTGCCCGAAATCAAATGCCATAAACTATTATTCAATTTGTTGAGGTTTTTGATGTATGGGGATTGATTTTATGGACCCTTTTGTCAATTCTAGTGGGAATTATTATATCTTGATTGTTGTGGATTATGTCTCGAAATGGGTGGAAGCTAAGGCCACCCCAACTAATGATTTTAAAGTTGTTTCAGATTTTGTACAAGCGAATATATTTGCAAGGTTTGGAATTCCAAGGGCTATAATTAGCGATGGAGGTTCACACTTCAAAAACACGTTCTTGCAAAACTTGTTAAGGAAGTACAATGTGTCGCATAGGATTGCAACACCCTACCATCCACAAATAAATGGACAAGCCGAGGTTCCAACCGGGAGGTGAAATCCATTCTTGAGAAGACGGTGAATCCAACAAGGAAAGATTGGAGTTTGAGACTCAATGATGCTTTGTGGGCGTATAGAACCGCATACAAGACACCTATTGGGATGTCTCCCTTTAGGCTTGTGTATGGTAAACCTTGTCACTTACCCGTGGAAATTGAGCATAAGGCGTTTTGGGCTATTAAGCAATGCAATATGGAGTTGGATGGTGTTGGAAGGCAAATGAAGTTGCAACTCCAAGAGTTAGAGGAGATTCGCAATGATGCATTTGAAAGTTCATGGATTTACAAGGAAAAGACTAAAGCATTTCATGATAGTATGATTACAAAGAAACAATTTTGCATTGGGCAGAAAGTTCTTTTGTTTAATTCTCGTTTGCAATTATTTCCAGGTAAATTAAGGTCACGTTAGATTGGACCTTTTATTGTGACTAATGTGTTTTCTCATGGTGCAGTGGAAATTCGTAGTTTAGCTACAGGAAATGAACTTAAAGTAAATGGGCACCGGTTGAAACCATATTATGAGAACTTCTCCTCGAAAGTCGTAGAAGGAGTTAACCTTGTGGAAGTGCTCCCTCTGGAGGAGCCTTAGCATGCGAGGAGATAGTCGGCTTGACGACTTTAAACTAAACGCTAAGTGGGAGGCAACCCAGCGGTTTTGTATCTTTATCTTTATCTTTTTATTCTAAGCATTTTATCTTTGTTTTTGCATATCATTTGCGGAATTTCCCACCTTGAACTTTACTTTGAATGACTTAATTTACATTGAGGACAATGTAAAGTTTAAGTGTGGGGGAGAATTTATATGTTTGTATAGTTAGTTGATTTGATGCCTTTCGTGAAAAATTTAGAAAATTTTTTTTATAAACTCCAAAGTCTAGCAACTTGTGCCTTACACTAATGGAAACATCGTGGTTGTAGGAGTTGAGGAACCCATTAGTAGAGTCTATTCATATGAAAACGAACAAAATATAAGAATGAATAACATGTTAGTTGTCACCATATCTCGGAGTTGTCACCATATCACGTTCTATTTTTATTTTTTCATATTTATCTATTATTTCTCTAAGTGAATTGGTGGGGCACGAACGTCGAATTGTTATCACTGCTAGGATGAAATAGAGTGATTGAGTTACTACAAAATAAAGGAAAAAAAAGATACCGACCAATTAACCAAAAGGAATAAATATGACACTTGGATAAAGCAATATGTGTATATTCTCCCTGTCTCCGTCACCTAAGCAAGCGTGGAGTGCAGGATCCAAGGGAACTATCATGTAATCTGCTGACAAGAAACATGCGCTTGGATCCACAAGATCCAATCATGATGTCATTAAAAAAAATGAAAAAAAGAAAAGAAAAAAAATATTATTATTGTGTTGAGTAAAATCGATCGCTGGTTCCCTTGTATATGCCAGTGAATTGATCTAGAATTAAGTTTGTCGACCGCTGGTTCCCTTGTATATGCCAGATGTGTTGATGTTAGTATTCGGACCAGTAGCTCAATCCAATAGGGTTTTTAGGTTTGTTTTGGCAGTGACCTTCAGACAAATATGGGAAACACCGTTCACCTTAGTCAACAGTTCGCCACCATCTACTTTATATATCCATCTTCTTAATCTTTTCATGTGATTGTGGTTGATTAGATTCCGAGTATTGTGGTTATGTTCCACTTTCTGATAAAGCTTTGCTACTATTTATGAATTGGATTCGAAAGTGGGTACTTCCTCCTGTAATCATTGATAGTATGCTAAGTACAAAATGTTTAGTGTCATTTATAGATTTTTCACAGGTAGCTGGAATTTGGAGTAAAAGGTTTTGTAGGTAGACTTCTTGTAAACCTTCACGAGACTATAACTCGTCCACTAGGGACACCTAGAGGTTCAAAGGCCTGTTATTCATGCTAAGAGTAACCGTAGCCTCGACGAGACGGAGTTGTATGTATGTTTTAGAATTATTTTGTTTGATTTTCTCGAGGACTAGCAAAGGCTAAGTGTGGGGGAATTTCATAGGTGTCTAAAACACCTTAATATTTATCTATTAGTTATGCTTTCTTTGCTAAGTTTTCTTGTAAATTATGTATCTTATGTTTGTTTTTGAGTATTTAAGTACTTTGGAGTCATTTGGAACAAAAGATGAAGAAACAAGGCAAAAAGGTGCTGTTGGAGGCGGATTATTTCTCATTGTTTGCTTTTATTTTTTTTTATCTCTGTCTGAAAAGTATGTCGGCTTTAGTGATGCGATTTTTGTCTTAAAAGCACGACTGCTTTAGTGATGAATAGAAATTGAAGAAATAAAGTGGATTTGAGAAGTATGAGGCGGTTGTTGTTGGTGGAAGAATTAGAAAAGGATCAAAAGCGTCGATTCTCATGTGCAACTGCCATTGAGAGCGGAGCCGAACCGGGCCAATCCAACCATTACAACTTAGTCTATAGAGGCAAGGGAGCCAGATATCATTTTGGTGGCCCTTATCGTAACTGGGGTGGCTGTATCAATTTTCATCACTACACAACCCTTAGAGTAGAGAAGTTTTATCTTCTCTCTTATCATTTGAGTTTATCTGAAACCGAGAGAGAGAATGGCGGCACCACTACTCAGAAACGAGAGAGAAAGAAATGGAGACCGTGGTTGTTGATTTGAGAGAGGGAATCGAGAGTTATGATGAATTAACAGATTGATCTGTGTTGTTTGGATTTGTATAAGAAGCTTCAGTTCGAGAAACAGATGATGCTGTAAATCTGGTGATTATGGAGGAGAAATTGAAAAGGTTTCTGTGAGAAAGAAGATCTGAGAAAGTCAAGTCTGCTACTGTGGATGAAAATTAATGAAGAAATTTGGGTTTTAGCAGAAATTGAAGTTAGGGTTTGTCAAGATGATGATGTTGTGTAAATTTATGGGTTTGTGATGATTGAATGGAAGAGAAATTAGGGTTCTCAAGTATGAAGATACAGCTGCAATGAAGGTGGAACCTAGATGAATGTTAGGTCACAGGTGGAACTGAAATTGGTGAAGGAGAGAGTACTGGTGGTGAACAAGAAGCTGTTGATGGGTTATTTTGGATTTGAGTTTCAGATAAAGTTGTAGTTGGAGAATGAGAAATCTATTCAGAGATGAAGAAGAAGATTAAGCAGATGGGTATTTGGCAGTTGGTGGTGATAATAACTCGGGGATGAAATTGAGACAGAGATGGAGCTGTGACTTAATTAGGTTGAACTGAAGCAACAGTTTCAAGTTACAAATATCAGAAGATAGCTTGGATGGTTTGTGAGCAAAAGAAGCTGAGATGGAAGCAAATAGAGATGAATACATGACACAGGGGATGATGTATGAACTCGGTGTTGCAGGATTGAAGCTGCAGAAATGATGTATAGATTGAACTGTTGGACTAAGACGGAGTTGCAGGCAGGTACAGTTCAATAAAAATGACGTTGTACTTGTGGTGTTGGGATGAGGCTGTTGAGAACAAGAAAGCGCAGGAAGAGAAGTTATGAAGCTGCAGCCTGCAAGGTTAAGAGCAGATTTGAAGACACTGAGGGTATGGTTATTATGCAATGGAGTAGCAGAGATGAGTGCATGGCCATCATGGCTGGACTGAGCTGTGTGATGCACCATCATTGTGCAACACACAGTTCTGGCTTGTGCAAGACTATGGCCTGACAAGTCAGACCAGTTAGACTCTTACTCATCTGAGTTGTTTCACTCAGTCTCTGACTCGGTCTGACTTTGACCGAGTTGACAGGTGACCGGGCGGACTTTGCCGGTCACCTGAGACACTTTTCCGGCCAACTTCCGGTCATTTCCGGCGACGTTTTTGCAGAGTTTCTACATGGTTTTTTCTCACTTTTGGGCCACGTGTATTTTCATCTAATGGACTTTGAAGACTAAACCTAATTTTGGAACAAGAGGAACTATAAAAGAGAAAACTTCTACAACTTTTAATATCACGTATTATTCTTGGAGCTAAGGAGATAGCCGCTTTTGTTTACTCAACTAGGGTTAGCTTTCGTATTTATTTTTCATCTTCTTTATTGGATTATTGATTATGATGAACTCCGTAGCTATGAATAGCTAAATCTTATATTATTGGTTAAGGATGTAGTCCTATATCTACAACTTGTGCTTGATTAGTGCATTAGTTTTCTCTCTTGATTATCGTTCAAATCTCTATTGTGTTAATAATCACATGATTGATGTATTGTGATAGGACTTAGATGTTTGGTTAGTTAAGTGGCCAATTAATTGAACTTGCATCCTTGTCCATAGCTATTTTAGGGTTTTTCATCAAGCGATAACCCCGAATACGAGAGCATGATATGATTACGGTTTGTAGTGATACACTCTTGTAATCATATGTAGAGTTTGACCTTTGTCCGAATTGTCATGCGCTATGAAAATTGCATTGATTAGCCTATTTCCAAAATTTAAAGCTCCTAGGAATTGAACTTAATTAGTGCAAGGCGTTAGGTTATTCTTTAGGTAGAATTCACATACGCAACTCTAATGTGTGTGTTGATGAACTTAGGAAATTATTGGAATATCTTGCTCTTGTGATACTCTAGGCTTTTGATGATGAAGAGATTAAATTGTAATTCTAATCATGTATGCAAGCACATGTTTAAGATAGAATATGAATTCCTTGACCAATATCTTTCTCTCATTGATTATTTTCCAATTACTTTGCTTTTGATTTACTTTTATTGTTTATATAAAAATCAGAAATCCCCCCAATTGGTTATTTTAGGAAATTGAATACATAATAACTACATTTTCCTCTCTGTGGAAACGAACTATTTCTTATCATATACTTTAGGAAAATGAAATTATTTTTGACGCATACGATAGCGATCAAATTTTGGCGCCGCTGCCGGGGAGGCATACGACTAATTATTAAGTTTTTAGTTTCTTATCATCATTTCTTCTTTCATATTTGCTTTTTGTTTCTTGTTTCGTTTTTCTTACTTGTTTGTGAGAATTGTTTTTCAGGTACTTATTCCCCGGCTTCTAAAGATTGGAACTATCCAAGGTGCGGGATAGCTACTCGAAGAGGCACAATACTCCAACCAAGTCAAGACACGACGGAAGAACAAGAGTTAGAAGTGGAAGAAGAGTTACAACTAGAAAAAGAATAAGAGGTTCCATTCGTAGAAGAACCACTAGTTGAAGAAGAAGAAACAATGGGTGATGCAAATCGTACACTCAAGGACTTGGATTCTCACAAGTTGGATACACAACAATGGTGTATTCAAACAAACTCTACTTTCGAGATCAAGCGGGGGTTGCTTAGAGAATTACCAAAGTTCCATGGCATGGTGAATGAAGACCCAAACAAGCATCTTATGGACTTCCACACCATTGTCACGGCCATGCTTCCAGCGGATACTGATGCAGATAGTGGAATGTTGAAAGTTTTCTGATTCTCTTTGGCGGATAGTGCTAAGGATTGGTTGTATTACTTACCCTCCAGAACTGTCACAACATGGAATGGGTTGAAGAAACTTTTTTTAGAGAAATATTTTCCAGCATCAAAGGCTACTGAAATTCGCAAGGAGATTTGCGGGATGAAGCAAAATGTAGGAGAATCTTTATATGAATGTTGGGAAAGATACAAGAGATTGGTGGTAAGTTTTCCTCACCACCATTTTAGTGATGCAATGATAATCCAATACTTCTATGAAGGACTTCAAACAAGTGATAGGAATCTTCTTGACGCTGTGGGTGGTGGTGCACTAGTGAACAAAACGGTGGCACAAGCTAGAGAGTTGATTGAGAACATGGCAGCGAACTCGCAACAATTTTCAAGTCGTGGTTCAGATGTGCTTCTTAGGAGAGTAAATGAAGTGAGCGAGGTCGAAGAACTTCGTCAACAAATGGGTAACATGACAGAAATGATGCAACAAGTTGCAGCCGCGGTGATACCAAAGTCTCTTCAAGGGTATGAAGACCCCAATGAACAAGCTAATGATGCCTTTCCAAATCAACAAAGACGGTATGATCCCTACTCCAACACTTACAATCCTGGATGGAGAGGTCACCCCAATTTTAGCTATGCCAACAAGCAAGGAGCGGTTCAACAACCTACTTTCAACCGTCCCAGCGGATTTCACGTTGTTATGATGGAAAATAGAATAGAACCTTGTATGCTATCCACGTTATTGATCTTCATTGATCCATTTTATTATGTTCTACCGTGAAGGCTCCATTGTGTGTCTTATGTTGAGCACGATACAACTAAGTCGATTTTTCTTATTGGCTTGTTGGATGTTGCATAAGATGCTATATGTTGAGCATTAGGAACTAAATTAATCAACTAGTTTGGTTATTTAGTTTGTACTCCATAAGTTTTCTTTCTTATGTTGAGTACATGTTCGGTTAAGGTTGTCATTTTCTATGATGGACTTAGTTGGGGTTCCATATGTTCTCTTATGTTGAGCCCATAATAATTGAATTGATTACTTCGGTGATTAGTTTGGTTATTGGTATTCCAATTGGATTAATTATAGGTTCTCTTGTAATTAGTCTAATTGAGTTTTCATATATTCCACAAATTCTTGTGTTGATTATATGAACTGCTACATTAATTATGTTCTATCGGTTAATATAGTCACATATTCCGTAAGGTTTTCCTTATGTTGAGTATGTGAAGATTAAGTTAGTCGTCTCTGTATGATTACCTTAGTCGTAGCTCCGTAAGTTTACTTATGTTGAGCACCTTCAATTAAATTGATCACTTTTGTGATTTGATTTAGTTGCGTATTCCAATTAAATTAATCATGGGTTTACTTGTGGTTAATTTGGTTGAGTTTTGGATATAGAAAATCATTCTCATGGTTTTTGGTATCCAATAAAAAATCTTTCTTTTCTTTCGAAATTAAGGTCGCTCTTGTTGTTCTTTCGGGAATGACATCAGATGGGGGAGAGTTCTTTTGAACTTGTTAGAGCATAGCTCGGTCAACCTCGCATGCGTTTCTATCTAAAGCATGTTTGTCAATGTTAGTGATCAAAACTATGAGTCTTGATTTCTAGCCTATATAGTGGTGTGCCAATGGA
Source organism: Papaver somniferum (assembly GCF_003573695.1). Lineage (NCBI taxonomy): Eukaryota > Viridiplantae > Streptophyta > Magnoliopsida > Ranunculales > Papaveraceae > Papaver > Papaver somniferum. The sequence goes on along the minus strand of NW_020621603.1, from coordinate 17,729,230 downwards.
AAACACACAAAAACTCTTGCAAGTATACAAGGCCAAGTTTATAGAATAGAAGGAAAGCAGGGGAAAGTCCACAGGGAGTGGGAGCACTATAAGAGAAACCTAAGCTAACAATGGAGACAGTGAGCAAGACAAAGTAATATGGCATACAAAGTGGCAGAAGTAAAGAACCAAAGCAGCAAGGTAAAGCAAAGCAGCAAAGAAAACAGCTAAGAACCAAGGCTTGGAAGCCAAGGGCAGAGGGAGATTTTGTGCACTGTTTTCAGTGCACAGAGACTACAAATTGCAAGACAATAGGCGAGCAACACAGCTAAGAAATATAAACTGAATTTGAAGCAAAGCAAGACTGAAAATGTAAGTGACTGAGAAGGATATTGTGGCTAAGCCAAGGCTTAGATTCCACCTTGTGTCCTAATCAAATAACATATTCCTAGGTTGAGTTGAGTCCTATGCATACAATAGAAAGGAAAGAAAAACAGCTTGCTAACAGAAATACCCCTAGTATTGACTGTCTTTTGACAGCACAATCAATCACAAGCAATCATAGCACTGCTTTCTTCCCAATGCACAAGAAAAACAAGCATATGACATCCTATCCTAGCAATTTACCATTTGACAGTGCACCAAGGCTTCATCAAAGCCTTAGCTTGTTGCTAATTAGCTCATACTACACATGATAACAACAATAACATTCATAATATATGATAAATGAAACAACATTCTCAACATTGAAGATAAAAATCAAAACATCATATAACATTCACTATCAACTGTCATGCAGTAACTGAAATTGAAATTGTGACATAAAACAGAACAAATGTTTTTCTGGCTAGTCCAGAGATCATCCCCCTCTAACCCTCTACATCACCCCCTATTTATATCACCAAATACCCAATTTTTCCGAAACCCTAGAATTGAAATTAGGGTTTTCAATTTCCGAAATTTACTCACCAAAACTTTGAATTGACGTCGCCCCATGTCTTCTCTGCCTCTCTCGGTTCTTCTCCTGCTCCCAATTGCTACAATTGCTCCCTAATTTGAGGTGTTTTATCAACCCTCACCTAGGTCAGTTGGTGAGAGAGGTTAAAGCGCTTCAAATTAGGGGGATGGGTCGTGTCGGGTAATGATGGAGATGGTGGAGGTGATGGTGGTGACAGGAGTGATGGATGATGGAAGTAGCAGGTGGAGGTGATGGTGGTGGAATGGGTGTTTCTGTTGCAGAGAGGGGGAGAGGAAAAAGAAGGTGGAGCTCGATATGGGTTAGGGTAGGGAGCTGTTTGGCTAGGTCATAGGGTTCGAGTATTAGTGTGTTAGGCGGGTGTATCAAGATGTGTGTACCACGAGCTGAAGCCGCTGGATATGGAGATGGTAGGTGGATCGGACGGCTAAGAAAGAAGCATCTTGTAGCGACCGTAGGATGTAAAATACAACGAAGTCTACGGTGCGAGATTAGGTTAGGTGTTGTAGTGTTTAGCGGAATCATCGGGATTTGATGCACAGGCATAGGAGCGACCGTAGGATGCTGAAATGCTTCGATCTGACGGCTGAAATCCGAGACGGGCTTGGATATAGAAAATGGGTTTGGGTGAGGGTTTTGGGCCTTGGGTATGCCAAGCCCATATCTTCTTTAAGAACAATTCTTCCTCTTCAAGCCCACTTCTAGCCTTTTGGTCTTGTGCACGACATTCTTCGCGGCTTCCTTGTGTAATTCCTCCCGTATTTTCACTACTTTTCTTCTCTTTTCGCTCCGCAATTCATCCAAACTTTATTTATTACCTAAAAATGCAAAATTAAGTAAGAGAAATATTTATTCTTGAAAACAATGAAAATACAGAATATGGGATAAAATGTAGAATTACTGCGCAAAAGATGAGTTAAATGCCAACAAAAAGGGATAAAATTATACAATATTTGGTACTCATCATATAGCTAAGTCTCGGACTAGGATAGGAAAAGTGTAGTTAAGCTCAAGGACTTCATGGAGATTCATCATACAACGACGAAGATATATACAAGGAACCGCGGAACTTCATCAACAAAAAGGTATGTGAAGAATTGAACTTATCTATCAGTCAAAAGTCTATCTATTCTGTCTCTTACTTCTTATAAGACAAAAGTCGCATGCTATATAGATTAGATCATACACACTTGACATTTCGAGCTGAGCATTCATTGCTTATCTTTTATCTCGAAATCGTGTGTTGGTAAAGCGTTTCGCTTTGATCAGGTTTATCTTCACCTAGTGACGAAAGTCATGAAAGTTTCAATCACTTTGAGAATTGCTCCGACGTGAATCAGTCTGTGAATAACAGATACATAGCGTCCTCTGAGAATGTCTCAATCATTGAAATGAGAGTTTAGATTACATAACAGTGTATTCCTTGAAACGAAGTTTTCGAACTTTGTTGATTAAGAGAAATCGGGAGGATTGTGGAATTGGCTTGCCAAGTCTGCGAACCCAGTCCGCGAACTGTCGGAAGTTCTCGACCGAGAATTTCTGCTGGATTTTCCAAAATCGTTTGTGTGCTTAGTCCGCGAACTGGCGGAAGTTCTCGAACCGAGAATTTCTGCTGAGTTTGGAAAACTCAACCGATTAACTTAAGTCCGCGAACTTGTTTGTGAACTTAAGAGGTTATGATATGTAGATGTGCTCTGAACAAGAAACATTAAATTACTAAGGAATGTTTTATGCAAACCGTGGCTATAATGTTCATGAGCCAATTCAATCGAACCGAAGCATCTTTGTTTCATAAGATCTCATAGCAATTGAAAAACTCTCTAACTAGTTCATTTGAGTCAATTGAACTAGTTATGGTGAAGAAGAACAAGGTTAATATGAAATGCTCATATGGTTGACCTTTTGGGTTACTATGTTGAACCAACATGAACGTACACGTTTGGGCATGGTTTTCACGAACCCAGTAAACGTTTACCCAAGTAAGTGTGACAAGCTAAGTTTTCGATCTAACGGTTGAGAAATATTATCTTGAATCTAAATCAGGTTTTCATCTAACGGTGAATAAGGATTGCTTTGTACCTAAGGAAAAACCCTGATTTGATGGCTATATAAAGGAGACATCTAGCATTGAGCAAACCTAATAACCACACGTCTGTGTGCTAGTAGTGCGCTCGCTAGAGTCGATCTCCATTAACCTTTGATTTTCTTCTCTAAAATCAGGTTAACGACTTAAAGACTTCATTGGGATTGTGAATCCAGGTCGATACTACTTTATCGTAGTTGTGTGATCTGATTTTGCATCTTCTATCGTGCGAGTACAATCGATTGATTGGCTTGAGATCGTGAGAGTTCTCCGGTAGGCAAGATAAAGAAGTCACAAACATCTTCGTCTCACTGTTTGTGATTCCTCAACAATTCTCTTGTGTAGTCAGGAAGGATTGTAGAGAGGTGATTGATTAATCTAGGCTGTTCTTCGGGAATATAAGACCGGATTATCAATTGGTTCCTGTTCACCTTGATTTTATATCTTAAGACGCAACAAACCTAGGGTTTATCTGTGGGAGACAGATTTATCCTTTGATATACTTTTCTATGTGAGACAGATCTATTTATTATTAAGTCTGTGATTTTGGGTTACATCAACTCTTGGTTGTGGGTGAGATCAGCTAAGGGAATCAAGTGCGTAGTATTCTGATGGGATCAGAGGCGTAGGAGTACAACTGTACCTTGTATCAGTGGGATATTGATAGGAGTTCAACTATAACCCAGTCCGAAGTTAGCTTGGAGTAGGCTAGTGTCTGTAGCGGCTTAATATAATGTGTATTCAATCTGGACTAGGTCCCGGGTTTTTTCTGCATTTGCGGTTTCCTCGTTAACAAAATTTCTGGTGTCTGTGTTATTTCTTTTCCGCATTATATTTTATATAATTGAAATAATACAGTTTGTGCGTTCGTGATCATCAATTGGAAATCCAACCTTTGGTTGTTGATTGATATTGATTGATCCTTGGACATTGGTCTTTGGTACCGTCCAAGTATTCCTTGTATTTGATAAAGACTCGCTATTGTTTTTAGCTTGAGTAAAAATCAAATCAAGAGAGAGATATTAACTCCTTGAGATACTTTTATCTAGATTGAGTCTGACTGTCTAGTTGATTCTCTAGCAAAGTATTTCGGAGTTAGTCCATATAGATTGCTAAGCGAAATATTGGGTGGTGTTGTTAGACCCCCGCTTTTTCAATGTGGAAACAAATAAACACTGATGTTAATGTTTCAAACTTGCAGGAGAGGCTGGACGACTTGAAGTACCGTCAAGTAAAGGGCGTGGAATTTCCCTACCAGAAAGTTTTTCAATTTCTAAAGACCAAGTTCCCCGATTTTCTTACAGAGATTAAAAAAATTCCTGATGATGCATGATTTTATCTGGAGACTAGTTAGTGACACGTTTTCGTGGAATAATCCGAATGCCGGCCAGCCTTTAACAAACCTAGCCTGTCATTGATGACAGAGAATAATTGAACTGCGCATATCTTTTTTTTTGAGAATAAATCGATTTATATTAATAAATCCGGCTAGGTGGCTTGAACTAGAGCATTAAAGATTGCCCTAGGCAGGGATATGCCTCCAATGTGATCCCAAGTCACCAGCTTCATAAGAAAAAATATTGAAAAAAAATAGGACCCGCTTTTGTTGCCTCATTAAAAACCTTGTCAAGGAAAACCCATGGTGGTAAACCCTTGACTAAGAAAAAGAGTGCAACTTGAAAAGTCCATGAAACTATAACAAAATTAAACTAATTAAAAAGATAAAATTACATTTATAATCCTTCTAATTCTTTGAAATTTTATGCTCTCCATCGGTACCCAATGAGCTGTCTTCTAATGCTAGCACTATGTATGTCGCCACAAGCAAGTTGCGGAAGTTGAGCGCCTTCACTCGTGATAAAACTATCAATGTATGGTCATGAACCCTTCTATCAGTAGCAAGACTAATAGAAGTGTCACGATGGCTTGTACATGATAGGAAATTCGTCCTCTTAGCGATTAAGAACGTTTTTTTTAGCCTTTTCTACAATCAAGAACTTATACAATGAGAAATGTATCTCCAAATAAATACAAGTAGATGTGCCACGATTTATGAAATCGGGCCAAGACAAAACATAGCTAACATTGATTTCAACATCATGTTGTTTCACAGGAAAAGCCATTGTTTCATGAAAAGAAGAACTACACATGTGAACTAATGATATTCACTACAATACTATGGCCAGAAAACTAGAGAAATGCCCCTGAAGGCCTGAACTGTCTTATTGTGCTCGACAATCAAAGTAGAAAATCGGTAGAAACCTGAAGTTCCCTGTTTTGAATTAAACTTAACCCAATGTATTTTATCTGACAAAGTACTCCTAAGTGCACAAAACTATAAATAAATATTCAATTATGTAGAGTCCATTATATGTAAGCCTTTAACTAACAGAAGACATTAAGAAACTTAACACTAATGAACCTGAATAGCAATCATCATAAACTAAAGAAATGAATTTTAATTAGATTTTAAATTTATAAAAATTCAGGAAGAAGAGTTAAAGAGAATGGCCCCTGTATAGTCAACCAAATTTCTAGAGACCCTCCTCTGCTTGCAAATATGTCAGGCACCAAAACAGATCGAAAAAGAAAAACCACAAAAAGTAGAAAAATACAGATTGAAAAAACAGCAAGGAAAAAACCAAGAGAATGTAGTAGCTAGTCTTCGAGATTTTCAGATTAGCGGATCGGAGGTCTAAATCTGGCCTTATTTGCATAGATGTGTGGACAATAACAAGGAATCCTTAGACACCCCTAGATAGAAACTTGAAACATCAAAAACCCCTAACAGGCGAGGAACTATAAAAGAATATTTTTTTTTTCTTAAACTCCTGACAGTTACAAGAAACCACAGATAAGACTAAACTTTTACTCCCCTTTTTTAAAGAAAATCCATCACCACCTTCTAAGACAAACTCAATAAGAAAGGACTCATCGGAAAAAAAAGAGATACTGAAAAAAATAATAGACTTTAACAAACCAACTTTAAATTACTCAAATGCTAATAACCCTTCAGACAAATCCAAAACTAAATGATCCTTAGGAATGGAGAAGCACTCAAGATTGAAGAGGGATTGAGGAGGCAACACTAGGCTGATGATTTAAAGAAACCCAATTTCTCGCACTCTCTTACAAGACTCACGTGTCTCTCACTTTTAGCCAACATTCAACTACAACTACAACTTACAAAGGATGATCACTTGCTAACAATTCATTTCCTAACTCAACAGCTCTATTAACAGCTCTAGATCATATTACCCAAACTTTCATCTCATCTGTGACTACGTCTAGCGCTAGAAAGCTCTAGACTTGATTAAGCTATTAAGATTCACTTACTAGGAACTCGAGACTTCCTATTTCGAGCATCACCCCTTCTGATGAGCTCATTAGCCTATGCTAAGAAGAAGCCTTCTAATACCAACTTAGTTCTAACATACCCAAACCCCCCTTTTTTTTAAGGGATTCCAACAGACTGAAAAGTTATATAGTAACCACATCCAGGAGGACAACCTTTCCACAAAAACAAAAAATCAATTGGCCTATCTTAATTTCAATTGCACCTCAACTACACCTCTATGTAAACAGAGATCACCCAATCGGAAGGAAATATAAATTTTCTTTTTAAAGAAGATACAAATACACAAACCAGAAATTGAAAATATATTTAACAAATAAGATCATCTATACCTATGATCAATTAAGAAAGCCAAGAGAAGAATTAAAAGGTAAAAATCGAAAGAGCATAGATCGACATCTATTTCCACAGGCTCAATCGAAGAACAAAAAGAAAAACAATATAACATGGCAAACAAAAAGAAACAGATCGAAAGAGCATAGATCAACATCTATCTCCACGGGCTCAATCGAAGAATAAGAAATTAAAATGAAAACAACAAGGAAAATCAATAAAAGTTCATAGATCGGGTTAGAATATATCGACATCTATCTGAACAGTTTCACCCAAATCTACAAAGAACAATCAATCAATTGATAACAGATAGGAGATAAAAGCATAACCTAAATCTAAAACACAGGTAACAAATCCATAATAATACAGAAAAAAATCAAAGACACAAACCACAACCCATCTATGCAGTTGAAACCCCAGAGTCAGATCCGTTCCCCATTAATCATGATCTTACTTCACTCTAGAGCTAGATGAAGATTTACTTAGCCATGGCTGAAGAGAAAAGAAAAAAGAAAGAAAAACACTGTTTCGGAGCTTTTTTGGAGAGAGAGATCATAGAACTGCGCATATCAAAATAGATTTTATGGGTATATCATCTATAAACCCTCATGAGACAAAACTCGTCCACTAGGATTGCCCGGTGGTTTAAATGCTTGTCACGCATGCTAAGTGGAATCGTGATTCCTATGAAAGTGAATTAGGATTTCCTTTTAAACCCTTTAGTAATTAATAATATAACATCTTTTATAAAGTGATTTTCTTTAACACCTCTACTTTTTCCGGCCAAAAAATTGTCCAGAAAGCCACAAACATGTCTTCATAATAAAGGCCTGAGTGATAACTCAAGTCATTGATTTAACGCTTATATGGTGAACTTTGGTAGGATGTAATGGATGCATTACCGAAGAATGCAGTTCTTGGTATTAATTCGATTGCTCAAAAAGCTGAAGGAGGTGACTAGCCTGTCAGTAACGTATAAAAACAAGAAATCTTATTTATAAAAAAATAAAAGAAAAAAAAAACGTATAAAAAGAAAATATGCATTTTATTCAAAGAACTTAAAAAAATCTGTCGATCAAAAATCTATGGATCATGGCAATTTCTGCTATGAACAACATGATACCAAAAGTTTGAGCACTCAAGACGATTCCTCTATTTCTTGTCAATTTTTTTTAGCTAAGACAACAACTTAAGCTTGTTAATCTCTTTTAACTCTTTCCGCATTAATATAATGAGGCGGTTTTATTAAATTTTTATGGAAAGCTCATGATCATCAATTTAGATTCTTTTAGATTTTTGTTCTCTTTTAAAGTTTTCAGTTGATTGCCTAAAATTAATAGTGATATTCTCTACAGGTAGATGCCTATCTTTAATTAAGTTTTTGATCAGTCTCGGTTAAGTATTGATCCGAAGGCACATATCAAACTCACAACAACAGCCGTAGTAGTAGCACCTTAGCAGTGGCCCACCCGCTGATGGTAACCAATGATTAAGGTTGTGTAACTTATCAATTTCCTATGAATTGATTGTCCAAGAAACTGCTTTATTCCAATTATTGAACTCTTCAATTATAAATATAAAGATTGTTTTTTGAATTGTAACACTAAGAATGAACCATAATTGGCGTAAAACCCACTTAATGATGATGGCAGATTTTGCATTGGTTTTTGGCTATTCTTCAGACCATGACTTGCACATAAATAAGGTGGAAATAATGGTTAGTTTGAGTATCTTTTACCACATTTAACTATCATTCCTCCGGAAAAGGGTGAATAATGCAAGACCATTTTAGTACTTGCGATGCATGAACTATCAAATTTACCTTTAATTCATTCGGACAGGTGTTGCACACAACATGAGACGTTGCAACAATCTTTTGGACTGGATTGTTGAGTAGAAAACCAAAAATGCTAAACACGATACAAAACCAAACGCAAAAAATTCTAACAGATGATGCAGTGCTGAGAGAAGGGAGTGAATATTGACAGCTCATGCAGTTTATGTGGAGACAATACTGAATCACAAGATCGTATTTTACTGCATTGCAAAGTTGCGCTTAAGGTTTGGTCATCGATAACTCCTTCTGATAATTGGGCATGGGTTGTTTCAGAATCTTTCTGCAATTTGGCAAGATGCTGGAATAATACTCCTTTTTCTGGCACTGCTAAGGTGGTACAAAAGCTTCTACCTGCTGCTGTCATATGGGTTCTTTGGAGGGAGAGAAACTGTAGAGTTTTGAAGAAAATTACACTTACAAGCTAGATGAAGAATTATGTCGTGATGCCAAAACTCTAGTTCTCACTTGGACAACTGCTTTTGGAAACAGGGTTCATTTAAACTTTGCTTACACAATTAAAAACTGGAAAATTGTGTTTACTTAATTGTTTTTTTTTACTACCTCTAGTAGTATCTTGTACATTCTTCTACTCTAAATAAAATCTTCTATTCCTATCAAAAAAATTAAAAAAAAAATGCTGAGAGAAAAAGAGGGACAAAACAACATGGTAGTATGGTACCCATCAATGCTTGTCGTTCGGTACGTAGGCCGAATACCGAGTTGCTAACTAGGCCTAAGGCCTCAAATTGCTAACTAGCCCCCGCAGTGTAATTCAACAAGCACATCAATCTTTGACTGTCCAATATTCTATGAATCGTTTTTTTGGGACTATTCAAAAATGGTGGGGGACTACTCTTCATTTTTTGGGGTGGATATTAGAAGTAATAATGATTCACCCCTTATCTAAGTTTTTTTTAATACCAAACTTGCCATTGATAATTAAATTAGTGTAATGATTAGTGAGATTAAATTAATAAGTTGATATTTTTCAAAAGAAGAATTATTGAGAAGGAGAGGAAGAAGATGAAGATGATAATGAAGATGAGGGTTTTGGAAGAAAAATAGTTAAGATCTTTTTCTTTAAGAGCCACGACAAGAGTATGATGTTTTTGGTACTCACGGATAGTTCAAATTTAGTTAATGGTGCTTGAATTAGCCAAAACATTCCCAAAAATGGACAATTTACAAATTGATTTCGGTTTGGTTAAAAAAGTTCGACTACGACATCTGAAGAACAGGTAGACGAACTCAGCTTTAATGGAGTTTTTTCTTTCAGAGAAAAGTTCGGTTAGGAGAAGAAAATTGCGACGTAACCGAACTAGGAGTTCGTCTAGGAAAAAAATTTGCGACGTAACCGAACTCAATATGCAGGTTTTTCAGAGAAAAGTTCGGTTAGGAGAAAAAAATTGCAATGTAACCGAACTTTTCGTGGCGTAATCGAACTTTTTTTGATGTAACCGAATTTTTTGCAACGTAATCGAACTACAAGTTCGGCTTGGAATTTTTTTTTTCGAGGTAACCGAATTTTTCTCTGAAAACAAAAACTTCCATTAAAGTTGAGTTCAGCTAATTCGACAAAATTTGTCACATAATTCCTAGCCGAACTTCTCTCCGTAACTTCCATTTTCAACTCATTTTGATGATTACTTCTCATTTTTTCAACGGAAAACGAATGAAAAGTAATGGTTTGTTATAATTTTGATTTTGATTTTGTTTTATTAATGATTTAAATTAAGCTATATATAAAGGTGGCAGTGGTGGTGATTTGAGGTGTCGGTGGTGGTTGGTGGTGGTGAGCAGCGGTGGTGATGGGAGGAGGTGGTTATATATATATAGGTGGTGGTGATGGGAGGAGGTGATTAGATATATAGGTGAAGGATAGGTTAGTCATTTCCACACCTTAGGACACCCCTTATAAGTATAGGGTAGACATTCCTATCACAAAGTAGTCCCCCACCATTTTTGAGTAGTCCCAAAAAAAAAAAAAAAAAAACAGTTCTATTTTATACCCTACTCCTGTTCTCCGACCTCCTCTTCTTTCTTTCTTTTCCTTCTTTTCTTCTCTTCCGCAGACACTACTGCACTGAGAAACTTCACCACCACCACCACTTATTTTTCTTCTTCAATTAAACACCACCTCCTCTTTCTGTTTCTCCTCCTTCTTTTTCCATCACCTCTCTTCACTTCTTTTTCTTCTGCAACCCTAATCTTCACTTCACCACCACGATTTCAGACGACCCAATATAATTTTCTTCATTATATGGTATGTTATATCACTTGATTTTACTTGCGTTACTAAATTTTCATGATTTAAGTCTAGAAATTCAAAAAATAGGGTTTTGTAAATTTGAAGAAGAACTTACTGGTGTTAATTGAGATTCTTCAATTAACACCAGTAAGTTCTTCTTGCTCAACTATTTTCTATTCAGTGAATCAAGCTCGATTTCGTTTGTTATATGTTCAAATGATGTTGTAGCTGCATGCATATATCTCAATCATTAACCTTCAGTTTCTTTGTTTAGAAGTATGATTGGTAGGATATAAGAAATTATGGGTTTGCTATTTTTGATTTTGAAATTTCTGGGATTTCCCCCCTTGAATATTCAGCATCTATGACCAAGCTTAATTTGTATCAGATTAGGGCTTTGTATTCAGTTTGTGTGCATACAAATTGCTAGTATTATCATGTTGACAATTTGAATGAATGTGCAAGTTTCTTACTAGTCAAATTTTTTAAAATCAATATACTTTTCAATCCTGATTTTTTCCTATTTACTATCTCCAAATGTCAAATTTGATTTGACTCTGACCATTACCACTCCTGATTGTCTCCTCTATTATGAACCTTCCCTTTTGATCCAAACTCAGCTCAGGACAGTTAATGATATTTTGCTTTTCCGTAATCGACATTCTTCAATTGAATAGAGTATGCTATGGTTGTTTTGTGTCTGACAATTACTGTGCAATGTGGTCTATCAGATTTTGACGACTGTTATTCATCCAATAATTGTTAATCATTAAAACCTACACAATTTTTAAGACGACAAAGTTCTTCTCTAGCTAATATGTGTAACAGCTCGACTGGGTTTAATATCTCACTAGCTATACATTGTCCTTGCTGTAGTCATTTAAAAAAAAATCATCATAAGCACCGGCACTCACAACCATGAGCTTGATTACCAATCGTCCAATCGTCCATTGACATACTATGTGGTGCAGCAACAATAATTACTTCTGATTCCTGCTTATAATGTTTTCCAGTCAAAAAATACACTCGTATGAAAGATACTTATCAGAGTTGTGGGATTTGGTTCCAATCTGCAGGAGACGATGGATGATTTAGGCGTCCTCTATGAAAAGACGGATGAGCTCGATTTGAAGCATGAGCTTGAGTTGAAGCAAAAAAAGTATCAACGAGGTGATGGTGTTAAGTTGGGGGTAGGATGATTGTTGTATGGCATTTATTTTCATTTAGTTTTGGTTGAGTGCTTTACGGCCTTCGTTTGGGAATGTGTGGCCAACTGGTCATGCGTGTATGGGATCTCAGCCGCCGCTGTCCATGGAGCATTCTGTTTTATTATTGCTTATGTGCTCAAAATGAGGTTTAATATTCTTATATGTTTGTGGCAATTCAGGGTTTAAAAGAAGCTGAGAGGTCAACTTGCCGTTAGAGAAGATTTGATTGGCCAATCTGCAAATGTTGCTGCAAAGGCCGAGAAGGTTCTAATTCTTCTTTCTTAAAGATTTCTTGCGAATAGTCTAATAGACATACTCTACCATTTTATTTAATTATATTTTTGGGCTGACATTTCTGAAAATGTACTTTCAGTGGCTGAATTCAGTTAACACATGCTATTTGGAGGCTGAAGGGATAGAGAAGACATGGAATTATAAAAATCAAGATATCGTCCGCAGTGTAGATATGTTAAGCTCAAAGAAGGCATTTGATTTGGTCTTACCAGGTTGATATCAGTATATATGACTAGTCATTTTCTATTTATCCAATCAGTTGAACATTTAGGATGGGCTTTGTTTTCTTATTGGGCATGGAAAAACAATCACGTCTTTAAACTGTCATAGTTGCACGATTAACTGGTAGGTTCAATGTGAACCAAATGGTTATTTTCTTGGAAGTTTCATCTACTCGGCAAGAAATGATTCTAGTGATGTCTTTATCGTAGACTACTTTTGACATACCACTTGATCTTGCTTATGTTTTATATTACTATATATAATATCGAAGCATCTGTCTGACCCCAATCTTGCGTTATTAGTAGTAAACGTTGGTTGATTCCATTTCCATGTTATGGGCATTTATTTCTTATTATTTTACTCTGATTATTGTTACATATGGTCCAAGCCTTAATAGCAATACTCTTTACTGTGCAGAACTTGGTCCATACACAATGGACTATACCGCAAATGGTCGTTATATGGCAATGGCAGGACGAAAGGGCCACCTAGCTATCATAGACACACAAAGTTTGAAACAGATTAAAGAATTTCAGGTAAATTTGGGTAGCATTAGTTGTTTAGCTCCTTACTAAAAAAACCGATTTTAATATTGACAAGATTCTAAAGAAGTTGAAATTTTGTTTTTTGCTGCTGCAATAACTTTTGAGTTGATTAATTAGGTCAGGGAAACTGTACACGATGTGACGTTGTTCCACAATGAGCTATATTTTGCTGCAGCGCAGAAAAAGTAAAGCCTTTTGGTCTTATCTTTCAATTATGTGCACGTTGAAAGGATATGTAAATGTGTCTGTTGTTTTTTCAGTTAATGTTTGTCTAAGTTGTAAATCTCATTAAACCTGTCCAGGTTTTGATCTAAAATTTTTAAAAAAATTCCCACTTCTCATGTATAGCTTCTTCACTTTTGAGCACTGTTTCACCAAGTACTCTTTCTGTGACAGGTACACATATATTTACAATAATCATGGCATAGAACTCCACTGTCTTAAGGTTTGCATTAACGAGCTCATATTATTCACTCTTTCTCTTTTGGATGCCTCAATGGATTGCTCTGTTAGCTGTTGATTATTAATTTTGAACTTTGTATCCATGTTTAGGAACACGGGGCAGTTCAGAAGCTTCAATTTATGAGAAATCATTTCCTCTTGGCAACAATAAACAAATCTGGACAACTTCGTTACCAAGATGTCACTACGGGGTTTATGGTGTCGAACTTCCCAACACATCTTGGCCCGTGTGATGTAATGCAGGTGAATCCATTCAATGCTGTTGTGGGTTTGGGTCACTTGTGTGGTAAAGTGACAATGTGGAATCCCATTAGTGCTGTTCCTCTAGTCAAAATGCAGTGTCATCATGCGTCCATCTCTGCCATCGCCCACCACCCTGGAGGTAACCTAATGGCTACAGCTGGGTCGGATGGTAAAATTAAGCTTTGGGATTTGAGGAAATTTGAAGTTCTAAAGACTTACTTTCACCATGCTAAGACTTTGGACTTCAGTCAGAATGGTTTGTTTGCTATTGGTAATGGATCTCGTGTACAAATTTGGAAGGATAATGGAGACCAAGATTATGGCCGTTACATGACTCATGATATAGCTAAAGGGTATCAGGTGGGAGAAGCAAAGTTCCAGCCCTTTGAGGATGTTCTATGCCTTGGACACACCATGGGTATTTCCACTATTTTAGTTCCTGGATCAGGAGAAGCCAACTTCGATGCATTTGTAGCAAATCCGTTTGAAACTAAAAAACAGAGAAGGGAGAAGGAGATTAAATCTCTTCTCGACAAACTACCCCCTGAAACAGTCATGTTGAACCCCACAAAGATAGGAACATTGAAGCCAGCAAGGAAGAAAGAACAACCATCTCTAAAGGAGCTAGAGGCTGAAAAAGAAGATGCTGTTGTTGCTGTCAAACTTGCTCCACGAAAGAAGAAAACAAAGGGGAGGAGCAAGCCAAGTAAGATGGAAAGCAAGAAGCAGGAATGTATTATGAAAGCTAAAAGACCTTACTTGGATCAACAAATGAAGGAAGAAGAATCAAGAAAGAAACTGAGAGTAATTGAAGAAGTTCAGCTACCAAAAGCCCTTGCCCGATTTGCCAGTAAAAAAGCAGCTCTATACCAGAAAAATTTTCCCTCAGAGTTTTGACCTATTGTCTATTGTAGTTTTATCCTTTTAATTTATGACCAATTAGAGTGTAAAACAAAGATCTCTTGTAGTTTTTTTTTTCTCTTTTCCCGGTTCCCTTCAATCTTTTAATTTTATGCATTTTTCAATCACTTCTGCAGTCATATATGTTAATTGAATAGTAAAAGATTTGAGCTGGGCTGCTAGGCCTGAGGAAAAAAATAATATAGTCATACTTGTAAGATAGCCAAGTATAAGATATCTGTAACTGACAAGGGGTATGGTGTTTTACATGGTGGTGGTGTGCTTCCTAAAAATTGATACTTGGCATGATATAAATTCTTCCTGGTACAAGTATTTTTCAGGTATTATATAGTGCTTGCTCTTACAAGTAATGCAATTTGTTTAATCAGTATGTTGTTCAATGTGTATTTGGTATGGAGGACAGATCTATCAAAGATCCTCAAGTTTTTAGCTCCCGCTGGTTTCAAGGTTTGTTATACTGAAGTTTTAGTAACTCTTTTCTTTTGTTATTGTTTATTCATGTAGAGGTTTCTTGTAGGATCACTTGAGGTACTTTGTTGGGTAACTGCAACTCAGAATTTATATATTTTTGGCATATAGGTTGTCATCGTCGGTTTCGGCGTCTAATGCTGGTACCTGAAGGCTTGAAAGTACTTGGTAGAATGGTGGAAGATTTGGGAGCTGAAATCAAGAAATTAGTAGAAAAGGTTAAAAGGTACGTATGGGGATGTTGAGCTCCTTGCTAGCGATAATATCTAACCTCTATCCTCCAAAGCTGTCATTAGCTTTAAAAAAGTTTCAACCATTGAATAATCTATGGCCATCAGTATTTGTTTAGGTTACCTTTCATCCTCATGTGCGCGTTGGATATAGTTCACCTTACTCAGACTACCCTGATGCAGAACGCGAACATGGTATGATCAGAGAATGCTACAGCTACTCTTTCTTGGAAACCCAATGATGTTGACAGTAGAGCCAGTGGTGTTGGTGGTTTTGCCATTGCTGACAATTCAAGTTTGCAGGATGCAATTCCCTTTAGATCATCTACCCAAGGTATTTTGAATTTTTGTCATGTGAATTCGGTGTCCTATGAAAACATTCCTTGTCAACTTTTAAAGCAGAATTTCTCAATTGAATTTCTTGCTGTGACCATATAGGCCACTATTTGCTGCTCCTCTATAATAAGTATATGTGAGATTTGAAATAGCTTAGGTTTGCGACAAGCGTTTTTTACCAGATTCATACTGATCATTGATTCATTAAAACTATGTCTATTGCATGTATTATCACGTATAATGGTTTTTCCTTTGTTGGTTTACTTATTTTCTTTTCCATTTGTTCGGAACTCCTCATTTTCTTTCCCATTTGGTTTCTTCTTTGTCAGACTGGGTGGTGGAGAAGATGGGTGACACACTATTCATCTGGAGTAAAATCAAGGTATCTCACTCTTCCATTTGTTTCCAGCAAGTTGCAGTGGAATTTTGAATTTTGTTCCTCCCTAATATTTTTTTTTTTTACTTGTCTTTAGGTTGTGCTTTCTCACAAGCAATTTTGAGGGGGTACCTTTTTTTTTCGAAAAAGAGGAAACCCTCATTGTATTGACAGAAAAGAGGGGGTACTGACCTTACTCAATTCTCGACCAAATTAGCTGCTGACTGGGTCACAAAACAGATTTTGGTAAGAAGGATTTGTTCCCTCTAAGAAGCCTAACCCAATGGAACTACTTGAAGTGATCAAACATGAATGTGCTAGGAATTCAGTAAAACAAGTTTACAATACTAAGAAGAAAATAAAACAAAAGGATAAATGCTTTATTCTTTCTTGTACAGGAAGAAGCATTTCAGGATTCAAAGGAGGTAGGGGAAGGTGATGCAGTCCCCAAACGTGAATGTGCTAGGATTAAAAGCAGACAGATATGACAGGGGTATCGGATGCTGAGAACGCATTTCGGGCAAACACCACTTGTGAGGCAGACACCACGTATGAAACTTTATTGCAGCAGTTGAATGTAATTATGGCGGGGGTATAGGATGCTGAGAAGGCATTTTGGGCAAATTGTGAGGCAGACACCACTTATGAAACTTTATAGCAACTATTACAAGTAATTTCTTTAAGCTTTTGACACTCGTAATTTTATTTTTATGCTTATAAATGGTATGTACTTATCAACAAATCTTGATCAACAGTGGCGAAACTAGCATTCACCACTTCAGCTTCTTCTTCTTCAAGGAAAGTAATTACTTGATAATACATGAAGCGTTTGTTAATTCTATTTATAAAAACTACTTCCAAAGCAGTACTGTCGAAGTCCCTTGGAGTATCGCCAAATTCAAAATATTGTTACCTGTAGTACTCTTAGTAGAAGTATTTGATGAACAAGTAGAAGTAGCAGCAACAACAGCATTGGTAGTTATAACATCCTGATCACCTCATTGAATATCTATGTCGTTTTTAGTATTCAGCAATGTTGTTGTTAATAAATCTTTCTTCTCTTCAGTTCATCTATTCTCTTTCTTATTGATGGACTTGGTTTCCTTAAAGTTCTTGTTTAACTTTTCGTTGCGCTTTGGTGGCTAAAGAAGGTGATTAATGATGAATTCATCTTTTCATGTTTAGGTAGATTTACTGGTGATTGCGCCAGTGGACACCGAAGGTCATCTGCAGGGACCTGTATAGAGCACAAGTGTGGTATTTTGAGATAGATGCTCCCTGATGATGCTCCAGCTGCATGATATATACGACCCAAACAAGGTTGGCATATGATATGACTTTCTTTATCCGTATTTATGCACTATGCTTGATATTCTTCAGGTCCCTGCTTTTAGTAGCTCAATATATTGACCTCGCATTGGCTCTTCGTTATAGATCAATGTCAAGATAAAGATTGTTTCTGGATTACCATGTGCAGCGGTGGCTGCAGAAGTACTCAAGTTAACTAGGTCGTACTGAAAAGGTATAAATGAATCCTCTTGATCTAGCTTTTTTGGCTTTAACACAAGTGTTTGGTGTGTACCATGTTGGGTACAAGAGCTTTTAGATGCAGAAATCTTTTTTTCTCCTTGTTTTGTCTCTGAGTGAAGCAGTGCTCGTCCATTTTTTGCTCAAGTCTTTCTCAATAATCTGTAATTCGTACTTTTCTCTTGATCTCGTTTCATTTTTCTTACTATAGTAATTTTTTCTGTACAGGTTGCTTAAACCTGAGGAGAAACGTTGCATGGAAGAGCACGATGTAATATTCTGGCTATGGAACGTTCGCATCCGAAAGTACTTCGCTTAAATTTGGTTGGATCACCTAAGGACCTTGAAGGAGCCAGCTTAGTGGTTTCCGAGTTAGAGGATTCACCTGAAGGACATCCAAGAAACAAGGACAGTACATTGAATACCATTCGAGGCGTAGCTGTGAGTCTGTGACGCCGTCTACTAGTCCTGAACTTGGGACACAATTCACACTGCAACTGAAGTTGGAACTTCTCCTTTTTCATTTCGGAAGTCAATGGCGACCTGAAGAAAGAGTGTCATCAGTCTCACAAGAATGCACCTTGGTGATGAAAGCATCTCAGACAGTGATGGTGAAAATTTTAAATCTTCCAACAACCAACTTTGGATTTCAACCATGGATGACTGAAATGCTTAGTTCAGGTCGTCAAACATCAAATCAACTGGAAGAAAAGTCAGACTCCATGTTGAAGCTCAAAGTTCCACATCCAATGCCTTGCTGGAGAGATTCTCTAAACTTGACTGTGAATCTGGAATAGAAGCGATGAGCTACAGGTAATGGCATATCCGACTCCTCTCTCCCAGTGTCATATGCAGGGACGGACCTATGAGAGGGCTAACGGGGGCTTTAGCCTCGGTCGCCCTCCCGGTCCACAAACCTAATTTTTCCCATTTTAGCCAAATTTTTGGTTAATCTTGTGTATTAGCCCGGATCTAAAATGAAAGATCCGTCATCCTGGATCCGTCCCTGGTCATATGTGATTGTAATATCTGACTTCATTCCAATTTCACTTGATAACCAATGATTCAGGTGATCACCTTTTATCACTTTCAGAATCTTTTTAACTTCAGCAATTCTCCCTCTTTTCCCGGAAAAAAGATATATTTTTTTCATTTTAGCCTAGTACGAGCCGGCCAAGGAGGCTATTTTCCTAGATGCATACTGTAGGGTCAGTTATAAGTCAGTTATTGAATACGGTACAACCGTTAGATCAAGTGAAATAAACGATTGTAACTCCACCTAAATTTAACGGGCAGCTCTCTGACCCTTATAACTCATATTAAATCCGTGAAAAACTAAACCCTAGCCCTAAAATCAAAACTAGTAACAGCTCCCTCGTCCATCTGTGGTTATCATCAACGGCGGCAACGAAGGCGAAACCATGACAGAGTCAGGTGGTGGTGGTTCAATAGTATCATCACCAACAACAAGCATCTATAAGCATTATCGTTTTTCCTCTCACAATGTTAATTTTTGCAGTCGACCATTAAGGTTTACTGCTTCCTCAGGGTTTGCTTCTGCTTCCTCAACAATTTCATGTTGACAGTTGACCCTAGGTCTAATTTGTTTTGAAGAGAAGAATAACATAGGTAAAATAGAAGGAAGGCAAATTGTAAGAGGATGGTTTTTCATTTTGTTTTTCATTTTAATGTATTCAAAAAAGGTTTTACAGATTTACTCTAATATGAATTAGGGTAAATTTGGGTAACACTTAAGTTAGGTTTTTATGCTTTCAAAGGGATTTTAGAATTTGGTTTTGTATATATTCCTCCTGATCGTCTTTTAATGGCCGACTATTGTCATTATGAAGAATATAATAGCCTTAATGGCATTTTGTTAACATGTGATGGTATATTCATGTATATCATTGACGGCGATCTCCTCCATGACTACCGATTTTAATCGTGCTTATGATGTTATGTGCTTATTACTCCTTGCTATGGAAGCATCAAGATTTGAAGATGTTATCCAAATGGTTGGAAAGAGTTTCAAAAACCATCCCTCAGAAAACATCTGATATCAATTTGAATATGTATTCTATACTTTTAATGCATCTTAGATCTTCTGTATTAGGGGCTCTCATTAAATGTATTTTCTACTATTCTTTGTTGATGATGTATGAATTTCTGTCACTTGTTGACAATTTATTAATATATTTAGTCTAGGGGCTCTATGTAGCCTCCTGTTCTATAAAAAAAAAAAAAAAAAGTTTTACCTAGATGCCACACACTTTTCCTAAATACCACCTGCGGTGTTAAAACACGATAATTGTAGACTTAATCTAAAGTGGGTGATTAAAACGCATCTTCTCTGACAATCCCGTAACACCATTATGTCTACCAGAAAAAAACAAACAATCTAAGATCATTAAGATCTTAATCTAAGCGATTTTAGTGTTGGAGATAGGGAGAGATTTTTAATTATTTTACGTTATTTAGATAGATTAGGTTTCAATTTCTGACAGAGACATATTGAGTCAATAGATTAGGTTATAATTTCAAAAAACTATTTTGCAGATTCCACAATCAGTTCAAATTCATTATAGGAACAGATGTTAGTGCTTTTCCCGATGTCGTATTACAGGGTACTTTATGGAAAATTTAAAACTAAAGTCCATACAAATGTTAATTATATGCAGTAACGAGGGATGGAGGTGGTGCAATGGCTATTGTTAGTGGTAATGGTAATAATGGCATTTTTGTATCGGAGAAGAAGGTGAGTTACCGTTACCTACTGTTGATTAGGTTCACAATTATTAATTTTTTAGATTGTGCGTGGTATTTAGAAAAAGTGTGGGTGGCATTTAGGTAAAATCTTAAAAAAAGAGAGAGAAAAAAGTATTATTAAAAAGTTTTAGAGTAAAATGAAAGGAAGATTTTTTTATTTAAATATACGTAACAATTGCAAAATAGAAATAGAAATAGAAATGAAATTACTAATTGTGGGAGATCCGTTGAGATCTTGAATATTTGAGTTCTACTCCATTTTTTTCTTATTATTTGCATCTTATCATAATATTGAGGGTTTTTTTTATGTTTTTTTTTTTAAAGAATTCATGTGTGCAGAGGTGGATTAGATTGGGAAAAATTATTAGGATTATTTTAAACAGATGAGACATGATGGAATTCGATCTGAGCTTGTAACTTGTAATACTTTACTTGGTGCTAGTAGAGCATTGGGTTATGAGGGCTTTTAAGGGGTTTGAATGACGCTATAAGTGTTCAAGATACTGTAGGAGATGGAGTCAAAAGGAAATTTGCCCAAGATCACCTTGTAATCTTGTATAATGTGTTGTTAGATGCGTATGCTAATGCTGGGTCTGTAAATGAAGCCATGTGTATGTTTCGACAGATGCAATCGGCGGTGTGTGAATGCCGTAACTTCTAGTATTTTGTTAAAAACGAAAGACAAATGTTGGTTTCTTATTGGTCTCATGTCCCCTTCAAAATTTGCCCCCATCCAAAATTTTCTCGTTCACGAATCTTGGTGATATGAATTTTTAGTGTTAGTGAAAAAAGCTTATGGTTGGCAAATCCAGTTTACGAACTATGTCCATTTGAGCTATCGAGCCGAGTATGGTTAGCAAATTTGTTTACAAACCGTTGCACCCTGACTCGTGAACTATACCTTACGGTTCACGAAATCGTTTCACCAACGGTCCCAGTAAAACTTTAGCTGATGCTTAAAGACTTTTTTTTTTTCAAATATGTTTAACATTGCTATGACTCTCATAAACACCTCTACGACATTATTGATCATTAAAACACTTTTGTATGTGCATCATGCTTAAATTTTAAAGTGTTTAAATGAGCAACAAATCGCTTATAGTTCATAAGGCATATTTGCCAGAACAATCATTATAAACGGTTCCGTAACAGAACCACTATTCTTCTATGTAATTTCAAGACTAATTCTCACATGTTTACTTAAAACCCTAATTAGAGCTTCATCTAAACAGAGAAAGTGTTGGCTTGAATCTCAAGTTATCTTATCTTAAATTCTAAGCAACCCTCAGTCTTGAACACCTATAAATAGAGATGCTCTTTCAACTGGAATATCAATCCTTGACACTTTGTGTCCTAGTTTGCTAGAGTCGTCCGAGAAAAATAATTAGCTCTACGACTAAAAGACTTCACTTGGGGATTCATAAAGCCAAGTCCAACTACTTTTTACTTTGATAGTTTGTCTATCCTGATCTTGCTATTATGTTATCGAGGTTTTTGTAATCTCTTTCAAGAAAGATAGATAGTAATGAAAAAGTTTTATTCGTCTCAGATTTTGTGATTCCTCAAGATAGATGTCTGAAAACTATTCTTAATTGATAAGTTGAAGATTGTTCTTGAGAGGTGGTAAATAATCCAGGCTTCTCGGCTAAATGAGTGTAAGTGTTCCGGATTTACAAGGTTTGCTTACTTTATGTATTGCAAACAGATTTCCAAGACTTGATCTTTGATCTAAAGGGAAATCAAATAGGCTTATTGGCATCAAAAGTCTTCACTTAGGCATAAACAACTCTTAGGATGTAAAGGAAGTCATCTAAGGGAATCAATTGCGTGGAGCGTTGCGAGGTTCAAGAGATGTAAGGAGAGCGACTGTAACTGAATCGCTTGGAGGGTGGATTCAGTCTCAACTACGTTCCATTCCTAAGTCTTATAGTAGGCTAGTATCTGTAGCGGCTTAATACAGTTTGGTGTTCAAATCGGACAAGCACCCGAGGTTTTTCTGCTATTGCGGATTCCTCGTTTAATAAAACATTTGGTGTCTCATGTTTTTCCCTTTCCACACTATATTTCATATCTTTATAATAGGATTTACACAAGTAGTATTTATTCAATCTTAGTAGATGAGTTCATATTAATTGTTATCGATTACGAGAATCGTTCTTGTAGAATTCGTATCTTGAAATATAGATAACAAGTTTCATGCTTGATTTTTGGGGTCATCCAAGTACTCTTCTTAACAATCAGGTTCACAGACTCCATTGTCTAGAATTTCTGATTGAGAAGATATAGAGATATAAACTATATATACATATTTAAGTTATTCTACTTGTAATTGTATTAGGTTTTGTCCATACATGTTGCCGAACGAAAAAATTGGTGGTGTACTTGGTACCATCTCTTTTCCAATTGGTATCAGAGCATACAAACACTTTTTGACCAAATAAGTTTGTGTTTTTGGCGATCTGAATTATGGACAAGAATGTAATCTCGATTAACGTACCACCAGCCTTCGTAGGAACTAATTACTTATGGTGGAAAGTAACTACGCGATTCTTCTTACAAGCTCATGATTTTAAAATGGGTTTTTGTCATAAGTGGATACAATCTTCCAATGATTGGCGAAGGATCAACTGCTGTTCCGAAAGATATAACTACATATAGTGATGCCGAAATCAGTGATGTTAAACACAACTCTGATGGGATGAACGTTGTTATCCATGCCATAAGCCAATATCTTCAATATCATGTGTCTATGTGCACTAGGTCGAATGATGCTAGGAATATCTTAAAAACCATATTTGAAGGGAATACCGGTAAGAAAGAAGCAAGGATTCAAAACCTAACTTCTGACTAGGAAAACCTTCGTATGGCCGATGAAGATTCGTTTTAAGAATTTAATCACAAACTGTCCGAAATAGTGAATGATTCTTATGCATGAAAAGGATACTGTGATGAAAAATCTGAGATCTTTAGTAGCTCAGTATGAGTATAAGAAACATGCCATCACTGAAGGAAACAATAAACTTTTCAGAATCACTCTCTTTGGAAAGTTAAAGATCTTTGATCATGAACAACAAACTAAATCTGATAAAAGTATTGCCTTCAAAGCACTTAAAAACACTAATGTACTTGATAAAAGTAAAAGTGTTGGCAACTATGAGAAAGGTCTTGTTAACAAATTTTCAGATCTTGAAAATTTTGTTTCTCTTATTACTAGACAGATCAGAGATCTTCTCAAGAAGAGAAATAAACGATTCTCCAGAGATCGTCCATCATCATCAACAAAGCCACATGACCGTATTCCTCCTAAAAAGGTGGATGACAAGAGTGATGATGAGGATTCAAGTGTATATGATTTTTCCACTTCTCCAATGAGTGTCCAAATCGTGGAAAATACACTGGCAAGAATGATCTTGCTGCAACTCTTGATGAAAGTTCTGATCATTATGATTCAGCAGAGGAAGATACTTCAAGTATAAAACTTTTGGCGGAAGTGGCTAAATTTGATGAATGAAAAAATACTCACATCAATATTCAAAAGCTTCTTGAAGATCCTTCATCTATTACGTTTGAGGATATAATGGATTTTCACTTTTTAATAAAAATTCTATTACCGATGTTTCAGGATTGAAAACGTGGGGGTACCAAAATACACCACCAACTTTTTCTTAGGCAACATGTATGTACTAAAATCGAGTACAATTCCGAGAGTTCAACCTAATGAATCTCAATCAGGAATTATATGAAGAGTTAGTATCTCTTTCTCTCACAATAAGAATGTAAACAAAGACTAGTCCATGTACATGATTATACCGTGAGAGTACTTGGACGATTCCAATGATCAATATCCAAGAATCAACCAAGTCATATCCAACAATTGCGATGGACTTATGTACTTGAATTGATTTCAATGTACAATCTGTGAAATTCAATTATAAAGATAAACAATAAAATGCGGAAAATAAATAATACATACACTAGAAATTTTGTTAACGAGGAAAACGAAAATGCAGAATAACCCCGGGACCTAGTCCAGATTTGAACAACAAACTGTATTAAGCCACTGTAGACACTAACCTACTGTCAGACTTCGGACTGGAATGTAGTTGAGACCGAATATACCTTCACAGCGATTCAGATACAGTCGCGCTCCTTATGCCCCTTGAATTCCAACAGGACTCCGCGCAATTGATTCCCTTAGCTGACGTTCCTTACATCCTAAGAGTTGCTTCAAATCAACTGAAGACTTTAAACTAATCTGCCTCCCATAGATAAGCCTATATGTGATTTCCGTTCTGATCAAAGATCAAGGTGAGGTAGGAAATCGATTGCAATAGACAAAGTCTAGCAAACCTCAAAATATAGTCTTATGACTCCCGAAGAGCAACCTATATTATTATTCATCTCACAAGTATAAACTTGTGGAATCACAAATTTTGAGACGAAAAAACTTTGTAATTTGTATCTATCTTGTTTGTTGGAGATAATGACTCAACAATCAAAACAAGATCATGATACACAAACTATCAAGATAAAGATAGTTAAATCTGGCTTCACGAATCCCTAGGTGAAATCTTTTTAGTCGCTAAAACTAAAAAGGTTTAAATGAGATGATGCATCTAGTTTACAACTAGGACACTCAAGAATAGTGTCAAGGATTCAAAGATCCCAGTTGTTTGAGGTTCTCCTTATATAGATTTTCAAGACCAAGGTTTCTTTAGATTTAAGCAAAGGTAGCTTTGGAATCAAGCAATCAATAATCACCGTTAGATGAAAAACTTGACTTGAGATTAACATAATAAAATATGCACTCTGGTTAGGAAGAACCGTAACCGAACCGTGTACAATGACATGTTCATGAAGGTTAGCCGAAACTAGCAAATTGAACAATAAGATTAACCATTTTCATATAACACTTTAAGACTTTAATCTTGAGTCACAGATGTGATCAATCATGTCTAGATAGTATTTTTAGCGAGTTATTCAAATGTCGATTATCTCATAGAAATAATTCTGATGCATCACGTGTACTTGGTACCTGTACAGTACCTGTTCGTGAATATTTTTGTCATGATACGTGTACCGTGTATGCATACCTTTAAGGCAAAAACGGGTTCAGGAACTCACAGATCTTTTATGGTTTGCATAATGGGTATGCGTACCTTTTTGGTTTTGAAACCAACAAATCTTTTCCGGTTTGCATACTAGGTACGCGTACCTTCCTGATTCACGAGTCCAAAAACTTTTTATGGTATGGATATCGGGTATGAGTACCAAAAAGTCGATGTCGAACTATATCTACGCCGCATGTACTGGATATATGTACTGGGACTCTGTACTTATAACAGTTCTCCCAGTATGTGAACTGGTATGCATACTGTCATGTATCCAGATTTACAGTAGTCCTATATCTCTCTAATGATCGATTTGAAACATTCCCGAATAACAATAATGACACATATCACTGTTCCAGACTATTTTCAAATGATTAAATCTTGAATTATAATTAGGTCATAAACAATAAATTGATTTTAATCAAATTCTTCAAGTATGAACAAATGTTTTTAAGCTTAGCATATTTCGAGAAAGATTTTCAAGATAAACTTGACTCGAAATTTCTATTATCCGTATACTATCTAATTTAGTCATTCGACAATGTCCCATAGATAAAAAGGTGAAAACTTGAGAAATAGGTGGCCCAGTCTCAACTTACCTTTTGGTGAAAAAGTTCGCAAGAGCTCATGTTGATCTTCGCCTTCAAACGGTAGAACGCAGTGATAACCGATGCTCAACTACAAACTTTTATCCAAATCCGAGACTTGACTAAATGTAAACTAGAAATCAGGATATAATTTTGATAACTAAATTTGACAACAATCTTGAGATAGCAACACTTGTGAGTTCGACCTATCAATGGTCTAACAATCTCCCCCTTTGTCAATTTTAGTGACAAAATTATCAATACATATTGATTAAAAAATAAAGCTTCAAAACTCCAAAATCCATCATGCTTGATTTCCTTGGTTCTTCAACTCCTTGAATTCTTTGTTACTTCAAGTTGCAAGGATTCTGAATGTGTTCAACTTAGCATTGTTATTGTTGAAGATCCATAGCTATAACAACTTTGAAAACATATATTCTCAGTCGCCGTTATATAAAAACATAGTATTATTATCTTCTCCAAAGTTCAATTGTATCACAACTTCGAAGTAATACTACGGTGATATGTTTCTCCCCCTTAATAAATACTTACATCTTTTGCATAGTAGGTGAAACCTATAGATGTCGATTCACTCCCCTTAAGTATTAATCCGTAAACCATATGTATGTAGTGTAAAATTACTAACTAATTCTCCCACTTTTTTTAAATTTTTTTTTGGTAAAGGTACGAAAATTATGGGATCGTAATGAATTCAAACAAAAGATATTTCAAGACTTAAAGGTAACACATATAAACTTTTATTTAGATGATATCACATACTATAAAATACTTAGCGCTCATCTAGGATATTTAAGATACAAGCATCCCATGTAAATTCCACATCCACTCACCCCACAAAGATATATCAATTAAGAACAAGTTCAATTAAGAACTCTTCCCCATTTGAAATCATTCCCAAGATAACAAAATGAGTGACCTTATTTTAATAAAAAAGAGGGATTTTGATGGACATTAACGAATCACATGGAATTGTATCCTAAACATCGACATAAATTAATCTCAACGCCATTTACGAACAAAGAGATAATTTTAATATATCTCATAAGACTTTGTAATACATTAAACCAATAATGATTAAATATTGCAAGTTCATCTTTCAACAACTCTAGAGTTTTAAAAAATAAATCTAAAAACATGCAAGATGAAAATCATTGGAAATAGCTTGTGTTCTCACAGTATTTGATATACCAAACCCTAGTTATCCTTCCTGAACACAAGAATAAATTCTCACAAGAAGTTTCATAGTACTTAAAATCCTTGAAAAAATCTTTATCATCTCCGAACTCCTTATCAATAACAGGCATAGGAACATACAGTTCATGAATAAAAAAGTTAACTCCCCAAAACCTGTTAGGGTTGTTTGACAAGTGCTTCTTGTAGCTCAAGAGATTTTTGTAGAATCGCTTTCAGTCCCTGCACCTCCCTCTTGGTTTTCTTAAGTTCTTCAAGAAGACTTATTGGAGCGGTCGTCCAGGTTTCTTCATATTCTTCCTTTTCCTTTTAAAATATTAATCTAAAGGATATGACATCTCTTGTTTCTTTCTAGTTGGATAAGCATCAACAACTGTTGATGGTGGATTTTCGACAAAGGTCAAAATCGTAAAATCATGATACCGCATGTTTCTAACCCGGCTTCAGGAACACATATGACGATTCATGTTTTACGATTCGTGAACCGTTTCACGAGATCTAATCGAGTTCCTCTCAGAGCCATGATGAATATGATTATCGAAAGGCCTCCCACTAGATGAGCGTTCGATGCTGCGCATTTCATCGTAGCCTCTATGTAGAATAACATAATTGAGCGGTTCTCCGTATGATTGAGAACTTAACGCCTTCAGGACGTCGGTGATACTCATTGTTCCCTGACTACATAGAGAGACCTGCCTCTACATAGAAGAACGATTGGGCGGTTCTCCGTAAGATTGAGAGCATTAATGCCTTTAGGACGTCGGTGACACTCACTGTTCCCTGACTATGTAGAGAGACCGTGTATATATCCAGGAGGGTTCTTCATACATGATTGTTGAGAGGGCAAAACGCCTTCAGGACATCGACAACACTCGCTGTTTCCTGACTATGCACCTTTCAGAACGGGTATGCCGCTTTAACTGGCTAATATCCCTTCTGTGATAGATTAATTCTACCATGACATTCGCCACTGAATTCCTAGAAGATAATCTATTTTATCTCATTACTCCGATTTCATGATCGAATCCACGGCTGATCTAATGGAATGGTAATATATAATCTCATTACTCCGATTTCATGATCGAATCTACGACTGTCTCATGGGATGGTAATAACTACTTTTATTACTCCGATTCTATGGTCGAATCCACGATCCCATGGAATGGTAATACTCGTTTTATTATTCCGAATTCATGGTCGAATCCACGGCTGATCCTATGGATTGATAATAAAAAAATTACTCACTTTTATTACTCAGTTTCATGAATCAGTCTCCACTGAATTTCATAAATTAGTAATAAATACTCAACAATCGGGCATCTGGATTATCACTGAGTAAGCCCCATGAAGTTGTGCAAGTGTACTCAACCATGATGCACGAACGAGCACCCAAATGCATGAACGAGCATTCAAAAATATGGAAAAATGAGGAATCCTACACGGAATGGGAGAGAGAAAATATTATTAAAATAATAAAGTGGTGCCTGTGGGACCGGGCCACCGACCGGCCGGTCATGCCGCCGTGGCCGGTCCCCCACGCCCTTTTTCCTTTATTTTAATTATTCTATTATTTTCATGAACTCATAAAAACTCCTTTATTCTAGCAATTTTCCTTGTTTGAGCAAAACTCATGGTTTCTCCATATTTTCACGGAATCATGAAAAATAATATAAAATTAGGAAAAGTGTCGCGGGACCGGGCTCCTAGTCGGCCCGCCATGCCTTGGCCGTGGCCGGTCCCACACTTTCCAAACCCTCATTTTATTATTATTATTTTCCTTATCCCATGGAAATTTCATGGTTTCAACAAAACTCCTTGGTTTGATGGAATTTCCTCCGAATCATGAAAAATAATATAAAATTAGGGAAGCGTCACGGGACCGGGCTTCTAGCTGGCCGTCCATGCCTTGTCCGCGGCCGGTCCCACTCTTTCCAAACCCTTATTTAATTATTATTATTTCCCTAATTTCATGAAACTCCTCCATTTCAACAAAAATTATGGTTTCTTCATATTTTCTCAAATATTGCTCAAACCATGTAAAGGCCAAAAAGTCAAATAGTCACACAACCAGCTAGGCTATTCAAAATCATACAAATATTAAAATATCCTCATTTTAATATTCAATAAAAATATTGATCAAATGAGCACACATGCTCATTCGAGCAAAAATCAAGAATTTCAGTCAAGATCAAACTCTTCTGAAAATCCACAATATTGCTCAAACACAAATCAGAAAATACCAAAACTCTCAGGATTGAGACTCGGACATCATGGTGACCCGGGAGTGCTTCCTTAACTGACCAAAGCCGTCCGTAAGGCTTGCACAAAGACGGTCCCACACATATGTTCAATTCTTGACCTAATTTGCTCAATTGCACATATATTGGGCCCAAACTCTTTGCAGCAGCCGACTGGGAATTTGTTCAAACGACCATTATTGGTCTCGTGACCACCAGGGGACGGTCCCATGAATTCTTGGTCGGTCCCTCACTTTTCCATAATTAGGTTTTGTCACCTAATGCTCAATCGAGCACTATTTCAATAAATGATGAAACCGACATTTAATCGTCATTCTTTCACCAATCGGTCAACTCGGGACCATGGTACACGCTCACTCGAGCACTCGGGAACCAAATGGTCGTCCATTGTTCCATGTGGTCGATCCCTCCCTCACTCATGACCTATTTTCAACAATTCATCAATTGACGAATAATTGATCAAAAATTAGGATTTTGAACAAACGCTTCACAAAATCATCTTTCTGAGCAAGTTCAAGCACTAATAAATTTATGTTGATCCAGCAATCGACATCTGGATTAATTATATAATATTCGATAGTCTACCAATATTTTAATTAATATTTTATTGGGTTACGTCACCAATAAAAAATTCGTCGAATTGAGCAATACTTGCTCAATTACTCGAATATTGATCCAACTATCAATATTCAGTAATTTATCAGTAATTCGTCGAATTGATCAATACTTGCTCAATTACTCGAATATCGATCCAACTATCAATATTCAGTAATTTATCAGTAATTCGTCGAATCGAGCAATACTTGCTCAGTTGCTCGAAATTCGTCGAATCGAGCAATACTTGCTCAGTTGCTCGACTATCAATATTCAGTAACTTATCAATATTCAGTAACTCGCCGAATCAGGCAACTCGAATATTCGCATATTGATCGTAGCTCAATATTCAACAACTATCGAATTTACAATATTTTTCTCACACGAGCAATATTAACATTCATGAATCGCTGAGTATTTGTCAATTATGCTCGATTCAACAAAACCTAGACTCATCGTCTAATCAGTCAACAGCTGACTAACCAAATACACGTCTGCCTTGCAGACTCCACGATTCGTGAGACATCAATCACGTCACATGGGGGGATATCACTTAGGGTTTTGGTTTGGCGGCCTACGACACGTGGATACTTCCACGATGAGAAGTGCGAGTAAGTAGTGCAAACGGTTGAAGGAGTTAGCAAAGTAGTGGGTGGACGTAGGGCTGTCAATGGATATTCGATATTCGGTTTCCGTTTCCGAACATCCGAATTCCATTAGGTTAATATCCGACATAACGGCTATCCGATATCCGATAACCTTAACGTAACGGATATCCGTTTATTAACATAACGTTACCGGTTAAGGGAGTTTCCGTTAGGTTAATATCCGATACCGTTAGTGTATAACTATATCATTAAATTTTCGGAAATTTTCGGTACCTAATACCCTTTAGGTTTACTCTTTAGCCATTTGATTACGTCTCTCCTAAGTAAATATCGGAAATTATCGAATATTAACGAAAATTATTGAATATTAACGGAAATTATTGGAAGTTTTTTGTATCATGAATAGATAACAGAAATTAATGGAATAATATCCGATATCCGATAGCTTATCCTTAACCTTATCGATATTGAATTTTTGAATTCCGACGGATATTATCGGATACCGGATATCCGGTAACCCTTAACCTTAACCTTATAGGTATTGCCAATATCCGACGGATTTTTATCCATTGACAGCCTTAGGTGGACGGTTAACCAAGTCTCCGAACGACCTGGAACTGGTTTTCATCACGATTCCCACTTTCCCACTCTTTCACTCAAGAAACCGTCACACTTACAGGGGATCAAGATGTTAACTATTCTGACAGTATAAATAAGTCTATGAATCCATGATTGAAGGACAAAGAACATTCGTATAGACAGAATTTCTCGAGCAATTACTCTCAAGACTTCGTCAATATCCCAAAACTTATTCGAACTCATCAGTTCACATAAAACTTGCGGAAACCTTCAACACATCCACAATCCTTAATCATCATTGATCCCACACAATTCTCAGCTTCCCTCCTACAGATCAACCCATTTCCCTCTTTGCGACCGAATTGATTCTGGAACGACCATTGACTTAGTTTAGGCCGGAGTCCTACAGATTGATCTCTCGAATCTAAGCACTCCCTTTGCAGTGCATCTGTGTGAGGTTGAACAATTCGTTCGGTTGAGGAGTCTCGACAACACGCTCGTCTCTTCAATTCCCTGAAAAACCAACGAACCGTTTTTCCCCATCTACAGATTGGCGACCACAGTGGGAGATTAATCTCTCGGTTGCAAACTCAACTTTCACAAAATGGTTGATCTTAGGTCAGGTTCAGTTACAAATCCTAACACAAACAACGCTATCACTAGCAACAACGGGGGTACTTCAGAAAATACTCTTACTTCCAACAATAGTACTGGAGGCACCACCCCTCCTCAAACCAATATTGGAAGTAATCCGCTCGTCGGTAGGACTCCTGAAGAAGTCAGAAAAGATCCGCCTACCATAACCGATCTCATGAAGATTCAAGAAATTCTTTCCAAGAATGAAATAAAGATGGCAACAACACAAAAGCAACTATGCGTTCATCTCAAGGACCTCACTGACAAGATGTCATAGAAGACTCAGGATAAGGGAAAAGCCAAAGAAGCATCTCCAATTGTTGATCCTAAGTTGTTCCAGTAGTTGACGATTACGAAATCCGCAAATCTGCGTAAAAATAATCAACAAAAAAGCCTGCTGGTTTCATCACTCGTGAAGATCTGGAACGTTTTATGGAGGATCGAGGGAAAGGAAATGCGCCATCTGTCCACCGTCATCAACCTCCATACCCTGCTGCTACGCAGAGAATCCCTCTCCCAAAAGGCTACTTTTCTACTACGTTCACACTGTACAATGGAACAGGGAATGCTCGAGAACACGTCTCTCGATTCCTGGAGGCACTAGGAGAGCATGAACACAACCATGTTGTCCGTCTGAAAGAATTCTCTAAATCTCTGACAGGCCGAGCATACACTTGGTACAACAACATTGCACCTGGAAGTATCGCTAACTGAGGAGAAATGGTTAAAGCCTACTACAAGAAGTACTTACTCGTCTCTGAGTAGATTACTCTTTCTAATTTAGGAAGGATGGATCAGAAGAACAATGAACATCCGAAGGATTATGTGAAGAGGTTCAGAGTCCAAGCTTTGGATTGTCATGACCTAAATGTCACTAAACAACAACTGGTAGACTTTTGCATCAATGGAATGACGCCGGTCTACAGAGCCTTGCTGGAAAATCTCCGGTTCCAGAATCTCTTAGAGCTTCATGAAGCAGCCAAACGATCAACGATAATTGCACCTGCTTTACTGGAAAGAGCAAAGTATGCAAGGTCGAGGAACCTCGAAGCAGCCGATGTTTAGTCAACGATCAGTAGAATCCCCAGCCTTCAACAAACTTTGTTGCTGAAAGGAATGAAAGGAAAGCCGATACACAGTATCAGAGCACTTTTCCAACATCCCAGGATCCTCTGAAGGCGCAAAGAAAAGATAACCAATCCTAAAATGCGTAAACCTCGACCCAGCATCAACGAACGGGGAAATGATCAGACGGACTCAAAATTCTCTCTTCTCATGAAGGAGTGATCGAGTTACTGAAAGTCTGAGTTCAAGATGGTGCAATCAAATTATCGTTCATCAGGAGAGAGCTAACTGAAGGATAAATGGAGAATCCCAGGTAATGTCGCCTTCATAGGTCCATCGATCATCCAACAAGTAACTACAACATTTTGAAGCAGATCTTCAAAGAGAAGGTTGATCCATAATAGCTTCAACTGGGGACTGAAGGAGTACACAAGAATCCTCTCCCAAACCTTTACACTCTATGAACAACCAGTCAAAAAAGTAGTCCATCATCAGAGCACTTGGAGGAATTTCGAACTTTGACGAGGTTGAAGCAAGAATCTGTAAAAGATGTATAGACATTCATCAAGATGTTCTGCCCTCAGGATAGTCTCATTCCTTTCATGTTTATGTCATTTATTTTCTCACATGCTATCATAGCATGAGAACTTCTACTAGCAACTCTGCAAGACGTTATGAAAGGTAGTTTCACCGCATTAGTATTTTACCAAGTGGTTGAATCTGACATTTCTCCGAATCGAGCATTGAGACGTTCATTACTGAGATAATGTCCAAGCATGGCAAAGAACACTTTGGGCGTTTCTCCATAGCCTTGCAGGAGTGTCCATGTGTGCCACAAAATCAGAAAGCTCTGATGACTGCACAAGTGTTGAATCCCAATACCGCAACAAAAGGGATGCTGAATCAACATAAGATACTTGGGGTTGAGACGATCAAGCTTAAGACATTCGAATCTTAACAGATATGACGCTTCAATGCTCAAGCATCTAAGAAGTCTTCAAATTGTACTCCCAATCAAAGAGTACACCTTTTTTTGGCGCCTATGGCTTCAACAAAAATATCCCGACGATGACACGCTGATTCAACACCACGATAAATCGATAAGTTCTCATTATCCCATGATAAGACTTCTGGATCAGATGCAACATCATTCATCCATCGATGGCATGAACTTCTTCAACATGCACTGAGGACTTGATCTTATTGCCACGTAACAAGTTATTGCAACCTGATGTGATTCCATGAAACTTCGTCAAAGAGCTCTCTCTACATCACAAAACCCCTGCGCGACTGAGGAACTTCCTCTCTTCACCGGTCACATCCAGGAGGAAGACTGCTGCTGCTATCTGCCGCAACAACGTCGATTCACTGACAAAGCCGGTTCACAGTAAAGTCATACTATTCAGGAGAATTTATGTTGAACTCTCAATACACCTTCATCTTAGGGATGGTAAACCCAACAAATACTTCGTGAATGTAAAGGCTCACTGAATGGAGGAGCAAAGACAATGTTGACAATCATGGTTCTATCCTTTGGGTCTCTGGTTCAACTCTGACCATCGTATCGGCATCAAAAAGGATATTTGGAGGAACTATATCCATGGTCTCAGCATCAACAAGAAGTTATGGAGAAAATTCAATCATGGTCTCAGCATCAACAATGGTCTCAGGAGCAACATCCTCATGACAGGGCTTCATCAACTAACCATTCTCTGAAGTGTTACATATGAAGCGGACTTCTCCAAGAACTAATAATTCATATCAAAATGTGCAGACCTGATAACATGCTCACATGAAAGTCTTCCCAAAGCTTAAACGACTGGTGGGCACAATCCGAAGTCTTCTACAAGATGTTCTCATCACCTCTACAAGTGAGATACAATACACTTCAGGCCATGGGTTTACAAAAACGTACGAATGGGTGAGCAATGGGACAATGCTTCCTTAACAAAATATGTTCGTCTATGTCTCTTATACAACATACCAAAAGGGCGCATCAATCGGACATACAAGCTGAAAGATATGGTTTTTACCGTCAGGTCTACGAAATCTGAAAAATTTGTACGGGATTACAAATTACAAATGTGCACGCTTCGTTGGCTGAAATCTACAACTCCAAATTAAGTGATTCTTTTCTCATGTGATAACTCAGTCTCTTAGCTTCGAAATATGGGGTCAAAAATCTAATTCCGACGTCGTATGAGGTTTCTACAGCTTCCAGAACGTACAACATGCAAGCAGCAATTCTTAGACGGGATTCATAACTTCCACAGTCGATCGGTGTCCACCAGGTATTTCCACTAAGTACTTCATCAAGGTACCTCCAACTTCGACCACCTAGGTCTTTACATCAATTTTTCTACCTGGGTCCTCTATCCAAGTCTATCCAGAAGAAGAGAAAATGAAAAGGAGAGATTTAAAAAAATACTGGGGACTGATGGTCCACTGATCACGACGATTAGTTTCACAGTCCAAGACACGTGGCACCAGACTCTTATATGCTAATCATTCATCATAAAAGGAATGCTACCGACGAGACATGAAACTGTGGTTATTACACCACCCCTCTTGAGAGCAACCTCAGTTATGGTCCCGTGACTAGGGTTTCAGAAGTGATATTTCTACGACTGATAGAAACAAGATGGCTGCAAACACCATGCTCATGTATCAATCAAGGGGTCTTGATCTCAAGTGAATCAATGACATGTAAATCCTTCACCAACCGTTCAAGACACAAGCGAATGGTCCAAAGACACAACAAG
The DNA here is from genome assembly GCF_003573695.1 of Papaver somniferum. NCBI lineage: Eukaryota > Viridiplantae > Streptophyta > Magnoliopsida > Ranunculales > Papaveraceae > Papaver > Papaver somniferum. The sequence goes on along the minus strand of NW_020621603.1, from coordinate 17,693,409 downwards.
AGTGTTTTACAACAAGCTCGTCTGAGATGATTTTACACTGTCCCGCACAAAGAAGCAAGCTGGAAAAAATTGGTGAAGAATCTAGGGATGGGTCATATACCATTCTCTTCGTATGGATGTCCTCGACAACATATCCAAAATTCACATCAATTGTAGCAACGAGCAAATATATGTGGCCAAAATATTGGACCACATGCCAGCTGACACATTTCTGGAGGTATCCTGGAAGTTTACTGTTTCACCTATTTCGTCCCTAAACATGCTCGAAACTCAAAAATCCGACATCGAGCTAAGATTCTACAACGTCTTTACTGAAAGGCTGAATTCGGGATTTTTCTGGTGACGTATTTCGGAAAAATTTCTCATATATTCATATGGATTCTCATTCATTCATTCACAAGTCAGCGATTTCATACTTCTATGAAGAAATTACGGGAGGAATACTTACTTGAGGGGTCTCTAAGCCGTTCGGAGGATCAATATTGTTGGAATCACCATTAGTAGCATTATTTCCTTCATTCGGTCCTGGGTTTTGAGAATTCTCCGCCTCACCATTTTTTAAGGAAGAATGAGCATTGTCAATACTTTTTTCATCCACGAAATCTCCTCCTGGATACATCAGAAACAATTATTAATATTTCACTCAAGGAGAACTTATACGAAGATGTACTTACGTCAACTTCTTCTTCTCGATTCAGAGACTGTTTGTTCAGCAACAGTGAATTGAAGACCGTCAAGGCTTGATGGAGAAAAATTCTAAAAGGAAGTAACAAACCTTGGTATCGTGATCCTAATTGAACGGGCAAGGAAAAGTCATGACACAAGGAGCTCTAACAACTCACCAAAGAAACGACTGGGGACTGCATGTCATTTGCTAACATCCTGTAGTCCTTACTTCTGAGTTTTCCGCCTCGAAGACTTTCTTCCATTTCCATGAAGTCTACATTTATCCTGGATCTCACTACACGATCATCCTGTGATAAAGTTAATGAAATAACCTGGAGTAGAACTCAGTATGAAGGATCTCTCACCATCACCCATAGGTCCCAGAAGTACCATTTCTTGAAGTTGCATCCATAGAGATGTCATCTCTGGAAACATCATCTTTGGAAGTGTCATCATGGGAGTCAGTCATTCATACAAATTGCAAGATTCAACAAAACAATGGATCATGGAATAAAGATGTTCACATCAGCATCTACAAAAATGGTAACAATCCAACTCTTACCTATTTAAAATTTCACTAGTTGTAGTGATTATAATGTCACAATTTCGAAAAACTTGCTCGTTCCTTCACGCCTGCAAAGACGAGCAAAATTCATTATTATGACTTGATTTTCATAAAACCGCGAACAACCCATGTAAATTTTACTGTGTGAACATTAAAAAATTGGATAGATGTCCATTATCCATTTGTGAAAACTCACATGCAGACATTATTTCACTATGCATAATTGTCTACTTTCAACAATTGTTCAAAATCAAAACATTGATTTTAACGTGAAACTCACGTAGAATATATATATATATATATATATATATATATATATATATGGCTCCCTCGCGTGAGCATCCGTCTTTGAAGTGATCATATTTTCAAAATTTTATAAAGGCTCATATATCGAAAATAAAAAATTTCATGAAAGCTCATGGACTACTAACAGACGCACGTCTATTAAAAAAATAAAAACTTTTTCTCTCGTACGAGCATCCACCTTTGAATCGAGAGTTTATTACATTTTGTGAAGTCTCACAAATTTTTTTTAAAAAAAGATTCTCTCTTATGCTAGGGATCATTGTTTATTTCTAAAACTAGCCTATTCCTAAAACAAGATTTCTTTTTTTGGGCCCGAGCCCGCAAACACTAAAACAACCAAACCTGAATGTTTGACCATCCATCAACAGTGCTTCGTTTCTCCGTGACCACGGGACGGCGCTCTATCACACGTCAGAGTCCTGACCTGTGCATTTGCTTGTACATGACTCCATTGGAGCAAATCGAGGATTCTGAAAATACCTTTGTACGACCGAGCTCAACTGCTTATCTCGTCGACTGGAAAATCACCATCTAATGCTTATTGCGGAACATGAATGTCCCTCATTAAGCAGGGGACTTAATGTTGATGGTGGATTTTCGACAAAGGTCAAAATCGAAAATCATGATACCGCATGTTTCTGTCCCGGCTTCAGGAACACATGTGACGATTCATGTTTTACGATCCGTGAACCGTTTCACGAGCTCTGATCGAGTTCCTCTCAGAGCCATGATGAATATGATTCTCAAAAGTCCTCCCACTAGCTGAGCGTTCAACGCTGCGCATTTCATCATGAGCCTCTATGTAGAATAACATAATTGGGCAGTTCTCCGTATGATTGAGAACTTAACGCCTTCAGGACGTCGGTGATACTCACTGTTCCCTGACTACATAGATATCTACATAGAAGAACGATTGGGCGGTTCTCCGTAAGATTGAGAGCATTAACGCCTTCAGGATGTTGGTGACACTCACTGTTCCCTGACTATGTAGAGAGACCGTGTATAGATCCAGGCGGTTCTTCATACATGATTGTTGAGAGGGAAAAACGCCTTCAAGACATCGGCAACACTCGTTGTTTCCTGAATATGCACCTTTCAGAACGGGTATGACGCTTTAACTAGCAAATATCCCTTCTGTGACATTCACCACTGAATTCCTAGAAGATAATCTATTTTATCTCATTACTCCAATTTCATGATCGAATCCACGGCTGATCTAATGGAATGGTAATTGATAATCTCATTACTTCGATTTCATGATCGAATGCACGGCTGATCTCATGGGATGGTAATACAAAACTACTCACTTTTATTACTCAGTTTCATGAATCACTCTCCACTGAATTTTATAAATTGGTAATAAATACTCAACAACCGGGCATCTGGACTATTACTGAGTAAGACCCATGAATTTGTGCAAGTGTACTGATGAGTGCCAAATATTGTATATATTTATCCCTTTTTGTTGGCATTTAACTCATCTTTTATGCATTAATTCTACATTTTATCCCATATTCTGTATTTTCATTGTTTTCAAGAATAAATATTTTTATTAATTAATTTTGCATTTTTAGGTAATAAATAAAGTTCGGATGAGTCGCGGAGCGAAAAGAGCAGAAAAGTAGTGAAAAGCCAGGAGGAATTACGCAAGGAAGCCGCGAAGAGTGATGTGCGGAAGACCAAAAAAAAAGGATAGAAATGGGCTTGAAGAAGAAAGTTGTTCTTAAAGAAGAAGTGGGCTCAAGGTTTTCCAAGCCCAAACTCATTTCCCAAACCCATATTCTATACCCAAAAGCCTAAAACCCAAATCCATACCCGCTTGCGTCTTCAGCCGTCAGATCAGTTCTCAGAAGCATCCGACGGTCGCTCCCTTGCTGTTCATCGAAGTTTGATATCTCCGCCTTACACTACAGTACCTAACTCCATCAAGTACCGTTCGTTTCGTTGTATCTCTTCATCCGACGGTCGCTCATCGCCTGCCTCCGCATCGCCGTCAGATCCACCTACCATCTTCCCATCCAGTGGCTTACCTTTGCTGGACATCGAAACTTGATATCCCGCCTAACACCCTAGCAACCGAATCATTTAACCTCAAACAAACAGCCCCTACCCTAACCCATATCGACCTCTCCTCCCTCTGCAGAACCACCTTCTTCACCTGCCGCACCACCATCATCACCATCACCCTGCAACAGCCATCTCTACCACCTAACCGCCACCAAATTATCTAACCACCACAGCCCACTCTCACCACCAACTATCCATGATGATTTTCAATCCCTTCATCAACATCACACGACCTCAGTGACGTGTGGAATTGGTGAAAGTGATTGCATGTCATCAATCGAGGACAACAAGGCTATGGAGAGGTAGAGAAAGAGAATTGGCATCATGGGTTGCGACTATCACGATGGATTAGGTAATTGAGACAACCTAATTTCTATTTTGTGTAATTTGGGGAAGAACAAACCCTAATTTTGGGGGAATTAGGTATTTAGGGAAATTGAAGCTTGTAACTATAAATAGAGAATGGGTGTGGTGTAGAAAGGCAGACTGGGTTAGCCAGTTTCATGCTTAAGAGGCCTGGACTAGCCAGGACCTCAACTGTCATGTTTTAGTTCAATTTGATGCTTTGTTTTATGTTCATGTTCCACTTGCAATTTCAATTCCAGCTCTTTATCACAGTTAACAGTTGGATGTTGTATGATGTTTAGTTTCTTCAATTTCATTTCTGTTAATGTTTGTCCCCTGTTAATGTGCATGTTTGAATTTCCTGTTTTAATCTTCATGTTAGTGCCATGTTTAGTTCCATGTAATGTTAATATATCTGTTTTGTGATACATGTGAAGTGATGGAATGCTAGGCTAGAAGCCTTTGAAGCACTGAATTGATTGAGTAATGGAAGAAATCAGTGCTCATAGCAAGCTGATTATCTTGCCATTCCATTTTTGTATGCTTAGGGTGCATTGTGTTGATTGAGTAGTGGGGAGAAACTAGTGCTCACTAGTGACAATGAGCAAGCTAGTTCTCTTCCCACTCTAGATGAATGCCTTAGCTTTGCTTTGTTACTTCTTCTCCACATCCCTGCCCTTGGCCTTAGGCCTTGGTTCATCTTGCATTGTTCTTTGCTTTTGCCCTGTGTTGCCCTGTGTTGCTTCCATGTTTATTTTGTTTGCTATTTTCTCCTGCTGTGCCTCTGCCCTGCAGTACTGCTGCTGCTTCCATCTTTTCCTTGTGCATTGCACTGTTTTCTTCCCCTGCACTGCACTGTGCACTTCCAGTGCTGCTGCTTTCCTTCCTCTTTGCTGCATTGCTTGTTCTGCTGCTTTCATTCCTCTTTGCAGTGCTGCTGCTGTGCAAGGCATCAATTCTTGTTCTCCTTGTTCCTGCTGCATTCACTGCCTTGTGCTTCTGCTCCACTGCTGCTGCCTGTTCCCTGTCTGCTGATGCTCCAAAGCTCATAAGTTACAAAGCCCAAGTTCAATTCAGTGAAACCAAAGGCTAAAAGCCCAGGTTTAATCCCAAGGCCCATCCAACTGAGCCCAAAGCTCAGCTCATTCCAAAAAGCTAAGGCCCAAATCACTGTGAAAGCCCAGTGCCTTCAAGGCTAATTTCAGTTCACTGAGCCCAAGCCTAAGTTTAAGGCCAAAGCCCATTTACACTTCAAAGACCAACTGAGCCCAAGCTCAGTTCATTTCATTGTTAAAAACAAACCCATTAGACCCAATTTACTCAAAGGAGAATCAAAGCCCAACAATAGCAATTTAGGAACCCAATTAGCTAGAAACAACAAAACACTCCCGATCTCTGTGGATCGACCCGTACTTGCACGAGCTACAACTGACGACCGTGCACTTGCGGTATTACTGTAGGCCCGCGTTTCATTGCGCTTAATTTTTATACACGTTCCCGGGCCCACCAAGTTTTTGGCGCCGTTGCCGGGGATAATTTTTAGGACCTTTTAGAAGCCTACCATGTACTCACCATGATGCACGAACGAGCACCCAAATGCATGAACGAGCATTCATAAATATGGACAAATGAGGAATCCTATATGGAATGGGAGCGAGAAAATATTATTAAAATAATAAAGTGGCGCCTGTGGGACCAGGCACACCGACCAGCCGGTCATGCCGCCGTGGCCGGTCCCCCACACCCTTTTTCCTTTATTTTAATTATTCTGTTATTTTCATGAACTCATGAAAACTCCTTTATTCTACCAATTTTCCTTGTTTGAGCAAAACTCATGGTTTCTCCATATTTTTACGGAATCATGAAAATAATATAAAATTAGAGAAAGCGTCGCGGGACCGGGCTCCTAGTCGGCCCGGCTGGTCCCACACTTTCCAAACCCTCATTTTATTATTATTATTTTCCTTGTCCCATGGAAATTTCATGGTTTCGACAAAACTCCTTGGTTTCATGGAATTTCCTCCGAATAATGAAAAATAATATAAAATTAGGGTAATTATCGCGGGACCGGGCTCCTAGTCGGCCGACCATGCCTTGACCGTGGCCGGTCCCACACTTTCCAAACCCTCATTTTATTATTATTATTTTCCTTATCCCATTAAAATTTCATGGTTTCAACAAAACTCCTTGGTTTCATGGAATTTCCTCCGAATCATGAAAAATAATATAAAATTAGGGAAAGCGTCACGGGACCGGGCTTCTAGCCGGCCGGCCATGCCTTGGCCGTGGCCGGTACCACACTTTCCAAACCCTTATTTTATTATTATTATTTCCCTAATTTCATGAAAATTCTCCGTTTCAACAAAAATCATGGTTTCTTCATATTTTCTCAAATATTACATAAACCATGAAAAGGCCAAAAAGTCAAATGGTCACACGACCAGCCAGGCTATTCAAAATAATAAAAATATAAAAATATCCTCATTTTAATATTCACAAAATATTGATCAAATGAGCACACATGCTCATTCGAGCAAAAATCAAGAATTTCAGTCAAGATCAAACTCTTCTGAAAATCCACAATATTGCTCAAACACACGTCAGAAAATACCAAAACTCTCAGGATTGAGACTCGGACATCATGGTGACCCAGGCGTGCTTCCTTGACTGACCAAAGCCGGCCCTAAGGCTTGCACAAAGCCGGTCCCACACATATGTTCAATTCTTGACCTAATTTGCTCAATTGCACATATATTGGGCCCAAACTCTTTGCAGCAGCCGACTGGGAATTTTTTAAACGACCATCATTGGTCTCGTGACCACCAGGGGATGGTCCCATGACTTCTTGGTCGGTACTCACTTTTCCATAATTAGGTTTTATCACCTAATGCTCAATCGAGCACTATTTCAATAAATGATGAAACCGACATTTAATCGTCATTCTTTCACCAATCGGTCAACTAAGGACCATGGTACACGCCCAATCGAGCACTCGGGAACCAAATGGTCGTCCATTGTTCCATGTGGTCGATCCCTCCCTCACTCATGACCTATTTTCAACAATTCATCAATTGACGAATAATTGATCAAAAATTAGGATTTTGAACAAACGCTTCACAAAATCATCATTCTGAGTAAGTTCAAGCACTAATAAATTTATGTTGATCCAGCAATCAACATCTAGATTAATTATATAATATTCGATAGTCTACCAATATTTTAATTAATATTTTATTGGGTTACGTCACCAATAAAAAATTCGTCGAATTGAGCAATACTTGCTCAATTACTCGAATATTGATCCAACTATCAATATTCAGTAATTTATCATTAATTCTTCGAATTGAGCAATACTTGCTCAATTACTCAAATATCGATCCAACTATCAATATTCGGTAATTTATCAGTAATTCGTCGAATCGAGCAATACTTGCTCAGTTACTCGAAATTCGTCGAATCGAGCAATACCTGCTCAGTTGCTCGACTATCAATATTCAGTAACTCGCCGAATTAGGAAACTCGAATATTCGCATATTGACCGTACTCAATATTCAACAACTACCGAATTTACAATATTTTGCTCAAACGAGCAATATTAACATTCATGACATGCTGAGCATTTGTCAATTATGTTCGATTCGACAAAACTTAGATTCATCGTCTAATCAGTCAACAACTGACTAACAAAATACACGTCTGCCTTGCAGACTCCACGATTCGTGAGACATAAATCACGTCACATGGGGGATATCACTTAGGGTTTTGGTCTGGCGGCCTACGACACGTGGATACTTCCACGATGAGAAGTGTGAGTAAGTCGTGCAAACGGTTGAAGGAGTTAGAAAAGTAGTGGGTGGACGGTTAACCAAGTCTCCGCACGACCTGGAACTGGTTTTCATCACGATTCCCACTTTCGCACTCTTTCACTCAAGAAACCGTCACACTTACAGGGGATCAAGATGTTTACTATTCTGACAGTATAAATAAGTCTCTGAATCCATGATAGAAGGACAACGAACATTCGTCTACACATAATTTCTCGAGCAATTACTCTCAAGAATTCGTCAATCTCCCAGAACTTATTCGAAATCATCAGTTCACAGAAAACTTGCAGAAACCTTCAACACATCCACAATCCTTGATCATCATTGATCCTACACAATTCTTAGTTTCCTTCCGACAGATATACCCATCTCCCTCTTTGCGACCGAATTGACTCTGGAATGGCCATTGACTTGGTTTAGGCCGGAGTCCTACAGATTGATCTCTCGAATCTAAGGACTAACTTTGCAGTGCATCTGTGTGAGGTTGAACAATTCGCTCGGTTGAGGAGTCCCGACAACACGCTCGTCTCTTCAATTCCCTAAAAAACCAGCGAACCTTTTTTCCCCATCTACAGATTGGCGACCACAGTGGGAGATTAATCTCTCGGTTGCAATCTCAACTTTCATAAAATGGTTGATCTTAGGTCAGGTTCAGTTACAAGTCCTAACACAAACAACGCTAGCACTAGCAACAACGGGGGTACTTCAGAAACTACTCCTACTTCCAACAATAGTACTGGAGACACCACCCCTCCTCAAACCAACATTGAAAGTAATCCGCTCTTCGGTAGGACTCCTGAAGAAGTCAGAAAATATCCGCATACCATAACCGATCTCATGAAGATTCAAGAAATTCTTGCCAAGAATGAAATAGAGATGGCAACAACACAAAAGCAACTATGCGTTCATCTCAAGGACCTCACTGACAAGATGTAAGAGAAGACTCAGGAGAAGGGAAAAGCCAAAGAAACATCTCCAATTGTTGATCCTGAAGTTGTTCCAGTAGTTGACGATGACGAAGTCCACAAATCTGCGGAAAAGTCATCAATAAAAGAGCCTGCCGGTTTCATCACTCGTGAAGATCTGGAAAGTTTTATGGAGGATCGAGGGAAAGTCAATGCACCATCTGTCCACCATCATCAACCTCCATACCCTGCTGATACGCAGAGAATCCCTCTCCCAAAAGGCTACACTTCTCCTACGTTCACACTGTACAATGGAACATGGAATGCTCGAGAACACGTCTCTCGATCACTGGAGGCACTAGGAGAGCATGAACACAACCATGTTGTCCGTCTGAAAGAATTCTCAAAATCTCTAACAGGCCGAGCATACACCTGGTACAACAACATTGCACCTGGAAGCATCGCTAACTGAGGAGAAATGGTTAACGCCTACTACAAGAAGTACTTATTCGTCTCTGAGCAGATTACTCTTTCTGATGTAGGAAGGATGGCTCAGAAGAACAATGAACATCCGAACGATTATGTGAAGAGGTTAAGAGTCCAAGCTTTGGACTGTCATGACCCGAATGTCATTGAACAACAACTGGTGGACTTGTGCATCGACGGAACGATGCCGGTATACAGAGCCTTGCTGGAAAATCTCCGGTTCCAGACTTTCTCAGAGCTTCATGAAGCAGCCAAACGATCATCGATAATTGCACCTTCTTTACTGGAAAGAGCAAAGTCTGCAAGGTCGAGGAACCTCGAAGCAGCCGATGTGTAGTCAACTAATCCTAAAATGCGCAAACCTCGACCCAACATCAACGAACGGGGAAATGATCAGACAGACTCAAAATTCTCTCTTCTCATGAAGGAGTGATCGAGTTACTGGAATTCTAAGTTCAAGATGGTGCAATCAAATTATCGTTCATCAGGAGAGAGTTAACTGAAGGAGAAATGAAGAATCCCAGGTAATGTCTCCTTCATAAGTCCATCGATCATCCAACAAGTAACTGCAACATTTTGAAGCACATCTTCAAAGAGAAGGTTTATCCATAATAGCTTCAACTGGGACTAAAGGAGTACACAAGAATCCTCTTCCAAACCTTTACACTCTCTGAACAACCAGTCAAAGAAGCAGTCCAATCGTTGATCGAGCATATCTGTGAAATTGCTCTATCTGTCTAAGGCACAAAGGAAATACATGTTCACGACACCGAATTACATTGTGTCAGAAGTCCGTTCATCCCGGAAATGCTCCTTGAACCTTAATCCACAGAAAAGGAGATGCACGACTGGGGACTGCTTACCACAGTCCATCTTAGAGGAAATTAATTTGGAAGAATGTTGATCGATGCTGACACCGCTATCAACATTATTCCACTGAAAACCCTTAGAGCCGCATGCATCACTCGACAAGAAGCTACTCGTGATCTCATCTCAATCAGAGACCTTGAAGGAACACTCGAAAATACTTATGGCCACATCACTCTCAAAGTGAACATAAGTTCAACCTGGATGGAAACCAAGTTTCACATAATCAGTATGATCCAGGATATGACATGTTCTTCAGACAAGTGTGGATCCATGCTAAAAATATGGGTACTGAAGAAGTGCCTTTGGTTGCACATCTCTCCAACAAAGAAAGTTCTGATCCAGAAGATTTGGCAGACTTTCCATCATCAGAGCACTTGGAGGAATTTCGAACTTTGACGAGGTTGAAGCAAGAATCTGCAAAAGATGTATAGACATTCATCAAGATGTTCCGCACTAGGCTAGTCTCATTCCTTTCATGTTTATGTCATTTATTTCCTTACATGCTATCATAGCATGAGGACTTCTACTAGCAACTCTGCAAGACGTTATGAATGGTAGTTTCACCGCATTAGTATTTTACCAAGTGGTTCAATCTGACATTTCTCCGAATCGAGCATTGAGACGTTCATTACTGAGATAATATCCAAGCATGGCAAAGAACACTTTGGGCGTTTCTCCATAGCCTTGCAGGAGTGTCCATGTGTGCCACAAAATCAGAAAGCTCTGATGACTGCACAAGTGTTGAATCCCAATACCGCAACAAAAGGGATGCTGAATCAACATAAGATACTTGGGGCTGAGACGATCAATCTTAAGACATTCGAAGCTTAACAGATATGACGTTTCAACGATCAAGCATCTAAGAAGTCTTCAAATTGTACTCCCAATCAAAGAGTACACCTTTTTATTGGCGCCTATGGCTTCAGCACAAATATCTCGACGATGACACGCTGATTCAACACCACGATAAATCGATAAGTTCTCACTATCCCATGATAAGACTTTTGGAGCAGATGCAACATCATTCATTCATCGATGGCACGAACTTCTTCAACATGCACTGGGGACTTGATCTTATTGGAGAAATTGATTCAATTTCAATAAATGTTATCCACGTAACATATTATTGCAACCTGATGTGATTCCATAAAACTCCATCAACGGGATCTCTCTACATCACAAACCCCTGCATGACTGAGGAACTTCCTCTCTTCACCGGTCACATCCAGGATGAAGACCGCTGCTGCTATCTGCCGTAACAACGTCGATTCATTGAGAAAGCCAGTTCACAGTAAAGTCATACTATTCAGAAGAATTTGTGTTGAACTCCCAGTACACCTTCATCTTAGGGATGGTCAACCCACCAACTACTTTGTGAATGTAAAGGCTCACTGGATGGAGGAGCAAGGACTATGTTGACAATCATGGTTCTATCCTTTTCGGCCTCTGGAACAACTCTGACCATCGTATCGGCATCAACAAGGATATTTGGAGGAACTCTATCCATGGTATCAGCATCAACAAGAATTTCTGGAGAAAATTCAATCATGGTCTCAGCATCAACAACGGTCTCAGGAGCAACATCCTCATGACAAGGCTTCATCAACAAACCATTCCCTGAAGTATTACATATGAAGCGGACTTCTCCAAGAACTAATGATTCATATCAAGATGTGTAGACCTGATAATATGCTCACATAAAAGTCTTACCAAATCTTAAATTACTGGTGGGCACAATCCGAAGTCTTCTACAAGATTTTCTCATCACCTCTACAAGTGAGATACAACACACTTCAGGCCATGGGTTTATAAAGACGTACCAATGGGTGAGGAATGGGACAATGCTTCCTCAACTAAAGATGTTCGTCTATGTCTCTTCTACAACATACCAAAAGGGCACATCAATTGGACATACAAGCTGAAAGATATGGTCTTTACCGTCAGGTCTACGAAATCTGAAAAAATTGTACGGGATTACAAATTACAAATGTGCACGCTTCGTTGGCTGACATCTACAACTCCAAATTAAGTGATTTTTTTCTCATTTGATAACTCAGTCTCTTATCTTCAAAAGTTGGGGTCAAACATCTAATTTCGACGTCGTATGAGGTTTCTATATCTTCCATAGCGTACAACATGCAAGCAGCAATTCTTAGACGGGATTCATAACTTCCACAGTCGATCGGTGTCCACCAGGTCTTTCCACTAAGTACTTCATCAAGGTACCTCCAACTTCGACCACCTAGGTCTTTACATCAATTTTTCTACCTAGGTCCTCTATCCAAGTCTTGCCAGAAGATGAGAAAACGAAAAGGAGATATTTAACAAAACACTGGGGACTGATGGTCCACTGATCATGACGATTAGTTTCACAGTTCAAGACCCGTGGCACCAGAGTCTCATATGCTAATCATTCATCATAAAAGGAGTGCTACCACTGAGACATGAAACCATGGTCGTTACACCGCCCCCTCTTGAGAGCAACCTCAGTTATGGTCCCGTGACTAGGGTTTCAGAAGTGATGTTTCTACGACTGACAGAAACAAGATGGATGCAAGCACCATTCTCATGTATCAATCAAGGGGTCCTGATATCAAATGAATCAATGACATGGAAATCCTTCACCAACCGTTCAAGACACAAGCGAATGGTCCAAAGACACAACAAGAGTGTTTTACAACAAGCTCGTCTGAGATGATTTTACACTGTCCCGTACAAAGAAGCAAGATGGGACAAATTGGTGAAGAATCTAGGGATGGGTCATATACCATTCTCTTCGTATGGATGACCTCGACAACATATCCAAAATTAACATCAACTGGTGAAACAAGCAAACATATGTGGCCAAAATATTGGACCACATGTCAGCTGAAACATTTCTGGAGGTCTCCTGGAAGTTTACTGTTTCACCTATTTCGACCCTAAACATGCTTGAAACTCAAAAACCCGACATCATACGAAGATTCTACAACGGTTTTAGTGAAAGGTTGAATTCTGGATTTTTCTGGTGACGTATTCCGGAAAAATTTCTCATATATTCGTATGGATTCTCATTCATTCATTCACAAGTTAGCGATTTCATACTTCTATGAATAAATTACGGGAGGAATACTTACTTTAGGGGTCTCTAAGCCGTTCGGAGGATCAATATTGCTGGAATCACCATTAGTAGCATTATTTCCTTCATTCGGTCCTGGGTTTTGAGAATTCTCCGCCTCACCATTTTTTAAGGAAGAATGAGCATTATCAATACTTTTTTCATCCATGAAATCTCCTCCTGGATACATCATCAAATATTATTAGTATTTCGTTCAAGGAGTGTTATGAATGATTAGACGAAGAGGTACTTACGTCAACTTCTTCTTCTCGGTTCAGAGACTGTTTGTTCAGCAGCAGTGAATTGAAGACCGTCAAGGCTTGATGGAGAAAAATTCTAAAAGGAAGTAACAAACCTTGGTCTCGTGATCCTAATTGCAATGGCAAGGAAAAGTCATGACACAAGGATCTCTAACAACTCACCAAAGAAACGGCTGGGGACTTCATGTCATTTGCTAACATCCTATAGTCCTTACTTCTGAGTTCTCCGCCTCGAAGACTTTCTTCCATTTCCGTGAAGTCTACATTGCTCCGGGATCTCACTACACGATCATCCTGTGATAAAGTTAATGAAATAACCAGGAGTACAACTCAGTATGAAGGATCTCTCACCATCACTCAGAGGTCCCAGAAGTACCATTTCTTGAAGTTGCATCCACAGAGATGTCATCTCTGGAAACATCATCTTTGGAAGTGTCATCATGGGAGTCAGTCATTCATACAAATCACAGGATTCAACAAAACAATGGATCATGGAATAAAGATGTTCACATCAGTATCTACAAAAATGATAACAATCCAACTCTTACCTATTTAAAATTTCACTAGCTGTAGTGATTATAATGTCAGGATTTCGAAAAACTTGCTCGTTCCTTCAAACCTGCAAAGACGAGCAAAATTCATTATTATGATTTGATTTTCATAAAACCGCGAACAATCCATGTAAATTTTACTGTGTGAACATTCACTGGTTTTTCAAAAAATTGGATAGATGTCCATTCTACAATTGTGAAAACTCATACGCAGACATTATTTCACCATGCATAATTGTCTACTTTCAACAATTGTTCAAAATCAAAACATTGATTTTAGCGTGAAACTCACATAGGAAAACATATATATATATATATATATATATGGCACCCTCGCGTGAGCATCCGTCTTTGAAGTGAGCATATTTTCTAAAATTTATAAAAGCTCATATATCGAAAATAAAATTTTTCATGAAAGCTCATGGACTACTAACAGACACACGTCTATTAAAAAAATAAAAACTTTTTCTCTCGTACGAGCATCCACCTTTTTCTCACAAATTAAAAAAAAAGGATTCTCCCTTATGCTAGGGATCATTGTTTATTTATAAAACTAGCATATTCCTAAAACAAATATTTCTTATTTGCGCCCGAGCCCGTAAACACTAACCAACCAAACCTGAATGTCTGACCGTCCAAATCAGCAGTGCTTCGTTTTTACGTGACCACGGGACGACGTTCTATCACACGTCAGAGTCCTTACCTGGGAATTTTCTTGTACATGACACCATTGGAGAAAATCGAGGATTCTGAAAATACCTTTGTACGACCGAGCTCAACTGCTTATCTCGTCGAATGGAAAATCACCATCTAATGCTTACTGCGGAACATGACTGTCCCTCACTAAGCAGGCGACTTAATGTTGATGGTGTATTTTCGACAAAGGTCAAAATCGTAAAATTATGATACCACATGTTTCTGACCCGGCTTCAGGAACACATGTGACTATTCATGTTTTACGATTTGTGAACCGTTTCACGAGCTCTGATCGAGTTCCTCTCAGAGCCATGATGAATATGATTCTCGAAAGGCCTCCCACTAGCTGAGCGTTCGATGCTGCACATTTCATCATGAGACTCTATGTAGAATAACATAATTGGGCGGTTCTCCGTATGATTGAGAACTTAAAGCCTTCAGGACGTCGGTGATACTCACTGTTACCTGACTACAGAGAGAGACCTGGCTCTACATAGAAGAACGATTGGGCGGTTCTACGTAAGATCAAGAGCATTAATGCCTTCAGGACGTCGGTGACACTCACTATTCCCTGACTATGTAGAGAGACCGTGTATAGATCCTGGAGGTTCTTCATTCATGATTGTTGAGAGGGCAAAACGCCTTCAGGATATCAACAACACTCGCTGTTTCCTGACTATGCACCTTTCAGAACGGGTATGACGCTTTAACTGGCTAATATCCCTTCTGTGATAGATTAATTCTACCGTGACATTCACCACTGAATTCGTAGAAGATAATCTATTTTATCTCATTACTCTGATTTCATGATCGAATCCACGGCTGATCTCATGGAATGGTAATAGATAATCTCATTACTCCGATTTCATGATTTGAATCCACGGCTGATCTCATGGGAGGGTAATTACTACTTTCATTACTCTGATTATATGGCCGAGTCCACGATCTTATGGAATGGTAATACTCGTTTTATTATTCCGAATTCATGGTCGAATCCACGGCTGATCCTATGGATTGATAATAAAAAACTACTCACTTTTATTACTCAGTTTCATGAATCACTCTCCACTGAATTTCATAAATTAGTAATAAATACTCAACAGTCGGGCATCTGGACTATCACTGAGTAAGCCCTATGAAATTGTACAAGTGTACTCAACCATGATGCACGAACGAGCACCCAAATGCATGAACGAGCATTCAAAAATACGGACATATGAGGAATCCTACACGGAATGGGAGAAAGAAAATATTATTAAAATAATAAAGTGGTGCCTGTGGGACCGGGCCCACAGGTCGGCCGGTCATCCCGCCGTGGCCGGTCCCCCACGCCCTTTTTCCTTTATTTTAATTATTCTATTATTTTCATGAACTCATGAAAACTCCTTTATTCTAGCAATTTTCCTTGTTTGAGCAAAACTCATGGTTTCTCCATATTTTCACGGAATCATGAAAAATAATATAAAATTTGGGAAAGTATCGCGGGACTGGGATCCTAGTCGGCCGACCATGCCTTGGTTGTGGCCGGTCCAACACTTCCCAAACCCTCATTTTATTATTATTATTTTCCTTATCCCATGGAAATTTCATGTTTTCAACAAAACTCCTTGGTTTCATGGAATTTCCTCCAAATCATGAAAAATAATATAAAATTAAGGAAAGCGTCACGGGACCAGGCTCCTAGCCGGACGTCCATGCCTTGGCCGTGGCCGGTCCCACACTTTCCAAACCCTTATTTTATTATTATTTCCCTAATTTCATGAAACTCCTCCGTTTCAACAAAAATCATGGTTTCTTCATATTTTCTCAAATATTGCTCAAACCATGAAAAGGCCAAAAAGTCAAGTGGTCACACGACCAGCAAGGCTATTCACAATAATACAAATATTAAAATATCCTCATTTTAATATTCACAAAATATTGATCAAATGAGCACACATGCTCATTCGAGCAAAAATCAAGAATTTCAGTCAAGATCAAACTTTTATGAAAATCCACAATATTGCTCAAACGCACATCAGAAAATACCAAAACTCTCAGGATTGAGACACGGGCATCATGGTGACCCGGGCGTGCTTCCTTGAATGACCAAAGCCGGCCCTAAGGCTTGCACAAAGCCGTTCCCACACATATGTTCAATTCTTTACCTAATTTGCTCAATTACACATATATTGGGCCCAAACTCTTTCCAGCAGCCGACTGGGAATTTGTTCAAACGACCATCATTGGTCCCGTGACCACCGGGGGACGGTCCCATGACTTCTTGGTCGGTCCCTCACTTTTCCATAATTAGGTTTTATCACCTAATGCTCAATCGAGCACTATTTCAATAAATGATGAAACCAGCATTTAATCATTCTTTCACCAATCGGTCAACTCAGGACCCTGGTGCACGCTCACTCGAGCACTCGGGAACCACATGGTCGTCCATTATTCCATGTGGTCGGTCCCTCCCTCACTCATGACCTATTTTCAACAATTCATCAATTGACGAATAATTTGATCAAAAATTAGGATTTTGAACAAACGCTTCACAAAATCATCATCCTGAGCAAGTGAAAGCACTAATAAATTTATGTTAATCCAGCAATCAACATCTAGATTAATTATATAATATTCGGTAGTCTACCGATATTTTAATTAATATTTTATTGGTTACGTCACCAATAAAAAATTCGTCGAATTGAGCAATACTTGCTCAATTACTCGAATATTGATCCGACTATCAATATTCAGTAATTTATCAGTAATTCGTCGAATTGATCAATACTTGCTCAATTACTCTAATATTGATCTAACTATCAATATTCAGTAATTTATCAGTAATTCGTCGAATCGAGCAATACTTGCTCAGTTGCTCGAAATTCGTCAAATCGAGCAATACTTGCTCAGTTGCTCGACTATCAATATTCAGTAACTTATCAATAATCAGTAACTCGCCGAATCAGGCAACCCGAATATTCACATATTGATCGTAGCTAAATATTCAACAACTATCGAATTTACAATATTTTGCTCACACGAGCAATATTAACATTCATGAATCGCTGAGCATTTGTCAATTATGCTCGATTCAACAAAACCTAGACTCATCATCTAGTCAGTCAACAACTGACTAACTAAATACACGTTTGCCTTGCAGACTCCACGATTCGTGAGACATCAATCACGTCACATGGGGGGATATCACTTAGGGTTTTGGTTTGGCGGCCTACGGCACGTGGATACATCCACGACGAGAAGTGTGAGTAAGTCGTGCAAATTGTTGAAGGAGTTAGCAAAGTAGTGGGTGGACGGTTAACGAAGTCTCCGCACGACTTGGAACTGGTTTTCACCATGGTTCCCACTTTCCCACTCTTTCACTCAAGAAACCATCACTCTTACAGGGTATCAATATGTTTACTATTCTGACAGTATAAATAAGTCTCTGAATCCATTATCGAAGGACAAAGAACATTCGTCTACACAGAATTTCTCGAGCAATTACTCTCAAGAATTCGTCAATCTCCCAGAACTTATTCGAACTCATCAGTTCACAAAAAACTTGTAGAAACCTTCAACACATCCACAATCCTTGATCATCATTGATCCTACACAATTCTCAGCTTCCCTCCTACAGATCAACCCATCTCCCTCTTTGCGACCAAATTGAATCTGGAACGGCCATTGACTTGGTTTAGGCCGGAGTCCTACAGATTGATCTGTCGAATCTAAGCACTCCCTCTATAGTGAATCTGTGTGAGGTTGAACAATTCGTTCGGTTGAGGAGTCTCGACAACACGCTCATCTCTTCAATTTCCTGAAAAACCAGCGAACCGTTTTCCCCCATCTACAACAACCATTGGAGCATAGATTTCACGAGAAGATGTAGTGCTTGGAGTCTCCATAATTCGTAGGAATAAATGGATTTGTGAAACACAAATGTGTTGCTCAAACAAGCAAACTTCTTTTTTAAGAGTTATGAGTCTTAATGAGGAACATGACGGGTTTCAGAACACAATTGTTCACCTACTAGAAATAATACATAAAACCCAAGAAGAATGAAATGTCACTTTTATCCTTCCTTAAGTTTCAACAAAGATCAAAATTTTCAATACCATTACTTGAGATATGGATTAAGATGAACATGTTGGTTGATTGATCAAAACCTTAGTTGATTTATGACATTCTTGAGTATATCAAAATGTTGATATCCACAGACTGTACAGTGGTAGCATCAGAAATGACGCTCATGAGAATAGATTTACATAGAGTCAGTTATGTAATCGATTTATGACTAGATCGAATTATCCTGGATTATTTTGATAGAGCAAGGCTCAACAACATAGTATTGTTATTCTCTTATGAGACGACAAGACAACGTAAGAAGTCACATTATATCAACAAAAATTAAAAGATGGAAATACAAGTAATAATATTCAAATTTGATCCAAAGACCTAATGTGCACAGTTTTTGTCTATTTTAAGGGCACATGAGACAATATGCACTTTTCATCACAATTAAATTGTGTTGAGGTGAGCAGTAGAGTGCTCACCACTAGGTTCCTACACAGAATTTGTAATACCATTCTTAACGAAACATTTAGACCTGATTCTTCTCTTCATTTGAGATTTTACCTTTTCCTTTAAAACATTTAATCTTTTAGGAGTAGAAGAGTTAACTTTACGTACCTCAGGTTTGGACTTTTGAACAAGTTTTAGCACATTTGCCATATGACTAGCCCTCCGTTGCAGTTTGTTGACACAACTTAGTTTGTGTTTGTACTTAAAATATTATGTGAATCTGTGACCCTCAATAGTACAATAACGAGGGTTTGGAGATCAAGTATTGATAAACAAAGAGTACCTGGAACATTAACAGAATTTTCATTAGTATACGAAAAATCCATCACATCCTCCAAAGATTATGATGAAGAATCATCAACCAAATTATCAAGATTGATATGAGTATTGCTACATTCATCAAATTTGATAATTTCACCCAAGAGTGCTACACTTGACCCATCATACTCATCGAAATCATAATGATTAGATGTTTCATCAAGCGTTTTATCAAAACTCTTGTTGCCAGTGTATTTCTTTCGATTTGGACACCCATTAAAAAAGTGACCGAACCTTTTAAACTTGAAGCACTGTGGCATATCTTAGTCATCAGTATCGTTAGAGTCTCTGTTTTCACATAAATACGATTTTGTGGCTTACCTGACGTAGGAGGCTTTTTTTTTTTATAGAGAACCATTTATTTCCCTTCCTAAGAAGTTCTCTAAACTGTGTGATTAATGAAACTGAGTTATCAATATCTTCATCTGAAAATTCAGGATCAACAAAATTCTTCACAGAGTTTTCAACACTTTCAATTTTAAGAGTTTCAGTGTTTTTCAGTGCCTTGAACGCAATATCCTTTCCGACTTTGGATTGTGGTTCGTGATCCAAGATCTTTAACTTTCCAACTAAAGTGTTTCTGGAAAGTGTTGCAAGGTTATTTCCTTCCATGTTGGCATATTTCTTAGACTCGTATCTTGCTGGTAAAGATCGGAGAATTTTCATCACAATGTCCTTTTGGGGAATGATATTCTCTAACGCATAACATGCAGTAACAATTCCAGAAACTTTTTGATTACACTCATCAAATGAATCTTCAACGTACATACAAATATTTTCCCAGTCAGAATTTAGGTTTTGAAGCCTAGCTTCCTTTTCTGAGGTATCTCCTTCGAATACGGTTTCTAAGATATCCCAAGCATCTTTAAACTTAGTGCACGATGTCATATGGTGCTGAAGATCTTGGCTTATGGCGTGAATAATAGCATTTAACTCGTCACAATTATGCTTTGTAACATTTATCTAGGTTTCACTATATTCTGCTAAATCCTTCGCAATAGTGTTTCCATCTCTAACAACTGTCTGAGGATCGTATCCTATTACTACAAGTTTCCATGTTTGAAAGTCACGGGCTTGTAAAAAGGAACGCATATCAACTTTCCACCATAAGTAATTTTTTTTATCAAAGCTGGCGACACGTTTATCGAGATTGCATTTCTGTCCATATAGTCCGATTGCTTCAAACACAGATTTATTAGGTCTTTCGCGTGTTTGCCTGCTCTGATACCAATTGAAAACGTGGGAGTACCAAAATACAACACCAATTTTTTCTTAGGAAACCTATATGGACTAAACTCGAATAAAATTCTGAGAGTTCAACCTAATGAATCTCAATCAGGAATTATATGAAGAGCTTATATCTTTTTCTCTCATAATCGGAATGTAAATAGAGACTAGTCCTTATACCTTGAGTATACTTGGACGATTCCAAAGATCAATATCCAAGAATAAATCAAGTCGTATCCAACAATTTTGATGGACTTATCTACTTGAATTGATTTTACGTACAACCTGTGATATTTCAATTATAAAAATAAACACTAAAATGCAGAAAAGAAATAACGCAGACACCAGAATTTTTGTTCACGAGGAAACCGCAAATACAGAAAAACCCTGGGACTTTTCTAGATTTCAACACCAAATTGTATTAAACCGCTACAGACACTAGCCTAATATAAGAACTTCAGACTGGAATGTAGTTGAGACCGAACCTACCATCACAACGATACAGTTACAGTCACACTCCTTACACCTCTTGAATCCATCCGGACTCCGCTCAATTGATTCCCTTACATCCTAAAAGTTTCTTCAACTCAATTGAAGACATTAAACCAATCTGCCTCCCATAAATAAGCCTATATGTGATTTCCGTTCTGATCAAATATCAAGGTGAGATATAAAATCGATTGCAATAGACAAAGTCTAGCTAACGTCAAAATCCGGTCATATGACTCCCGAAGAGCATCTAGATTATTATTCACCTCACAAGTATAAACTTGTGGAATCAAAAATTCTGAGACGAAAAAACTTTGTGATGTGTATCTATCTTGTTTGTTGGAGATAATGGCTCAACAATCAAAACAAGATCAAGATACACGAACTACCAAGATAAAGATAGTTAGACCTGGCTTCATGAATCCCTAAGTGAAGTTTTTTGAGTTTCTAAATCTAAAAGGGTTTAAAGGAGCGGACGACTCTAGTTTACAACTAAGACACACAAGAATAGTGTAAGGGATTCAAAGATCCTAGTTGTTTGAGGCTTAGCAGACAAACGAGTTTTGGAAATCCCAGCAGAAATTCTCGGTCGAGAACTTACGTCAGTTCGCGGACTTGGAAAGCCAATTCCACAATCCTACCGATTTCTCTTGATCAACAAAGTTTGAAAACTTCGGTTCAAGGAATACATGGTTATATAATCTAAACTCTCATTTTAATCATTGAAATACTCTCAGAGGGCGATATTCAGTCGTGAAGAACAACAAACCTTTCTCGTCAGAGAAATTTCCAAAGTGATTGAAACTTTCATGACTTTCGTCACTAGGTGAAGATAAACTTGATCAAAGCGAAACGCTTTACCAACATATGATTTCGAGTAAAAGATAAGCAATGAATACTCAGCTCGAAATATCAAGTGTATATGATCTAGTCTATATAGCATACGACTTTTGTCTCATAATAAGTAGGAGAAGAATAGATAGACTTTCGAGTGATAAATAAGTTCAAGTATTTACATACCTTTTTGTTGATGAAGTTCCACGGTTCCTTGGTGTAGATCTTTGTCGTTGTCGTTGAATCATCATGAAGTCCTTGAGCTCGACTACACTTTTCCTATCCTATTCCAAGACTTAGCTAATAGGCTAGAAATCAAGACTTTATAGTTTTGATCACTAACATTGACAAACATGCTTGATATAACAACACATGCGAGGTTGACCGAGCTATGCTCTAACAATCTCCCCCTTTGTCAATTTTAGTGAAAAAACTATTAATACATATGGAATACAAAAAAGATAAACTTTAGTGGCTCCTATTCCATAGTCCAATCTTCAACGTTCCTTGAAATCTTCGTCCTTCCAAGTACTCCAATGATCCCAAAGGTTGTAAGCTTAGTATCACAGTTGTTGAAGATCCATAGCTATAACAATGAGAGAAATCGAGATTCTCGATCATTATTATACAGTGTCATAGTATTATTATGAACATAAAAGTCCAATTGCATCACGACTTTAAAAATAATACTATGGTGATATGTATCACTCCCCCTTAGTCAATACTCCATCTCGATCATGGAAACCACTCCCCCTTACACAATGATCCGAAACCATATGTATTTGTAGTGTGACCTACAATATTTCTCCCCCTTTTTGTCAATAAAATTGGCAAAGGTACAAGAACGGGTTCATAATGAAATTTCCACAAGAGAAATTTCATGACCAAAAGAAAGACAACATATCATCTTAATTTAGATACAATCTTATAGCCGAAGCTAATAACATTCATCAAGGAGTTTTAAGACGCAAGATAACCCCTATAAAATTCCATAGCCGCACTCCCCGCAAGATATTACCATTAAGCACAAGTTCAAAAGAACTCTCCCCCATTTGATGCCATTCCCAAAGGAACAACAAGAGCGACCTTAATTTCGAAAGAAAAGAAGGGTTTTTATTTGGACACCAAAAACCATGTGAATGATTTTTTATATCCAAAACTCAACCAAAATACTCACAAGTAAACCCATGAATATTCTAATTGGAATACGCAATTAAATCAAAACCACAAAAGTGATCAATTTAATTGAAAGTGCTCAACATAAGTAAACTCACGGAGCAACAGGCTACGACTAAGTTAATCATATGGAGGTGACTAACTTAACTGTTCAAGTACTCAACATAAGGAAAACCTTACGGAATACGTGACTACATCAACCAAAAGAACATGATAGTGTAGCCGTTCATATACTCAACACAAGAACTTGTGGAAAATATGAAAACTCAGTTAGATTAATTACAAGAGAACCTATAATTAATCTAATCGGAATACAAACAAATAACCAAACTAATCACCGAGGTAATCAATTTTTTAATTATTTTGGGATCAACATAAGAGATTATGGAACCCCGACTAAGATTATCATGAAACATGACCATCTTAACCGCACATGTACTCAATATAAGAAGGAAAACTTATGGAGTACAAAACTAAATAACCAAGGATGATTAATTTAGTTCATAACGCTCAACATATAGCATTTTACGGAACAACCAACAAAGCCAAGGTTAATCGACTTAGTTGTAAGGTGATCAACATAAGACACTAATGGATCCTTCACGATAAAACATAATAAAATGGATCAATGAAGATCAATACCGTGGATAATATACAAGGATCTATTATATCTTTGCATCATTATATGCATAACAACATAATAGACTTTATCCTTGTCATACAAAAGATTTAATCCTATTTTCCATCAGATACATGATTGCATAGGCATAAATTTTGTATATGTCAAAAGTCCATTCGTCCTTTCATCAATACGAATGTGAATTCATGAACGACTTTACTTTTGACCGCAATATGGGATCTTCAAGTTCACGGACGCAAACAATACATATCTCATACAAATATTGCAATATAACAACCAAGAAAATATTGCAATAATCATCATCCTCCAAATATTTTTAGAATTTAATACCAATAAACCTAAAAAATAACATAAGAGAATGAAACAAAAATAGCTATGTGTAGTCACAATCATCGCTATTCAAAGCACTAGTTATTCTTCCAACTAATCCAAAAAGAAGACATCCTAGGCATCTAAACTTAGTTTTCCTTGATGATTTCATACCTCTGAAATGGTCCATCAAAGTAGGAGTCATTGATATCCTTGACTCTGTTGACCGTAGAGACACCATGTTCAAAGGTTAGAACGTTGACTTTTCGATCAATAGTGGGAGCATAATGACGAGCCTTTGCACAATCAAGGATAACTTTCTTCTGATTTCTGATCAAAATATTTTGAGTACCAAGGATTTTCGCTTGTCCATCAATAAGCTGGTTATCTTCAATTGAAGGTTAGCCAATTCTTTCTTAACTTCATTCTGAACACGAATCAGATCCTTGACAGATTCACCAATCCAAGTGTTATACTCTTTTCTGTCAAGCATCTTCTTCCGTAAAAACTCTTGACCAGAATCACACCCTTTGAGATCATCCTCAACCATAGGGTTAACTTCTTCTTTGGGAATAGTTTCCATAAGGCTCCTTTCTGAAGAAAAATGAACCACATATAAGATAAGATTTATATATGTTCGTGAATACCCTGGCTAGAAACCTTAAGTATCCTTGAGGAGATACGGGCGTTCGTGCTGACAAACCAAAAAGGCCCTAAAGAGGTATATTGTACAACATCCAAAACTTCCACCATCAAATGAACAAAGTGACAAAGAGAAGATCATTACTACAAAGGATATACAAACTAGAGACAATATAACACAAAACTTGAGCATCTCTCAAAATCACATCCTTGTATCTCTCAAGTTAGACACAAGGATAGACCATTATGTTGTTCGGTAGTAGAGGGAGACATAGTCTCATCATCGGTTTTGAGAGAATAGCTGTAATTTCCTCTAGGATATCTTTTCTCAGCACTTCTAGTCCTTTCACCGCAGCTTCCAGCAGGGAGGGTGTGACTAGGAGTCCTTATGGGAATCACATGAGAGAAATCTTTATGATAATAAAGTCTAGGACCTCTAGAGATAAGTTCTAGGGGATTTTCCGAAATTCGTCTCCACGCACTAGACTTAGATTTATCAGATTCAATCTTATAAGCACAAGAATTTACCAATGTCCCGTGTTGATTTCTAGAAGAGAGATCATTATAAGATGCCTGGTTTCCTGTGAAGGGAATCTTCACTGTAGTTGTCGTTCGACTATTTACTCCATTGACAGTAGAAAGAAGCAACTTGTGAAGTTTAGAAACACGTTTCTTCCTAGAAAAGAAATGGATAACATAGTGATTTCCTTTTCCACAGAAGGTACAAATTCGTGGAGGAGAAGTAACAACAGGTACTTGTTTAAACTTCATAACCACTGGGAAGATTGTAAGTTGTGAAAACTTTTCTTGACACAATCTTCTTTTGGAGAAAATTTCATCCTGTACAATAACTCATTAGAATTAATTTGTGCAGAAGAATTTTTCTTTAACACAGAGTTTTCCTTTTCCAAGGAAATGCATTGTCCACGGGCTAAGACAAGCGAAGCATCAAGTTTCTCCTCCTCTACACGAAATTTGAGTAGATCAGATGAATGTGTCTTGATCAAACAACTTTCTCTAATTGAGCCTTCTTTAACCAGCTTTCCAAGATCACATATCTTTTCATGCTGTATATTGTTTTCTTGAAGAAGTTTCTCAATTTCCTTAAAGAAAGACCCTATAATGTCATAGAGCACTTGTTCACGATCAATAGACTTTTCAAATTCATCAAAGAGTTGTACATGATTCTTGAGATCAACAACCTCTGTAATTTTTTTTGAAATTCTGGTGATCTCCATTTCAGCTTTAGCCATTATGTCCAATGTCTCACTAGAAGAAGAATGATTCACAGATGATGGGACATTCTTCTTACCTCGGGATTCGGAAGAATCAGCTAAGGAGTGACCCTTTGAGGTATTTCCGAGACTTTTGACAAATTTGACAGCTTTAGGAGGCATATTGGTATGCGTATGAGATTCTGTCCACAGAGTCAGATCGCTACAAACACACACTGATGAGGTCTTAACGTGTTTGCCTTCTCTGATACCAATTGAAAAAGCGGGGGTGTAACAACACCACCCAATATTTCTCTTAGGAATCTGTATGGACTAACTCCGAAATAATTTGCTAGAGAATCAACTAGACAGTCAGACTCAATCTAGATAAAAAGTATCTCAAAGAGTTATTATCTCAATCTCTCGATTTGATTTTTACTCAAGCTAAAATCAATAGCGAGTCTTTATCAAAGAGAAATAACTTGAATGGTACCAAAGACCAATGTCCAAGGATCAATCAACTACAATAACAACCTAAAGTTGGATTAGAGAAGTTGATGATCACGAACGCACAACCTGTATTATTTCTATTATATAAAATATAATGCGGAAAAGAAATAATACAGACACCCGAAGTTTTGTTAACAAGGAAACCGCAAATGCAGAAAAACCCCGTGACCTAGTCCATATTGAATACACATTGTATTAAGCCGCTAAAGACACTAGCCTACTCCAAGCTAACTGCGGACTGATCTATAGTTGAACCCCTACCAATCTCCCACTGATACAAGGTACAGTTGTACTCCTACGCCTTTGATACCAGCAGGACACTGCGTACTTGATTCCCTTTGCTGATCTCACCCACAACAAAGAGTTGCTGCAACCCAAAATCACATACTTGATAATAAACGAATCTGTCTCACACAGAAAAGTCTATCGACACAGATAAACCCTAGGTTTTGTTCCGTCTTTAGATATAAAATCAAGGTAACATGAACCAATTGATAATCCAGACTTATATTCCCGAAGAACAGCCTATATTAATCAATCACCTCTCTACAATTCTTCCTGACTACACAAGCGGATTGTCGAGGAATCACAAACAGTGAGACGAAGATGTTTATGAATTCTTTATCTTGCCTATCAGAGAACTCTCACGATCTCAAGCCAATCAATCGATTGTACTCGTACGATAGAAGATGCAATATCAGATCACACAACTACGATAAAAGTAGTATCGGTCTGACTTCACAATCCCAATGAAGTCTTTTAAGTCGTTAACTCGAGTTTAGAGAAGAAACTCAAAAGTTAATGGAGATCGACTCTAGCGAGAACACTAGTAGCACACAGACGTGTGGGGATTAGGTTTGCTCAATGCTAGATGTCTCCTTTATATAGCCTTCAAATCAGGGTTTTTCCTTAGGTACAAAGCAAACTCTATTCACCGTTAGATTAAACCTGATTTAGATTCAAGCCAATATCTCTCAACCGTTAGATCGGAAGACATAGCTCTTCACACACACTTGGGTACACGTTTACCGGGTTTGAGAAAAACCATGCCTAAACAAGTACACGTATGTTGGTTCAACATGATAACCCAAAAGGTCAACCATATGAGCATCTCATATTAATCATGTTCTTCTTCACCATAACTAGTTGATTGACTCAAATGAACTAGTTAAGAGTTGTTTAATTGCTATGAGATCTTATGTAACTACACAAGACACAATTGAAACAAACATGATTCGATTCGATTAGAATCGGATCATGAACATTATAGCCACGGTTTGCATAAAGCATTCCTTAATAATTAATATTTCATGTTCAGAGCACATCTTTAGATCATAACCTCTTAAGCTCACAAACAAGTTTTCGGACTTAAGTTAATCGGTTGAGTTTTCCAAACTCAACAGAAATTCTCGGGTCGAGAACTTCCACCAGTTCGCGGACTTAACACACAAACGAGTTTTGGTAATCCCAGCATAAATTCTCCATCGAGAACTTCCGCCAGTTCGCGGTCTGAGTCTGTGGATTGGGTTTGCGGACTTGGCAAGCCAATTACGCAATCCTACAGATTTGTCTTGATCAACAAAGTTCGAAAACTCCGGTTCAAGGAATATATGGTTATGTAATCTAAACTCTCATTTCAATCATTGAAACATTCTCAGAGGGCGTTATTCAGTCTTGAAGAACAACAAACCTTTCTCGTCAGACCAATTTCCAAAGTGATTGAAACTTTCATGACTTTCGTCACTAGGTGAATATAAACCTGATCAAAGCGAAACGCTTTACCAACACATGATTTCGAGTAAAAGATAAGCAATGAATACTTAGCTCGAAATATCAAGTGTATATGATCTAGTCTATATAGCATACGACTTTTGTCTCATAAAAAGTAGGAGAAGAATATATAGACTTTCGAGTGATAGATAAGTTCAAGTCTTCACATACCTTTTTGTTGATGAAATTCCACGGTTCCTTTGTGTAGATCTTCGTCGTTGTCGTTGAATCATCATGAAGTCCTTGAACTCAAATACACTTTTCCTATCCTAGTCCGAGACTTAGCTAATAGGCTAGAAATCAAGACTTTATAGTTTTGATCACTAACATTGACAAACATGCTTGATATAGCAACGCATGCGAGGTTGACCGAGCTATGCTCTAACACAAAGTATGTCGCTTATAATGAAGTCCTTGAAGACTTGATAGCAGCACGTCGGCAACGGAACGCCTCTCAGCTTGTCTACTTCACCCAGCGGTTCCGGAAGATTTCGACCATACAAGCATCCACAACATATAATCACCCCAATCAGAAAGGAAAAATTAAGCCTTCCAGACGCCGGCTCAACAGTACAGACACCAAATAACTTATAGTCAAGGACGGCCAACAACGCAACTACACTCTCCAAGATTAGCCCTGACATGATCATTGCCGAGCATATATTTCATCCATCCATCCCAGGAGTGCAATGGAGTTTGGTAAATTTTGAAATCCACTGGAGAGGTTAGATACTCATTCTTCTGGAGTTAGAACCTTATTACACATTCTGGAGAAGATCGATGGTACTAATGGGTGGCTACATGCGCCAAATAGAAAAAAACACCTACCTTGAGTTCTCCTGGCTCGTCTTGCTGCTGATTATAACTATTGAAGATTGTTTTGTTACCGTTGACGTCGCTAACAAATAAATTCATTCACACCGAGCTAAATGTCCAAGATTGATCAACTACTCATGGATATTACACTCACAGCTAAAATACGAAGACAAGATGAACTTACCTTGTCGCTAACGATTGGTACGCCTATGATCGTGTTGCTGCAAACGAACACAAGAAGCAGACGAACGAATAATAAAAGGGGACGAAGTTAGCACACCCTTTTATATGCAGAGCGCCTTTGGAATTCGAGTAGACGAGGGTTTCCTTTGGACCATGCACGGAAGAAGGCAGTTGGGCCTGCAGCGCCAACGCTCCATGGCACCAACCTCCATGACCGAACCAGCAGCGCGCCAACACGAGGAACACCAGCCGATCAACCTGAAATACTTTGTGGCCAGGCCAGCCGCTCAACCTGTAACGCTCCGTAGCCAAGCCAGTCGCTCAGCCTGCAACGTTCTGTAGCCAAGCCAGTCGCTCAACCTGCAACGCTCCGTGGCCAAGCCATCCGCTCAACCTGCACCGCTCCAAGGCCGAGAAATTAGCGCGCCAAGACCACTTCTCCAAGGCCGAGTAAGTAGTGCGCCAAAAAAATCACTCCAAGGCCGAATTAGAAGCGCGCCAACCGCTCATACCTATTTTCAAAAGACGGTCAGTCTATTCCTGGTAATCTCTACATGCCTCGCCTTTTCAGTTTGTTCTCGTCTGTCACCATCTAATGCTTACCCCGCAACAGTGCCATTGTTACGCGCTAATAAGGGTACTTAATGTTGATGGTGGTTTTTAGTTCAGTGGTAAAATTGTAAAACCCTGCATTTAATGTGTCGTCATTCTGCAAAGAGACGGAGCCATTCAAAAGTGATGAATACCCAACCTCTTCACTTGCGCATTTATTGAGCAATTCAATATGTTTACATGAAAGTTATCCAGAATGGTGCATGTAGCAACAATCCCAGATATTCTGTAAATTTCGACACCCTACCTGCATTATTAATTAATATAGGACGCACTGAATACTTTCTGTGCTGTGTTCCGCGGCTGAACCCTTAATATTGATATGACATGACAATTAGTGTTCACTCGCAGCTGAGTAGCATAAATTTCCCGAAGTATCAAGGTTGAGGTTTGCATAAAAGTACTCAGTTATAAAGCATGCTTCTCTCTGGCAATAAATAACTCTGTGTCGACACACAGAATCCAATCAATTTTGTGATAATTCACAAGATTCAATATCAACCTAATTCATTTGTAAAAAATTAGGTTTTTTGCACCATGGCGCAGTATATCAGACCCTGCCGGTCGAAACTAAACCTAGGAAAACTAGGCAATTGATCCGCCATGGATTAGTAGGTGCAAAGTCCTACCCAAAATCAGAAAACAAGGTATAAAAGAGGAGCCGCGGAAAATAGGAGCAACAATAAAGGGAGGTGTGGCCATTCCATAGGCCAGCCGGCGCCACCAGCAGAAGGCCACGACCCCATGCAGCTTTCCGACCCTCCTCTTTCCCATCGACCAATCAGGTCGCTCTAAATCCGCCACATGCACATGAGATGTGGCCGGTCCCATACTTATTGTCCCTCTTTCCTATCGGCCAATCAGGTCGCTTTAAATGCACCACACGCACTAGAGATGTGGCCACGCCCTATGTTTGGCCGACTTTTCTATTATCCAATCAGGTCGCTCTAAACCCGCCACACGCATTAAAAGGCCAAACTATGCCAAATGGCCACCATGCTAATCGACATGCGAAACGTGCCATGCCGCGTCAACATGTTAATCGGCATGCCGACATGCCATGTTGTCGCAACAACATCCCAACACGCCACTCCGCCGCAGCAACATGCCCACACGCCACTCCGCTGCAGCAACATGCCAACGTGCCACAAACAGTGCAACTACGTGCTAACCCACTTTTTGTCCGTGGCCAACGCCATAACAGATTCCAGTTATGGTATTCTAATCAGAACAAGATTCTTGCTTTAGTGGCATTAGTCGAAACCCTAATTTTTGGTCGTGGCCCAAATTACGCCACTTTGGCCCCACAACATGCCACGAGCCATGCGGGACCCATAAAACCCTAAAAAATGCGCCATGCCATGGCTATCCTTGCGCCTGTGGTCGTCCCATATTATGGCCCTGCCATAATTCCTTTAACGCGGCCATGGCACCATCTGCACAAAAAACGTCACTGTGCCGCGGCCACATGCCGCACGCGCTAATTAGGGTTGCGGCATGCCAAACCCTAATTTAGGCAGGGCCGCTATGCCACATGCCACACACGCTAATTAGGGTTGCGGCATATGCCAAACCCTAATTTAGTCAGGGACGCTACGCCACATGCCACACGCGCTAATTAGGGTTGCGGCATGCCAAAACCTAATTTAGGCAAGGCCGCTACAACACATGCCACACGCACTAATTAGGGTTGCGGCATCCGAACCCTAATTTAGGCAGGCGCCACTGCACCACTATGCCACTGACAGGCGCCATTACGTCATTATGCCACTGGCACCAACAAGATGTGTCCATAATCAACGACCACTTTCTCTCATAAATTGCAATCTCAGACGTCCAACTTCGCCACGGAGTTAACCGGCCTATAACAAGTCTCAGGTGACCAACCATGACTAACCTAATAGCGTCACATGCCATTTTCCTGCGGAAAGTCTCATGATTTAACTTTTCACACATGATTATCCACCATTTAGTTGGCGTACGATTAATCATAATAGCCAGGTCTTACAAACAAGACCCACTCAGCAATCTGCTGCACATTTTCTACGAAAATACTCGAGACATCAAACATTTCACAAACTGGGGGATTCTCGTCATCGTATTGGTCTGGCGGTTTACAACGTGTGGCGTGCAACAAGCCCATTATAAAAAAGTGTCAGGAAAGCGGGCAGTTAGTGGCGGCAAGAAGTAGTGGGTGTAAACTAACCCGTTTCCTTCATAGTGGGGACGTGGTTTCTAGCATTTATACATTACCCCACTTCTCCATCACTCAACTACTCCCACTTCCTACGAGATCAGGGTGCATTCAATTTTGACTTGAATAAATAGATTTCTATCTATTTCGACCAAAAAGGAAGAGTTTTGGTTAACAATAACACATGTATCCATAAAAACACAAAAGAACTAATAGCTTACATTCCGCAAGCCAGTTCCACATTCTGATACAAGTCGTAAAATAACCACACCTTCAGAATTAACCATTCTGGTCTCAACACCTTCTTCGTTTCTCTCCCTAAGACCAACCCTTCTCCTTCACTTTGTGACCGAAGCAAGACTGGAACGGTTATTTCTTGGTTTAGGCCAGGATTGTACATATTGATCTCTCAAATCTAAAGTACTCCTGTGTGGTGCATTTGTTTAGGGTTTAGATTCGTTTCTCTGTGGCTTTACCAAAACCAGCAGAATCAGTTTTTACCCCAAAACATTTAGCATGTTTCGAGAACGATTTTCAAGATAATCTTGACTCGAAATTTCTATGATGCATATACTGTCTAATTTAGTCATGCGATAATGTCTCATAAATAGAAGGTGAAAACTTGAGAAATATGTGGTTCAGTCTTCACTTACCTTTTATTGAAGAAGTTCCAGAGCTCCTGTTGATCTTCGCCTTCAAACTTTAAAACGCAATGATAACTGATGCTCAACTACACACTTTTATCCTAATCCGAGACTTGACTAAATGTAAACTAGAAATCAAGATATAGTTTTGACAACTAAATTTGACAACAAGCTTAAGATAACAATATTTGTGATTTCGATCGAGCAATGATCTAAAAAGGACCATCTCAAGTACGTGTATCTTCAGAAGCATGAGATTCCCTCGAAACTTTTATCAACCGAATATGTCCTTATTGTACCCCTGAAGGTCACGAACTCAAACAGTGTTTCAAGTACAAACAAAAGTGAGGTATGTAAACGAACTAAAATGGAGGGTTAGTCGTTTAAAAAATGTGCAATTCAAACTCATCTAAGGTAAGTAACTTTCTTTCTTCTTCTTCTCAAAATCAGAATGATTCCAAGGAAAACAATAAACCTAATGGGAAGAAAAGATATATATCTAAATGATCAGTGAAAATGGAGATTGACAAACCTGTACAGGAATCTAAAAAATGTGTTTTGTTGTCTCATGTGCCTTTAAAAGAGACAAGAACTGTGCACCTCAAGGGCTTTGGGTCAAACTATACTTAGTTTGTGTCTTGAATGTTATTACTTGAATTTCATCTTCGTTTCATCATAAATTCCAGTTTGAAATTCTTTGTCAAAATTCGTTATTAAATAGAGAATAACAATTGTTCATGTTGAGCCTTGCTTCATTGAATCTGGTCTAGTTTAATAATTATGATTTTTGAATCAGTTACATGACTGAACTGCATAAGTCTAAAAAGGACTTGATATGGGTATCAATTAAGCTTATGCTATCAACTGAGAGCTCTCCCTGCCAATCTGACTCCTAAGCAAGAGACGAGAACATGATCCATAAGAACTCCTACTTGACAATCTTAGATTCTGTGTGTGCTCTTAGATAATCTAATCATACAAATTGAAATTGTTAAGCCTGACATGATTTTTCAAAGATTTCATATTGAGATTCATGCACATCTCTCATACTCCCTTTGTTCCAATTTAGATGATGTTTTAGGGCTTTTTTTTGTATTCCAAAATAAATGAGGGTTTAGCTATTTTCCCCAAATTCTCACTGATTTACCCCTACTTTGGAATCACAACATAACATTCATTATCTTTGTAATCAATGAGAGATAATTAATCAAATTCAGGACTTAAATATATTCCATATTTCCATGGAGGAATCTAGAAACTTCATAAATCCGGTACTTATGACTCACGAAGAGCAGCCTAGATTATTTACCACCTCACAAGAACAATCTTCGACGAATTTAATTAAGAATCGATATCAAATATATATCTTGTGGAATCACGAAGTATGAGACGAAGAGAACTTTGCGATTTCGATCAATCTCGTCTGAAAGAGATTATGAAAACCTCGATAATAGAAAAACAAGATCAGAATACTCGAACTATCAAGGTAAATATAGTCGGACTTGTCTTAACGAATCCCTAAGTGAAGTCTACCTAATTATGTTTCTTAGAGGGAACCTAGATTAATAGAGGACGACTCTATCATACAACTAGGGCACACGAAAGTATCATGGATTGAATTTTCTAGTTGTTTGAGTCTCTCTATTCAAAGACTTTCAAGATCGAAGGTCGCTTAAGATTCAAGCTAAGGTAACTTAGGAATTAAGCAAACACTTTATATGTTTAGATGAAACTCTAGTTAGTGTTTCACATAAGCATGTGAGAAATTCCACTTGAAATCACATAGTAGAACATATACTATATATTAATGATAGACACATTTTTGTGTCTAATTTTTCTCGATTCTATATATTGATAGTTCTCATTTTTGTACTTATCATGGTGTTTTATGTGTGTGTAGGTATTTTTGGCCAATAAATATTTTTGGAAAAATCGGCTCGAAAAGTTGTCTAAAAGCGCCCGGAGGACACTTGTTATTCGGACTCTCAGCATGGATAAGGGGCACCCTCAGGACACCCCAAGACAGCTTCTAAAGGCACCCCTACTCTGGATAGGGGGCGCCTCTTCTTCTTCACAATTCGAATCGGAATTCGGCGGGAAAAACTGCAGCAGTCGTGAAGGTTTGGAATTGGATTTCGCAAGGGATTCGACCAGATTCGATTCCAGATATTTGTTGGGCTGGAATTTCTGGATCACAACAGGGCTGGTAGACTGATTGGACTCAACCAATTGAGGCTGGATAAGCCGCAAGAAGAAAACAGAGGAGGAAGAAGTTTTAGGGGTCTGTTGAGATTATATTTGGCAGTTACGGGTGATTTGAGGGAAGATAACCCTTCCTGAGATTCGTATCAATCTAATAGAGGAACTGGAATGACATGTACAACTCAGAAACGCGTAGAGAAGAGTTTGGAAAGTGGAGAAGTCCGAGACTTTCTGCCGAAGAAAAGAGAGAATTAAATCGAGTATTAGGGTTCCTATTGGCTATAAAAAGGTTGCTTCAAGTCACAGAGAGAAAGGAGACTTTGGGGTGAAGTTAGAGAGGAACGGGAGAGCCAGCGAAGGTCTTTGCTCGGAGAAAGAAAGTTGCAGAGTCGTTTCTGCACTTTCAGGGAAGAGGAGGAAGAAGAAGAAGAACTGACGCCATAAGTCAGTCGCAGAGAGGTGTAGTTTAGTTACTGCAACAAATAAGCATCGTTTAGAAGGAAGTCTTATATTCTCTGTAGTCCTTTATAACAGTCAGTCTGTAACGCTTATAAACGTTGCAGTTGATCTGTTTTATCTTTTTCTGGTATTTTCACTCTATTCAAACACGTTGGAGCCATGAATAAATATTTTGAGCATGTTTTCACCATGAAGAGGTAAAACCCAATATTGGGATGACGGAGGAAGCCTAATATCATACACGGGTAATTATATTTAATTCTTATATGACTTTTGCACTATTTTAAATTGATTCATGATTTTGATTAATTAGTTGTCATCTCGTTTGATGGGTCATGCTTGCCTAGATGTTTTGATGTCCCATGCTTAGGATTTACAACTAATGTTTTGAGAATCTTCCTTGGCAAAAATAAGAGTCCATGTCTTTATTTATTGAGCTATAATTGTTTAAAGAATTAACATATGAACCTTATGTTATGAGTTTGGTGGAATCCTGAGTCCCAGTTTCTCTCGATATTGCGACAACTTTTGTATATATATTTTCTTTGTTTTTATTTTTAAGTGTTAAATCCAGTCTTATCAAGTCCGAGTTGAACGAAATTTACTACCACTTTCAAAACTACATCAATTAATACCCAAAAATTACTCCTAGGTAAAATAATGTACTGTCAAAGTACTTTCTTTAGGTACGAAAATCAAAATCGTACAAAACACAGTCGTTCACTTTTTGCTTCGGTCACAAAGAGAGAAGATGGGTTAATCTTAGGGAGGAAAATCAAAGAAAGATGAGAAAATCAGTAGTGATTGAATTTTTGTGTGTGAGGTTGTCGAACTATGAAAGAAGCAGAACTTTCAAAATGATAAACTTGTTCTGTCTTCTTTATAGGCTAAGTGGTTTATTTATATTTGTAAGGAACACTCATTGTTTCCTCGTAAGTAGCGGAGATTGTGAAGAGATGGAGAGGAAATATTGGAGGTAATAATAAATTTACGCCAATTATGCTAGAGAGGTTTCCAGAAACCTGTAAGTCATTACTCCATTACTTTACCACTTCCTTTAACTGCTATTAACTGTTACCACTACTTGTTAATTCCTTATCATGGGGTGTTGCCACGTCGCTTGCTATTATAAAATACTAGACCAATACCCATAAATAATTCCCCCACGTAAATTTTTTTTTATTTCTCATAGGAATTAGTAGAGTCATGGACTGTCTCTTGTCTTGTCCAGGTTGCCATGATGTATTTGATTGAGTAATAAGAAGTGACATAGCTTGAAGAGACAACTCAGCTCCAAGGCACGTTGGTGGTTAATTTGATTATACGCAAAGGTGCCATAACAATAGCCATGGCCTGAGAGGCACAACCAAGTTGTCCAATGCGACTTTGGAAGTTGTCCAAGGTGGATTGGGAGGTTTGCTGGCGCTGGACACCATCTAATGTTGTCTTGGGTCGTCTGGTGGCGCGGGGCTCCAAGTTGATAACTAGTAAAGTCGTGGCGCGGGGCCCGACCAAGTTAATAGCTAGCCAAGTCGTTGCGCTAGACACGTCCAAGTTGACATGGACATGGGACGATGGCCATGTTGGATCGTGGCCACGACCACGAACTTTGGTGGGACGCGACAAGCTGATTTTCATGGACACAAACCAACCTGGATATCATACGTGGCCAAGTTGGCCTGGCCATGGTACGTCGGCCATGTTGGCCTGGCTATGGGATGAAACAATGGTACATTGTCCATGTTGGCCTGAGACGCTGGCCATGGTATGTCAGCCATGTTGGCCTGAGATGCTGGCCATGTTGATTTGGAAACTCATCTTGGCTATTTGTCCTGATAACTTAGCCATGATCAAGTGTAGTTAGCGTTGGCACTTTATTTGTATCATATAGAACATATTCAAGGAAGTCATCCGTGGAAGTTCTGCGACTTGAAGTGATTTCCAATATATACATACGTAAATAGTATGCTTCTAATAGTGCTTTTATTCAAGATGGCATAGTAGCTCATTATGAATATTTATAATTTGTACCATCAGTATACATTGATCAATATATGACAATTCGTATGGCCATGTATAAAATAATGATATATAGTTCAGCCGAGTGAAGCTCTAAAATCTTGCAGGCATATTCAAGGTCAATGTGGCCATTAGTTGGATACACATTCTAAATTCTCTTGCGGAGTATGATGTAGAAGTACGAATGTATAATTATGATGTCGTATCAGGAATTTATACATATTTATAAACATATATAAAATACTGAGAGTTCAGCTGGGTGAAGCCTTAACACATTTATAATTATAGATATGTGTCTGATGCAGGTTCAGAGGCGATTTTACAATTTTTTTCCCTTGTCAAAAAACTACCATCAACACTATCGTTAGCAGTAAACAAACCATGTATACTGATAATTCATGGTTATCCGTAACTCGCCTTGAACCATAAGCTTAGCCATATTCATTTGCATTTTAGACTTTAATCTTTAACCACAACCACAAATGATTAAGTGATCAAATATAACTTAGAGGTGTTTTATAGAGTTATTCAAATGCCAAACATATCACAAAAATAGTTTGAATGCATCTGAAAATATTTGACTGGGTAAGTGAGTGTACTGAACCCAATTCGTGAACTTAGTTTGCCAAGGTATGTGTACCGGGTACGTGTACCTCAAGGAAAATCCAAAGTCAGGCTGTTTTGGTGTGCACACCGGGTACATGCACCATAAGCTGATTTCACGAGCAGAACTTTTTGAGTATGCGTAGTGGGATCATGTACCAAAAGTCGTTAGCGAACTAGAGCTACACCGGTATGCGTACTGTATACGTGTACCACTGGATCCAATAACTCAATAGTTACGCCAGTATGTGTACTGGTTATGTGTACTGTCCTTGTTACAAAAATTCAATAGTTTTATTACTCTATTTTAATTGATTCAAAACATTCCCAAATGACATGAATGACGAATAGTATTGCTCAAGTTGTTTTCAAATGATTAATTTTAATCATAATTTAGTTCATAAATAATAAATTGTTCTTAACCAAATTCATAAAGTATTTGAATGACTATTGCTTTGAATCATATTTCGATATTTCAACAAGACGGGCTTGACTCGAAACTTTTTCTATGAAATGTTTAAAGTCCACGTAGTCATATGACTTAGTCTCATAAAGATAGAATGGTGATCACGTGAGTATATAAAATGGTTCGGTTCGGTCTTCACATACCTTTTGTTGATCAAGTTCTCTAAATGTCTTTTGTTGATTTTCGTCTTCAATAGGTGATTCAGTGATGTCTAATACTCAACTACACACTTCTAATCCTAGTCCGAGACTTGACTAAATATAGATTAGAAATCAAGATATAGTTCTGTACAACGAAATTTGAAAACAAGCTTGAGATAGAAAAACTTGCGAGTTCGATTGAGCGGTGCTTTAATATATGATATACTAGTTGTTTCTACAATTTGATCAGTATACGGAGTTATGAAGTGTAGTTTATCTGTCGACATTACATTAATTGGTAATTAACTATTATTTAGTGTGTTGAAATTCCGCATGAATCCATACCTTGGAATTATGTATGAAAGCAGTTTCAATCACATAGTTAAACGAAGTAGACTTGTGAAAATTATTTTGTACGTAGTTAAAAAAGGTGATTCAGATTCTAATCCAGGACCAATCCCAAGTCATTATCTAATCTGGACCAATCCTAAAGTCAGTATCAATTGCGATAATCAATATGTTAGTTTAAGTCGGTAGTTTAAGGTTTGACTTTTGGTCAAATTTTATTGGTACAAACTTGTTCCTAAAGTTTAGGAACTTAAGAACCAAGTTAGGAAACCTTGTTCCTAAAGTTAAGGTTTCTGAACGACTAAGTTTGTGTTCTCTATATAAAGGATTAGAATTATGATGTAAAAAAAAAATCCAACCTAGAAGAGTGGTAAATCTTTGAGCTTAGGATTTTGGTCGCTTTGTAGGGGGATTAAGTGCTACCGTGAAGGTCAATATCGGTGTGAGATAGAAACTTGTAGAGAGAGGATTTTGGTATTCTAGTGGTTGTTTGCTTGTTTTTCTTTAGTCTCTCTTATTATTTCTTCCATGTTTGTTTCATATCACCAATTACCCTTTGTGATCCTGTGTTCCGTTACGGTCGGGGTGCCAATTTCCCAACAAAATATACATGGATTCTTTTGCTAGTATTGTACGTCCAAATATCTTTTTCTCTCGGACCCATTACTGCATTCAATCAACTTGGTTATATGGCCTGAGGAGTGAGTGAGGACCATCATAACAAGTTTTGTTATTCTTACAAGATGTGGATGTTGGTCACACTAGTCACCAGTGATGATGAGACATTACATAAGACTCTCTCGGTCTCGGTCTTAACTTGTTTGGACATACAGTCAATCTCAGCTAGATAAGAATCTCACGAAAATATTAAATAGTCAAACCAGTCTATCGTTTAGAAACGGAAGGTGTAGTCTTTAAATGTTGTTGTCATGAAACTTGCACATTAATTCTAGAAAAATGAAGAAACTAACAGAAGAATTATGGCAATGTACAAAAGAAATCCAAATAATAATCAAAGACAAAATTAAGAAAAAGAAAAAAAAGAGAGAGAAAGAAAATAGTGGCTTCTTATACCACGTTGTTGTTTGCTTTGAGTTGAAAAATACACGTATTAGATGAAACTTGCTCTGGTGAAGCAAGTACATTCATACAGTTCAAAACCTTCCAATACTCCCCGTGAATCTTCTTTTGATGATCATTTCCGTAAACCCATTTGTCTTCTCCTTTCTTAAACTCATCTCCAGTACTACCATCTGAATTTGAAATCGAAACTCTCCGCCAGTTACACCAAATCCGTAACATAATATACAACATTGTCAGGCAAATCATCGTTGAAGTAAAAACAATAGCTACTACTATTCCCGCAACCGCCGTATCTGATAGTGATTTTCTCACTAAGCCCATTGATCTTGAACACGGACTTAACGGTGCACCGCACAGTTTGTCATTACCCAAGAAGGAATTCGGTGGAAATTGTGAGAAACCTGAAGGAAGTTCACCTTGGAGGCGGTTATTTGTTAAGTTGAGGACATGAAGGCTAGTTAGAGTTCCTAGTGATGAAGGTACGTCTCCTTGGAGTTGATTGAAGGATAAGTTTAATCTCTCTAGCTTGATAAGATTTCCAAGAGAAGACGGAATTTCACCTGACAATGAATTGCTGCTAAGATCCAACATCTCTTGTAGATCATTCAGTTCTCCAAGCTCAGATGGGATTTCACCCACTAAGGAATTCTCGGAGAGTCTCAACATGTAGAGCTTTGTGCATTGCTGAATTGTCGCAGGAATTGATCCAGAAAGGTTGTTTCTTTGCAAGTTGAGAACATTTAATGAACTAAGGTTTCCAATCTCTAATGGGATGTCACCTGAGAGGTTGTTGTCACTGAGAGAAAGCTTAAGTAGTCTCGAACAGTTTCCAAGCTCGGACGGTACCTGTCCGTGAAACTTGTTCGATGACAAATCTAGCTCCCCGAGGGATTGTAAACTTCCTAGCCATGAAGGAATAATTCCCACGAAGTTGTTATTTTGAAGTGTGAAATGCTCTAATTTCTTACATTTTGATAACTGGATGGGAATGTCTCCTGTGAGATTGTTTGATGATAAATCAAGAAAGCTTAGTTCCGTAAGTGCACCAAATTCAGGAGGAATCTTACCATTCAAGAAGTTTTCCCCGAGACGGAGCCGAATCAAGCCTTTTGATTCTGCCAGTCTGGTCGGAATTGGACCAGAAAAGCTGTTGTTTGTCAGGTCCATTACGATCAAACTATTGGAACCCGAAAGCGGATATATACTTCCAGTAAACTTGTTGTGAGAAATATTGATAACCGTGAGATTCTTCAGTAGAAAGAGAGCTTCAGGAAGAGGACCTTGAAGCGAATTGTTGTATAGTGTAACGAGAGTAAGGTCTGTGAGAAATTTCAAAGTCACCGGCAGTGTCCCAGAGAGATTGTTATCGGCTAACGCCAAAGACCGGAGATTCTTACAGTAACCCAAACTTGGCGGTATTGGACCAGATAAATCGTTCTGTCTCAGTTGAAGTAAAACTAGATTTTTAAGCTTCCCGACAGTGGACGGAATTGATCCACTGAAATGATTTCCGAAGAAATCTATCTCTGTTAAGCTCGAACAGTTCATTAGCTCCAATGGAATAGTACCTGACATTTGGTTTTCATAAAGATAAAGAAGACTCAACCTCTGAAGTTTTCCAATTTCGGCGGGAATGCTTCCTGTAAGACTGTTGTGGAATAGAAACAGAGATTCTAAATTACTCAAGCTACCAATTTGAGCGGGAAGTATTCCTGTAAAGCTGTTGTTGTTGAGTAGAAGATCAGTAAGATTCTCTAAATTGTCGATATTAGAAGGTAATTCCCCGGTTAAGTCGTTATCAGAAAGGTCTAGTTGTCGAAGTGAAGAGCAGTTTAGCAATTCGTTGGGTATTCCGCCGCTTAGTTTGTTTCTTGCAAGAAACAGTTTCCGCAAGTTTGGGGAGTTACCCATGCAGAGATGCCTTGGAACTTCACCTGTGAGGAAGTTGTCAGCTAGAACCAGTGACTCAATATTCTCGACGAAGATTCTGATACTTCCTGAAAGATTATTTCTCGACAAATCAAGTGTACGAAGCTGATTCAATTGATTCAACTCCAAAGGAATTTCACCATTTAATCTGTTTCCGAGCAAACTTAAGTAGTTCAAATTGGATAAGTCACCAAGCTCGACCGGGATCGACCCGGACAGAGTGTTATTCGACAAGTTGAGTATCTCTAAAGCTTCAAGCTTTCCAATCGACGCAGGAATTCTTCCTTGGAGATTATTGTTTTCCACTGAGAAGAGTTGAAGTTGTTTGCAATTACCAATCTCTTGTGGTGTGTATCCACTGAGACTGTTCTTTTGCAAATTCAAAGATTTCAAATTCATTAAATTGCCTATTTCGACTGGAATGCTCCCATTGAGTTGGCAGTAACCAAGACCCAATACTCTCAAATCACTTAAATTTCCGATAGTGGACGTAATTTCTCCGCTTAACAAGTTATCACCAATCCGAAGAACTTGCAGTTTTTTCAAAAGACCAATCTCTCTAGGAATCTCACCAGAAAGAGAATTTGTATACAGATGAAGCTCCGTTAGATTTTGAAGTTGTGCAAGCTCGGAAGGAATGATACCTGTGAGAAAATTCAAGGAAAGATCAAGAATTTGAAGCGAAACGAGGTTCGAGAACTCAGACGATATTGAACCAGATAGTCCTGAGTTGGATAAATTTAGACCCACAACTTGGTTTAAACTCACTGAACATTTGACTCCATTCCAACTACATATATTAACTTTAGATGACCAGTTGTCAAGAACTCCTTGAGGATCAATCAACTTTGTTTTAATACTTAAAAGCCACTGAGAATCCTTCGAAGTATCTCCATGAATAAAACCCATAACAAGTAACAATAGAAACAACAACATGTTGTATCTCTGTATCAAACCCATTTTCCTAAAGTTTATGTTCAAATTAAAAATATATTTGAACTAATTAACTCAAGCCGGAGTCAAATGCAGATAGCAAGAAGAAAAGGTGAGATTTTGGACATGATGGAAGAGACAATAAGCAGATATCCACAATTGAAGAAGACGATCAGGTTTTAAACTGTTAAGGTGATGGAAGCTTGGAGTTTATATAGTTTTGTTGAAGAAGACAACACGTGGAGTCCACTGTCCGATTTAGAATCCAACTGACTCACTTAACGTTTTTTAACCTTGTCTTAGTTAATGTTTCTGGTTTTAAGAAACTTGATGAAATTATTTCTTCTCAAACTTAACCTAAACCTCACCTAATACTACTAGATTAAAAACAAGAAGAAAACAAAGAATTCAAAACAACCCACATTTAATCAAATACTAATAGCAATAACAGTGGAGACCAGCTTAAGTTATGGGTTTGAAAATTAAGAGCCAGTGAGGTTGGCATTGGCATCAATATATTGTCTCTACTCTCTATCTCGTCATCTACTTATATAAGAAGCTAGCTAGGATTCTCTGTGAATGCAAAGAAACAAAACATGTAAAGACAAAAGTGGGTTTCATTTCACAAGTGCCTGGGGATGTACAAGAGATTTGTTTTTCTTCCTCGCATCAAAAATACTTCAGTTATTTAACCGGGCCAAATCGGGGTATACCCTGATTATATATATCCATTTTGTTCCCAACCATAATATTGGACTAAAGGATGTTTAATATGTGTAAAGTTACCTACCTAATGAGCTTTCTCTCAATAATAATCAAAACTATTTCTTTTTGGTTTTAGATCAAAACCTTATTAATTTCCTTCCTTCTCCTTCATCATCAATCTAATGATCAATTCCTTTCTCCTTCTCTATATTTCATCGTTTTCAAATGACAAAATATCGTCGATTATGTTTTTTTTTACTATCGATTAATCCTTTCAAACTCATTCTAGTACTTTATTTTGTTATTTGGATGACAAATTAGATCAGAAAATTTGAAATTGTTGAATTGCAGTTACATGGTCGTCATGGTATTTCTTTTGTCGAGCATGCCGACTTTTGGTATTTATTTTTAGTCGGCAAGGTTATAGGATGAATAGCATGTCGACTTTTCAAAGAATTTTGTTTCTGAAAGTAATATTTACAGGGTCGTCACAGTATTCATCCTTATACCTTGCCGACTAAGAACTTGAAAATTTGAACCTTGTCGGCTAATTCTGCATTTGTAACACCTTTCTCTGTATTTCAAAAATTGTATAGTCGACAGGGTATTTTTTTGTCGACCTTACCGATTTTTCATACT
Source organism: Papaver somniferum (assembly GCF_003573695.1). Taxonomy (NCBI): domain Eukaryota; kingdom Viridiplantae; phylum Streptophyta; class Magnoliopsida; order Ranunculales; family Papaveraceae; genus Papaver; species Papaver somniferum. The sequence continues at coordinate 17,649,104 of NW_020621603.1, read as the reverse complement.
TTCAGAATTGAAAGCGTTGATTTCTTCTATAATTTTGAATATAAAATCACTTAGTAGCTTTGCAATCCCCTTTGTAGAAGTGTTTGGCTAGTGTAGTTTCATTTCCATTACAAAAAAAAATCTCAAAAAAAAAATCCTCAAAAAGCATAACACATAATCCATGAGTTCAATCCAAATAATACCTAATTTTAGAATTTTAATTCAATTAACTACCTAAGTTAATTAACTTAAACATATTATTGATGTTAATAAAATATGGACAATTTAACCATTTAGAAAATGATTGAATAAGGGGTGTTCTCTTTTACTTCATAATGATCCGAGTTTTATCTCATTAGGTAACTAATCCCCCATACCCCAATCTCATAAGGTTATTTAGAAGTTTTTCCACCTCTGTTTTCCATGTTTCTAACTTTTTGTGGGGCTTCAAACAGAAGCATGAGTACTACTTATAGCACGCAATCTAAACATAAAATCTCTCCTCCCACCAAAATCTTTACACAAATAGAGAAATCTCTTTTCCTTCCTTTATCTGATTCCTGATACGAAAATCACTTGTTGCTTGGATCAAAATGGTAACATTGTACCAAAATCCCACTCCCAATCCCACTACATCATGTCATTTACTTATGTGTATACCACTCGTTATTATTTTTACCAACCATCCAAAAGGAAAATGGACGCGCATGTATGCGATTGAAGATGTATCTAGTCACTGTTACATTAATTAGCAAGGTGAAAAAAGGAAGAAAAAAATAAAGAAGAAGAAAAAAGACTAAAATTTCTGACCCAATTAATCAGCTGATACCTATTAAGAGACAAAGACACTACCAACTCTAGAATAGTAGGAGATTGAAGTAGATGTTGATAAGAATGAGATTAAAATTTTGAACAAAGAAAAACAAGATGAAATAAATTAAGACAAAAATACAAAATAGAGGGTTAATAATTGAAATTAATTGACAAACAGCAATAATTGTGACATTTTTGTATTTATAAATAGCAGTTCCTAAACTCAAAACATTTTGACTCTTAATTGGACAAGAACTAGAAAAATCTTCTGAGAATTGAAATGATTCCCTCTTTTTCTTTGTTGATATAATGTACAAAGTAGATGATGATATTAGTTTAATAAGTTCATGTTGACTTTATCCAGCTAAAACACGTTAATGTGATTTTAAAATTAAGCTTAGTCATTAGATGAATTAATTAAAGAAGGACTTTGGTTTCCTATGATGTTAGTTAGTATTTTGATTTATTTTCTTTTTTGGAATAGTTAGTATTTAGATGATGAAATACGAATTATTCCTGTATCTACTTCGTATTTATGGGTTTGACCAATACAAATTAGAGGGACCTATATGTTTTGGTCAACTTGGTTTCTACTGACTCCATTATATCGTGCATTACATGAAATTAGTTTAAACAACCATAAAAATCCCGTAAGACCAAGGGTTATGGATAGTGCCACTCTTTTATGCGAAAAGGAGTGAATTACCAATTTCCTCTAATTAGAGGCTATTATGGGTAGTTTTTGTCCTACTTCCACCCCTAACACATTCATACACTCGTTCACATGAACGAGTGGTTGGTAGTGTAACACTAGATGAGAAATGTTCACCATTTGAGAAAATAAAACTATACGAGCGACTATAGTAAAAAAAACTTGCATTGGACAGGGGACAGTCCCCTGTCTATACTGATTTTTACTATCTCACGGGGGACTGTCCCCCATGTATGCTTAAGTTCCATTTTTTAAACAATAACTTTTCCCTCCATTTATTATTTTACATTAGATTTTGAAAAACAATCTATAAACGGGGATGATTACCCGTCTAGTGTCCCCTTTCATTTTGTCCACAACAACTTCACTCTTTCATATGAACTAGTAGTCCTTCGTATGAAAGCGGTAGTCTTCATTTGGAGACTGTCCATAACACATGCTCTAAAGTACAAAAAAAAAAAAAAAATACAATTACAACTTATAACTATAGGGATATTTTGATTTTTGGTCCCAACTTTGTGACCAGAATTCTATTTGGATCGCAGAAAATTTGAAATTAGAGTTTGGTTTGAAGACTCGTGTTCACCGTCTTGACAGTAAGAAGACTAGTTAAATAAGGAAAAAACCAACTACAATTAAGTTTTCTATTTATTTACTAACTGTATCCCTGTAGGTTTTATAGCTAATAAAATTCTTTCTTTCTCTCTCTTCTCCTTTCCTCTTCTTTCTGGGGAAAAAAAACTTTAGCATCCATTAATCTCTTGCTCAGATTTGGTCATTTTTTGACCAGATCTGAGCAAGATTTATTTTCTTTTTTAAGTTTTAATTGAATAAAATTATTTTTATTTTGTTTTTGATGTCATTTGACATGTTTCTTCGCTATTTGCAGCGATTTTTCTTCACTGCGATTTATTCAAATCTTGATCGTTGGTTCGTGACTTGCTATTCTCGATTCAAGAGCATCGACAATCCAACACGGTATTGCTTAGAATCCTTATTCAATCCAAGGGATTTAGGGCATCCGGGTTCGTTTGGATTTACGAGATTTTTGGCAAATAACTCCTTTCTTATAGGAGTATCTCTTATTGAAGAAGAAGAAGAAAAAAACAGATTAAATGGTCAGAATTGATTCCGTATTATGCCATCATCCTTCCCTTACATTTACAAAAATTGGGTAGTATTACGGTATATGGCTCTTTCTCTTCGCGATTTACCTGTAATTGATATCTTCATTTGTATTAGGATTCTTATTATCTTGTATTTTGATGTTTTTGTTATTCTTGTAAGCGATCATGTAATCACATTTTGATTTGAATAAATTTAAATTGTTGATTAACCCAAAAAACAAAAATTGAGATCCATGAAAGAACGACTGAGATTCAGATGAAGATGACAATAATTCCTGTCTTAAATTAAAATCCGAGTATAATTAGTTTCAGAGCTTGAAAGAAAAAAATAAAAATGGCATGTGAGAGCACAAAGAGTTACAGATCATTATTCGATATAGTGATATCTAGTTTTTGTGGTCACGAGTTATAGATTCAAGAAAACAGTTGTTTGATGAGTTCAGTTTTTACTGATTTGATTGACTTTGATTAAAAGGAAAACCTGGTATCATTTCTCGCACTCGGATTCAATAGATCTCTCAGCATACCAATCATTTAGAAGAATAAAATTGTTACTATCAATAATCAAATCATCACCTTATTATATTTCTGTGAATCAGTAAACTCTTCATGATCATCAATTTTCTCATTTCTTATTGCATCTGTTAGAGCATAGCTCGGTCAACCTCGCATGTGTTTCTATCTCAAGCATGTTTGTCAATGTTAGTGATCAAAACTATGAGTCTTGATTTCTAGCCTACATAGCTAAGTCTCGGACTAGGATAGAAAAGTGTAGTTGAACTCAAGGACTTCATGGCTATTCATCATACAACGACGAAGATCTATACAATGAACCGTGGAACTTCATCAAGAAAAGGGTATGTGGAGACTTGAACTTATCTATCACTCAAAAGTCTATCTATTCTATCTCCTACTTCTTATGAGACAAAAGTCGTATGCTATATAGACTAGATCATACACACTTGACATTTCGATCTGAGCATTCATTGCTTATCTTTTATCTCGAAATCGTGTGTTGGTAAAGCATTTCTCTTTGATCAAGTTTATCTTCACCTAGTGACGAAAGTCATGAAAGTTTCAATCACTTTGAGAATTGCTCTGACGTGAATCGGTCTGTGATTAACGGCTACATAGAGACCTCTGAAAATGTCTCAATGATTGAAATGAGAGTTTATATTACATAACCAGGTATTCCTTGAAGTGCAGTTTTCTAACTTTGTTGATAAAGAGAAATCAGGAGGATTGTGGAATTGGCTTGCCAAGTCCGCGAACTGTCGGAAGTTCTCGACCGAGAATTTCTGCTGGATTTTCCAAAACTTGTTTGTGTGCTTAGTCCGCGAACTGGCAGAAGTTCTCTTTCCGAGAATTTCTGCTGAGTTCGGAAAACTCAACCGATTAACTTAAGTCCGCGAACTTGTTTGTGAGCTTAAGAGGTTATGATCTAAAGATGTGCTCTGAACATGAAACATTAAATTACTAAGGAATGCTTTATGCAAACCGTGGATATAATGTTCATGAGACGATTCAATCGAATCGAATCATCTTTATTTCAATTGTGTCTTGTGTAGTTACATAAGATCTCATAGCAATTAAACAACTCTTTAACTAGTTCATTTGAGTCAATTGAACTAGTCATGGTGAAGAAGAACAAGGTTAATATGAAATGCTCATATGGTTGACCTTTTGGGTTACTATGTTGAACCAACATGAACGTACACGTTTGGGCATGGTTTTCACGAACCCAGTAAACGTTTACCCAAGTGTGTGTGACAAGCTAAGTTTTTGATCTAACGGTTGAGAAATATTAGCTCATCCAACGATGAATAAGAATTGCTTTGTAACTAAGGCAAAACCCTGATTTGAAGGCTATATAAAAGAGACATCCGGCATTGAGCAAAACTAATCCCCACACGTCTTTGTGCTACTAGTGCGCTCGCTAGAGTCGATATACATTAACCTTTGATTTTCTTCTCTAAAATAAGGTTAACGACTTAAAGACTTCATTGGGATTGTGAAGCAAGACCGATACTAGTTTATCGTAGTTGTGTGATCTGATCTTGCATCTTCTATCGTCCGAGTACAATCGATTGATTATCTTGAGATCGTGAGAGTTCTCCGATAGGCAAGATAAAGAAGTCACAAAACATCTTCGTCTCACTGTTTGTGATTCCTCGACAATCCGCCTGTGTATTCAGGAAGGATTGTAGAGAGGTGATTGATTAATATAGGTTGTTCTTCGGGAATATAAGACCGGATTATCAATTGGTTCATGTTCACCTTGATTTTATATCTTAAGACGGAACAAAACCTAGGGTTTATATGTGGGAGACATATTTATCCTTTGATAAACTTTTCTATGTGAGACAGATTTGTTTATTATCAAGTCTGTGATTTTGGGTTACAAAAACTCTTGGTTGTGGGTGAGATCAGCTAAGGGAATCAAGTGCGTAGTATCCAGCTGGGATCAGAGACGTAGGAGTACAACTATACCTTGTATCAGTGGGAGATTGATAGGGGTTCAACTATAGTCCAGTACGAAGTTAGCTTGGAGTAGGCTAGTGTCTGTAGAGTCTTAATACAGTGTGTATTCAATCTGGACTAGGTCCCGGGGTTTTTCTGCGTTTGCGGTTTCCTCGTTAACAAAATTTCTGGTGTCTGTGTTATTTCTTTTCCGCATTATATTTTATATAATTGAAATAATACAGGTTGTGCGTTAAGATCATCAACTTCTCTAATCCAACCCTTGGTTGTTGATTGTAGTTGATTGATCCTTGGACATTGGTCTTTGGTACCGTCCAAGTTATCTCTCTTTGATAAAGACTCGCAAATTTCTATTTGTTGAGTAAAGATCATATAGAAATATTGAGATAATAATTCCTTGAGATACTTTTTATCTAGATTGAGTCTGACTGTCTAGTTGATTCTCTAGCAACGTATTTCGGAGTTAGTCCATAAAGATTGCTAATCAAAATATTGGGTGGTGTTGTTAGACCCCCGTTTTTTCAATTGGTATCAGAGCAGGAAAACACGTTAAAGACCTCATAAGTCTATGTTTGTGGCAATCTGAGTCTGTGGACAGTATCTCATACGCATACCAAAATGCCTCCTAAGAGCAACCACAGTCATGAAGGGGACTAAATACTAAAATCCATACTAAAAGCTAAAAAAAATTGGGTATAGTGGAGGTGAAATGCAGTGGTGAAAGACTAAAATTTAATCAGGCGGACGATATAATAGCGCCCCAAGTTAAACGTAAGTATAACGAGCGTATGACAGTGAGGCGTGGGTATTGTGAACGTACGTATGAGACGCTGGTATTGTGCACGCTTGGATATGGGCGTAAGTATTACAAACGCATGGAGTGAGACGGGGATAAAAGATGCGTTTCATGGGACGTTGTACACGACAAACACACAGGTCCCCATTTTGGGCGGATATATTAACCACGCCTGGTGTGAGGCGCAGGTATTATATGAGTTTGGCTGGGCGGAGCTAATAACTGCGCCCCATTCAAACGTTGGTTTTATTTCCGCCTGGATACAAACGTTCATTATACTTGCGTCTAATCTCAAACGCTATTAATACATGCGCCCCACTATATGTTGATTTGGTCTGGTTAGTGACTACATTTAGTCTCAAACCCTAATTTTCCATACCATATATAGCTTTAGTCCCTTCCACTGTGGCTGGTTTTTGGACCAAATTTGGGTATAGTCCCCGAATTTGGTCATGACTGTGGATGCTCTAAAGCGATCAACTTTGTCAAGCGTCTCAGAAATACCTCGGAGGGTCACTCCTTAAATGATTCTTCCGAATCCCAAGGTAGGGAGACTGTTTCATCCTGTGTTGGTCATTCTTCCTCCAATGAGACTTTGGACATAATGGCAAAAGATGAAATCGAGCTCACCATAATTTCAAAAAATTCCACAGAGTTTGTTGATCTCATGGATCATGTACAACTCATGGATGAATTCGAAAAGTCTATTGATCGTGAAAAGTAATTTACAACATTATAGGGCCATTCTCTAAGGAAATTGAGAAACTTCTTCAAGAAAACAATATACAACATGAAAAGGTTTCTGATCTTGAAAAGCTGTTCAAAGAAGGCTCAATTAGAGAAAATTGTTTGATAAAGACGCATTCATCCAATCTAGACAGACTTCGTGTTGAGAAGAAGAAACTTGAAGCATCACTTGTATTTGCCCGTGGACAGTGCAAATCCTTGGAAAAGGAAAACTCTGTTTTAAAGAAAAATTCTTCGGCAAAAATTAATTCTCATGAGTTACTGTAAAGAATGAAATTTTCTCCAGAAGAAGATTGTGTCAAGAAAAGTTTTCATAACTTACAATCTTCTCTGGTGGCTATGAAGTTTAAACAAATACCTGTTGTTACTTCTCCTCCACGAATATGTACCTTCTGTGGAAAAGGAAATCACTATGCTATCCATTGTTTTGCTAGAAAGAAAAGTGTTTGTGAACTTCACAAGTTGCTTGTTTCTACTGTCAATGGAGTAAATAGTCGGAAGACTACTATTGTGAAGATCCCTTTCACAGGAAACCATGCATCTTATAAAAATGATCTCTCTCCTAGAAATCATCACAGGACATTTGTAAATTCTTGTGCTTATAAGATTGAATCTGATAAATCTAAGTCTAGTGTGTGGAGATGAATTTCGTAAAATCCCCTAGAACCTATTTCTAAAGGTCCTAGACTTTGTTATCAGAAAGGTTTCTCTCCTGTGATTCCCAGAAGGACTGCGAGACACACCCTCTTTCCTGGAAGCTGCGGTGAAAGGACAAGAAGTGCTGAGAAAAGATATCCTAGAGGAAATTACAGCTACTCTATCAGAACCTATGGCGAGACTATGTCTCCCTCTGCTACCTAACAGCAGAATGATCTATCCTTGTGTCTAACTTGAGAGATACAAGGATGAGGATTTGAGATATGCTCAAGTATTGTGTTATATTTTCTCTAGATTGTATATACCTTGTTTTATTGATCTTCTCTAGTCTCTTTTTCTTTTTGTCACTTTGATCTTTTGATGGTGGATGTTTTGGATGTTGTACAATATCTCTCTTTAGGGCCATTTGTTTTGTCATCCCACGAACGCTCGTATCTCCTCAAGGAAATTTAGGGTTTCTAGCCAGGGTATTCACGAACATATATAAATCTTATCTTATATGTGGTTCATATTTCTTCAGAAAGGAGCTCTATGGAAACTGTTCCCAAAGAAGAAGTTAACCCTGTGGTTGAGGATAATCTCAAAGGATGTGATTTTGGTCAAGAGTTTATACGGAAGAAGATGATTGAAAGAAAAGAGTATAACACTTGGATTGGTGAATCTGTCAAGGATCTGATTCGTGTTCAGAATGAATTTAAGAACGAACTGGCTAACCTTCAATTGTAGATAAACCATCTTATTGATGGACAGGCGAAAATCCTTGGTACTCAGAATATCTTGATCAAAAATCAGAAGAAAGTTATCCTTGATTGTGCAAAGGCTCATCATTATGCTCGCACTATTGATCGAAAAGTCAACGTTCTAACCTTTGAACATGGTGTCTCTACAGTCAACAGAGTCAAGGATATCAGTGACTCCTACTTTGATGGACCATTTCAGAGGTATGAAATCATCAAGGAAAACTAAGTTTTTGTTGCCTAGTATGTCTTCTTTTTGGATTAGCTGGAATAATAACTAGTGCTTTGAATAGAGATGATTGTGAGTACACATATCTATTTTGTATTCATCTTCTTATGTTATTTTTTAGGTTTATGGTTATTAAATTATAAAAATATTTGGAGGATGATTCTATTGCAGTATTGATATTTATGATTTTGTGATATTGCAATTTGTTTATGGGATATGTATTGTTTGCGTGCGTGAACTTGAAGGTCCCATATTGCGGTCAAAAGTAAAGTCTTTCATGAATTAATATTCTTATTGATGAAAGGATGAATGGACTTTTGACAAATACAAAAGTTAAGCCTATGCAGTCATGTATTTGATGGAAAATAGGATAAAATCTTTTGTTCGACAAGGATAAAGTCTATTATGTCGTTATGGTGTAAAATAGAATAGATCCTTGTATGTTATCCACGGTATTGATCTTCATTGATCTATTTTATTATGTTTTACAGTGAAGGCTCCATTGTGTGTCTTATGTTGAGCACGATACAACTAAGTCGATTCTTCTTATTGGCTTGTTGGTTGTTCCATAAAATGCTATATGTTGAGCATTAGGAACTAAATTAATCAACTAGTTTGGTTATTTAGTTTGTACTCCATAAGTTTTCCTTCTTATCTCGAGTACATGTACGGTTAAGGTTGTCATTTTCTATGATGAACTTAGTCGGGGTTCCATAAGTCCTCTTATCTGGAGCCCAAACTAATTAAATTGATTACTTCGGTGATTAATTTGTTTACTTGTATTCCAATTGGATTAATTATAGGTTCTCTTGTAATTAGTCTAGTTGAGTTTTCATATATTCCACAAATTCTTGTGTTGAGTATATGAACTGATATACTAATCATGTTATATCGGTTAATATAGTCGCATATTCCGTAAGGTTTTCCTTATGTTGAGTATGTGAACGATTAAGTTAGTCGTCTCCATATGATTAACTTAGGCGTAGCTCCGTGAGTTTACTTATGTTGAGCACATTCAATTAAATTGAACACTTTTGTGGATTGATTTAGTTGTGTATTCCAATTAAATTAATCATGTGTTTACTTGTGGTTAATTTGGTTGAGTTTTGGATATAGAAAATCATTCTCATGGTTTTTGGTATCCAACAAAAAATCCTTCTTTTCTTTCGAAATTAAAGTCGCTCTTGTTATTCTTTCGGGAATGACATCAAATGGGGAGAGTTCTTTTGAACTTGTGCTTAATGGTAATATATTGCGGGGAGTGCGGCTGTGGAATTTTATAGGGGTTATCTTGTATCTTAAAACTCCTTGATGAATGCATTTAGATTCGGCTTTATGATTGCATCTAAATTAAGTTGGTATGTATGTTTTCTTTTAGTCTATGAAATGTCTCTTGTGGAAATTTCATTATGATCTTGTTCTTGTACCTTTGCCAATTTTATTGAAAAAAAGGGGGAGAAATATTGTAGTTCACACTGAAAATACATATGGTTTTCGGATCATTGTGTAAGGGGGCGTGGTTTCCATGATCGAGATGGAGTATTGACTAAGGGGGAGTGATACATATCACCATAGTATTATTGTTAAAGTCGTGATAAAAATTGGACTTTGATGTTACATAATAATACTATGACACTATATAATAATGATCGAGAATCTCGATTTCTCTAATTGTTATAGCTACGGATCTTCAACCACGGTGATGCTAAACTTACAACCTTTGGGATCATTGGAGTACTTGGAAGGACGAAGATTTCAGGGAACGTTGAAGATTAGACTATGGAATAGGAGCCACTAAATTTTATCTTTTTTGTATTCCATATGTATTAATAGTTTTGTCACTAAAATTGACAAAGGGGGAGATTGTTAGAGCATAGCTCGATCAACCTCGCATGCGTTGCTATCTAAAGCATGTTTGTCAATGTTAGTGATCAAACCTATGAGTCTTGATTTTTAGCCTACATAGCTAAGTCTCGGACTAGGATAGAAAAGTGTAGTTGAGCTCAAGGACTTCATGGCGATTCATCATACAACGACGGAGATCTATACAAGGAACCGTGGAACTTCATCAACAAAAAGGTATGTGGAGACTTGAACTTATCTATCACTCAAAAGTCTATCTATTCTATCTCCTACTTCTTATGAGACAAAAGTCGTATGATATATAGATTAGATCATACACACTTGACATTTCGAGCTGAGCATTCATTGCTTATCTTTTATCTCGGAACCGTGTGTTGGTAAAGCGTTTCGCTTTGATCAAGTTTATCTTCACCTAGTAACGAAAGTCATGAAAGTTTCAATCACTTTGAGAATTGTTGTGACGTGAATCGATCTGTGAATAACTGCTACCTAGCATCCTCTGAGAATGTCTCAATATTTGAAATGAGAGTTTAGATTACATAAACATGTATTCCTTGAACTGAAGTTTTCGAACTTTGTTGATCAAGAGAAATCGGGAGGATTGTGGAATTGGCTTTCCAAGTCCGCGAACCCAGTCCGCGAACTGTCGGAAGTTCTCGACCGAGAATATCTGCTGGATTTTCCAAAACTTGTTTGTGTGTTTAGCCCGCGAACCCAGACCGCGAACTGGCGAAAGTTCTCTTTCCGAGAATTTCTGATGAGTTTGGAAAACTCAACCAATTAACTTAAGTCCGCGAACTTGTTTGTGAACTTAAGCGGTTATGATCTAAAGATGTGCTATGAAAATGAAACATTAAATTGCTAAGGAATGCTTTATGCAAACCGTGGATATAATGTTCATGAGACGATTCAATCGAATCGAATCATCTTTATTTCAATTGTGTCTTGTGTAGTTACATAAGATCTCATAGCAATTAAACAACTCTTTAACTAGTTCATTTGAGTCAATTGAACTAGTCATGGTGAAGAAGAACAAGGTTAATATGAAATGCTCATATGGTTGACCTTTTGGGTTACTATGTTGAACCAACATGAACGTACACGTTTGGGCATGGTTTTCACGAACCCAGTAAACGTTTACCCAAGTGTGTGTGACAAGCTAAGTTTTCGATCTAACGGTTGAGAAATATTAACTTGAATCTAAAGCAGGTTTTCATCTAACGGTGAATAAGGATTGCTTTGTAACTAAGGAAAAACCCTGATTTGAAGGCTATATAAAGGAGACATCTAGCATTGAGCAAAACTAATCCCCACACGTCTGTGTGCTACTAGTGCTCTCTCTAGAGTCAATCTCCATTAACCTTTGATTTTCTTCTCTAAAATTAGGTTAGCGACTTAAATAATTCATTGGGATTGTGAAGCCAGACCGATACTACTTTATCGTAATTGTGTGATCTGATCTTGCATCTTCTATCGTACGAGTACAATCGATTGATTGGCTTGAGATCGTGAGAGTTCTCTGATAAGCAATATAAAGAAGTCACAAACATCGTCGTCTCACTGTTTGTGATTCCTTGACAAACCTCCTGTATAGTCAGGAAGGATTGTAGAGAGGTTATTGATTAATCTAGGATGTTCTTCGGGAATATAAGACCGTATTATTAATTGGTTCCTGTTCTCCTTGATTTTATATCTTAAGACGGAACAAAACCTAGGGTTTATCTGTGGGAGACAGATTTATCATATGATAGACTTTTCTGTGTGAGACAGATCTGTTTATTATCAAGTCTGTGATTTTGGGTTATAGCAACCATTGATTGTGGGGTGAGATCAATTAAGGGAATCAAGTGCGCAGTATCCTGCTGGGATCAGAGGCGTAGGAGTACAACTGTACCTTGTATCAGTGAGAGATTGATAGGGTTTCAACTATAGTCCAGTCCGAAGTTAGCTTGGAGTAGGCTAGTGTCTGTAGCGTCTTAATACAGTGTGTATTCAATCTGGACTAGGTCCCGGGGTTTTTCTGCATTTGCGGTTTCCTTGTTAACAAAATTTCTGGTGTCTGTGTTATTTCTTTTCCGCATTATATTTTATATAATTGAAATAATACAGGTTGTGTATTAAGATTATAAACTTCTCTAATCCAACCCTTAGTTGTTGATTGTAGTTGATTGATCCTTGGACATTGTTCTTTGGTTCCGTCCAAGTTATCTCTCTTTGATAAAGAGTCGCAGATTTCTATTTACTTGAGTAAAGATCAAATCGAGAGATTGAGATAATAATTCCTTGAGATACTTTTTATCTAGATTGAGTCTGTCTGTCTAGTTGATTCTCTAGCAAAGTATTTCGGAGTTAGTCCATACAGATTGATAATCGAAATATTGGGTGGTTTTGTTAGACCCCCGCTTTTTCAGCATCATCATTTTCAAAGAATTAGACGTCGTATATCTTTAAAAATCTCTTTCGAAATGATCGAATCACTTTCAGGAAAGACTCACATTCATTATGAAATCACATTAATTGTGTTAAAAATCAAAACACTAAAAAAGTAAAATAAATAAGTTTTCTATATATATCCATAAAATTGCCACAATCTGAGAAACACACCTTCCAACTTTTCAATTTAAACTAAAGGAAAATTTTCAATTGGTCGAGTGTAGAATTTAATGAATTCAATCTCGATAAATATTTTGATGCAAGACAAAGATGAAAAAGCAGTGCTACCGACGAGTAAGAAGATGATATAAATTGGTCAAATTTATGAATTTTCGTGGTCAATTAAAAATCAGAGTTATCTCGCATGCGAGGGCTTAATGGCAACTCAGACGTTAAATAAATAGATCATTTAAAAATCAACATTATTTTGGTAACGGTCAAATATGATCTTGGGACCCAAACTCTAATTTCGAACATTCTAGGACCCAAATGCATCTCTGGTCACAAAGTTGGGACCCAACGTCAAAATTTTCCATAATTATATCATCATCATCACATTAAGTTTATTATAACACACCTAGTTCGCAGGTGTTGGTCAAATAAGATATAATTGGGTGGGAATAAGCCTAAAATACATGGGTGACTTTGTGCGAAGCTATTAAATATTGCATAACCGCAGCAGTGCATGCTGAAAAGGCCACATAATAAAATGATCACATTGTATAAACTAGATGACTGCTGCAGCAGTAAGGGCCGACAAAATTTCAACCATCCAAGTCGATTTTAAGTAAGACTCGATGACCACGCGCGGTGGGATGCAGACGCCACGAAATTTCAGTATTATTTTAGGCAAGTGTAATAATGTATCAGGATCCACTTTGTAGTTGCGGTCAGAAAATCCCCATAAAATATTGAGGGCCTTCGTAACAAAACATGACCTGCATTCTCGTATCTCATCATGCATGATGTATTTCAATGTTTGTTTTTTGTTTTTTTTTTTTTGGATCGGTGCCTAATGTAGTTCAATGGTAAACTTCAAGAATGCTTGATAAGTTGATATGATCGCAGATTCACATCATATTCATTATTAATGTGTAAACAATAACTTGTGATTGTTTAACTTATGGACGTAGTGATTAAGTGAATTATATAATAAAATTAGAGAAAATAAAATAGTTACCCATCAATCATGCATAAATAGCTTCATCCATTTCCTTGGTTACGAAGGAATTAGCTCATCTTGTTGGAAACACACTCGAATTATGAATTTATTGTTCAAAAGGTGTTTACAAAGGTTAAAAGAATCAAAAAGAACAAAACAACAATCACAGAAAGCCTTTTGCAACTAAATAACAGCGGTACTTCTCTTCTGTGGTTGAATATAAGACTGCTTCTACGAATGACTCTTCCTCCCTTGCAGCAGCAGAAATAATTCTCTGCACATCTTTCCTTCACCTCTGTGGCCTCCCAATCGACCCCCAATCACTCTATATGACCTGTTATGACTTCCTTTCCCTTATTTATACACCACATGTTGGAAATATCTCTAGAATTTTATTGATTTCCTTCCTCCAAAAGTCACGGGACTTCGGATATTTCTTCTCTTCTTTACGCGCAAACTTTCCAGATTTGATTTGTACAAATCCTGTAGAATATCTTGTCCTATTATTCTACAAAACTTCCATATATACAGCCAGTTACCCGTCGTGTCAACACTCTGTTATACCGAGAATAGTTGTGGAAACTTATTTCCAAATTTAAACTCACCTACCTTCCATGTTTTCATATGATACCAAATATGCGAAGATTTTAAACACGTACTCCAGCTACAAACTTCCTTATTGAATATAGTCGAATCCTCCATGCCGCACATAACAACCTAAACAAACCCGAGTCTCCATCACTGCCCTGTTTTAGGAGAGCTACGTGAAACAATCCTTCTCCTTGGAATTAAAGCACATTACCAAGCCTGTTTATCATTAAAAAACCGGTATCGATCCAATCCTGTGATTAAATCCCCATGAAGCTCTTCCAAAACTCGTGCAAAAAATAATACGGGCGACTGGTTCAGGCCAAAAGGCAACTTTGAAAAAGAGAAGAAAGGGCGTGCCCCTATCAAACAACTGGGTGCCCTTAGCACATACCCCTGAGGTGCCTTTAGTAAATCATGGGGTGCCAATAGTAAATTTTGAGGGCCCTTCAACAATTTATCTCGGGTGCCAATAACACTTCTCATGGGTGCCTTTAACACATTTTTGGATGCCTTTAGTAATTGTCTCCCGGGATGCAAATACCACTTTTCGAGCCAGTTTTCCTACACATGTTTATTTCTCCAAAAATACCTACAAAGACATAAAAAACCATAATAAATACAAAATCGAGTACTAACAATATATAGAATATAGATCAAATCAGACACAAAATTGCGTCCATCAAATACCCCCAAAATTATTATTTTCAAGTCCTCGAGCAAATCAAATCTACAAAATAAAATCCTAACTCATTGTCGCAGGCTTGCACTTAGCATGTGCAATAAGCCTTTAAACCCCTAGGTGTCCCTAGTGGCCGAGTTATAGTCTCGGGAGGGTTTACAAGAAATATACCCACAAAATATTTACTCCATACCCTAACTATCTACGTAGAACCTTGAAAGGCACTAAAGAATCTCCTTGGTTGGCATACTCTCATTGACTACATGAGGAAGTACCCTGATATGAAATTCCAATTGATGTACACGATTTTGCACTCACATACTAAAATTCATATATAAGTTATAGAGATCTACTCAGATAATCGCACTATGGACATCAATATCCGGAATCAAAAAATCACATGAATAGATATTGACTAAGTGAACGGTGTTTCACATATCTGTCTGAAAGCCACTGCCAAGATGAACATATCCTAATGGACTGAGTTACTGGTCTGACTAATATCAACACAACTGGCATATACAAGGGAACTAGTGGTTGATAATCCTAATTCTAGATCAACTCAGCTGGCATATATAAGGGAACCAACGGTCGATTTTATTGAACAATTTATTCCAGTTGGTCTGATGGTATGGTCTCATTATTATTTTTTAACTTTTTTTCATCTTTTTTTTTTTGGGTAACTCAGTCACTCTACTTCATCCCAGCAGTGGTAACAACTCGATGCATGTGCCCCACCAAATCACTTAGAGAAACATATTTTAAAAAGAAATAAAATAAAAACAGAAGGTGAATAGGACTCAACGAGATATGACGAAACTACCATGTTATTTCTAACATCCGAGCTATGTGCTTTTATGAATAAACTCTATTTAGATGCTTCCATCTACTCAGATTGGTTCCTCAACTCCTACAACCAAGATGCTTCCATCCACTTAGATTGGTTAGTTCCATCCTTAATAGACATAAATTTCTAGGCTCTGGAGTTTAATAATGCAACTAAAAAGTTTCTCCCATACCCCCAAACTTAAATCTAACATTGTCCTCAATGTTCTAAAATAAAATGAAAAACATGAACAAGGAGAAATTGTTACCATTTGAAGCAAAAGAGTTAAGGAAAGATATTACTGTGTTGCATAAGCATGGGTTACCTCCCAATAAGTGTTAATTTTAACGTCTTCAGCCAGACATAATAAAGAATTAATCACCTCATAAGTAAGATCCGAAGGTTCGGGTTGTAAGGTATAGAAAAAATTTAGAAGCACATAATAATAACCTGAATAATTGAGGATCATCTAAGTCAATCAGATTTGACTCACACAGTTGACCACATTGAGAGTGATGGCCATTCTTAAGCAAATGTGTCGTTTCTAATATCCGAAAGTCCTTAGGTTTAGTTTCAAAACTTAATAACTGACACATTTCAAATTTAAACATTCCCACATTTGGAAGAAAAATATTTGCTGGGAAAAAAAGTCAATCTGGGTATCATAGCCCGGGTAAACAACATCAACCAGAGGATGGGTGTCTAACAATTGAATTTTTCTATGAAGATACTCTTGTGAAATGGTAGAGGCATATACTTAAAATCCTCCCCAAACTTAGAATTTTGGGTATCTCTAGATATACTAGTCATAATATTCCTAATTTATAGACCATTAGGTTCTTGAAAAAGGTCAATTGCTTTCTATAAGTTATAATCAGGTAGTTCATCCTCTAAACACATCTGTTGCATACAAACTGTAGGACTTATGTCCTTAATATCCGCTATGGTCCACCCTAAAGATTCTTTATTGTCTTGAAGCACGGTCATTGGCCTACCCTCCTGATCGCTATCCTAATCGGAAGCTATAATCACAGAAAAAGTCTCAGGTGGGCCTAAATATGAATAATTAAGGTCCAACTTAGGATACTCTTCTAAACAAGGGATTAAGGTAGACTAGGAAGCTAGTAATGGTTCAAACCTAGATTTTCATTGATCGATATCTAACATAGGAATAAAATCCAACAAAACATTTACTTGTTCAGTGTTGCTATCATCATTGAAATCCATGCTAAAATGGGCTAGACAACTTTCTAATGGATCTTCCGATATGATGTTTGGTAATGACTCCTTGAAAAAGCGGGGGTCTAACAACTAGACAGTCAGACTCAATCTAAATAAAAAGTATCTCAATGAGTTATTATCTCAATCTCTCGATTTGATCTTTACTCAAGCTAAAATCAATAGCGAGTCTTTACACACTGTATTAAGACTCTACAGACACTAGCCTACTCCAAGCTAACTTCAGACTGATCTATAGTTGAACCCCTACCAATCTCCAACTGATACAAGGTACAGTTGTATTCCTACGCCTCTGATCCCAGCAGGATACTGCGCACTTGATTTCCTTTGCTGATCTCACCCATAACAAAGAGTTGCTGCAACCCAAAATCACAGACTTGATAATAAACGAATCTGCTCACACAAAAAAGTCTATCGAAAGGAATAAATTTGTCTACCATAGATAAACCCTAGGTTTTGTTCCGTCTTTAGATATGAAATCAAGGTAACCGGAACCAATTGATAATCCAGACTTATATTCCCGAAGAACAGCCTAGATTAATCAATCACCTCTCTATAATCCTTCCTGACTACACAAGCGGATTGTCGAGGAATCACAAACAGTGAGACGAAGATGTTTGTCACTTCTTTATCTTTCCCATCGGAGAACTCTCACGATCTCAAGCCAATCAATAGATTGTACTCGTACTATAGAAGATGCAAGATCAGATCACACAACTACGATAAAAGTAGTATCGACCTGGCTTCACAATCCCAATGAAGTCTTTGAGTCATTAACTCGAGTTTAGAGAAGAAACTCAAGAGTTAATGCAGATCGACTCTAGCGAGCGCACTAGTAACACACAGACGTGTGGGGATTAGGTTTGCTCAATGCTAGATTTTCCTATATATAGCCTTCAAATCAGGGTTTTGCCTTAGGTACAAAGCAATCTCTATCCACCGTTAGATGAAAACCTGATTTAGATTCAAGCCAATATCTCTCAACCGTTAGATCGAAAGACATAGCTTGACATACACACTTGGGTACACGATTACTGGGTTTGAGAAAACCATTCCCAAACGAGTACACGTATGTTGGTTCAACATGATAACCCAAAAGGTCAACCATATGAGCATCTCATATTAATCGTGTTCTTCTTCACCATAACTAGTTCAATTGACTCAAATGAACTAGTTAAGAGTTGTTCAATTGCTATGAGATCTTATGTAACTACACAAGACACAATTGAAACAAAGATGATTTGATTCGATTAAAATTGGCTCATTAACATTATAGCCACGGTTTGTATAAAACATTCCTTAATAATTAATGTTTCATGTTCAGAGCACATCTTTAGATCATAACCTCTTAAGCTCACAAACAATTACGCGAACTTAAGTTAATCGGTTGAGTTTTCAAAACTCAGCAGAAATTCTCGGGTCGAGAACTTCCGCCAGTTCGCGGACTTAGCACACAAACAAGTTTTGAAAATCCCAGCAGAAATTCTCGGTCGAGAACTTCCGTCAGTTCGCGGACTGAGTCTGCGGACTGGGTTCGCGGACTTGGCAAGCTAATTCCACAATCCTACCGATTACTCTTGATCAGCAAAGTTTGAAAAACTTCGGTTCAAGGAATACATGGTTATATAATCTGAACTCTCATTCCAATCATTGAGACATTCTCAGAGGACGTTATGTAGTCGTTATTCACAGACCAATTCACGTCAGAGCAATTCTCAAAAGTGATTGAAACTTTCATGACTTTCATCACTAGGTGAAGATAAACCTGATCAAAGCAAAACGCTTTACCAACACATGGTTTTGAGTAAAAGATAGTCAATGAATACTCATCTCGAAATTTCAAGTGTATATGATCTAGTCTATATAGCATACGACTTTTTTATCATAAGAAGTAGGAGAAGAATAGATAGACTTTCGAGTGATAGATAAGTTCAAGTCTTCACATACCTTTTTGTTGATGAAGTTCCACGGTTCCTTGTTGTAGATCTTCGTCGTTGTCGTTGAATCACCATGAAGTCCTTGAGCTCAACTATACTTTCCCTATCCTAGTCCGAGACTTAGCTAATAGGCTATAAATCAAGACTTTATAGTTTCGGTCACTAACATTGACAAACATGGTTCATATAGCAATGCATGCGAGGTTGACCGAGCTATGCTCTAACACTCCTGAACTAAGGTTCCTATCATGTTCACCTCTTCAATGCACGTGTCATCTATCTCGGAATGTAGCTTATTGACATTAAAAATATTCAACTCAATAGTCATATTACCAAAAGATACATTCATGACACCATGTCGAAAATTAATGATCGTATTAGACGTAGTTTAAAATGGGCCACCTAAGATCACATGTATCTGGTTCTCTGGGTCGGGGATGGTTTGTGTATCTAGGACTATGAAATCCACAGGATAAATAAACTTGTCGACCTCAATTAGAACATCCTCTATCACACCACGAGGAATTTTAACAGACCTATCAGCTAACTACAATGTTATCTTGGTAGGTTTCAATTCACCAAGTCCTAGATGTAAGCACACATGGTACGGAAGTAAGTTCATACTAGCTCCTAAGTCCAGTAAATCTTTTCCTATCCGATGTTTTCCTATCATGCAAGCAATGGTAGGGGCACCTGGGTCTTTATATTTAGTTGTTGTGGTGTTCTAAATGATCGAACTTACATGACTAGCTAAAAGTGCTTTCTTAGGGACACTAAGCTTTCGCTTTCGCTACACATATCCTTGAGGAACTTAGCATAAGCCGGCAGCTGCCTAGTTGCTTCTAACAATGGAAGATTTATGGTAACTTTATTAAAAACCTCAATTATGTCATTAAAGTTGGATTCGTTCTTTGTTGGTACTAATAGCTGGGAAAATGAGGCTCTAGGCATAAAATAGTGCCTCTCAGGAACCGAATTGGCATCATCAAAAAATTTACCAGTCCCCTGAGCTATGGATGGTCCTGAGGGGCGAACTATATTATGCTTACTATCAGGCATGGTTACCTAATTTTCTACTATTTTACCACTCCTAAGGGTTTTAATTGAATTCAACTGATGTGATGGTTTTGCACCTACTTCATGAACTCCTCTAGGGTTGGGTTGTGTTTGACTAGGAAACCTACCTTTTTCTCTCAAAGATTCATTTTTTAAACCAACCCGGGTTTTTGACTCAGAAATAGCCTGAGAGTTAGCTTGTACCATTTTTTTTTATTTTTTTTCTAAACCTTGTACCATCGATTGATGAAACATTGTAGTTTGTTGGGTTAACACGGTGAGAGATTCCTCTAGACCTAAAATTTTCTTATCGGACTGATTCCGAAACTGAGTTGGTCTTAAAGGATTCTTAGTATAGCCAAAACCTGTCGGAGCATTCGAATTACTAAATTAACCTTGATTTTGGTCCTTAGACCATAAGAGGTTCAGATGGTTTCTCCAACCAAAATTATATGATTCTGAATATGGGTCAAATTTCTGACGGTGGTCGAATCTAGTGTTATTATTGTAAAGAGCATTGGCTTGCTCTTCAATAGTCTGGCCTTCCCAAAAAGGCTATACTCTACCACTAGTGTGACCCAATTCTAAAGTTTTTTATCTTTTAGCTATTGCTGCAATTTTGGCATCTGATTCAAAGTCTCCTTCTAACCTATTAACGTTTCCTCTGCATAGAAGAATTGTTTTCTTGGGTTCCCTATTATTTTCCTATTGTTGGGATTTTTTGGCGATTTCATTCAAAAATTCCATCGCGAAGCATCAACAGTTTGGTTTTCAACCATGGTTGTTGTCGAATAATCGAAACACTCATAAAGGATCTGAACTAGCCTAACCTTGTCTAAACCATGATGAGGACATAAGGCTAATAGATCGTTGAACCTTTCCAAATTCCTTTACAACGATTCTCCCTCTTGCTGGGTAAAGGTGCAGATTTGCGCCCTAATAGACGATGTTTTGTGCCTAGGGAAAAACTTATTGAAAAAGACAGATGTAAGTTGTTCATAAGTTTCAATTGAATCAGAAGACAAACTATACGACCAAGATTTGGCTTTATATTTCAGGGAAAGGGGAATAACCTAAGTTTCAACGCATCATCATCTAGGCCTCTAACTTTTAGGGTACTAAAAATTTCCTCAAAATTCCTAACATGGAAATAGGGGTTTTCATTTTCTTTTCCTAAAAATATTGGGAGCATTTGTTTGGTCCCAGATTTTATTTCACAATTTGCCTCTGTTTCAGCTAACTTGATACACGAAGGACGAGTGATCCTAGTAGGATTTAGTAAAGTTTTTGAAGTTGCCATTTCTGGCACTATCGTATTACTAGGTTTTCACTAAGAAACAGACGTTCAAAACTAGACTTTCCAAAATCAGAAGTCTCTAGATTAAGGTAATCAAGATCCTTGTTTCCTAAAATGGAACCACTAGGTTTTTCTCTAACAAACCGACCTAGAGCATCTCTTTTACGTTCAGGCATACACAAGAATTCAGCAAAAATTTGTGCACATGCAAATGCTGGGCTTACTAATTTATGTAAGATTGGGTTACCTACAGTCAAAGACTAGTCACAGGTACGAGGCTGAGGCTTGTGGTGTTTCGGATGATAACGCCCAGAGGGTTCACCTTACTAAACCACTTGTTTTCCTAAAATCGGTACCGGAAAAAAATGCAATTGGTGTGTGTAAGTGCTTTTTTTTTACAATAATAAATAAAATTCTAACAATAATAAAAAAACAATTAAAGAAAATTACAAGTCCAAAAATGAAATAAAGAAACTAATAAAAATAAAAGTCCAAAAATAATATCTTCGGCTTCTCCTTTTTTTTTTGGAAAGTTTAACTTTCCACCTTTAGCGTCGAATCAATCCTGCACAACAAAAACAAAAATACCAAAGACGTAAAATAGAACAAAAATTCTAAAAAAATAACAAAAATAAGATTCTAAAAGATACAAAACCTAAAAAGAAACAACTAAACCTAAATACAAGTCCGCATCGGCGGCGCCAAAAATGATGTAGTTTTTACAGTGGTAATAAAAAGTTCGTTCAAGATCTGTGAAAATTTTGATTTCAGAATTTAATTCTTAATGCTAATAATAAAGAAAACTAAATTGAAAGTGATATAAGGGTTTAGAAATTACCAAGATTTTGGATTCCACCACTACTCATGATTGAATGATGAGGATTTCAAAACTCTAGTCAACTTTTAAATCCTTTTTTTTTATCTTAACTCACTAAAATCAAACAGATTCTCGAATATTACTTGTAAACCTTAAGCATAGATTATCAATAGATTTAACAAAGCATAACCTATCAAATTGAATGACAAGTAATTAGGAAAATCATGCAAACAATCTAAAACTCTGCAGAAGCACGCAGTGATTAAGTGAATTATATAATAAAACTAGAGAAAATAAAATAGTTACCCATCAATCATGCATAAATAGCTTCATCCATTGCCTTGGTTACAAGGGAATCCGCTCACTTTGTTGAAAACACACTCAAAATATGAATTCATTGCTCAAAAGGTGTTTACAAAGGTGAAAAGAATCAAAAAGAATAAAACAGCAGTCGCAGAAAGCCTTTTGCAACTAAATGACAGCGGTACTTCTCTTCTGTGGTTGAATATAAGACTGCTTCTACGACTGCCTTTACCAGCCCAGTGTTCTTCATGTTCTTCCTCCCTTGCAGCAGCAGAAATAATTCTCCGCACTTCTTTCCTTCACCTCTGTGGCCTCCTAATCGACCCCCAGTCACTCTATATGACCTGTTATGACTTCCTTTCCCTTATTTATACACCACATGTCGGCAATATCTCGAGAATTTTATTGATTTTCCTTCTCCAAAAGTCACGGACTTAGGATATTTCTTCTCTTCTTTACGTGCAAACTTTCCAGATTTGATTTGTAAGAATCCTGAAGAATATCTTGTCCTATCATTCCACAAAACTTCTAAAAATACAGCCAGATACCCGTCGTGTCAACACTCTGTTATACCGAGAATAGTTGTGGAAACTTATTTCCCGATTTAAACTCATCTACCTTCCCTGTTTTCATATGATACCAAATATGCGAAGATTTTAAAAACGTATTCCAGCTATAAACTTCCTTATTGGATATAATCGAATCCTCCATGCCGCACGTAACAACCTAAAGAAACCCGAGTCTCCATCACTGCCCTGTTTTAGAAAAGCTACATGAAACAATCCTTCTCCTTAGAATCAAAGCCCATTACCAAGCCTGTTTATCATTAACAGAGCGGTATCAATCCAATCTCGTGATTAAATCCCCATGAAACTCTTCCAAAACTAGTGCAGAAAATAATACAAGCGACTGGTTTAGTTTCCCCCCAAAAGCCAATTTTGAAAAAGAAAAGAAAGGGCGTGCGCCTATCTAACAGCTGGTGCCCTTAGCAGATACCCGAGGTTCCTTTATTAAATCATGGGGTGCCAATAACACTTCTCATGAGTTCCGTTAACACATTTCTGGATGCCTTTAGTAATTTTCTCCCGGGGTGCAAATACCACTTTTCGAGCCAATTTTTCCGCACATGTTCATTACTCCAAAAATACCTAGAAAGACATAAAAAGTCATAATAAATACAAAATCGAGTACTAACAATACATAGAATTGAAATCAAATCAGACACAAAATTGCGTCCATCATTTATATTCTCATAGAAGTATACAAGACACAATTGAAGCAAAATAGATTTTAATTCACTCGAATCAATTCATACATTATAGCCACGGTTTGCAAAGATTGCATTCCTTATTATATAAATGTATTTGTTCACGAAACTTAACCCACTCAGGTATGCAAACGGGTACTCATACCTAGAGTTACGGACTTAGTCTGTTCTCCAGTATGCAAACGGGTATGCATACTGTCTTTCACGACCGAACTCAGTTGAATTAGGATGAAAACGGGTACGCATACTAAATTCCCAGACTTGAACTGTTAAGCCAGTACGCATATGGATATGCATACTAAGTTCTTGGACTTCAACTGTTAAACCAGTACGCATATGGGCATGCATACCATGGTTCCCAGACTTGGAATAACTTGCAACAGTTAGCATACAAGTACACAAACTGTGTTATATCCAATCAATGGTTAATCTTTCTAAACTCCATTTTTATCATTGAAACATTCTTAGAAGACGAGAATAGTTGTCTCACATAAACTATTAGTTCAAAGCAATTTTCAAGTCATTAATATATCAGTACGCAACATTCCGAGTCTACATCAAATGAATGTCTCACACAAATCATGTAAGATGTTACCAGACGATTTTCACATGATCATCTTTTGAATTTCGTCAAGAATAAAAGATGAAATTGGTTAAAGCAAAAGCTTACCAACACATATTTCGAGAAATACGTAAGCGAGTTAAACTCAGCTCGAAATATCAAATGTGTATAAAGTAAAGTCTATATAGCTAGACGACTTTTGTCTCAATAGGAGATAAAATAGAAATAGACTTCTGAGTGATAGATGAGTTCAAGTCTCCACATACCTTTTGTTGATGAAGTTCCACAAGCTCCCTTTAGTAGTTCTTCATCTTCAATCTATGAACGTCGTGAAGTCTAAATCTCAACTACACATTCTATCCTAATTCGAGACATAGTTATAAGTATACTAGAAATCAAGACTTATAGTTTTGACAACTAAAATTGACAAACAAGCTTGAGATAAAAACACTTGCGAGTTCGACCGAGCAGTGTTCTAACAGTACTAAAATGCTGCAAAAGCAACTGTTGAATATCTTCTCGAGACGTAAACCACCTTCCTTTGTCATCTTTAATGGAATCAATTTGATTTCTTCTCCTTCTGAAATTAGCTTTAGCATGAAAGAACCTAGTATTACGATCTTGACTGCGTAACAACTTATCTCTGGATTTCTGAAAACTGATATATGCCTTAACCTGGTACCAGTGTTGTTGTTCTTGTAGCTGCGATAGAGAATATTGAGAAGATCCATGTGAATGATGTACATATTTAATTTGTTTCTGAAGTTCCAGGATTCGAGCATCAATATTACCAAAATGAATATGTTTACATTTTCGAATACCCTTACGAACATTGTTGAGCTTGTTGGTGAATTGTAAATCCGGTGAACCTCTATGTACTGAATCACACTCTTTTTTAATACAATCAGAAAGTCTTATAGAGATTGGTTTGTGATGAATTAGTGGAAAGTAAAATCGGTGCATGATCTGAACCAACTAGAATAAGGTGACTGAGTAGTGCATTTGGAAATAGAGAAAACCATTTGCTTGAAGCAAGAGCCTTATCTAATCTAGTTTGGAACAGTTGAAAAGGTTTATGATGCCAGGTGAATGGATAACCAGTAAAAGGAATTTCTTGAAGACCACATTGGTTAATAGTATCTTGAATGATAGTAGGAGTTGAGACTTTATGGGTTGAAAAATAATTTCTATCATGACAAGATAAAGTGACATTTAAATCACCAATAATAATCCATGGTAAGTTCATATTCCTTTTCATATCCTCTACAATCTTCTATTGTTCAGTTCTAGCATCATGGTAACAAGGGCTATACATACAGTAAAAATTTCATATATTAATAAACTCTATATATTAATAAAAAATTATAGTCCCAACTTGGGCCAGTTATAAATAGTAATAACCTCCACATTTTAATATTAATAGATTTTTCTAGTTCCTTCATAAGGAATTTACCTCCATATATTATTATAATCGTTACTTATTGGAAACTTATAAATCTTGTTATATCGAGATTTAATATGAAATAAAATACTCCATCCGTTTCAAAAAGACTGTCCTCTATTCCATTTTGGTCAGTTTCTCCAGCTTCTGTTTATAGTCATATTTTCCCAATGAACTCTCTAATATATCCTTAAATTTTTTATATTAATTTGTAACGTGACCGGATCTAAAATATTAAAGAAATTTGAATAATTAAGGAAACAAATATATCATGTATTCCTTTTAAGAGAGTATATACTTGGCTCCAAAAATTAATTTCCTTATAAAGTTTATATTCCATAAATTTGATATCTTTTAATTTTTCCTTTTATGTTTGGTATTTACAATCCTCCTAACAATTTTGGGTACTTTTTTACTTCTAACATTTTTGTTAAAATAAAATAGGTAAGTAACTAAGGGTTGTCAAGTAAAACACTATGCTCCTTAATATTTTGACAAAGTCACAGTCTTTTTGAAACTGAGGGAGTACTTATTTATAGTTGTTCGAGGAATATCTATAGTTGTTTGAGAGAATAATGTAACTTTTTCGGTTGTTATGGCATCTTTTAATTTGCGGATGCCTAAGACCTCTTTGCTATGGGCACCTTCTTGTTGTAGCCAAAACATTTCTAACTTGTTAGGCATGTTTAAAGCTTTTTGTCATGGAATTTTTCGTATTTCCTTACTAACTTCACTAGGATTATCTCCTTTTGCTTCTTGTCTAATTTCATCGATGATTTCTTATTTGGATAAAGCATATATGACTTGTAGCTTATTCGGATGATTAAGGAAGCAGATATCTATATCCATTATCATTTACATACTTTAAATTAGAAAAAAAACTCAGTTCTTTGGTATACTTCCATATATTAATAAACTCCATATATTAATAATTTTGTGAAGTCCTAAGGCTATTAATATATGGATTTTTTACTGTATACAAGTGAGTACCCACTGCTGATATTGAGGACCATTATGAAGTATGAAATTGACCATATTATCCGTATAATGCATGCGTTAAATTTTAAAACCATATTTCCAAAGAACGGCAAGACCCGCCGCCTTTTGTTTTGTATTATGACACCAAACATGGGGATAATTCATAGGATGCAACAAGAAAACAACATTTTTATTCAGTTGTTTAGTTTCTGATACAAAAATGATGTCAGGGCTATATTGGTATATGCAGTTCTGTAAATGGTACCTAGTATTTTTATTGCCTAAGCCCTGAACATTCCACGCTAGAATGTGCATGATGACTAAGAAGAAAAACTGACTTGACTGAAGGAAAAAAAGAAAAACTAGGAGGTTTGTTAAGAACAAACAACAAAAAATATACAGAGTAAACTAGCCAAACAAAAAGAGTAAAATGAGGGATATGAAAGAAACATGATCTTTCTGCTCTGGTATATCTGGCCTATAATGTCCAATAAGGTTGTCCCATTCACCATGTTGAGGATAAGGCCGTTAAAGCTAGGATGCATCTGATGACCATGAGCATAAAGCACTGCTAGTGATATTCGGTAGCTACATTATCTGGACTAATGGTGCAAGCATATCATATTGGAGGTGAACACTAGCAGAGATACTCGCAACTGATCCTTCCCAATTTCTTTTAGGTCTTCGCGTTGTAGAAGTTTCCACCCCTCTTTCAGAGACCGAACATATGGTAGAAATATGAAAGCCATCCTCAAGAATTTGAAAATGTTATATATCCGTTCTCTTTTTGGACCCTGTCTTATTATGAGAAATTAGAATCTTATCCCCCTGCTTATATTTAGGATTGTTATCCCTCGGGTCAATAATCTCACCAAAATCCTCACTAAATTTGAAAAAATATAACTAGTTATAGTTTGCACATAATCTTCCTTATCTGAGCATGCTGATTCATCATGGTCAATTATAAGACATGTAGCACAAAGTTTCCTAGGTTTGCCTCTGAAAATAAATAGGAATCCATTGAGTGATTTTAGATGCATTCTCTGTCATTATACCCCTTAACATTGGGTTTAAAACATTTAATTCAATTAAAACACTTACATCATTAGTATCAGTAGGATTACCATCTTTAGGTATTACCTTGAGAGGATTTCCCAAAATACTAGCAATTTGATTCTCCACTTCAACAGTTAGAAATTCTGGTGGGAGTTTTTTGATGTCAATCCAGAATTGTTGTGTGAGAAATCCAGATTCTCAAGGACAATTGAAGTATTCCGTTCCCGAAAGACAGGTAAATATCCATCCAAACTCCATGGACATTCCTCCATCACCGTATTATAACTAGTCCAGTCATATAAACAAAATAAAAACATATTGGTGGCATGTCTTCTGATTTGAAAAATGCCCATGGCCCCAAGCCATAATTACCTCTTGCTCCACCTTATCCGTGCTCAGAGTATATTCACAGAAATTTCTTGCAATCAAACAAACTGACCATTTCTGAATACTTGGGTGCAACTTAATATTTGGATATCTGATAACTCACATAAATTTTTCTTCATCTTATGGAGTAGTATTTCGAATTTATTCGTATAGATCAGAGACTTCACCAATTGATTTTCTAGTTGACATATTGTGATAAAATAAAAGAATGAAGTGTAGAAAAAACTGAAGCCAATACTGGTATAATTGAGAATTGAGATATCCTCTATTTAAATGAGCATTAGAATAAATACAGTGAGCATGTCATAAACATAGTGCCACTTCTCTTGAAATTCAACTGGTGGTTTAATTGGTTTTTATTGTAAACTCGGATACTATTAAAGTACCTGAAGTTTTTGTCTTTAGTATTAACCTTGTGCAGAGCATTCGACCTTATCATTTTGAAAACCTTCACAAGTAACATTTGAATGGGAGACAACCTTCATGCTAGAAACCTTTACCAGAGTGAAAGATCAGAAGCCACCTATCAATACTTGATAGACATGACTAAGCAACAAATATGGGAAGATAAGAAGCGAGAGTTTCAAAATTAGATCAAAAAACAGTCAAAAATAAAGATAGAGATTCAATAAAAACTTGAAATAAATTGTGTGAAAAACAATTTAACATATAACTAGGGAGAATTTAATTCATTAAACTTGAAACTCAAAGATCTGTGAGAAAATTAAAGATAGAATCAAAATTCAATAGGCCCATTCGATCACTGAGTTGATCGCCGATTCAATTGCCACAAGGTTCGAGAGTTGGATCTGTTATTCCTCCAAATGTTACTTTTATGTCCTTAAGTAAAATAAAAAATAAAATAAGCAAAAGAAAAACAACTCATGTTAAGGACCAAAAAAACCTAACTAAATTCTAAAATACACTTTGTCATTTTTATCATCCTCAAGAATGTCAGCAGACTCATCTCCAAGCTGAGTCCAGTCAATAACATCATTAAGAGCACGGGGGTAAATACCATCCACCAATCTGCTTCCCTATTGGTTTCACGGTAAAAATATTCCACCTTGAACCAATCAAATTGTCTCTTCAAGCGCATAATGTGTCTCCAAGTGTAGATAACATTCCAAGGAGGGTCTGGATTTTCACTATTTAGAAGAAGAACAACTGACGTAGAATCCAGACCCAAATGAATTCTTCTAGCACCTTCATCATTTCTAAGAAAAACACCAAACCCTCCCAGCATTTCTAGAAAAAAAAAAGTCAATTTTTTTGATTGGCTTATTTTCTTTGGTTCGGCAATCTATGGTCAACTTTTTCTATTATTGAGAAATGATCCAATGACATGGTTAGAATTGCATAATTATGGTGCCATTTTTTTATAAAGCACAAATGGCAACGAAATTGAAGATAATTCTTGAGTGGTGTATTTTCCTTTTAAATATCTACATTCTTAATAAAAATTAATGCATTTTGAGACGTATAAGACCACCATTTCCACTTCAAAAATCAACCGCTAAAGATTAGTAACTAAAATTAAAATTTGTGGATGGTGAAATTTCATATCTAGGAAGGCCTTCAATTTTAGTAGGAATGCAGATCTTTATAAAAGGAACATGAAACCAAAGATTTTAGCTTTTAATCTATGTTGCACGAGCACTCCTAGAAAGATGGCGTAATCGTGTCGAACACACGACCGGAAACAACATGGTTACCACTTGTCGACACGCGATGGGCATACCACATCATGTACCTCATAAAAATCGAGTCATGAGAACTTTCAGACACCCAATAAATGATACATTTTGTTAGAGCACTGCTCGGTCGAACTCCCAAGCATTGTTATCTCAAGCTTGTTGTAAAGTTTAGTTGCCAAAACTATAAGTCTTGATTTCTAGTCTACTTATAGCTAAGTCTCGGATTAGGATAGAAAGTGTAGTTGAGCATTATACTTCATGGCGTTCATCGATTGAAGACGAAGAACTACTAAGGGGATCTTGTGAAACTTCATCAACAAAAAGGTATGTGGAGACTTGAACTCATCTATCACTTAAAAGTCTATCTACTTTATCTCCTATTTGAGACAAATGTCGTATAGATATATAAACTTAGATTATACACATTTGATATTTCGAGCTCAGTTTAACTCGCTTATATATTTATCGAAATATGTTTTGGTAACGTTTCGCTTTAGCCAAGTTCCTCTTATATTCTTGACGAAAGTCAAAAGATGATCATGTGAAAATCGCTTGGTAAACGTCATACATGATTTGTGTGAGACATTCATTTGATGTAGACTTGAAATGTTTTATATTGATCATTCGATCACTTGAAAATTGCTTTGAAGCTAATAGTTCGTGTGAGACAGCTATTGTCGTTTTCTAAGAATGTTTCTATGATTGAAATGAGAGTTTAGAGCAAATAACCAAGATTGGATATAACACAGTATGCATACTTGTATGCTAACTGTTGCAAGTTATTCCAAGTGCGGGAACCATAGTATGCATACCCGTATGCGTAATTGTTGGTTAATGAAAGTACGGGAACTTAGTATGCATATCGGCATGTGTACTGATTTGAGTTTCAAATTCCGGAATTCAATTGAGTTTTGGAAGGTATGCGTACCCGTTCACCCACTGGCGAACCCAAACTTAGTCCGACCACTTAGGTATGCGTACCCATTTGCATACTTGAGTAGGTTATGTTCTAAAATCGATTTGTTCATGAACTAATACATTTATATATTAAGGAATGCAATCTTTTGCAAACCGTGGCTATAATTTTCATCAATTGATTCGAGTGAATCAAAAGCAATTTTGCTTCAATTGTGTCTTGTATACTTCTATGAGAATAAAACAATTGAACAACTCTAGAACTAGTTTCATTTGAGTCATTTGAAAGTGCTCATAGGGTAACTTCGGTTAACTATCGTTGAGCCAACAAGGTGTACACTTTTAGGTATGGTTACTTGTATCTTAATGAAGTCATGTTTCATTTGTGTGTAATAATCTAAGTTCGATCTAACGGTTGAAAGATATTACATTGATTAAACCCTGATTTAAAGATTATATAAGGGAGAACTCTAGAAACTGGGAAACCTAATTCCTACACCTCCTGTGTGATACTAGTTGTGACTAGAGTCGATTCTCCTTTAGCTTTAGGTTTTTCAAAAACCATGTAGGTCAACGACTTTAAGACTTCATTGGGATTGTGAAGCCAGACCCAACTATTTTCTCTGTAGTTGCATGTTCTGATCTTGTTGTTTTCTATCGTGATTGAGTACTATCTTCTCTAAGATTTGCTCGAGATTTAATCTCCGATATGCAAGATAAAAAGTAGTCACAAACATCTTCGTCTCATCGTTTGTGGTTCCACGATATCTTGTTTCGCGGCCATACGATTAAGATTATTATGAGGTGATTGATATTTCTAGGTTGTTCTTCGGGAATATAAGTCATGTATATCAATTGGTTCCTGTTCACCTTGATTTATCAAAATACGGAATAAAAACTCATAGGTATATCTGTGGGAGACAGATTGATCTATTCAATAAACTTTTCTGTGTGAGACAGATTGGTTTATCAAGTCTTCGACTTTGGGTTGTAGCAACTCTTAGTTGTGGGTGATATCAACTAAGGGAATCAAGTGCGTAGAGTCCTGCTGGGATTCAGTGTGAGATTGGTTAGGGCTCAACTGCATTCCAGTCTGAAGTTAACTTGGAGTAGGCTAATGTCTGTAGCGGCTTAATACAGTATGGTGTTCAAATGTGGACTAGGTCCCGGGGTTTTTCTACATTTTCGGTTACCTCGTTAACAAAATTTATGGTGTTTGTATTATTTCTTTTCCGCATTATATTTTCTATATAATTGAAATATCAAAGCTTGTGCGTAAGTTCAATCAATTGTGAATCCAATCTTTGGTTATTTATTAAATTGATTGACACTTGGATATTGGTTTTTGATACCGTCCAAGTTATTTATTATATTCAATCGTGCTCGCAAATTCCTATTTGTTTGATTTCAGATTGAATTGAGAAATAGAGATATAACTCTTTGATATACTTTTCTTAAGATTGAGTCTGACTGTCTAGTTGATTCTCTTGAAAATATATTGGAGTTAGTCTATATAGATTGTTAAGCGAAATATTAGGTGTGGTTGTTAGACCCCCACTTTTTCAATTGGTATCATAGTAGGAAAACACGTTCAAGACTTTATAAGTCTATGTTTGTAGTAATCTGACAATATGGATGAGTCTATCTCTAAAAATCGTACTAAATTCAGAAATTACCATATGATTTTCAAATCTTGGATTACATGAGAGAACTGTCACATCTATGTCAATATCTAAACATTCTCTTGATGTAGAAACTGTTGATATCTGGGAAACACGCATAGAAGAACAGTTGGATGAACTTTCTGATGAAGATGATTCAGATATTTAAAGAGATGTTGATGTGGAAGTCTCAACGTATGGGAAGGTTTTGAATTCGTTGTAAAAGAAGAAGATAACAACTTCTCATGTCACATCTCTTATGACTCCTCTCTGTCGAGAAAACAAGAAATTGAAAAGGATTTACGGAGGTCTTTATGTTTGGAATCGCTCTTGCGAATCGATCCTCAAAGACTCTGAAGAAAACCTGAGTACAAAATCAGTTCCATGTGATAATCTTTACCAAAAATACGTCTTGTTGGAAGAGAAACTTGCAGAAACTGAAACAACGATTAACTCTCAGTAAGCAAGTTTTGATGAGAGAGAAAGCATTTATATCGCTCGAGAAAACCGGTTTAAGGCTGATTTAGCGGCTGCTCTTGATAAAATCAAGATGTTGGAAGATAACTTGAAAAAGTTCAACACTAGTTCAAGAAAATTAACCACTATGCTGGGAGCAAGTAAAAATCATCGTGATACACGAGGATTAGGCATAAGGGAATAAATGCTTCAAGTATTAGCAAAGAGGTAAATTTTTCAAGGCTAGTGATTCTTCTCAACAAAAGGTTTCCACTGATCGCAAAAGTGAAATACCTTCACCGGAAGTTAAGGTTCTAAAGAGAAAAGTATATCAATCTCCAAAACCAGAACGCATGAATCCTGGTAAGAATATTTCTTATGTTTTCCACTATTGCGGAAATAAAGGTCACCTGGAAAGGAGATGTCGTTTTCGTATAAGGAGTGAGAAACTTCATGATGTTCTTGTTTGGGAATCACAAGAAGTTGTGAAACCAAGATCATATGTTAAGATTAATCCCCTTAACATTACAGATTGTAACTGTCCAACCTTTAGGCAAAGGAATCAGTGTTGTGATAAACCTAGATTTGTCTATCAACGTCATAAGAATCCTTTTCACAATCGTAATGATTATCAAAAAGATAACTTTGTAAATACAAAGACAAGATCCGATGCTCCCAATTGGACAAAGACTAACTTGCAAAAGAATAGTCAATCCAATTCTCTTCCGATAAATCTAGAAGAGAGTAATGGGAAGAAGGTTCATATTGTTTCTAAATGCACTTAGAAGTGGGTACCAAAGAAATCCAATGATGCTTTGAGTGTGAAAAGGAATGATCTCCCAGAAAATTCCATGATTATGTAGAAGGCAGTATCCATGATTTTGGAACTTAAACGGTTCTTTAGAAAAATGGATTTGGATGTAAAAGGTTCTATAAGTGATCTCTTTCATGATAATCCAAAAGTGAAAAAGAATAAGCCAAAAACTATAGATGGTGAAAAATCCATTGTTACGGAAAAGTCTCTTTCAGTCATTTATGGTGAGGAATACATCCTTTACCTTAACACAACTTGATTGTATTGTAAGTGCATCCTCACCAAGGAATTGTTATTTTTTGGCTCAATTTAGGAAACACCTTACTTTAGGAAAAATCAAACTGATTTCCTAAATCAGTTTGCAAGTCACTTTAAGAATTTGATTTCTTTTAGGAATTAGTTCTCTATTTAAGACTTCTATTTATAGCTGGATTCTAGATTATTCCTAGCCCTATAAATACAGGTGTAACCCTTTGGTTATTGTATCTCAGCCAGAACTGTTAGAGGTGTGTGAAGAAATAGTTTGTCTATTCTCCAAGTTTCAATAAGAAGTATATTTGCTGCAGTGGAGTAGGCACATTGCCGAACCACTACAATTCTTTGTGTTCTTGTTTAAATTCCGCACTAGTTTTCTGTTTTCAGTGTGAAGATCTTGGGGTGTTTAGGAAGTAGCTAAGCTTAAGCACAACAAACTGGTATCAGATCCAGTTCTAGGGTTTTGTCTAGAGTTAGCTTGTTTAAAATTAGAAACAGAATTTGAAGGTGAATATGTCTAAGTCGATGTCGAACGCAAAGTTTAAAGTAGAGAAATTTTATGGTAAGAACAATTTTACCATGTGGCAATGTGGAGTTCGTGATGCTTTGAGTCATCAAGACATAAAAGATGCTCTATTAGAAGCAAAACCTGCTGCACCAGAGATGAAGAACGATGAATGGACAAAGATGAATCGTCATGCTTGTAGCACAATCCGTTTGTTCCTTACAAAGGAGATAAAGTACGATGTGATGAGTGAGAATGTAGCTTTCAAGCTGTGGAAGAATCTGGAAGACAAGTATGTCGTGAAAAGTGTTTCAAACCGAATCATGATACAGAGAAGAATTTTCAGATTCAACAAAAAACCAGGTACCTCTATGGTTGAACACCTCGCTGAGTACAATAGATTAATTACTGATGCACTTAATATTGGTGTGAAACTCGAAGATGAACCAAAACTTGCTATTTTTTGGCATCTCTACCTGATTCGTATGAAACTTTCATTGATAGTTTATCGAATAAGATATAGGATAAAACATTCAAGTTTGATGATGTGACTGCTGCACTTATAAGTTATGATATTAGGCAAAAGGATAGAGATTTGAACATGGAAACGACTAGTGAGGCCTTGACAGTCAGTGGGAAGTCTGACAAGAAGAATTCAGGTAAATCAAGGTTTAAACCGAAGTCCACTTCAAAGATCCCAGCATATGATGGATGCTCCTTTTGTCATCAGACTAGACATTGGAAGATGGATTGTCCTAAAGCAAAGAACAAGGACAAGAAGAAGAATTTAGACGCAAACATTGCTGAAATCAAGTCGGGTGCTATTGAAGATGATGAATATGACAAGTTCTTGATGACGGTTCATGATTCTGCACTAATTGCGGATTCAACTGAATGGATTATGGATTGCGCAGCTTCCTACCATATGTGTCCTAGGAAGGACTAGTTCGTTAAGTTTGATGGACCAAGGGTGTTTATGGGTAACAACAATACCTGTAAAGTTGAAGGGATTGGGAAGATCTATTTGAAAATGAATGATGACGTTGTTCAAGAACTTGAAAATGTTCGTTATGTACCACAATTGAAGAAAAATCTGATCTCACTAGGTGAACTTGACTCCCGAGGCTTCGGCATGACATTGAAAGGTGGAGTTTTGAAAGTATATTCCAATGGGATAGTTGTTATGAAAGGTTTGAAACATGGGAAATTGTATTTTCTGCAAGGAAACACAAGTGTGAGTGAAGGAATTGCAGCAGTGTCGGATAGTGTTGAGTTGGACACTACCAAACTATGGCATATGTGTTTAGGGCATACCGGAGAAAAGTCTTTGCAAAATCTGACTTTGCAAGGCTTGTTGAAAGGCACAAAATCATGCAACAAGTTGGGATTTTGTGAACATTGTGTGAAGGGGAAGAGAGCTAGAACGAAATTTATGACCTATAAAAGTACCACCAAGGGAATTCTAGACTATGTTCACACAGATGTATGGGGACCTTCAAGGACTACATCCTTGAGAGGTAGAAGATATTTTGTCTCCTTTATATATGACTACACCAGAAGAGTATGGGTGTACACCATGAGTAGAAAGGATGAAGTTTTGGGAATTATTTTGAAGTGGAAGAAGAAGGTCGAGATGAAGACCGACAGGAAAGTGAAGGCCTTAAGATCAGAAAATGGTGGTGAGTACAAGTCTGATCCGTTCCTGCAACTCTGTGAAGATGAAGGCATTGAGCGTCATTTCACAGTAAGGGAGACTCCACAACATAATGTGGTGGCGGAGCGCATGAATCGTACATTACTGGAGAAAGTACGATGTATGTTGTTTAATGCTAGATCAGGCAAACAGTTTTGGGTTGCAGCTGTGGAATATGCGTGTCACCTAGTGAATCGTTTGCCAACAATGGCACTAGAAGGTAAAACTCCGATGGAAGTATGGTATAGTAAACCAGTTTCAGATTATGATATATTACATGTATTTGGTTGTCCCACTTATTACCATGTGAAGGAAAGAAAACTTGATCCTAGAGCCAAGAAAGTCATTTTCGTAGGTTTCCAATCAGGAGTAAAAGGATACAAATTATGGTGTCCCGAGTCGAAGAAGTTAGTGATAAGTAGGGACGTTACCTTTAATGAGACTACAATGTGGAAGAATGAATCACCCGAAATAGAAGTGGAGAGTCGGCAAATGGCGGAGTTTGAACCAAATGAGAAACCAGTGAAGTCTGTCCACATAGACGAGAATTTGGAAGATGAAGGTTCTGACGAAGACTTAGATTTGGGAACAATTGATGGTTCAACCCAAGAAACAGGTCCACATTACAAGAAGAAGTAACACAACCTGAATTACCAGAAGAAGCTACATATTATTATGATAGTATTGCTCATAGGAAAGAACCAAGAAATACTCGCAAACCAGAATGGGTTAGAGATATAGTTGCATATGCATT
This sequence comes from Papaver somniferum, assembly GCF_003573695.1. Taxonomy (NCBI): domain Eukaryota; kingdom Viridiplantae; phylum Streptophyta; class Magnoliopsida; order Ranunculales; family Papaveraceae; genus Papaver; species Papaver somniferum. Next base: position 17,612,182 of record NW_020621603.1, on the reverse strand, counting down.
ATCGGTTGTAGAAGAAGAAATTCCTACCACTTATAAACAAGCTGTCAGGACAGTTGAAAAGGTGGAGTGGGAGAAATCCATGAGTGGAGAGATGAAATCTTTTATACGTATATGACATGCCCATTGCGTCTAAGAGTGAGGTGTAGATTCAATGATTGAAAAATCAGTTGAGTAGTGAATTTGAGATGAAAGATCTCCGTGAAGCAAGGAAAATTTTGGGCATGGTGTTGATACATGAAAATAATTAACCCTAGAAAATGGTTGCCCCTTAACCTATCAAGGCTTCTACACTAAGGAATAAGGAGACTTGGGGACTAGGCATGACCCATTAAGATGGAAGTCCTAGTCCATACAAGAGCGCCTTGGATGGAAGAGAAAGCCCTTTAGGGTTTGATGATTAACTTAAGGAGAGGGAAATGGTAGTTTAGTAATATATTAATCTTATGAGTGTTTATTCCTAAGGGGAATATTATAAAAGGAAATGAAAGTACACTTTTTGAGATCATCATTAATTCCTCATTACTTCTACCTATCTACCTTCTCCTTGGGGAGTACTTTCCGTGATTAAGGCTAGTTCCTCCTTCCCACATTCTACCTATCAACATTGCGACCACAGTGGGAGGTTCTTAGCCTCTAGTCCAGCATGATACTCCCAGGTGCGAGCCACGAGATGCCATCGGGCGGAGCACTTCCCAACCAGGACCGTGTCACTATGGAAGACATTCAAGGACAAAGCGATGAAGAGGTGCATGTCCGGGCGGTAGTCACCACACCTATTGTACAAGGAGCAGGAGGATCTCAGAGGAACGAAGAAGCGCCTAAAGAAAGAGCCGCGACAGAGACTAGCGAGCGAGAGATGTCCGAGTTACAAGAGAATTATACGCATCCATTAAGAAGCAACAAGAGATACGTGGGTGATAGACGCATTATTATGTCTAATTTGTCCTCAATGTTTCGTATTGTTGGTACTCGATTTCGTATTTATTATTTTGTTTTTGTATTTGTGTAGGTGTTTTTGGAAAAGAAACATGTGTGGAAAAATCGGCTCGAAAAGTTTCTCGGGGCACCCCCGGAGGACATTTTCTATGCGGACTCTCATCTTGGATAAGGGGCTCCTCAATTACTAAGAGGCACCCCAGCTGATGGATAAGGGCTGACCATCCTATTCGTTTGAATTTCCTGTTTTGGCAGGAAATTGTGTTCATGTTCTGGAGGTGATTTAAGCAGACTCAACGGCTGAAATTGCATGTGACGACTTCATTAAGCTTAACAGGCGAGGTATGATCAATGGCTTGGACCAGAATTGGCAGGAGAATTCGATTGAGCATATCAGGGAAAGATGGTTTTATTCTCGGGTTTTCAGTTTGAAACAAAAAATGGTTTGAGAGAGATTAAATTTCGGGTTTGGATTGGAACCAACTTGTTTCTACGAAATATGGTTGGTATGGTTGTTTGTTTCGACTAGGCTTGGCTGAATCATCGAACAGGGAAGATTTCTCTTAATTATCGTTAAACAGAGTCGGAATATTCTCGGGATTCTTCCGAGCCATTTATGGTAATTATGTGTGACCTGAGTGTGTTGTAATCAAGTTTGTTACATGTATGGATGATGACTCAGCGTGTTGAATGGGGTTAGGAAGCTGCAGGCGCGTGAGAAGTTAAAACAGGAAGCAAAATATTCCCGAGTTAATGGTTTGACAGTGAGAAGATTTCGGAGTTTATTACGAAGATATTTGGGTGTTTTGACTATATAAAGGGTGTAAGGACTCACATGAGGGGGGATCGAGAGTTGAGAGAGGCGACAAAGAGGAATAGGAAGCTGCATAGCAGATTTTTCTGCTGCTGCAGGGAAGAAGAACCTGAAGAACATAAAACCGTATAAAATTTTCGTTTTAAGGGTCACATATTTAACAGTTTGTAACGTCCAGTTTCTAACGATTATCTTCAATTTGTAACAATTATTGTAACAGTGATCTCTGTAACGCCTTTTCAATGTTGCGAATCGCCTGAGTTATATTTTTCTCTTTGTAAACACCTATTGAGCAATAAAAAATTCATTTGAGTGTGTTTTCACCATGTGGAGCTAGAACCCATCACTGGCACAACGGAGGAAGCTGGATTTCATCCTTGGGGTAATTTAATTAATTCCTTATTTATTTTTTTGCACCGATTTTAAATGATTTATGATTTCTATTAATCAATTGTTATCTTGTTAGATAATGTATGCTTAGTCTTAGGTTCTTTAGATACACTATGCTTGTAATTTACAATTTATGTTTTACGAAATCTACTTTGGCAAAGAATAGAGTCATTGTTTCTTTTGTTTTGAGCTATAAATGTCTAGGATAAATTTATGAATCCCATGAACATGAAAAGCAGTGGAATCCCGAGTCCCGGTCCCTCTTCATCCTGTGACTTTATTTTGTATATATATATTTTCTTATTTTTAGTATTTTCTGTTATTAAAACTTAAAATCAATCCGACAAGTCTGAGTGAACGACAACCTTTCTTACCACTATTAAAATTCGATCAAATTTTGGCGCCGCTGCCGGGGACTTGTGTATAGATTTGTTTTTAGGTCTTATTTTTATTTTTATTATATTTGTTCTTTTTTACGCCTTTTGGAATTTCTTATTTGTTTTCATATTTGGAGCAAGTGCTGAAAACAAAAGCAAAGCCAAAGAAGGAAAGAAAAGAGGAATCCAAAAGGAGTGAAGAAGAAGATTTTGTATATTATGTTATTTTATTTTTTTAGAAACTGTAATTAAGGTTTTTATTTTTGTAATATTTTATTTTTGGACATTTATTTTTTCTTTTTTTTTCGGACATTGAACTTTGAGACTTTATTTTTTTTTAAAACCCTACGGAAGGGTAGTTTTAAATATAAACTGTGTGCAGATAAGGACGGAGATTACGATATCGCCTCGGCCCCTCGGGTTCGTACATGACATAGGAGTCGTGGCCCGAGTGGACTTCAATGGTTCATCCCCCTTCTGGAACAGGAGGTAAGAATTATAAACACCCGCGAATCCCCTGTCAGCGGGTTTACTGGATGATTTTGTATGCATATATGTTGAGGACCTGAAATCAGATTTAATTTTCTAGTAAAGGGCAAGGCCTGGCCAAATCAAGATAAGGACTCGGATTTCATCACCGTTTCCTTCTTGCCCGCCTTAGGAACACGTAACCTACGCGAACATAAGCTTAAAATACTGACTAGAACGAGACCGATAGGGTAACGAGCTTAATAGGAAAGTCATTCGAAAGATATTGGTTACTCTTTTAAGCATGCTTCGAAGTTCATGATGGTTTCTGTGAGTTGAATGTGTGACTGCGCCGCCTTGTAATACTGGTGAGGCCTTGGGTATCAAAGCTCCACCGAGCTTCCCTCGCCTCTATTCAACTTACTTTGACTCGGATTGATTCCAGAGGGGTTTTCCTAAATTGTAACGAATTCCCTTTCGAAGAATTATAAGCTGGTCTAGAAACAATCTAAGTGGAGCCTTCATGCTTTTTGTTTGCTAGATAAAATAGGCTTGTTGTGGTCGAGTCAGCCTTCTTTGTGTTTGTTTAGAATTCCTTTGCAGTTAGGATGTCGAACTGGTATTATAATAGCCAATACAATGAGTATCCGACTGAGCAGCTTGGACATTATCCTTTTTATGACCATAGTGTGAATAGTGATTGGGAACGCGAAACTTTTGAAGGTTATGGTCCATACCATTGTGAGCCCAATTACTATCCACATACCCACAGGTCATACGAGCAAAACAATCCTTCTATTTCTCTAGAAGAGTCTCTCAATAGTTTCAATGAGTCAACACAGAAATTTCAATTATTTATGAAAGAGACTTATAATATTCCGCTCTCAGAAGAGTCTGTAGAGCAGTCAACTAAGATGTCTCTAGAAGAGTCCCTCAAGAAATTTACTGATAGTAAAAATAGGATTGTAGAAAAAATTGCTCAAGATAGTTTTAAATACCAATATAGTGTTCCCAATACCACCCTTGAAAATAAGGATAGTTTTTATTCACATAATCAAGATGACGAGGTTAGAATTGGTAATACTGCTTATTTAGATGGGGTTCAATCATTTTTATGTTATTATGATGATGATTATAATGAGGATAGTATTGATGAAGAACATAAAATATGTAGGCATAGTGATCAGGAATTTGTTACTCCGATTGAGCTTTATAATGATAGTGTTGTTTCTAGTACAAATCCAAATAATTTTAATAATTATTCACCTATTGAAAAGGATGAGGATTTGGCTAGAAATACCCCCGTTTTAGACGATGTAGTATTTCCTTTTCACGAAGCCAACGAAGGTTTAGAGGAACAAGTTTATTTCGAGTCTAGCGATTTAGAAACAATAGTTTTAGACAAAGGAAGTGAAATCGTAGAGATGAGTGAGGATGAACCTGACTTAGAAGAATCAATTGACCATTTCCAGGAATCTGATGACCTAGAAATTAGGGAAGTTGTGACTAGTCTTTCTAGAGACACTGAAAACTCTAAGTTTGGGGGTGATTATCATTCTCCATGTGCTTTAACTCTTAGAAAGGCCCTCACTTGAGACTTGATATATGTGCCTCAAACATTGTGCCAGATTACCTTCATACTAGATCTCCCGAACCTAATAATATCCAGGAAGAAGTTCAGTTGTTAGAAACCCATCCTCTGGTCGATGCGGTTTACCCAGGCGATAATACCCAGATTGACTTTGTTTTCCCACCAAATATTTTTCAACCAATTGTGGGAACGTATGAGTTCCAGATGTGTCAATTATTAAGTTTTGAGACTAAACCTAATTACTTTAGGAGATTATGGTCGACACATTTGTTGAACGAAGACCACTACTTTCATCGTGTTCAACTGATTGACTTAAAGGATCCGCAATTATTTAGGTTATTATTATGTGCTTCCAAGTTTTTACTTGAGTTTTTACAAACTCTAATACCTGAATCGGACCTTAGCTACGAGGAAATGCAGTCCATGAAATCTTTCTATTTAGACCCTTTTATAGAGCTTGAACCTGAACCACAACTAGATGTAGTTGTCTTAAGCAAGGGTATGTTCGGTATCTTCTTGGTCTGTTGCAGTTTCCTCTTCTTTTGGGTAATACTTTTTGATCCAGATGACCCACAAGTATTCCGGCTACTGCTATATGATTCTACGAGGTGACTAATTCTTCCAATGTCTGGATGAAGACTTTAAACTTAGCACTTCTTGGGAGGTAACCCATTTTCATGTGACACGGTAATATTCTTCCTTATTTCTTTTCCCTCAAGTGGTAACAGTTTCTCCTTGTTCATATTTTCAATTTATCTTTAGAACATTGAGGACAATGTTAGATTTAAGTTTGGGGGTAAGGGAGAAACTTCTAGCGTCACATACTATCCGGTTAGCTAAGTTTACATATTGTTTCTCGCCGAAAAGATGGAAATTGTAATTGATAGGGATAACATTCTACTGAGACATTAGAGAAAAAAACATTGAGATCTTTGAAATCCAGGAAAGAACTTGTTCCTTTTAGAGGGTAACCGTGATGGACCTAACCATCCATGATAGAAAGGCAAGTAGGTCAGAAGGAAATGCCAGAAAGACAAAGCAACCTCACAATGTAGCCTTAGTTACTGGATTACGACTCTCTCTCAATAGAAACTTATCATCATCAACAAGCGGAGCGACATCAAAATCTATGAAGAAAGTTAAAGACGTTTAAGGTTTAGAAGCAACAATAGAAAAGAATAATTCAAAAATCAAAGTTGAAGACTTAGTTACAAGAAGTTATAAGAGAAAATGATATAAGTTGTTGAATTTCATGATACCAAGACATCACAAGTTGCGAAGATCCAAGTTCTAAAGTCCTTCTCTCATGGCCATCCAAATTTTTGTCTTGTTATTTTTGTGTAAAAAAAAAATAAAAAAAATAAAAAAAAATAAAAAAAAATCATCATTACGTTCTTAGTTTTTTGTTCAATAAGGAAGTTTGAAGCAAGAAATTAAGGACAAAAGTTAAATTGTCAAGGTTCTACGAGATTCAAGAGTTTATCATCAACAGTTGAAGCCGAAGAAGACATTGTTTCTACTGAGAACTATGAGAGAGTCGAGGAGAGATGCATATTGGTTGCTTTGTTAGTCCTCTTTCCATTTGGCACAAGATCTTTCCAGCACTGGTTCAACTCATCACATGTAATTAGTCTAGATGTGTAGAAGATGTCCCTCTCATCTTTATCTCTCTCCTAATCTTATCCAGCTGTAAAGTGGATGCATCTTACAATGTTTATCTAGCTGTGTAGCGGATATCTCTTTATCTAGCAGTGTTGCGGATGTGTCTCCCCTTTTCTTGAGTCAGCTTTAGAGCTGGCACATTTAATTTCTCTGGGAATTCTAGTTACTTGGAGATAGGTTGAGAATATGTATGTCCTCATAGCTCTTTGGATACTTGTGACCAATTAAAGTCTTGGTTTTGTGGGTACACCTCTGGTAAACCCTCCCGAGATTTACTCGGTTTTATTTTTTATTAGTTTTGCTCGAGGACTAGAAAATAATAAGTTTAGGGGTATTTGATAGACGCATTTTTGTGTTTAATTTGTCCTCAATGTTTCGTATTGTTGGTACTCGATTTCGTACTTATTATTTTTTTTTTGTATTTGTGTAGGTGTTATTGGAAAAATAAACATGTGTGGAAAAATCGGCTCGAAAAATTGATCGGGGCACCCCCGGAAGACATTTGCTATGCGGACTCTCATCTTGGATAAGGGGCTCCTCAATTACTAATGGGCACCCAGATGATATTCACACCCCCAGCTGTTGGATAAGGGCTGACCATCCTCTTCGTTTGAATTTCCTGTTTTGGCGGGAAATTGTGTTCATCACTAACAAAAATTAGGGTTCGTGTTCTAGAGGTGATTTAAGCAGACTCAACGGCTGAAATTGCATGTGACGACTTCATTAAACTTAACAGGCGAGGTATGATCAGTGGCTTGAACTATAATTGGCTGTAGAATTCGATTGAGCATATCAAGGAAAGATGATTTTATTCTCGGGTTTTCAGTTTGAAACAAAGAATGGTTTGAGAGAGATTAAATTTCGGGTTTGGATTGGAACCAGCCTGTTTCTACGAAACAGGGTTGGCATGGTTGTTTGTTTCGACTAGGCTTGGCTGAATCATCGAACATGGAAGATTTCTCTTGATTATCGTTAAACAGAGTTGGAATATTCTCGGATCCTTCCGAGCCATTTATGGTAATTGTGTGTGACCTGAGTGTGCTATAATCAAGTTTGTTACGTGTCTGGATCATGACTCAGCGTGTTGAATGGGGTTAGGAAGCTGCAGGCGCGTGAGAAGTTAAAACATGAAGCAAAATATTCCCGAGTTAATGGTTTGACAGTGAGAAGATTTCGTAGTTTATTACGAAGATATTTGGGTGTTGCGACTATATAAAGGGTGTAAGGACTCACAGGAGGGGGGATCGAGAGTTGGGAGAGGCGACAGAGAGGAATAGGAAGCTGCAGAGCAGATTTTTTTGCTGCTGCAGGGATGAAGAACCTGAAGAACGTAAAACCGTATAAAACTGTCGTTTTAAGGGTCACATATTTAACAGTTTGTAACGGCCAGTTTCTAACGATTACCTTCAGTTTGTAACAATTATTGTAACGGTTATCTCTGTAACGCCTTTTCAGTGTTGCGAATCGCCTGAGTTATATTTACCTCTTTGTAAACACCTATTGAGCAATAAAAAAATCCTTTGAGTGTGTTTTCACCATGTGGAGCTAGAACCCATCACTGGCACAATGGATGAAGCTGGATTTCATCCTTGGGGTAATTTAATTAATTCCTTATTTATTTTTTTGCACCGATTTTAAATGATTTATGATTTCTATTAATCAATTGTTATCTTGTTAGATAGTGTATGATTAGTCTTTGGTGCTTTAGATACACTATGCTTGTAATTTACAATTGATGTTTTACGAAATCTACTTTGGCAAAGAATAGAGTCATTGTTTATTTTGTTTTGAGCTACAAATGTCTCAGATAAATTTATGAATCCCATGAACATGAAAAGCAGTGGAATCCCGAGTCCCGATCCCTCTTCATCATGTGACTTTATTTTCTATATATATATTTTCTTATTTTTAGTATTTTCTTTTATTAAAACTTAAAATAAATCCGACAAGTCTGAGTGAACGACAACCTTTCTTACCACTATTAAAATTCGATCAGCGGGCGACTGAAGAGGGCAAGAGAACAAAGCGCGGGGACAGCTAAAACTTCTAGTACAAAGAACACAGTTACGAGCATGACAGAGGACGCGATCGCCAAATATCTAGAGGCAAACTATTGAGTAACAAAACACAATGCCTATGATTCAGTAGAGCCACTGTACTCTATGGAGGTTGTCGATTACTCATATCCTGAAGATTATACATCGCCTAAGTTCAAGACATATGGAGGAAAGGGAAACGCACACGAGCAGTGAGCCGTTTCATATCAGCAATGAATGCATATGCTCAAGACGAAAGCCTTTGCATGAGGGAGTTTCCTAAGTCGCTGACGGATAATGCTTTTACCTGGTACAATAATTTGAAACCGGGAAGTATCAGTTCATGGCCCGCCATGATTCAACTCTTTTTGAAGAAATTCTATTCCGCCCAAAGGAGAGTCACCGCTACAGATTTGGGAAGGTGCACCCAGCGGGTTGGAGACGAAATTGGGAAGTTTATCACCCACTTCCGAGATTTCACACTTGAATGTCACGAGGACATCCCAGAAGAGCGCTTGGTGGAAATTTGTATCGAGGAATGGACGCAATCTTCCGATTAAATTTAACAAATTTCAAGTTCCAAACTTTTGTAGAAGTGGAAGAGGCTGCAACTCGGATATCAGACTGCGCGGAGGCATGAGCGAGTGGGAACGGCTGGAAATTACATTCGGTTAATTCCGCGTCAAATGATCAAGGGGGCGACATAGGTAAAGGAGTAGTTTCTTATTTTGGCCCCTATCGGGGAGGACAATCAAATAGGAGAGGTGGAAGAACAGACGGAGGGAGACCAAATCCTCCGCCACTTCCATGCAACAGAGAGCAGATAATAGGACTTCTGGAGCAATGGGTAGCTAACAAAGAGGAAACTCTGCCACTTGTGGTTATGGAACCGACTGCAGCGGATAAGATGCATGAACGGTACTTTCACTATCATAGAAGAGTCCATCATCCGACAGTGTGGTGTTTTTCTCTACGCTATATAGTGCAAAGGAAGCGATCCAGAGGCGAGCTAGAAAGAGGAGAGCAAAGAATTCAGAAGGATCCGCTCCCTCAGTACCAAGTCATGATGATCTCCCATGAACCTATAGAAGCGGAAACCTGGAGACCATGGGAAGATGAGAAGGAAGAAGAGGCATACGAGGCAACCGAGATGGCCACCTTCTCAGATACAACCGGAGTTGCTAGTAAATTCTCCCAAACAGTTTTTGCCCAGCAATTCTTTGATTCACTTGGTTTTAGCGAGGACCAAATCTGCTAAGCATCCAAAGCTATTGCATCCATCGCGTCTGGCAAAACGTGCAATCTGTTGCCGCGGGAAGCTATCACCTTCACTGATGAAGACATATGCTATCCAGGAGAGCACCTCTGACCCTTATATCTCACGGCCCATATTAACAAGCAGCCTCTCAAGCGAGCTTTCATAGATGGAGGAGCGTCCCTCAACATGATTTCCTTCCACACATTGGAATCCTTAGGAGTACCGAGAATGTCAATCAAAACTCGTGCAACGACTGTAAGGGGGTTTGGTGGACAAACCCAGACGGAAATGGGAATAGTACATCTGATGATGAAGATCGTACCTATCAGAGTTATTCCTTTCTACGTACTCTAGGATGACACCACGTTCCATGTCTTACTAGGGCGAGGGTGGCTTCTGAACCACAAAGTGGTGGCGTCTACGTATCATCAATGTGTTAAGACCAATATCGGAGGAAGACAATTCCGGATCCCATCCATGAACAATCCTTTTGGTCCAGAAGAGGCTTACATGCAGTTTTCTACACACAGCCGGCCGTAAACCAAGGAGAGGAAACAGAGCGTTTTATCACCTTCCCTAAGTGGGAAGAATTCCATACGGAGGTAGAAGTAAAAGGAAAGGACAAATACGTTTTTAGCCCGTTAAGGATGGGACCCGCCATGGGAAATAAGTGAGCTATAGTCGAAACAAAGAACACCTAGTTCAAACGCTTCTCACGACCAGAGGGCGGACACGTCTACCACTTATAGAAATTAGCCGGGGAAGCTTCCAGTCAACAACACGACTGCGCCATGTCATCGGCGGACGAAGAAAACATTATAGAAGCAACCCCACTTGGAGAAGATTGACGAGAAGAAATAGAACCTTTGATTTCGGTAGAGAAAATGATAAAATATTTACCTGAGGAAAAGATAAATCCCGATCCAACCATGGACAGACTAGAAGAAGTGAACCTAGGCTCAGAGGGAGAACCCCTATACGTCCGTATCAGTAAGCATCTAGAAGAAGAAGAAAAATTACGTTTGATTAAACTGCTTCGCGAGTATAGGATGTGTTTGCATTCACGCATGACGAAATGCCGGGCCTCGACAGCAACCTGATTGCACACAAGCTCAACGTCTCACCCGAGTATCAGCCTGTCAAACAACGGAGGCGTAACTTTTCTGAGGGGATAGAGTTGGCTATCAAGGAAGAGGTGGAGAAGCTGTTGAAGGCTAACTTCATTAGGCCAATCCAACACCCCACATGGTTAGCCAACATCGTCCCAGTAGAAAAAAAGAATGGTAAAGTCCGGTGCTGCGTCGACTATCAAGATCTAAATCGAGCGTGTCCCAAGGATGATTTTCCAGTACCAAACATCGACATGATGGTAAATAATACAAGAAGATATGGTATGTTTTCTTTCATTGATGGATTTAGCGGATACAACCAAATCAAGATGTCGGTGGAGGACGCACACAAGACGGATTTCTAGACTCCATATGGAAATTTCTTTTACACAGCCATGCCCTTCGGACTGTAGAATGCGGGCGCCACTTACCAACGAGCCATGGTAGCGATCTTCCACAACATGATGCATAAAATCATGTAAGTATACATAGATGATGTGGTAGTAAAGTCTCGAGCGCGAAAGGATCATCTTGACCATCTAAGGCACGTTTTCAACAGATGTAGAAAATACCACTTAAAAATGAATCCTCTCAAATGCGCGTTTGGAGTCACCTCCGGAAAATTTCTAGGATTTGTCGTCACTGACAAGGGAATACAAATTGATCCGGATAAAGTCGGAGCAATAACCACTATGAGATCACTGGCCAATGTAAAAGAGCTGCAAACTTTTATTGGAAGAGTGTCTTACGTTCGGAGGTTCATTCCGGGACTGGCACAAATGTTGTGCGCGTTTACACCACTACTGAAGAAAAACAAACCGTTTCAGTGGGGTGATGAGCAAGAGCAAACTTTCCAGAAGCTCAAGGACAGCGCTAGAGTCCTACGACCTCCTGTCAAAGGCGAGCCTCTCTATTTGTATACAGCGTTTACCAATGTGGCGATTGGAGCGTTATTAGCTCAAGACCTTGGCAACGACCAGTTGTGCCCAATCCATTATATCAGCATAGGATTCAGAGACGCGGAACTCAGATATTCAAGGGCAGAGCAAGCATGTTTAGCGCTCGTCTACGCCACGCAAAAGCTACGATCGTACCCGCTTGCTCAGGAAACCATAGTGGTGGCTACGGCTAATCCAATTGCCTACTTAGCAACAAAACCCGTACTATCCGGCAGGGCGGCTCGCTGGCTGCTACAATTATTCGAGTTTGAAGTAAAATATCAGCGGTCGAAAGGAGTACGAGGGCAAGCATTCGCGGACTTATTTAGCATCATTCCCAGGAATGGATATGACATAGATAAGTGAGGAAATACCAGGAGAGGTAGCGGAACTCGAAGAAGAGGAACAATGGACAATGTTCTTTGATGGGTCCTCATATGGATCTTATGGAGGAGCAGGAATAGTCTTCAAAATGCCCAAGAAAGAATTGCTATCGTTCGCTTTCAAGCTAGACTTCGAATGTAGCAACAATGTGGCGGAGTATGAAGCATTGATCCTCGGATTGCAATTGGTGGAGGAACTCAACATGGGAGCCATTGATGTCAAAGGAGACTTAAATCTGGTCACAAACTAAATATCGGGCGAATTTCAGGTGAAAGAAGCACATCTAGCGCCATATCGAGCGGAAGCCCAAGAGTTGATTGTAAGAAGGGGAATCACCGTCGTGTAGCATACAGGATGATCCACTAATAAACACGCGGACGCCATGGCTACGCTGGCGGCTAAGATACAATTAAACGAATTCGGTGAAGGCACTATAGTGGTAAAAAGGAGAGCAGTGCCCAGCACATGGAAAGAGGACGCCGCATTCGAGCTAAAGGATGACTGGAGAACGACATATATCGAGGACCTGACTAGAGGAGCGGAAGATCTAGTATTGCCCGTCAAAGTACTAAATCAATTTGTTTTAATAAGGGGAGCATTATACTTTCAAACATCTGGAGGCGTTGTATCACGATGCGTAGGAAAATCAGAGGCACAGGAAATACTGAATCGCGTCCATGAGGAGTCATGCGGGAAGACAGGAGGGATCCCGTTATATCGACGGTTGCAAAGGATGGGAGTGTACTGGCCAAGCATGGCAGTTCAAGCAGTTGTGATCCAAGAAAAATGCGATGATTGCCAAGCACCTCCGCAGCAGACAAAAATATGCAGCGCAGAGATAGTGGACTGGAGACAACCCTACATAGACTTCATCCAGCATGAGCGCCTGCCATCAAACAGACAGGAGGCATTAAAATTCAAAGGAAGTCCGACCGGTTCTTCATAAGTGAAGGCGTCCTTTACAGGAAGAGTTTTGGAGGCAAGGTATTACGTTGTCTATCACAAGAAGAGGCAGAAACAGTCATGGCTACAACCCACTATGGCGAGCACCAGGGTATGCAAAAGCTCTTTCTACAGCTACACGAAGCAGGATATTACTGGCCCACAATGGAGTTCGATACCGCCGAACACGTAAAGAGATGTCAGCAATGTCAAAGTCACGGATCGTTAATCCATGCCCCACATACTTGGTTGCATAGCGTAGTGACCCCATGACCCTTCCATAGCTGGGGACTCGACATCATTGGGCAGATAAATCCAACCTCGTCCGGACGTCACAAGTATATCATCACCGCAACTGAATATTTTACCAAATGGGTTGAAGATATACCACTCTGAGACTACTCAGGCGCAACAATTTCCGCGTTCATCAAAGAGCATATCATCTGTCGATTCGGGGCACCTATGATCATACGCTCGGATAATGACACTTCTTTCGTTAATCATACTGTCATAGATTTGTTGGACCAGTACGGGATCAAGTTCCACACTTCGACTGTATACTACCCGCAGGGGAACGGACAGGCTGAAGCTACCAACAAAACACTATTAAGAATATTAAGCCGGATGATATATGATCATCACATGAGCTGGCATGAACAGTTACCACTTTCACTTTGGGCGTATCGCATCTCCAGAATAAGTTCCACAGGCGCATACCCTTACTCCCTAGTGTATGGTGAGGATGCGATCCTACCAGCAGAAATTGCAATACCATCCGTGCGTGTGGCTATGGCAAGTCTCACTACTACGGATGATGTCAGTTGGTTTGCACACTTGGACACCTTAGAAGAATGACGAGCCAAAGCTGAGCGATTCACGGATAAGGATAGGAAGCGGACAACGAGATACTGTAATCAAAAGGTGAAAGAAGGAGTCTTCAGCGTAATTAATGTAGTGATGAAAATCGCACCACACGTCCAACGCAATGAGAAAGCAGGTAAATTTGTTGCTAACTGGCAAGGTCCTTACATGATAAGTGAGGCAGCGGAAAGTGAATATTATTACCTAAAGCGGATGAGTGGCTCCCACATCAATACCCCTATCAATGGCAAATGGCTCAAAACTTACTATGCTTGAACGATCTAATGTACGCCGAATGGACGAAAGTAATAAATATTATCTATATTATACTGAGCTATGAGTGATGATATACCCCGATTAAACATGTTAATAGTTCAAGAAAGGGACAGGCTCCGTGCATGGCTTTAGATGAAGTGCACCAATAATCCAAGAAAGGGCTAGGCTCCATGCATGGCTTTAGATGAAGTGCACCAATAGCCCAAGAAAGAGCTAGGCTCCGTGTACGACTTTGGATGAAGTGCACCAATAGTCCAAGAAAGGGATATGCTCCGTGCATGGCTTTGGATGAAGTGCAAAAATAGTCCAAGAAAGGGCGAGGCTCCGTGCACGGCTTTGGATGAACTGCAAAAATAGTCCAAGAAAGGGCGAGGCTCCGTGCACGGTTTTAGATGAAGTGCACCAATAGTCCAAGAAAGGTCTAGGCTCCGTGCATGGCTTTTGATGAAGTGTACCAATAGTCCAAGAAAGGGCTAGGCTCCGTGCATGGATTTAGATGAAGTGCACCAATAGTCCAAGAAAGGGCTAGGCCCCGTGCATGGCTTTAGATGAAGTGCACTAATAGTCCAAGAAAGGACTAAGCCCGCGCATGATCTAGATAAAACGTGCCAATGGTCCAAGAAAGGACCAAAGATCTTCCTACAACTCGATGAGATGCGCGGACAAACACATTAAAAGACATGATAAAATAGACAAGCCAATCAAGTAGCATATGTAGAATTCATTGATTAAGACAACAAAACAACAAAAAATTTTACAATAAGAACATTCTTAAAAGAAAAAATTTCACACGCCTAAGACAAGGGAAAGCGTAAAAAAACATAAGAGGGGAAAACGCAATAACATAATTTAAAAGAACGAAGAAAAGAACTGAGTTAGCGCGCCTCAATCGAACGCGAGCAATAGCCAAGCTATCTTCCATATGTTCCATCAGATCACGAGCATCTATAAATGCCTCAAGAGCCTCATCAACATCCATCACATTTCTTATCGAGGGGTCAATCCGGCTGGTGCTCAGTCGATCCGCGTAAAGATCCATAGCTTGAAAATATTGCACTTGATTGACCCCAAACACCTCCTCGCACTCTTGGACAAGTCGAGCGTTACCAGTAACAATAGCCTGTAATAGTTCCACTTTTCGTTTCCTTAGAGACAAACGTAACTCATTCACTGACTCTTCCATTAAAACTTAAATAAGAACGAGACCATAATTTTTGTTTACAAAACTAAGTTATATACCCCCCCCCAAAAAAAAGGTAATTTTCAAGCCGACTCAGCAACAATTAACGTGCGGAAATGAGCAATTTCTTGGTCCACATCTTGCATCATCACAAGCGCCTCTTCATTCTGAGTGGTGTCTACAGCTAAAGCTACTCGAAGATCGCCCAACACTTGATCCACCTCGAATAAAATCCGCTCAGATGCGTTACCTTGATGAGCCATTTTTGGAAGTCTCCTCTTGCTCCTCCAACGCTTTGCGAGCATGCCCTTGTACAACTAACCTATGAGTCTGCAAAGCTCTCAATTGACACATTAACACCAACAGTCGTGCCAGTTCAACTGGTTTAAGCGAAGGATGCATCAAGGCACGTATCATACATAAAGACAAAGCATAACCACGCATGCAGCGACTGGAAAGATGAGCAGCGGCAGCATTATAATCCGCAATAACTTGATCAACGTCTAACAGAGCAAGATTTATTTCTTGTAATAACTGATCAGCTGCATTCCGGGCGGAAGCAGCATCATCCAAGGCACTCTGCACTTCGAAAGAGACTGGTCCGGACGACTGAATTTCCTGAGCTTTTAAAAATGCCTCATATTGTCGGTCAAACTGAGCGCGTGCCTCTGCACGACCTGCTAGCCTCCTCTCTCTAATTAATTCTATCCCAGCTCTCACAAGCCGTAAGCGGTCTAGTTCTGAACCTCTTCTAAAGGGGATATCAATGCCGGCACAGAAACTAGTGCTAATACATAACCATGTAAGTGGTCATCCATATGGAACTTAGTGAAAATACAATAAGCAGAATTGAACAGTAAAACATCACACCAATACTAAGAGTATTTATAAAAAAATTGTACATTGTTGCATTTATTACTACTTCATAACTACCGGCATAACTACCGGAAAAACATTTATGGTAATACATGTAATTTTAATCGAACTTCAGATAAAGCGGCCTCAATAGACCTCACGCTACGATCCGCCTCAACACAACGAAAATGGTTAAGCATGCGTTACTCACGACAATAACCACGATACTCGAGAAGTGATAAATCAGGAAGACCGCCTTCACTCTGAATCCTCTTCACAAGGTGATCCGCAACAGATAGCTGCTCATGCCAACTTGCATTGTCAACTTCAAAATTATCTCGAGCAAGGCACATCACGCGGACAAGGTGACTTAGGTATTTCATCTCAAGAACCAATCTAACGTGATCAGCCATAATTCAGATAAGTGGAAAAGAGAAGAAAGCTTTAACAATGTTTCAGTGATTAACTAAAGCAAGCTCATATATATTCCAAATAACACGATAATCAAGATAATATTTATTACAAAAAAAAAGTGTCTAAGATAACGAAGAAGAGCCGGCAACAAAAGAACGACAGTAAGAAATGTCTTCGTCTAAGTCTTGCATCATCAACTGAGCTTCCCCATATTGAGTAGTAGAGTCAGTAAAAGCGCTACGCATTTCCTCCAACACTTGAGGAACTTCGCGCATGACTTCACTAGAAGCACGAGCTTGTCGAGTTATGCCCAACGTTTCCATATGCTTATCGTAAGCCATCCGGGCATTATTCAAAACCACCAGGTGATTGGTCTGCAACATACCAATTTCATCTTTCAAAACTAGCGAACGTGCTAACTGTTGATGGTGGATTTTCATTTGAGGCTAAAATTGTAAAAGCCAAAATTACGCGCTGAAATCCTGCAAAGGATAACGCCACTAATAAAATGATGAATACTTCTTTACTTCGCTAATTCATCCAGGTTGGAGCATTTAACAAAACCCTGTGAATTTGTAGCGTTATCAAATAATACATGACTAGCCTTGTATTTCCTGTTCCGCTGAACTCTCATTATTAGTGCGGCATGACGACTGAGTGTTGCTCTCATCATAGTAACATGAATCTCCAAACGTTGATAATGAGGTATTCACGAAATACTCGTACAGGCTACATCTCTCGGTGTGTTATACTAGCCCGATTAAACATATTTGAATCTGGACTGTCCATATCAGTCTCAGAAACAATCACAGACACACAAGTCGGCTGCACGATTTAACCAGCCTAGACGATCTCAGCAGGAGCAGGCAACCACATTAATGACCACCAGCAGGCCCACTTATGCCCTGGTCGGTCGAATACCTACCATGCCTTCCAAACTACCACCGAACACCAGCCTGAAGTTGGATGTCCAGACTGATATGGAGCAGCTTGGAGGAATCGTACAAACAAAGGCCGCCTATGGAAGTCTCAAGTTCATCACGTCCTTCCAACTTCACCGGCGTGGTTGGACGGCGTGTATCAGCCCAAAGCTGGTCGAACAAGCGTCGTGGTGTATACCGGTGGACCTTCTTCCTACTTGCATGACCGACTCTTCCTTAACCTGACCAGATTACAATATACGTTTGTCCGAAGTTGTGTCAGCGTGAATAATTGAGGGTCGCAGGAAATTCCACTAAAGGTCCCAAGTTGATCGCGACCATCCAATTTCACCGGCATGATTGGATGGATTAGATCGGACTCATAGCCACCAGGCAGGTATTGGCGCGTTCATCACTGGACCAACATGGGCCCCACATGGTCGGCCTCCCCAAAAGAGAAGCGTGGCTTGCCAATTCATCCAGCCAAAGCAGCGTGGACGTGAAACCCTAATTAGGGTTTGCGGCACATCACATGTGTCGCAAATCAGTCTCAACCATCCATCTTCGCAGGCATAGATGAAGGGTGTAGATGTAGATTCAAAGGGCCCAGAGCATGTCAATACAATCATCATGGGCCCGCCTACATACATGACTAGTCGGTCAAGACCAACTATGGTTGGTCATCTCGATTCGTGCGCCCAAACTAGGCATGACCACGCGTTTTCAACTGCAAATCGATCTCGACCACTCAACTTTCCGGACAAATTGAGTGGCTTTGATCAAATCTTCACGGGACAGTAAGGTACGGACGTGTACACAGGCCTTCCGACTGCATGCCTGGATGATCGGCCAAGACCGACCATGGTTGGTCGCCTCAAAACGCGCGCCGAAGTAAGCACGGCTTGTGGTCTTCAATTTCTTTGCGGCATGGGATTTCTGTCGCAAATCAATCTCAGCCGCTCCTCTTTGCCAGACAAATTGAGTGGCTTAGATCGCATCTCCATGGGACAGTGAGGTACATACACCTACACCATCATGCCCTCTACACGTATGCCCAATCGGCCCTGCCAAAAACGTGTCCCATGCTTGGATTCCACCAAGCTAAAGGTTGGTGTTCTCCTAAACCCTAATCCGACGGTCGCATATGTGGGTCGCAAACCATCTCGTCCGTCCAACTTCACCATCTTGGACGGACAGCTAAGACAGGAGTTAGACGACCAGTGAGGCATCACCACGATCACCGTCCACCACTCTTCCACACAAAGTGATCGGCCAAGTCAGGACTTACCTGTACAACCTCCAAACGATCACTCGAAGATGGCTGGACGTGATGCTATTTTAAGATGCTTAATCCGCGACTTACTCCGTTAAGCCTTAAAACAGCGATGCTTCACACATGATGAATATATTCGATGCATTACCTGCATAAAATACACACGATACTTCACAAGTATCGACTTCCTAAATAACTTAGTTATTTAATATAGCATCACATGCTACTTTTTTGGGTCCCACGATCCACACATTCGAGACATCAAACATGTCACAAACTGGGGTATTGTTTTGGCGGTTTACAGCATGCAGTGCACAACGCGCCATCACAAAAATGTGTCAGGAAGACATGGACAGTTAGTGATGATGGTAGAAGTGGGCAAGACTGATCGTGTGACACTAACACACGCAACTCCACTACTCCATCACTCCACTTTCTCCACTTCCCATGAGAGACGTGGGTTAGGCTCAATGACTTGTATAAGTAGGTTCTCCTCCCTATTTCCAAGATAAAGCAAGATAACATAAACCAAGTGTTGATACAACTGTATCCAAACACCAGAACTGATAGCTTACATTTTGCAAGACAATTCAGCTTTCTGATACAAGTCATACACAGCCAACACCTCCACAATCTCAGCACCTTCTTCGCTTCCCTCCCTAAGATCAACCCCATCTCCTTTACTTTGTGACCAAAGCAAGTCTGAAACGGTCATTTCTTGGTTTAGGCCGGAGTTGTACAAATTGATTTCTCGAATCACAAGCACTCCCGTGCAGTGCATTTGTTTAGGGTTTAGATTCATTTCTCATCCACAAACCCCAAATTACCAAAACCAGCAGAAATAGTTTTCACCCATAAACAATTGGCGACCACAGTGGGAGATTAATCTCTCGGTTGCAAAATTGAATTCTCAATATTCATTCCAACCTTCTCAATTTTGGGGATAGATCTTGGTTTCGATTCAATCATTAGCCTATTCATCTTCGGTTTTCATCTCACGGTGTATCTTCACCCGCTAGATTCTTCGGAAACCATAAATGATTCAGATATTATGGGAAGTGTGACTAGAATGCTGGAGGATGTCCTGGAAAATCAAGATGGTATCACTAGAAGGTAGAGCGAAACCTTCCGCCTTTTGAATGATATAAAAGCTCAATTACAAGAAAGATCGACATGCATTTACCCAGACAATGCAAGAAATGCTGAATCCTTATCTAAAAGTCATGCCTTTACCAGTGGAGATACAGAGAGAGAGCACAGCCGCAGGGGACTCAAGAAAGACGAACAACATGGTCCAGCTGACGACAGAGACTCGAGACAACTCCCTAGAAGAAAAGAGTTGTTCGGGATGCCACAACGTCTGCCGGATAAAGAAAAGGAACATGTAGATTACGGATCCTTGTTGGAATATTTGTATCTCAAGACTCTTGCCGAAGCTCAAAAGACTGCCCAATCCACAGTGACCTTTCAACCAAGTGAATAAATGCTCGAGAAGGAGAGATCAATCAAGGAACACGTGAGTACAGAGGATGGGAGCGTTCAATTCATTCACTCAGCAGTGATATTACGACGCCTTCCGCATTCCGTCACCCGGTCAAGCGATCCGCGGATATGATGACACAAACTGGTCTTCCAACTCCGTCTCTGAAGTGTGTTTCACATCAAAGCCACATAGAGATGTCATGACGTCCACTAGCGCAAGAACAACTAGACTCAAGGTACCTGCATTTCCAGTTCCCAATGAAAAAGATTTTGGAGATATTGGAGGCGTGGGTACGAAACGGAGAGGTGGAGCTTCCTCCTGTATAACGTCCACCGACCGATCAAGAAATAATGGATCCGAGATATTATCATTATCACCGGTTCCTTCACCACCCTACCAGTGAATGCAACTCTTTGAAACGCATTGTTCAGAAGAAGCTTAATTCAGGAGAGTAGATTTTCCTCTCTGAAAATTAGTGCGGACAATTTCCTTGGAGAGGTTGCTCGGGAAGATTCAGTTTCGTGCAAATGAGGCTCCAAAGAGCAAGTAAGTTCTATCAAGCAATTTTACGACAAAGATAGTTTTAGAATTTACTGGGGACTTGACATCCCACACACAGAGAAAGAGATTCGATGATCAAACATCATGTTTGTTTCCTTTTCACACGATGTTTACAATTTCATGTGACATGTATAATCATTCGTAACCAAGATGCAAATTCTATTTAGAATAATCTCTTTCAGAAAATCATTGTTCACAAAACTATCTCAAAAACCAATTCAAAATTCAACCACCCATTAGTTCAAAACCTGAAATCAAATTGTTAAAGGAAATCCTCACAATCACTCAAAAGCATCTAAAGAAATAACACAAGTAGGCGACACGAATCCTTCAAGGAAGGTCCTTCAGCAGCAACTCATCCTTCTGAGCAAGAGCAGCTTTCATCCTTTGGAGTGCGGTCTGTTTCAGCTTTAACTCCTTAGACAACTTTTCAAACTCTTCTTCCTGGCGAGCAATACAGTCTGCAGAAGGAGCTTCGTCTTGCAATTTCTGAAGCTCCTGGATTTCAGAGAACCCTTTGAAGAACCAAGGAGCGTTGAAGTCGTACTGCACAAACACGTCCCGATGGCACTTCCAGTCTTCAATAACCTCCTCAGAAACACTGCGACCAGTCTTGACGCTCATCCCGTGAATGGAGAATAAAGCTTCTTGGACGCGATTGACCAATGCAAAGCGACTTTTGAGCTTCGTAGTGGTAGTATTGTGGATGTGCTTCTTCCATATCATCGTGTATAACTCCTCGAACTGAGCCGACACACTGAATACCCCAACCAACACAGGACCTGCATGAGGGGTATCAAAGGGAGGATCGAATATATCCCCAGGAACAACATGTTGCATTGCCAATACTTCATCAGGAACCTTGTCAGCTGCAAGAGGCCTTTCAAAAGAAGTCACCATGACTTCCTTATCAATGGGAACCTACTCATGAAGATCTTTAAGGGGATCATCTTCAACATTAGAAGATGTTTCCTCTCCTGCATTCCTCCGGATGTCCACTTCACTCTGAATGTTGATTTCCGTCACGACCTCGTCTACAAGCTCATTAAGGTTACCACTTGGGGAGGAATTCCGTTCAGTCGAGGTTGCACCATCTTTGTCATTATCTTGAAGAGGATCAGTATCGTCAGACCTATCCTTAAAAGCATCGTCAGACTTCTCATGAAGACCAGTATCGCCAGACCTCTCGTTATGACTACGAGCCATTCTTGCGAAAGCATTTTCTTTCGAGATTCCCTGATCGCCAACAAAGGATTACCTTTAGTGAAAGTTGCTCAGGAAGAAAGAAACCAAGGGATCAAACAGAAAGAAATTTAAGATACCTGCATATTGGAGGAATTGAGGATCACCGAGCCACATGTCTTCTTCTTAGACCTCACTCCTGCTTGGGGACTGCAGTCGTCAGCTCTGGTTTGTTTACCTGTGAGTGGTTTCAACCGAAAATGCTCCTTCAAAACGTCAGAAGATGGTTCGCCGCGGGAATCTGTCACAACCTCCTCCGAGAATTTCTGAAAGGTTAACAATTGCTCCCTCCAAAATTTCTTATACCTGTCGGTTACCGCTGGTTTTCTTCCGATAGGCCAGAAAGGAAGACTGCACTGACGAAAATGCGTCAGCATTAAGAATGTCCGGGAAAAGTTCTTTTGGAGTCTTCAACGGACGAAGAAATGTAACACCCTGGTCAAATCCCATTTGCCGAGCAGCTCTGTCAATATTGTACGGAGTCACATTAAATGCTTCGTCAAATAAAGACGGGACATATCCCGAAATGCAGCTTCGCAAGTAGATGAGTTCTCCAAGACTTTCGGTTTCAACATCAATACGTAGCACGACATCAGGAACAGTAACAAAAGTCTTTGGTTGAACAATGAAGGGATGGATCGGTCCTCATGGACGAAAATCTATGAAGAGCACATTGTAGAAGACATTCACGAGCTTCACACCGGTTTTGGGACGTCTCTTCTGCCAACGAAGTATTCTCGAACCACCATACAAACTGCTGAGTGAAGTTGCAGGAACAAGAACATATCTTTTGAAATTTTCCCATAAAAACGCCTGAAGAAAAGCAATGTGGATATGCGACTCCACCTTCTTATACCCATTGGAAGCATGCATGTCCGTCGCTAAGGCATCCAGATGAGAATAATGATCCAAGAAACAAGGCACCTAGGGGAAGGACCTCACCTTTTTCCAGCCTTATAGCAAACATAACAAGGTCGCCTCTTATGGTATTTTTTCCAGAATCGTCGTCGAATATGTCTCTGGATAACCACAAAGACAGGATTGGAATCACGCTGAGATCGTCTTCCAACTCCTGACCGTGTTTCGGGTCTGCAGGATACCACTCCGACACCCACCAAGTGTAAAAGCATTTCGTGTCTTTCTTCTCCTTTTCCAGATCATCGAATTCTCCCTCCTTTCGAAGTATAGCATTATAATCACAACGTTCTGCATCAGAAAGTTTATAGAAGAAGCTTCCAGGGACATGCAGGTTCATCAATGCAGCTACGCTTTCCAGAGTAATGGTTATCTCTCCCCATCTACATATGGATGTATGAGTAGATGGACGCCACCGAGAAATGAAAGTTATCAAGCCTGCAACATCTTTCTTAAATTGAAGAGTGGCGGATGCCATGACCGTATCAAGGATTTGCGCTTTGATCAAATTAGCCTTAATACTCTTATTATTCAGCATGCGTCTCATCCATCCTTCATAAAGACCCAGCAGGGTATAAAAAATCTTGAAGTCAATAGGTGAGGGTGGATACTCATTTCTCCGAAGACAGAATCTCATCACAAGTGCTGAAGAAGAGGATGGATCATCTTCCATATTTTCTGAACCAGAGAGCAGGACTATCTTGTGAGAAGGATGCTTTCTAATGTTCGGAAAAGACACGGTGAACAACTCATCATCTACTTTTGGCATATCTTTGAAGCTGTCAACACTCCCTGACTTGGCATCACCATTATCCCCAGAAGACATCTTAACAGGAGCCCTTTTGTTCATTCTACAATAAAAGGCAGGGGAATCAGTACTTGCATGAAAACGCATGGGATGTCTAGTCACACACGACAGAACACACATTCACGATGGAGTACACAAGGCTGGGACAATCATACAATCAAAGCTGGTATTGGGTCAAAACAAGGCTGGTATTGAGCCACGTCAGCAAACGAGGCCGGTGTTGGTAAGTCCACGAAGCCGATCAAGATTATAGGGCTAATATCCCCAAGCAAGACTGATATCACGTCAGTCGAACATGTATTGGGCCACGCAAACAAGACTGATATCATGACAATAGGCTGGTGTTGGGTCACGTCAAGTCGGTATTGGTCATCAAAGTCACAAGTCTAGTGTTGGGTCACGTCAAGCCGATACAGGACCAATCAAGGTCACAAGTCTAGTATTGGGCCACGTGAGAAAGCAAAACCGGTCGAGGTCACGAAACTGGTATAGGGTCGATGTTCAATCAGGCGTACATAGTGGGACTCAAGTTCGACCGAGCATATATGGTGAGGCCCGCATTCATTCGCACGTATTATAACACGGTATTTTTTATTCATGGGAGTCGTGTCTACGAAATTCAAGCCAAGGGTTTCTCAAGCTATAACCTAAAAGCTAGGTTTTGCATGCAACAATGAAAAGGAAGAAAAAACAACATGTTCATGGATTCGCGACTTGTTTTACTAAGCAATCCTGGCAATATCGATGGTTTTGCTAACTAATCATGATATATCTTGCAAAAAGAGTTTACCTAAGAAATTAGGGTTTGCAAAAAAAAACAAAAAATTGAGAACAAGGGAGAACCGACGAAGTACCTACCTTGTACGTGTGTGGTGGCAGCGGCAAAGTTCGGCGACGACAGCAGCAACGGCGGCAGCGTCAGCGGAGCGGCGGTAGGAGTCACGGACGGGAGCTGCCAAACAAAACAAAAAAATGCGTGAGAAAAGAAAAAGGGGTCGGTCCCTTTTATAAGCAAACAATTGGAAGAATCCAAATAGAACAAGTATTCCTCTTTTGATTGGATTCCTCTTGTGATTCAGACGCCCAAGGAAGGAAACCGATCCCACCCAAAAATTCCATACTTGCACGGTACGATCACATGGACAATTGCTAGCGGTCGGTCAAAGTCCTTCCGGGTAAGCTTCCTTTATCTTGTCTTTCTCACATAGGTATGTCACCATCTCAGGCCTACCCCACAATAGTGTAACCATTATATGCTAGGCAGGGGACTTAATGTTGATGGTGGATTTTCATTTGAGGCTAAAATTGTAAAAGCCAAAATTACGCGCTGACATCCTGCAAAGGATAATTCCACTAATAAAATGATGAATACTTCTTCACTTCGCTAATTCATCCAGGTTGGAGCATGTAGCAACAATCTGTTATACCCTGTGAATTTATAGCGTTATCAATTAATACATGACTAGCCTTGTATTTCCTGTTCCGCTGAACTCTCATTATTAGTGCGGCATGACGAATGAGTGTTGCTCTCAGCAGAGTAACATGAATCTCCAAACGTTGATAATGAGGTATCCACGAAATACTCGTACAGGATACATCTCTCGGTGTGTTATACTAGCCCGATTAAACATATTTGAATCTGGACTGTCCATATCAGTCTCAGAGACAATTACGGCCACACAAGTCGGATGCACGATTTAACCAGC
Organism: Papaver somniferum; assembly: GCF_003573695.1. Taxonomy (NCBI): domain Eukaryota; kingdom Viridiplantae; phylum Streptophyta; class Magnoliopsida; order Ranunculales; family Papaveraceae; genus Papaver; species Papaver somniferum. The sequence continues at coordinate 17,586,783 of NW_020621603.1, read as the reverse complement.
CTAGACGATCTCAGCAGGAGCAGGCAACCACATTAATGACCACCAGCAGGCCCACTTATGTCCTGGTCGGTCTAATACCTACCATGCCTCCCAAACTACCACCGAACGCCATCCTGAAGTTGGATGTCCAGACTGGTATGGAGCAACTTGGAGGAATCGTACAAACAAAGGCCTCCTATGGAAGTCTCAAGTTCATCACGTCCGTCCAACTTCACCGGCGTGGTTGGACGACGTGGATCATCCCAAATCCGGTCGAACAAGCGTCGTGGTGTACACCGGCGGACCTTCTTCCTACCTGCATGACCGTCTCTTCCTTAATCTGACCAGATTGCAATATACGTTTGTCCGAAGTTGTGCCAGCGTGAAGAATTGAGGGTCGCAGGAAATTCCACTAAAGGTCCCAAAGTGATCACGACCATCCAATTTCACCGGCATGATTGGATGGCTTAGATCAGACCCATAGCCACCAGGAAGGTATTGGTGCATTCACCACCGGCCCAACGTGGGACCCACATGGTCGGCCTCCCCAAAAGAGAAGCGTGGCTTGCCAATTCGTCCAGCCAAAGCAGCGTGGACGTGAAACACTAATTAGGGTTTGCGGCACATCACATGTGTCGCAAATCAGTCTCAACCATCCATCTTCGCAGGCATAGATGGACGGTGTAGATGTAGATTCGACGGGCCCAAAGCATGTCAACACAATCACCGTGGGGCCGCCCTACATACATGACTAATCGGTCAAGACTAACTATGTTTTGTCGTCTCGATTCGTGCGCCCAAACTAGGCATGGCCACGCATTTTCAACTGCAAATCGATCTCGACCACTCAACTTTTCCGGACAAATTGAGTGGCTTAGATCACATCTTCACGGAACAGTAAGGTACGGACGTGTACACTGGCCTGCCGACTGCATGCCAGACTGATCGGCCAAGACCGACCATGTCCCATGCTTGGATTCGACCAAGCTAAAGATTGGTGTTCGAGCACCTCCTAAACCCTAATCCGACGGTCGCATATGTGGGTCGCAAGCCATCTCGTCCTTCCAACTTCACCAGCTTGGACGGACAGCCTAAGACAGGAGTTAGGCATCATCATGATCACCGTCCACCACTCTTCCACACAAAGTGATCGGCTAAGTCAGGACTTACCTGTAGAACCTCCAAACGATCACTCAAAGATGGCTGGACGTGATGCTATTTTAAGATGCTTAATCCACGACTTACTCCGTTAAGCCTTGAAAACAGCGATGCTTCACACATGCTGAATATATTTGATGCATTACCTGCATAAAATACACACGATACTTCACAAGTTTCGACTTCCTAAATAACTTAGTTATTTAATCTAGCATCATACTTTTTGTGGGTCCCACGATCCACACATTCGAGACATCAAACATGTCACAAACTGGGGGATACTTACTGGGGTATTGTTCTGGCGGTTTACAGTGTGCAATGCACAACGCGCCATCACAAGAACGTGTCAGGAAGACATGGACGGTTAGTGATGATGGTAGAAGTGGGCAAGACTGATCGTGTGACACTAACATACGCAACTCCACTACTCCATCACTCCACTTTCTCCACTTCCCATGAGAGACGTGGGTTAGGCTCAATGACTTGTATAAATAGGTTCTCCTCCCTATTTCCAAGACAGAACAAGACAACAGAAACCAAGTGTTGATACAACCGTATCCAAACACCAGAACTGATAGCTTACATTCTGAAAGCCAGTTCATCTTTCTGATACAAGTCATACACAGCCAACACCTCCACAATCTCAACACCTTCTTCGCTTCCTTCTCTAAGACCCCATCTCCTTCACTTTTGACCAAATCAAGTGTGGAACGACCATTTCTTGGTTTAGGACGGAGTTGTACAGATTTATTTCTCGAATCACAAGCACTCCCTTGCAGTGCATTTGTTTAGGGTTTAGATTCATTTCTCATCCACACACCCCAAATTACCAAAACCAGCAGAAATAGTTTTCACCCATAAACACTAACTCCGCCTTCATATCAATAGGATGGATAAGAGCAGATACAACATACAAAGTTAAAGTGCATCCGCGAAGGTTCGGACCCGCTTGTTGAAAATTGAAAGCATGGCAGTCGGCTACTGCAAGTTCAATATCCGTCGTCATAATTAGAGCCTCCTGAAACAAGCGCTCAGCTTTATTTCGAGCGACTATAGCGTCATCCAGGGCACGCTGGACAGATGAAGTGATACGTCTGGACATTCGTGCATCTCGGACTATCGAATAAGTCTCATGTTGCTCATCAAAAAGCGTACGAGTAGTCACCCTGTTTACCATCCTTACCTCCCTGAGTATCTCCACTTCAGCCTTTACCAATAGCAGACGAGTTAGCTCATGATTCTTCTCGTAAGGAATAACTAGTGTCGGCACTGGAGCTAGGGCCAAAGTATACCCATGAAGACGACGAGCCATCAGCTGCAAAATATAACTAGCAACCAAAGAATGAACAAACAACGAAAATATATATGGTGAACATCAAACTTTCTCACTCCTACTTATAGGAAAACACAGTGAACAACATATTCAACGACATCCAACCATAACAATAAATATAATCAAACCAGAAAATGCACATCCCATAAAAACACAAACCATAAAATCCTAAACAAACAAATAAATTTTTTCAAACCCACCAACAGATAAATAAATTGTTTAGGAATCATCATTAGAAAACCATCATTAGAAAATATCTAGAGCCACCAAATCGGCCTTCTTCCCGGTTAAGCGCCCATTGACCTCCTCAGCAGCCTCCAGAGCGGCTTTCAACTCCTGGGTAATACGGCCCATGTCCTCCATAAGCTGGTCATAAGCCTCCTTCTTTGCGTTCGCAATGGTGAGCAGTCGTTGATATTCCCGCTCCAATCCTTCAATCTCACGAGGCAGAGTGGTCCGCGCACTATGACTAGCCTTCGCTGAGTCCAGCAACTCCTTGATCCATTTAATGGGGAAACGAAGAACCATCAGGGTCTGGAGGTTATCCTCCCATTTCCTCAGAATATCTGGATCAAATGGAGCCTCCTACGCCAAGGAAAGCCCCTCCGCTATGTCGAGCAAGTCCTCGGTATCTACGATCAAGGAATTGATAGGCATCTCTTCATGGATGCACATATGACCAAACCTCTCCACTATGCGTAGGTAAGTAGCTTCTTTAGCAGAGGGAACCCAAAATCCATGCACTAAAACATAATGGTTGTCTACACCAGCCTCCGCTGGAGACACAACGCGGGGATAAAGAAATTTGGGATCCTCCGGGATAGCCATCAGTTCAACATCCGTGTTCACACTTTGAGAAATCTTGGGAGTTGATTTCTGCCGCTTGCCATTGGCACTGCCAGACTCATTTTCTTTACCATGCTGATTTGAAACGCTTCCTTTCCCTTGAGCACCGTCTCGTTTTCCCATGACCTGAAAGGGAAATGACAAGTACTAAGGGAAACAATTTTTAGGTAAGATACCTTAGCAAAACAAAAGGAACCCAAAATACACACAAACCTGATCGGAAGGAGGAGGAGAATTAACAAGAGAGTGAACTGATCGGCGAGAAGAAGAAGACGAACTTGATGCAGGCGGCTCTGAATGACCTGAGGGTAAGAGAAACCGAAAGCAAAGAAGAAAATAAAATAATCACTCAAAATATGGGAGTAAGGATGCATATATAGATTACCAAGTGTTAGAGCATAGCTCGGTCAACCTCGCATGCGTTGCTATCTCAAGCATGTTTGTCAATGTTAGTGATCAAAACTATGAGTCTTGATTTCTAGCCTACATAGCTAAGTCTCGGACTAGGATAGGAAAAGTGTAGTAAAGCTCAAGGACTTCATGGAGATTCAACGACAACGACGAAGATCTAGACAAGGAACCGTGGAACTTCATCAACAAAAAGGTATGTGGAGACTTGAACTTATATATCAATCAAAAGTCAATCTATTCTATCTCCTACTTCTGATGAGACAAAAGTCGTATGCTATATAGACTAGATCATACACACTTGACATTTCGAGCTGAGCATTCATTGCTTATCTTTTATCTCGAAATCATGTGTTGGTAAAGCGTTTCGCTTTAATCAGGTTTATCTTCACCTAGTGACGAAAGTCATGAAAGTTTCAATCGCCTTGAGAATTGCTCTGACATGAATCGGTCTGTGAATAACGGCTACGTAGCGTCCTATGAGAATGTCTCAATTATTGAAATGAGAGTTTAGATTACATAACCATGTATTCCTTGAACTGAAGTTTTCGAACTTTGTTGATCAAGAGAAATCGGGAGGACTGTGGAATTGGCTTTCCAAGTTCGCGAACCCAGTATGCAGACTCAGTTCTCGACCGAGAATTTCTGCTGGGATTTCCAAAACTCGTTTTTGTGCTAAGTCCGCGAACTGGCGTAAGTTCTCGAACCGAGAATTTTTGCTGAGTTTGGAAAACTCGACTGATTAACTTAAGTCTGCGAACTTGTTTGTGAACTTAAGGGGTTATGATCTAAAGATGTTCTCTGAACATGAAACATTAAATTACTAAGGAATGCTTTATGCAAACCGTGGCTATAATGTTCATGAGCCGATTCAATTGAATCATCTTTGTTTCAAATGTGTCTTGTGTAGTTACATAAGATCTCATAGCAATTGAACAACTCTCTAACTAGTTCATTTGAGTCAATTGAACTAGTTATGGTGAAGAAGAATAAGGTTAATATGAAATGCTCATATGGTTGACCTTTTTGGTTACTATGTTGAACCAACATGAACGTACACGTTTGGGCATGGTTTTCACGAACCCAGTAAACGTTTACCCAAGTGTGTGTGACAAGCTAAGTTTTCGATCTAACGGTTGAAAAATATTAGCTTGAATCTAAATCAGGTTTTCATCTAACGGTGAATATGGATTGCTTTGTAACTAAGGCAAAACCCTGATTTGAAGGTTATATAAAGGAGACATCTAGCATTGAGCAAACCTAATCCCCACACGTCTGTGTGCTACTAGTGCGCTTGCTAGAGTCGATCTCCATTAACCTTTGATTTTCTTCTCTAAAATCAGGTTAACGACTTAAAGACTTCATTGGGATTGTGTAGCCAGACCGATACTACTTTATAGTAGTTGTGTGATCTGATCTTGCATCTTCTATCGTACGAGTACAATCGATTGATTGGCTTGAGATCGTGAGAGTTCTCCGATAGGCAAGATAAAGAAGTCACAAACATCTTCGTCTCACTGTTTGTGATTCCTCGACAATCCGCTTGTGTCGTCAGGAAGGATTGTAGAGAGGTGATTGATTAATCTAGGCTATTCTTCGAGAATATAAGACCGGATTATCAATTTGTTCCTGTTCACCTTGATTTTATATCTTAAGACGGAACAAAACCTAGGGTTTATCTGTGGGAGACAGATTTATTCTTTGATAGACTTTTCTGTGTGAGACAGATCTGTTTATTATCAAGTCTGTGATTTTGGTTTACAACAACTCTTGGTTGTGGGTGAGATCAGCTAAGGGAACCAAGTGCGCAATATCCTGCTGGGATCAGAGGCGTAGGAGTACAACTGTACCTTGTATCAGTGGGAGATTGATAGAGGTTCAACTATAGTCCAATCCGAAGTTATCTTGGAGTAATCTAGTGTATGTAGCGACTTAATACAGTGTGTATTCAATCTGGACTAGGTCCCGGGGTTTTTCTGCATTTGCGGTTTCCTCGTTAACAAAATATCTGGTGTATGTGTTATTTCTTTTCTGCATTATATTTTATATAATTGAAATAATACAGGTTGTGCGTTAAGATCATCAACTTCTCTAATCCAACCTTTGGTTGTTGATTGTAGTTGATTGATCCTTGGACATCGGTCTTTGGTACCGTCCAAGTTATCTCTCTTTTATAAAGACTCGCAGGTTTCTATTTGCTTGAGTAAAGATCAAATCGAGAGATTGAGATAATAACTCCTTGAGATACTTTTTTATCTAGATTGAGTTTGACTCTCTAGTTGATTCTCTAGCGAAGTATTTCGGAGTTAGTCCATATAGATTACTAAACGAAATATTGGGTGATGTTGTTAGACCCCCGCTTTTTCAATTGGTATCAGAGCAGGCAAACACTTTAAAGACCTCAAAAGTTTGTGTTTGTAAGTGATCTGACTAGATGGACTATAAAGTCTCAATTGACGCTTCACCAGTTTAAAAAAAACCGCAAGAAGAAGTCTGACAAACTGGTATCTCTTCAAAAAGGGTTGGACGAACAAATCCAGATCAACCATGATCTTGTTGCAGAAATTGCAATTCTTAAGGATTTGATATTTGGTAATACTTCCTTTAAGAAGTTTAGAAAACTCAGTTGTTCCTCTTTCAAGAAAAGTCATAGGTCAGATAGTAATCAACGACAAGATGTTGAGAAAACTGATATGACAAGGAACCATTCAGACAATCTTCAAAGCATAGGCTCATGTTGTGATCCATCCGATCATATATATCAAGCGCGTATGTCCTTTCAAAAGAGTCTTAATGTTGCAAGTAATCTTTGTAAGAAAGCTAAACAACTGGTTGATTCTCTTAAGGTCCATACAACACTACCTCTAAATCGATAAGTACTAGTGCCTTTGCTTTAAGATCTACAACTTCCTTTCAATGGTTTCTTGATAGTGGGTGTAGTCGACATATGCCAGGTGATCTCACTTGGTTTGTTTAATCTGTTGACTATGAAGGAGGTCCTGTAACATTCAGAGATGGAAGTTGTTTCTACATCAACAAAAAAGGAACGATCAAGCTACCCGGTGTTCCAGAAATTCACGATGTGGTATATGTTAAAGGTATGACTGCTAATCTTCTTTCTATTAATCAAATTTGCGACAAGGGCCATCAAGTCGTCTTCAATGCGAATGGATGTGACATTGTTGAAAAATCCGGGAAAGTGATTTTGCAAGGAACTCGCGGTAAAAACAACTGTTATCTTCTTGATACTCAGTTCAGCAACCGCTGCAATTTGACTAAGGTGGAATCTACACATCTTTGGCATGAGCGTTTTGGTCACATCAATTATCGCCTTCTAACTAAAATCATTAACAAAGAACTTGTTAGAGGCATTCCCAAAATTAATGCAAAGATTGAAGGTGTATGTGGTGCCTATCAAAAGGGTAAGCAAACGAAAGTTCACCACAAATCATCACGAGATATTCTCACTAAATCTCCACTTGATTTAATTCAAATGGATCTCTTCGGACCAATTCAACAACCCACTGTTGCCAGTAAGAAGTATGCTTTAGTTATGGTAGATGATTACACCAGATTTACTTGGGTTGCATTCCTATCTCATAAGAATGAAACCCTTGGTGAATTCAAGATTATTTTTAAAAGGATCCAGAACGAACAAGGTCGCAAACTAAAGAAAATTAGAAGCGATCGTGGCACTGAATTCAAAGACACCAAGGTATTTGAGTTCTGTGATGAAATGGGAATCATTCAACAATACTCACCACCAATTACTCCTCAAGCTAATGGAGTTGCTAAAAGAAAGAATAGGAACATCCAGGAAATGACCAGGGTAATGCTCCACAACAAAAACTTTCCTTTAAGATTTTGGGAAGAAGTTGTATTTACAGCATGTTACTTGATCAACCGTGTGTATCTGCGGTCTAAAACCCTTAACAATCCTTATGAGTTATGGTATGGAAGAAAACCCAACCTACACTATCTCAGGGTGTTTGGAAGTAAGTGCTATATCTGAAAGATCGAGAACAAAAAGGGAAATTCGACACCAAAAGTGACGAAGGTATCTTTCTTGGCTATGCGTCTGATAGTCGCGGTTTTCGAGTTTATAATCTCAGAAAACAAGTCATGATGGAATCTGCTATTGTTATCATCGACGACATTAGAAATTTTCGTCAAGATAGTCCTCCTGCTGAATTGCCTCCAACAGAGACAATTGAGAAAGTCAAAGAAATTACAGAATCAGTTGAAGTTATCCCTACTGTTACTGATCCTGAAATTTCTAGTGACGAGGAGAAGAGCACTGATCAAGCCATTCCTGATGAACAAGAACGTGTCCCTCCACGACATCTTTGGGTTAAAAGGAATCATGACCCCAACAGTATTATTGGGGGAAGGGATTTTACAGCCAAAACAAGGGGTCAACTTCAAAATATATGCAATTTTGGTTGTTATATTTCGCAGATGGAACCAAGGAATATTATTGAAGCTCCGAAAGATCCCTTCTGGGTAAATGCGATGCATGAAGAGTTAAATCAATTTGAAAGACAAGATGTCTGGGAACGTGTACCTTGTCCTCCAAACGTCAATATTGTTGGTATTAAATGGATATTCAAGAAGAAGTTTGATGAATTTAGCACAATTGTCAGAAATAAAGATAGACTTGTCGGTCAAGGATATTCACAGATTGAAGGAATCGATTTTGACGAAACCTTTGCACCTGTGGCACGTCTTGAGTCCATTTGACTTTATTGTCCCATGCCTGCTTTCTCAAGATCAAGTTGTTTCAGATGGACATAAAATCAGCGTTTCTGAACGGAATTTTAAAAGAGGAAGTCTATGTCGCTCAACCTAAGGGGTTCGAAAACCCTGATTTCCCTGATCATGTGATGAAGCTCAAAAAGGCATTATATGGATTGAAGCAAGCACCAAGATCCTGGTTTGAGAAACTCACTACCTCTCTTATTAGAAAAGGATTTTCAAGAGGAGGAGCTGATAAAACATTGTTTACCAAATGGAGTGAGAAAAATGTTGTCATTTCTCAAATCTATGTAGATGATATCATCTATGGATCAACCTCTGAAAAATTTGCAAAAGAATTTCAAGTCTCTCTTGCTAAAGAATTCGAAATGAGCAATGTTGGTGAATTTAAATTCTTCTTAGGATTACATATTCAACAACATAAGGAGGGTATTTACTTATCTCAAGAGAAGTACGCACGTAACCTTGTGTCAAGATTTGGTCTGGATAAGTCGTCTCCTAAGTTGACTCCTATGCCTACTACGGGTAAATTGCACAGGGATGAGAAAGGAGCAAAAGTAGATCAAAAATTATATCAATCTATTATAGGTAGCCTTTTGTATGTTCTAACTACTAGACCTGATATTTTTTTCATTGTTGGTTGTTGTGCCAGGTTTCAGGCGGATCCAAGAGAATCTCATCTTGCAGCTGCAAAGAGAATCATACGATATATAAATCACACTGCTGGGTATGGGCTCTCGTACACTTGATACTAATGCTGATCTTTCTACTTATTCTGATACTGATTGGACAGGTTGTGTTGAAGACAGAAAAGTACATCAGGGGGCTTCTACTATGTAGGTCTCAATCTTGTAGCATGGCATAGCAAGAAGCAGAACTCTCAATTCCTGTCTACATGTGAAGCATAATATATTGCTGCCGGATCATGTTGTACTCAACTACCATGGATGAAACAAATGCTTGCTGATAACGGAATTGATACTGAAATAATGAGGATCTTTTGTGATAACTCCAGTGTGATTCGAATTACTGAGAATCCTGTTGAGCACTCAAGAACAAAGCACATTGACATAAGGTACCATTTTATTCGTGATCTTTATGAAAATGGTATCATCAGTATGGAATTTGTGCCTTCCGAACAACAATTGGATGATATTCTCACCAAAACCTTAGACACTGCAACGTTTCAACACCTGCGGCAGTCTGCTGGTGTTGTTTTGGTTCATTAAATCGTTTCATTGACTCTTGCCCCGTTCTTATCCTTTTTCTTTTGGGAAATTGAGTCTGAAACTCCAGTAGGAACATTCAAGTTCAGTTTCTGTAGGATTGTCGTTTTTGTCTTTTTAGTGTCTCTAGTGTTTCAAAATCCTTCTTTTCTTTCGAAATTAAGGTCGCTCTTGTTGTTCTTTTGGAAATGACATCAAATGGGGGAGAGTTCTTTTGAACTTGTGCTTAATGGTAATATCTTGCGGGGAGTGCGGCTGTGGAATTTTATAGGGGTTATCTTGTATCTTAAAACTCCTTGATGAATGCATTTAGCTTCGGCTTTATGATTGCATCTAAATTAATTTGGTATGAATTTTTCTTTTAGTCTATGAAATATCTCTTGTGGAAATTTCATTATGATCCCATTCTTGTACCTTTGCAATTTTATTGACAAAAAGGGGGAGAAATATTGTAGTTCACACTACAAATACATATGGTTTTCGAATCATTGTGTAAGGGGGAGTGGTTTCCATGATCGAGATGGGGTATTGACTAAGGGGAGTGATACATATCACCATAGTATTATTGTTAAAGTCGTGATACAATTGGACTTTGATGTTACATAATAGTACTATGACACTGTATAATAATGATCGAGAATCTCGATTTCTCTCATTGTTATAGCTACGAATCTTCAACAACGGTGATGCTAAACTTACAACCTTTGGGATCATTGGAGTACTTGGAAGGACGAAGATTTCAGGGAAAGTTGAAGATTAGACTATGGAATAGGAGCCACTAAAGTTTATCTTTTTTGTATTCCATATGTATTAACAGTTTTGTTACTAAAATTGACAAAGGGGGAGATTGTTAGAGCATAGCTCGGTCAACATCGCATGCGTTGCTATCTCAAGCATGTTTGTCAATGTTAGTAATCAAAACTATGAGTCTTGATTTCTAGCCTACATAGCTAAGTCTCGGACTAGGATAGGAAAAGTGTAGTAAAGCTCAAGGACTTCATGCCGATTCAACGATAACGACGTAGATCTACACAAGGAACCGTGGAACTTCATCAACAAAAAGGTATGTGGAGACTTGATCTTATCTATCACTCAAAAGTCTATCTATTCTATCTCCTACTTCTTATGAGACAAAAGTCATATGCTATATAGACTAGATCATACACACTTGACATTTCGAGTTGAGCATTCATTGCTTATCTTTTATCTCGAAATCATGTGTTGGTAAATCGTTTCGCTTTTATCAAGTTTATCTTCACCTAGTGATGAAAGTCATGAAAGTTTCAATCGCCTTGAGAATTGCTCTGACGTGAATCGGTCTGTGAATAACGGCTACATAGCGTCCTCTGAGAATGTCTCAATGATCGAAATGAGAGTTTAGATTACATAACCATGTATTCCTTGAACCGAAGTTTTCAAACTTTGTTGATCAAGAGAAATCGAGAGGATTGTGGAATTGGCTTGCCAAGTACGCGAACTCAGTCCACGAACTGCCGGAAGCTCTCGACCGAGAATTTCTGCTGGGATTCCCAAAACTCGTTTGCGTGCTAAGTCTGCGAACTCAGTCCGCGAACCCAGTCCGTGAACTGGCGGAAGTTCTCGAACCGAGAATTTATGCTGAGTTTGGAAAAATCAAGCGATTAACTTATGTCCGCGAACTTGTTTGTGAACTTAAGAGGTTATGATCTAAAGATGTGCTTTGAACATGAAACATTAAATTACTAAGGAATGTGTTATGCAAACCGTGGCTATAACGTTCATGAGCCGATTCAATTGAATCGAATCATCTTTGTTTCAATTGTGTCTTGTGTAGTTACATAAGATCTCATAGCAATTGAACAACTCTCTAACTAGTTCATTTGAGTCAATTGAACTAGTTATGGTGAAGAAGAACAAGGTTAATATGAAATGCTCATATGGTTGACCTTTTTGGTTACTATATTGAACCAACATGAACGTACACGTTTGGTCATGGTTTTCACGAACCCAGTAAACGTTTACCCAAGTGTGTGTGACAAGATAAGTTTTCGATCTAACGGTTGAAAAATATTAGCTTGAATCTAAATCAGGTTTTCATCTAACGGTGAATATGGATTGCTTTGTAACTAAGGCAAAACCATGATTTGAAGGCTATATAAAGGAGACATCTAGCATTGAGCAAACCTAATCCCCACACGTTTGTATGTAGTTGTGTGATCTGATCTTGCATCTTCTGTCGTACGAGTACAATCAATTGATTGGCTTGAGATCGTGAGAGTTCTCCGATAGGCAAGAAAAGAAGTCACAAACATCTTCGTCTCAATGTTTGTGATTCCTCGACAATCCGCTTGTGTAGTCAAGAAGGATTGTAGAGAGGTGATTGATTAATCTAGGATGTTCTTCGGGAATATAAGACCGGATTATCAATTGGTTCCTGTTCACCTTGATTTTATATATTAAGACGGAACAAAACCTAGGGTTTATCTGTGGGAAACAGATTTATCCTTTGATAGACTTTCTGTGTGAGACAGACTGTTTATTATCAAGTCTGTGATTTTGGGTTACAATAACTCTTGGTTTTGGGTGAGATCAGCTAAGGGAATCAAGTGCGCAATATCCTGCTAGGATCATAGGCGTAGGAGTACAACTGTACCTTGTATCAGTGGGAGATTTATAGGGGTTCCACTATAGTCCAGTCCGAAGTTAGTTTGCAGTAGGATAGTGTCTGTAGCGGCTTAATTTACTGTGTATTCAATCTGGACTAGGTCCCGGGGTTTTTCTGCATTTGCGGTTTCCTCGTTAACAAAATTTCTGGTGTCTGTGTTATTTCTTTCCCGCATTATATTTTATACAATTAAAATAATATAGGTTGTGCGTTCGTGATCATCAATTGGAAATCCAACCTTTGGTTGTTGATTGATATTGATTGATCTTTGGACATTGGTCTTTGGTACCATCCAAGTTATCTCTCTTTGATAAAGACTCGCAGATTTCTATTTGCTTGAGTGAAGATCAAATCGAGAGATTGAGATATAAACTCTTTGATATATATTTTTATTGATTGAGTCTGACTGTCTAGTTGATTTTCATAAAAAGTATTTCGGAGTTAGTCCATATAGATTACTAAACGAAATATTGGGTGGTGTTGTTAGACCCCCGCTTTTTCAATTGGTATCAGAGCAGGCAAACATGTTAAAGACCTTATAAGTCTGTGTTTGGTAGCGATATGATTATGGTCGAGTCTATCTCTAATAATGTACCAGTTCAGAAATTTCCAGATGATTCTAAAATCTTGGATTCACCTGAGAAACCTGTCACATCTAAGTCAATATCCAAACATTCTATTGATGTAAAATTGTTGATTGGGAAACTCTCCTAAAAGAACAGTTGGATGAACTTTCTGATGAAGGTGACTCAGATATTGATAGAGATGTTGATGAGGAAGTCTCAGAGTATGTTAAATTTTTGGATTCGTGGAATATGAAGAAGATTATAACTTATCATGTCACACCTCTTCTGACTCCTCTCTGTCGAGAAAACAAGAAATTGAGAAGATGTTACGCAGGTGTTTATTTTTCGAATCGTTCTACCGAATCGATCCTCAAGGATTCTGAGGAAAACCTACGTATGAAGTCACTTGAATGTGATAATATTTATCAAAAGTACTTTTTGCTGGAAGAGAAACTTGCAGAATCTGAAGCAAGGTTTAACTCCCATCAAACAAGTTTTTACGACAAAGAAAGCGCTTATCTCATTCGAGAAAAACGTCTTGAGGCTGGTTTAGATGCTGCTCTTGATAAAATCAAGATGTTGGAAGATGACTTGAAAAAGCTCAATACTAGTTCAAGCAAATTAACCACTATTCTAGGAGCAAGTAAAAATCATCGTGATACACGAGGATTGGGCTATAAGGGAATAGATGCTCCAAGTACTGGCAAAGAGGTAAAATTTGTCAAGGCTAGTGATTCTTCTCAACCAAAGGTTTCCACTGATGGCAAAAGTGAAATACATTCTCCGGCTGTTAAAGTTCAAAAGATCAAAGTTTATCAACCTCCAAAGTTAGCACACACGGATCGAGGTAAGAACATTCCTTATATTTGCCACTATTGCGGAAATAAAGGTCACCTGGAAAGGAGATGTCGTTTCCCTATAAGGAATGAGAAACTTCATGATGTTCTTGTTTGGTCATCACAAGAAGTTGTGAAACCAAGATCACACGTTAAGACTGATCCTCTTAACGTTACAGGTTGTAATTGTCCAACCTTTAGGCAAAGGAATCAGTGCTATGATAGACCTAGATTTTCCTATAAATGTCGTATGAATCCTTTTCATAATAATAATGGTTATCAAAAGGATAACTTCGTAAAAACGAAGACAAGATCCGATGCTCCCAATTGGAGAAACACTAACTTGTAAAAGAATAGTCAACCCAATTCTCTTCCAAGAATTCTAGAAGAGAGTGATGGGAAGAAGGTTCCCACTGTTCCTAAACGCACTCAGAAGTGGATACCGAAGAAAGACAATGTTGTTTTGAGTGTGAAAAGGAATGATCTTCCAGAAAACTCCATGACTATGGAAAAGGAAGTATCCATGATGTTGGAACTTAACAAGTTTTTTGGAAAAATGGTATTGGATGTGAAAGGTTCTAAAAGTGATCTCTTTCATGATAATCCAAATGTTACTTGTGGTGAGCAAGACTTTGTTCATCCCAACGTAACTTGATTGTGTTGGAAGTGCATCCTCACCAAGGAATGCTCTGCTTTGTATACGGTGAGGGAAGCACAAGAATTGGGGCACACAGATTATGTTTGGTAAGGCGGTAGAATTAGATTGGATTCATCTAAAAAGGTATGTCTATAAACTTGAGAAAGATTTGTACTTTTATTTGCTTAGAATAATTATAATAATCTTGCTTATCATTCATTTCTACCTAACTTGATCTGTGTTTTAAGGTTCTTAAATGTTTAGGTTTGAAAATAATAGTTCGGGATGTTTGGACTACATGGTACACATACCAAGTATGCATAACAACATTTAAAATCAAAATCCAGGGGTTTAAGTTTGCAAACCCGTATGCATACTTGACGTCGATATTCGGTAAACTTGTTTTGGCCGTAACTTCTTCGTCCGAACTCGTATTTACCTCATTATTTTTGCATTGTCTTCCTTATTGAATTCCCTTCAAAATGGAGATGAGAATTGTTGAATTTGGATGAGTTAATATTGGTATTTGTCCTGTCTCTTGTTTTTTTAGTGTTTGCTCCGTTTCGTTGCACTTGTTCTATTCTCTTGGACTTGGGCACTGGGAATCTTGGAGAAATCCTATTCTAAGATATTTTGTGGCTGTTACAAGAGTGATGTTGGTAAATCACAAAGAAGGAAGTTCGACAATGGGTAGTAGTTCACATTGTTATATATTCTTTAGTGTTCACAATCATCTCATGTGAACTATGGTGCATAGTCGTCAATGACTTTGTATGTTCTTCTTTGTTAAGAAAATATTTTTATACGCTTTTGGTAACCACTCTTGGTATAAATCCATGCGAAAAAGATTGATTCTACCTTCTAAGGGAAAAGATTGTTATTGCGGTATTAATCTTTATGATTTTGTGATATTGCAATTGTTCATGGGACATGTATTGTTTGCATACGTGAACTTGAAGGTCCCATATTTTGTCAAAAGGAAAGTCGTTCATGAATTAGTATTCGTATTGATGAAAGGACGAATGGACTTTTGACAATTACAAAAGTTATGCCTATGCAGTCATTTATTTGATGAAAATATGATGAAATCTTTTGTTTGACAAGGATAAAGTATATGATGTCGTTATGATGGAAAATAGAATAGATCCTTGTATGTTATCCACGGTATTGATCTTCATTGATCCTTGTATGTTAACCACGGTATTGTCTCCATTGTGTGTCTTATGTTGAGCACGATACAACTAAGTTGATTCTTCTTATTGACTTGTTGGTTGTTCCATAAGATGTTATATGTTGAGCATTGTTTGGTTATTTAGTTTGTACTCATGAGTTTTCTTTCTTATGTTGAGTACATGTACGGTTATGGTTGTCATTTATATGATGAACTTAGTCGGGGTTTCATAAGTTCTCTTATGTTGAGCCCAAAAATAATTAAAGTGATTACTTCAGTGATTAATTTGGTTATTTGTATTCCAATTGGATTAATTATAGGTTCTCTTGTAATTAGTATAGTTGAGTCTTCATATATTCCACAAATTCTTGTGTTGAGTATATGAACGGCTATACTAATCATGTTCTATTGGTTAATGTAGTCGTCTATTCCATAAGGTTTTACTTATGTTGAGTATGTGAACGATTAAGTTAGTCGTCTCCGTATGATTACCTTAGTCGTAGCTCCGTAAGTTTACTTATGCTGAGCACCTTCAATTAAATTGATCACTTTTTGTGGTTTGATTTAGTGGCGTATTCCAATTGAATTAATCATGGGTTTACTTGTGATTAATTTGGTTGAGTTTTGGATATAGAAAATCATCCCTATGGTTTTTGGTGTCCAGAGTAAAAATCCTTCTTTTCTTTCGAAATTAAGGTCGTTGTTGTTGTTATTTAGGGAATGACATCAAATGGGGGAGAGTTCTTTTGAACTTGTGATTAATGGTAATATCTTGCGAGGAGTGCGGCTGTGGAATTTTATAGGGGTTATCTTGTATCTTAAAACTCCTTGATGAATGCATTTAGCTTTGGTTTTATGATTGCATCTAAATTAAGTTGGTATGTATTTTTTTTTCTTTTAGTCTATGAAATGTCTCTTGTGGAAATTTCATTATGATTATGTTCTTGTACCTTTGCCAATTTTATTAACAAAAGGGGGAGAAATATTGTAGTACACACTACAAATACATATGGTTTTCGGATCATTGTGTAAGGGGGAGTGGTTTCCATGATCGAGATGGAGTATTGACTAAGGGGAGTGATACATATCACCATAGTATTATTGTTAAAGTCGTGATACAATTGTACTTTGATGTTACATAATAGTACTATGACACTGTATAATAATGATCGAGAATCTCGATTTCTCTCATTGTTATAGCTACGGATCTTCAACAACGGTGATGCTAAACTTACAACCTTTGGGATCATTGAAGTACTTGGAAGGACGAAGATTTCAGGGAACGTTGAAGATTAGACTATGGAATAGGAGCCACAAAGTTTATCTTTTTTGTATTCCATATGTATTAATAGTTTTGTCACTAAAATTGACAAAGGGGGAGATTGTTAGAGCATTGCTCGGTCGAACTCGCATGCGTTGCTATCTCAAGCATGTTTGTCAATGTTAGTGATCAAAACTATGAGTCTTGATTTCTAGCCTACATAGCTAAGTCTCGGACTAGGATAGGAAAAGTGTAGTTAAGCTCAAAGACTTCATGGTGATTCATCATACAACGACGAAGATCTATACAAGGAACCGTGGAACTTCATCAACAAAAAGGTATGTGGAGAATTGAACTTATCTATCACTCAAAAGTCTATCTATTCTATCTCCTACTTATGATGAGACAAAATTTGTATGCTATATAGACTAGATCATACACACTTGACATTTCGAGCTGAGCATTCATTTCTTATCTTTTATCTCGAAATCGTGTGTTGGTAAAGAGTTTCTCTTTGATAAGGTTTATCTTCACCTAGTGACGAAAGTCATGAAAGTTTCAATCACTTTGAGAATTGCTCTGACGTGAATCGGTATGTGAATAACGGCTACACAACGTCCTCTAAGAATGTCTCAATGATTGAAATAAGAGTTTCTATTACATAACCATGTATTCCTTGAACCGAAGTTTTCGAACTTTGTTGATCAATAGAAATCAGGAGGATTATGGAATTGGCTTGCCAAGTCCGCGAACCCAGTCCGCAAACTCAGTCCACGAACTGTCGGAAGTTCTCGACCGAGAATTTCTGCTGGGATTTCCAAAACTCGTTTGTGTGCTAAATCCGCGAACTCATTCCGTGAACCCAGTCCGCGAACTGGAGGAAGTTCTCTTGCCGAGAATTTCTGCTGAGTTTGGAAAACTCAACCGATTAACTTAAGTCCGCGAACTTGTTTGTGAACTTAAGAGGTTATGATCTAAAGATATGCTCTGAACAAGAAACATTAAATTACTAAGGAATGCTTTATGAAAACCGTGGCTATAATGTTCATGAGCTGATTCAATCGAATCATCTTTGTTTCAATTGTGTCTTGTGTAGTTACATAAGATCTCATATCAATTGAACAACTCTTTAACTAGTTCATTTGAGTCAATTGAACTAGTTATGATGAAGAATAACAAGGTTAATATTAAATGCTCATATGGTTGACCTTTTGGGTTACTATGTTCAACCAACATACACGTACACGTTTGGGCATGGTTTCACGAACCCAGTAAACGTACACCCAAGTGTGTGTGATAAGCTAAGTTTTCGATCTAACGGTTGAGAAATATTAGCTTGAATCTAAATCAGGTTTTCATCTAACGGTGAATAAATATTGCTTTGTAACTAAGGCAAAACCCTGATTTGAATGTTATATAAAGGAAACATCTAGCATTGAGAAAACCTAATCCCCACACTTCTGTGTGCTACTAGTGCGCTCGCTAGAGTCGATCTCCATTAACCTTTGATTTTCTTCTCTAAAATCAGGTTAACGACTTAAAGACTTCATTGGGATTGTGAAGCCAGACCGATACTACTTTATCGTAGTTGTGTGATCTGATCTTCCATCTTCTATCGTACGAGTAAAATCGATTGATTGGCTTGAGATCGTGAGAGTTCTCCGATAGGCAAGATAAAGAAGTCACAAACATCTTTGTCTCACTGTTTGTGATTCCTCGACAATCCGCTTGTGTAGTCAAGAAGGGTTGTAGAGAGGTGATTGATTAATATAGGCTGTTCTTCGGGAATATAAGACCGGATTATCAATTGGTTCCTGTTCACCTTGATTTCATATCTTAAGACGGAACAAAACCTAGGGTTTTTCTGTGGGAGACAAATTTATCCTTTGATAGACTTTTCTGTGTGAGACAGATCTGTTTATTGTCAAGTCTGTGATTTTGGGTGACAACAACTCTTGGTTGTGGGTGAGATTATCTAAGGGAATCAAGTGCGCAGTATCCTGCTGGGATCAGAGGCATAGGAGTACAACTGTACCTTGTATCAGTGGGAGATTGATAGGGGTTCAACTATAATCCATTCTGAAGTTAGTTTGCAGTAGGCTAGTGTCTGGACTAAGTCCCGGGGTTTTTCTGCATTTGCGGTTTCCTCGTTAACAAAATTTCTGGTGTCTGTTTTATTTCTTTTCCGCATTATATTTTATCTAATTGAAATAATACAGGTTGTGCGTTCGTGATCATCAATTAGAAATCCAACCTTTGGTTGTTGATTGATATTAATTGACCCTTGGACATTGGTCTTTGGTACCGTCCAAGTTATCTCTTTGATAAAGACTCGCAGATTTCTATTTGCTTGAGTAAATATCAAATCGAGAGATTGAGATATAAACTCTTTGATATATCTTTTTATTGATTGAGTCTTACTGTCTAGTTGATTCTCATAAAAAGTATATTGGAGTTTGTCCATACAGATTGCTAAGCGAAATATTGGGTGGTGTTGTTAGACCCCCGCTTTTTCACCAAGCACATTAAATAATCGCAACGAAAACATTTTAACCGCCACGTGTCGATATGACAGATTTAAATAATCATGAGCACAGTACCCTTACGAGATTTAAGAAGGGAAGAACTCTGACCCTAGGCACCGCTTTTAAGACCACTACCCTCTGGAGAATAATCATTAATAGAACGGTCTGATTCCGATTCATTCCCCTCACCTAACATATCAGAAGGAGTATGAAGAGGATGGTTGGGATCCTTAATCGTCCGAATAAGTAAAGGATGAGTAGAGTGAAGAATCATACGGGGAGAAAGTACTTCAGGACCGCTGTGGCTAATCGATCGACCGAGCTGACGCTCCACACGCTCAATAAAAGTATCGGCGGATGATGACCCCACTTTTGGAGTCTGCGGCGAAAACGAAGGAGAAACATTAGCAGTCCGGATAGAAGGAAATCGCGGATTAGGTAGCACACCAGCATCTTGTCTCATCTTCTTAGCAAGTCGATCGTCCCTCCATTCTTCAATAGGAAGGTTAATGTACTCTTCAAACATGAGGCCTCTAGATTTGCAGCCGATAGGCGGAGAATTCTAAAATACGTGGCGAATCAAAATAATTAAGCAAGAGACTTGAAAAGGAATAAAATAAAAAAAAGAAAAGGAAATACCTTAGCAGGAGGAGGATACACAGTCGAAGGAACTCACAAAGGCTTCATAGGAGGAACGTGCTTCCTTTTCTTAGATCCAGACGGAGGAAGAGCGCTACCCTTTCCATCTTCTCGAGAAGTCTCATCAACATGATCCCATCTAGTAGAATAGGAGAGGCGACCTTTGTTGCTGGAAGACAGCTTATACTTTCTAGCGACCTCAGCATTCAATTTCACTCAACCTGAAGCGTGCATCTCCCTAAAGTCCTTCTCGGTTAAGGGGCGGGGAGTGTAAGGAACTTTAATGAGCAAGTTAAGCACATCCGGATTGACACTATTGCGATATGCAAGACATTCCTTGGTAACATGGACTTGACGGCGGGGTTGAGGATAACCAAGATCGAAAAAGGATTGATGATCACTCATTCGAAGCCCACTATTGAAAATAAAACGATCAAAACTCCTCCGTACCTCCATGTCCTCATCCATCGAAGAAGGAAGAAAATCCTTGAAAGGAACCCCTTGATCAAAGCTTAGCTGCCGCGCGACACGAACCGTGTTGTATGATTCGGAAAAAAAACTCCCACCATAAAAACCAGGAAGGCTCCCGGGCAAAACAGAGACAAGCATATCAAATTCATCCGCCAAAGGCATTTCCGCCGAAAAAATCCTTCTTGGGGCTTGACTGACAAAGTTGTAATGAAGGGAACCAGTGTGACCATCACGGTGTGTAAAGGGGTTAAACTCCATACCCTTATCCATGAAATCCCTAAGCTTATCCTTAGGATACATTCAAGCTTTGTCACCAAACTCTTGGAACCATCCTTTCGAGTGATTTGCTCTTGCCGAGAAAGGGACAAGGGATTCAGATGAAAAGGCCTATATTTGGGAAAGCGCTCCCAAGTCCACGCTTGAATGAAATTGGCAGGAAGAAAAGTCTCAACCGTGTGGGACCCATCCACACGGCGAATATCACGAACCAGTAGGTCTAGATGATGATACAGACCACCCAAAACCATAGGGGCGAGCGGGAAAGACACACCACGAGACATCAATACTGCCATAGGAATCAGCTCTTTCTTAATAGTGTCCCGGGGACTGTACTCAAAGACATCGTGGCAAATCCAAAAGAGCAGAAAGGCAGCCAATTCCTCCCTTGCCCGGGCTAGATTGCAAAGGATCCCAATATTTGATCCAACATGAGAAGGAAGCCCGACGATGTCCAGGATTCTGTTTTTGGCCACCTTTCACCTCCTTCACATCATCATCCCCATCAGCGGGAGATGGATTTTGTCGAGCGGCTTTCATGGAAGATGCCAGGAGCTTTGAGGAAGATGAAATGTTCGCGGGAGAGTCATGAGGAGATGACGCGGTAAATTTACCTTTTCCTTTATCTAACGGAGTGCCTACCTCGTCCGGATTTTCAGTTTTGAGATCATCAGGTAGTTGATAAAACATGGAGTTCGTCTTGGCCTTGATTAAGCGGTCCCGAAAATTCCTATCCTTATCATTCATGGATTTGTAGAGACAACATCTGTCTTAAATTACAGTGCCATGAACTGGAAAACCAGTAAGCGCCACTACATCCTCTAAAACAGGAGTCGCTTCACCCCAAGAAAACAGAAATGTGTGAGGGTCAATTCCCCATTGTCATAATCTATCCGGACATCCCTGAACTTGGAGGATTCCAAAGCCGCCTCTATACCTAAAGAACGGATGACATCCGTGTTGCTTGGATTCGAGCAGATGTAGTCAATCCATGGCTCCCAAGAATCGTGTGACTCAACGGTCGAACGATGGTCGATTGTAGGAAAAGTATAATCTCCCCTGTGAACTACCAAGCGAGGAGAATCTTCGAAAGAAGGCACGAAAGGTGAGTCGTCCTGGGGACGGATAAGCCATTCCGCAGACCCGGACGGAGGAAATTGATGAGGATTAAGCATACGCGCAACCCAAATATCGTCGGCCGGGAAGAGGATAGTGCCATCATCTCCAGCGGGAGGTCGGATTTTATCTTTAAGAGTCGGATTGTATTCAAATTCGTATAACGTGTGTGACTCGAGTCTAGGAGGAGAATTACGAGCAGGGGATTCATTAGACATGCTGAGCAACGGAGGGTCAAGAGAGAGAAAAGGATATGGTAAAAGATGAGAATTCTGAGGCGAGACCTCCTCTATTTATATGAGGGTAAAAGGAGGAGCGTTTACTGGATAGCTTAGTAAATGCCGTCTCCCAAGAGTCACAAACTTAAACCGTCCATAACTCCCTCTCGCAAATCATGGCTCACACGTGTGACTGTTGACATGGTCTGCGACCATTCAAACAGTTAGGGGACTAATGTTGATACATGAAAATAATTAACCCTAGAAAATGGTTGCCCCTTAAACTATCGAGGCTTATACACTACGAAATAAGGAGACCTGGGGACTAGGCATGACCTATTAAGATGGAAGTCCTAGTCCATACAAGAGCATACTAAGGAAGTTGGGCCTTGGATGGAAGAGAAAGCCCTTTAGAGTTTGATGATTAACTTAAGGAGGGGGAAATGGTAGTTTAGTAATATATTAATCTTATGAGTGTTCATTCCTAAGGGGAATATTATAAAAGGAAATGAAAGTACACTTCTTGAGATCATCATTAATTACTCATTACTTCTACCTATCTACCTTCTTCTTGAGGAGTACTTTCTGTGATTAGGGCTAGTTCCTCCTTCCCACATTCTACCTATCAACACATGGAAATTGAGAGAGATAGGAAATCGGGCAATATTTGTCTTTCTCAAAAGTGTTATTTGAAAAAGGTATTGAAGCGTTTTGGTTTAGAAGCCAATTATAAACCGGTAACACAACTTATGGCTCAACACTTTAAATTGAATGCTGAACAGTCACCAAAACTAGTGGAGGAGCAAAGGTTAATGGCTGAAATACCGTATGCAAGTGTTGTTGGGAGCCTTATGTATGCTATGTATGCACTAGGACTGATATTTCACAAGCCATTAGTGTGGTTAGTAGATATATGCATAATCCAGGGAAGGAACACTAGCATGATGTGAAGTGGATTCTACGGTATATTCAAGGTACTGTACATGTTGGATTGAAGTTCTCACGGAATGAGAGAACTGGTTGCAAAGTAGTCGGATATTGTGATTCCGATTACGCTGGTGATTTAGACAAGTTTCGGTCCACTACTGGGTATGTTTTTACAGCTGCGAGTGGACCGATAAGTTGGAGGTCAACCTTACAACCAACAGTAGCATTATCGACAACCGAAGCTGAATATATGGCTGTTGTAGAAGGTATAAGGGAATCCGTTTGGATGAAAGGTTTGTTTGAGGAGTTGTGATTCAGAAAGAGCAAGTAAGAGTGTATTGTGACAGTCAAAGTGCGATACACCTAGCTAAAAACCATGTTTATCACGCTCGAACAAAGAACATCAATGTACGATATCACAAAGTACGGGAAATTGTTGAAGAAGGTGAAATTATTCTGGAAAAGATTGGAACCGCCAACAATCCAGCAGATATGCTCACCAAAGTGGTGACAGGCGAAAAGTTTAGACATTGTCTAAACTTGATCAGCATTGTGCATATTTAAAGACACCTTAAGGGTGTAGTGGTGTTGTCAAGCACATGTAAAGCCCAAAAAAGGAGTGAAGCATCTTTATGATGAGTGAAGAAGTGAAGCATCTAAGGATGAGTGAAAGCAACAAAAGTTTGAAGGAAATGAAATGTCATATTTCATGCCAAGGTGGAGAAATTAGAGAATAATGAAGTTGTCCTAGAAATCTTGCCAAGGTGGAGAATTGTTAGTTATTGGCTCCATTTAGGAAACACTGATAGGTGTTGTAAACACCTAATTTTATATCTAGTATTTATGCTTTCTTTGCTATTATCTTTGTGAATTGCATCTCTTATGTTTAGTTTTGAGTTATTAGGTGCAATGGAGTCCTTGGGAGCAAAAGAAGGAGAAAATGTCCATTTGGAGCGAAATGGCATAAAGATCAATTCAGAGGCGAGTGATACTGGGAGCCAGCTAGGTTGTGCAAGAAGGAGGTGAAGAATGAACCGTCAGTTTCCCATAACTGACAGGCCAAATTATTTGAGGTGGTTTTTATCCAATTGCCAGTGTCTAGTCCGTACGGTCAGGCCCAATTAGGTCGAGTTGTTGTTTCTCAGACAACTCAAGTTTTTCTTTCCTCCTCCGTTAAGACATTCCACCTTAAAACATGGTGAAATTCAGGGAGAGATTAAACAGTGTTTTGACGGGTGTGTTGGTTCGAATCTGTTCATGGTGATTGAACTGTGGC
Organism: Papaver somniferum; assembly: GCF_003573695.1. NCBI lineage: Eukaryota > Viridiplantae > Streptophyta > Magnoliopsida > Ranunculales > Papaveraceae > Papaver > Papaver somniferum. The sequence continues at coordinate 17,562,515 of NW_020621603.1, read as the reverse complement.
TGATTTGAGGAAGAAACAAAAACGAGGGTTTCTGTGGTGTTGGAAGAAGAAGATGGTGACGAGATGGAGGTAGGAATTGAAGCTGAGACAAAGAAAATTGCATTGGTTTGTATTTGATTTCAATACGGCAGTAGATGAACTTGATTCGGTGAAGAAATTGTTGGATCTGATTTGGATTTGGTCACAGTTGAAGAAATTAGAGAGAAAATCTGAGTTTGCTGGTGGTAACTGAAGTTTTGAGGCTAAAAAGGGGTTCGATGTCAAGAACAAGGTGCTGCTACTATGAGCTGAAGAATGACTGCAACGGAAGATGATGGTGGTCTGCGATTGCAGGTTAGCATGGGTTACAATTGGGTTCTTGTCATTCAAGATGGAGGAGAGTAAGGATGAACTATTGGTGATGGGACTGTTGTGTTGGTGGAATTGAAGTTGCAGGTGGCCAGGAGAACTGGATATGCTTACTTGTGGTGGATATGATGTTGGTTTTTGGTCTGAACTGAAACTGCAGATGAGTGTTGCCTTGTAACTGAAATAGGTGGTGCTATTGAAGCACATGAATGGGCACTGATGCTGGTTCAAGAGATTTGTTTGAAGCGAAATGAGAAGATGAATTACAGATGAGTTGCAGGCATGAATGATTGAATGGGTTGTATGATTGAAGCTGCAGTTCAGTTACTGGTGGTGCTTGAAGTGAAGGCACAGGGAATGGAATGCTGGTTGATGTTACAGGAAATGGGTTCAAGCTGAAACGGAGTTGTGCTGCTCTGGTGGTGTTTGTAGCCAAGGATATTGAGTGAGCATGTGGAGCTGGCGATACAAGGGACAGAGCTGAAGCTGTTGTCAAGAATTAGCTCAGATTTGTGTGCTTCCATGGATTCTGGTTATGAGATGGGAAGTCTAGGTTTAAGAGACTTCAGGTGGATGCGAAAGCTACAAATGGGCCTGAGGAGGAACTGAAGAGTATGTAGAGCTGCTAATGGTTATATAGTTGGAATTGCAGGTGATAAAGGCTCTGGAGATTGTTACAAGACAGTGCAGGTTAAGAGTTGAAGAAACTGGAGCTGAAATGAAGCGAGATACATGGAACTGAAGGTGTTGAACTGTGGTGCTGCTGTTGTGCAACCCAGGTTTGAAGACAAGGAAATTTGGAAGATGGTCTGAGGCAGATAAGAACGGAATGGTGTTACTGTTGAAATGTCTAGATGTATGTCAAGAAGCTATAGATTGTTTTATTAAGAAGCAGTTGGAACTGATGCTGTATGTTTACAGTGGAGTCATGGGAGAGTGCGAGGCTGAGATGGTACTTGTTGCAGCTGAGATTAAGAAATGGAAGTGATGTTACAAAAGGCAGTTCAGGTGCGGGCTTTGATGATGGTGATTGCAATGGAACTGTGGGGTTTGTGCTCAACATGAAACTGCAGGTGGAGTAGGTACTGGATGTCTACAAGGGTTTCAGGCAAGGAGATGCAGAGAGCTGGCTCTGCGAGTTGCCATGCCATTGTAGGAGGTTGTGTTGGTGATATTAGATGAGATGGAGCTGGTGATACAGTGTTGTCAAGAGCTGCTCAGATTTGCATTTCAGGAGTATTGTGCTGCATAGATGAACTTCAAGTTGCAGGGGAAGTAATGTACAAAGATGGTGCAAAATGGCTTAGGCTTGTGCAAGAGAGGTTGGCAGCAGGCCAAAATGGCGCAACAGAAGACTGTGGCCTGAGCAATTACTCAGACCAGTTAGCCTAGTCAGTTCACCTGACTATCTGACTCGTGTCTGACATGGTTCTGACTCGGTCTGCTTGACCCGAGTTGATTTCTCGAGCTGACTCGTTGACCGGTGACCGGGGTGGACTTTGCCGGTCACCTGAGCTACTTCCCGGTGACTTCTCCAGCCAATTTCCGGCCATTTAACCAGTTTTCCGGCGACGATTTTTGGACATATTTTCTACATGTGTGTATTCACATATGGACTTGGTGGACCACATTGGATTTGGGATTTTGGAGGATTGACCTAGTTTTGGAAAGATGAAAAGCTACAAAAGGAGAAAGTTTCTACTTTCTTTGGATCACGTATTTTCTACTTGGAGGACTGGAGAGCGGTGACTAGGGTTTGCTTTCATTTTGTTTTCATCTTCTTCATTTTTATTATTGATTATGATGAACTCAAAAGCTATGAGTAGCTAAACAACTATTATTGGTTATGGGATAAAGTTGATTTCATGATATTGCTTCAATGAATTAGTTTTGTCTTAATAATTTATTATTTATGATTCATGGTTTATATTGTCATATGATTTGATTGTTTGTTTGACAGAGTCCGGAATGAATCCGATTTGCATTCATTTCTAAAGCTATATTAGGGTTTTCAATACGAAAAAGTTGTTTATCCTGATTCGAAGTAGCATAATTGTGGGTAGTGCTTGTAGTGATATATCCTATTAGTCACAAATGAATCATAACCTTGGTTAAATTGAATTAGTGCTTTTACATGTTTGATTGCCTTGATTAGTCTTATTCCATAGAACTTAGTGTTTTTAGGGAGTTAAACTTAATTGTGCTTTTACACTTTAGGTTGTTTTCTAGGAAGAATTCACATATGCATCTTTTTATGTGGTTGTGATGAAATCAGGGAATTAGCGGGATATTTTGCGATCAAGGTATCCTAGGACTTTTAATAAATGAGAGATTAAAATATCAATTCTAGTCATTGATGAAAATACATGTTTGTGAATGATACTATCACATGACCAATATCTTCTTCTTATTGATTACTTTCATATTTTATTGCTTCCAATTGTTTTTATTACTTTCCTAAAACAAAAATCCCCCCTGGTTATTTAAGAATCTGAAAATTGCATAACAACAATTGCCTCTTTGTGGAAACGAACTCTTTCTTATCACATACTTCATTTATTTTAGTTAAGTAAGAAAGTGAAATTATTTTTGACGCATACGACTGCGATCAAATTTTGGCGCCGTTGCCGGGGAGGCATATTGATTGTTATTAAGTTTTTAGTTTCTTATCATCATTTCTGCTTTCATATTTGCTTTTTGTTTCTTGTCTTGTTACTCACTTGTTTGCGAGAATTGTTTTCAGGTACCTAATCCTTGGCTTCTAAAGATTGGAACTATCCAAGGTGCGGAATAGTTACTCGAAGAGGCACAATACTCCAACCAAATCAAGACACAACGGAAGAACAAGAGTTAGAAGTGGAAGAAGAGTTACAACTAGAAGAAGAACAAGAGGTTTCATTCGTAGAAGAAGCACTAGCTGAAGAAGAAGAAGAAGAAGAAGCAATGGGTGATGCAAATCGTACACTCAAGGACTTGGCTTCTCATAGGCTTGATGCACAACAATGGTGTATCCAAACTAACTCAACCTTCGAGATCAAGCCGGGGTTGCTTAGAGAGTTACCAAAGTTCCATGGCATGGTGAATGAAGATCCAAACAAGCATCTTATGGAATTCCATATCATTGTCAAGGCCATGCTTCCAACGGAGACTGATGCCGATGGCGCAATGTTGAAAGTTTTCACATTTTCTATGGTGGACAGCGCTAAGGATTGGTTGTACTGTTTTCCATATGGAAGTTTCACTACATGGAACGGGTTGAAGAAACTCTTTCTAGAGAGGTATTTTCCTGCGTCAAAAGATACCCAAATTCGCAAAGAGATATGTGGGATAAAGCAAAATTTTGGAGAATCTTTGTATGAATGTTGGGAGAGATACAAGAGATTGGTGGCAAGCTATCCGCACCACCAATTCAGTAACGATATGATAGTCCAATACTTCTACGAAGGTCTCCAATCAAGTGATAGATATCTTCTTGATGCAGCGGGTGGTAGTGCACTAGTGAACAAGACGATGGCCCAAGCTACCGAGTTGACTGAAAGCATGGATGCAAACTCGCAACAATTCTACACAAGAGGTGAACCAATGGTTAGGCGAGTGCATGAAGTTACGGATTCATCATCACACCGTGATCAAAGGATGGATAATATGGAGCAAATTATGGAAAAGATAGCTGCAGTTATTTTACCTTCATATGGTGAAGAGTTGGAGCAAGCTAGTGCGGTCTTTCCAAATCAGCAAAGATGGTATGATCCCTATTCCAACACTTACAATCCGGGAAGGAGAAATCATCTAAATTTTAGTTATGCCAACAAGCAAGGTGCAGTCTAACAATCTACTTTCAACCGTCCGAGTGGATTTCAACCGCAACAACAACGATTTCAGCAACCGCAACCACAACAATCAATGCAAAATCAAGGTTTGGATATCGATGCAAAGCTTCAAACTATGATGCAAGGCATTTCTACTATGTTTAAAGAAAGTCAGCAGGAAACTAAGAGTGTTATCAAGGATTTGCAGATACAAATGGGCTCCATAGCGATGGACATAAACAAATTGAAGGCACAAAATAGTGGGAAGCTCCCTTCTCAACCCATTAACCCAAAATAGGGTGTCAATGCTATTACATTGAGAAGTGGTACACAACTTGTGCAACCCGAGGTTACTGATTCGGGCAAGGTGGAAACACCAAAGGAACCTGTTTTGGAGGAGAAGAGTGATGATTCTCCCCAAACTTCTGAGGTACCTATTTCTAACTCTAAAACTCCGGTTTCTACTTATGTTCCCCCTTTACCTTTTCCTCGCAGATTTGCAAACTCCAAGAAGGCGGAACTAGAAAATGAAATTTTAGACGTTCTTAAAAAGATCCATGTGAACATACCACTCATAGATGCGATCAAGCAAGTTCCCAAGTATGCAAAGTGTTGAAGGACTTGTGTACCAATAAGCAAAGGCTCAAAGGCAATGAAGTGCTAAATGTGGGGTAGAATTCTTCGGCAATCTTACAACACAAACTCCCACTGAAATGTAAGGATCCCGGTAGCTTTGACATTCCAGTCACAATTGGTAATGCCACATTTAACAAAGCTATGTTGGATTTAGGTGCATCCGTTAATGTTATGCCTGCATCTATGTACAATTCACTTGAGTTAGGTCCTCTTAAAAAGGCTGAAATTTTATTGCAATTAGCCGACCGCTCTAATGTTTACCCAATGGGTATTGTTGAGGATGTTCTTGTGCAGGTTAATCAATTAGTATTTCCAGCTGACTTTTGCGTGTTAGAGATGAATGAAGGGTCACCGGACTCGTCTCTTCCATTGCTACTTGGGCGTCCCTTCATGAAAACGGCGAAAACCATTATTGATGTGGACAAGGGAACGCTAACTATGGAGTTTGATGGAGAAACAATACGTTTCAACATTTTCGAGACGATGAGATATCCTAGTTATGTCCACTCTTGTTTCTCCATTGATGTTATGGATACATTGGCAGAACAAGTGTTTGAATTGATTGGTGAAGATGCTTTGGAAACCGTTTTAACTACATCCATGGATAATGGTGTATAGTGTGGTAATGAAGTCAAGGAAGCCCTTGGTGATCTTAATTCACTACAAGGATGCCCGGAAACTCATAATATATCTTTTATTTCCTTACCATGCAGTGATGAAAAGCTTGTACCTTTGATTGTTAAATCTCCAAAGTTAGAATTGAAACCTCTTCCCGACCACTTAAAGTACTTGTAATTGGGTGACAAGGAATATTTACCTGTGATTGTTTCTAACAAGCTTAGTGAATTACAAGAGAAAAAACTTCTAAGGGTGCTAAGGAAGTACAAGACGGCCATTGGATGGACAATTGCTGATATCAAGGGTATAAGCCCTGCCGTTTGTATGCACAAAATCCGTTTGGAGGACGATGCAAAGCCTACAAGGGAAGCGCAACGTCGTTTGAACCCCCCTATGATGGAAGTTGTGAAAAGGAGATACTCAATATTTTGGACGTGGGTGTGATCTACCCCATATCCAATAGTAAGTGGGTGAGCCCAGTACAAGTAGTACCAAAAAAATCAGGTATGACGGTGGTGGAGAATGATAAGAACGAACTTGTCCCAACTCGTGTGCAAACCGGTTGAAGGGTTTGTATTGATTACAGGAAATTGAATGCCACCACTAGGAAGGATCATTTTCCATTGCCTTTTATTGATCAAATGCTTGAACGTTTATCCGGACACTCTTACTATTGCTTCCTTGATGGCTATTCAGGTTACAATCAGATTGTGATAGCGCCAGAGGATCAAGAGAAAACCACTTTCACTTGTCCTTTTGGTACTTTTGCTTATAGAAGGATGCCTTTTGGCTTGTGCAATGCTCCATCTACCTTTCAAAGGTGTATGGTAAGTATCTTTTCAGAATATGTTGAAAACATAATTGAAGTGTTCATGGACGATTTTAGTGTATATCGTGATTCATCTGACCTTTACTTGCACAACTTGTCACTAATCCTTGAACGATGTGTTGAAACAAATCTTGTGCTAAATTGGGAGAAGTGCTATTTCATGGTAACTCATGGCATAGTTTTAGGCCATATAATATCTTCTAAAGGCTTGCAAGTCAATAAATCTAAAATAAACCTTATTCGTACTTTAACCCCTCCCACTACGGTGAGGAAGATACGCTCTTTTCTTGGTCATGCAGGTTTTTATCGTAGATTTATCAAGGATGTTTCCAAGATAGCATCACCACTTTGCAACTTATTGCAAAAAGATGTGGTTTTTAACTTTGATGAAAAGTGTATGGCGGCATTCAATCGTTTTAAAGAAATTTTGATTTCAGCCCCTATCATTAAACCACCGGATTGGAGCAAGCCTTTTGAGCTCATGTGTGTTGCAAGTGACTATGCGATTGGTGCGGTGCTTGGGAAACGTGTGGGGAAGATACCTCATTGCTATTTATTATTCTTCTAGAACGTTAAATGAGGCCGAACAAAACTAAACAACCACTGAAAAAGAGTTGTTAGCTATTGTTTTTTCTTTGGAAAAGTTTCGCTCTTATCTAATTGGTACAAAAGTTATTGTCTTTTCTGATCATGCAACACTTAGGTACTTGCTAATGAAAAAAGAAACGACATCGAGGATTATACGATGAATCTTACTCTTGCAAGACTTTGATATTGAAATCAAGGACAAGAAAGGAATTGAGAACACCGTTGCGGGATCATTTTAGCCGTCTTGCTGTGTACAAGGAAGCTATCCCATTGCGTGAAAGTTTCCCGGATGAGCAACTATTCTCAATTGCCTTTGGAGAACCATGGTATGCCGACATTGTGAATTACTTGGTGTCTAAACAAATCCCAAAGAACTTGTGTCGTGCTAAGAGGGACAAAATTAAGAAGTTGGGGAACCAATACATACGGGATGATCCATACTTTTGGAAACATTGTAGCGACCAAGTAATAAGAAGGTGCGTTCACGAATCTGAATTTAATTCTATCTTGTCTTTTTGTCAGTCTTATGCTTGTGGAGGACATTTTGGGAGTAAGAGAACCGCTCACAAGGTACTTGAAAGCGGTTTTTATTGGCCAACCTTGTTCAAGGATGCATATATATTTTGTACAACTTGTGATAGGTGCCAAATAACAGGAAATCTAGGTGCCCGAAATCAAATGCCACAAACTTTTATTCAATTTATTGAAGTTTTCGATGTATAGGGTATTGATTTTATGGGTCCTTTTGTCAACTCTCATGGGAATTTTTATATCTTACTTGCTGTTGATTATGTCTCCAAATGGGTGGAAGATAAGGCCACCCCAACTAATGATTCTAAAGTGGTTTCAGGTTTTTTGCAAGCTAATATTTTTGCAAGGCTTTGGGATTCCAAGAGCCATAATTAGCGACGGGGGTTCACACTTCAAAAACAAGATCTTACAAAGATTGATGAAGAAGTACAATGGATCGCACAAGATTGAAACACCTTATCATTCCCAAACAAATGGACAAATAAAGGTTTCCAACCGAGAGGTGAAATCCATTCTAGAGAAGACGGTGAATCCAACAAGGAAAGATTGGAGCATGCGACTAAATGATGCTCTGTGGGCTTATAGAACCACATATAAGACACCTATCGGGATGTCTCCCTTTAGACTTGTGTATGGTAAACCTTGTCATTTACCCGTTGAAATTGAGCATAAGGCGTTTTGGGCTATTAAGCAATGCAATATGAAGATGGATGGGGCTTGAAAGCAAAGGAAGTTACAACTCCAAGAGCTAGAGGAGCTTCGCAATGATGCATTTGAAAGCTCGCGCATTTACAAGGAGAAAACGAAGGCCTTTCATGATAATATGATTTCTAGAAAATAATTTTGTATTGGACAAAAAGTGTTTTTGTTTAATTCTCGCTTGCATTTATTTCCGGGTAAATTAAGGTCACGATGGATCGGACCTTTTATTGTTACTAATGTGTTTTATCATGGTACAGTGGAAATTCGTAGCATATCTATAGGAAAGGAACTTAAAGTTAATGGGCACCGGTTGAAACCATATTATGAGAATTTCACTTCCGAAGTGGTGGAAAGAGTTAACTTTGTGGAAGTACTCCCTTTGGAGGAGGCATAGAAAGTAAGGAGATAGTCGGGCTGACGACTTTAAACCAAGCGCTAAATGGGAGGCAACCCAAAGGATGAGTATTTCTTGTCTTGTTTTTAGTTTTTCTTGTCTTTTTTTGTTTTTATTTTTTCTGATTTCTTGTCACTTATCATGTAGGATTTCCTACCTTGACTTACTTTGGATGACTCAGTTTACATTGAGGATAATGTAAAGTTTAAGTGTGGGGGAGTGGTTAAGCATTTGCATTGTAAATTTGTCATTTTTCATGAAATTTTCAAATTTTGTGTAAAATAGTGAATAAAAAGCTCCAACTTGTACTTAGTTTAGAGTCACATAGTATACATGTCGCTAAGATTACATCGAGATTCACATAAGAGTGACTGAACTTAGAGATGACAGAGAACATGATCGGGTTTCTTACTTGTATGAAAGTTAAAGTTGGATTTAACCATGCCAGTGGCAAATGAGGTGCATACTGAATTCGGTATTAGAGTTGTGGTCCCCTATAGTGGAGACTACCCATGTTACATCATGGGAGGCACCAACCTTCACTTTTTTGTACGTGTCTAAATTTGTGCTTTTAGAGTGTGTCACCGTACGTAAACTCTGGGTAGAATGGTGAGCTACCCAACCTCCCACCAATATAAGCACTATTTTGATCTCTTGAGTGCTATTTTATCAATCATGATGGTGACATCGAATTGCTAACTTACATAACACTTCTAATTTTGTTCGCAGTTAACACCATCCGCTTTATCTCTCTCTACACCAACAGATCCATAGAAACACTATCATCATCAACAAGAGGAGCATCACAAATTCGAAGGAAAGTTGAAGACATTCAAGGTTTACAAGAAACAATACAGAAATGAGCATATTTCAGATTCAAGTAAAGTAACAAGACAAGGAGCAGAATTTTTACAAGTTGAAGACTATTGTACAAGAGTGAAGATTATCAAGATGAGAGTTCAAGAAGTTTATGATATTGAGACATACAAGTTGTGAAGAATCGAGCGGTAAAGTACTTACACCATGGCTTTTGTACTTGAATTTTTATTTTATCTTTATTTTGTATTTGTATTATTTTCTCTTGTCTCAAAAAAAAAGAAAAAAAACTTGGGACAGAGTCATCATTATGCTAGGTCCTTAGTTACAAAAAAAAAATACAAGAGAAAAGTTCATTAGGTTCATCATTAGTTTTAATATTTTGTTTGTTTTTATTTTGTATTTACCTTATTTATCTTGCATCTTATAAAAAAAAGTAAATAAATAAAATAAAATAATCATTGCATCATATTTTGGTTTGTTTAGTTCGTTTTTGGTTTTGCATTCATTCAATAAAGCCAATGGAAGAAAAAATATTCATAATGAAATTTCAAGCAACAATGAATTAGAGGAAAGAATCATATTGTCAAGATTCTACGAAGTTCAAGATTTCATCATCAAGAGTTGAAGACCGAAGACGAAGATGAAGACAAGGATTGAAGACCGAAGACGTTTCTATGGATGCTGTGAGAGTGGTGCTAACTGCATGCCGAACGGATAACGAGGTAAGTAAGCATATTCCCACCTTCGTTAAGTGGTTGATTTCCTTTGTTAGAGATCGTCAGAAAAAAAAAATTTCAAAATGAATAAAAGATGTGAGTTTTCAAAATAATTCGGAGGGTTTGGCTTCCCTACTATTCAACGTGTCATAGGATTCTCTCTTCATTCCTACCTGGACACATGTGTGACCCATAAAAAGCTATTTATTATTGAGAGCAACTTCATAAAACCTTTTCTTCTGAGGCAGAGTCGAGACTTTCGATCACTCCGAACCCGAATTTCTTTCGATAAGGGATGGTTATTTCTCTCTCAACTTTTAAGGATGAGATTGTGTTCATTTATGTGTCTAACTTCTTATGACTAGTGTGCAGAATCTCTATGTCTTTTTAGCGCGTTGAATGCTATCATTACGGAGAACTAGTAAGTTGTAAATGTAGGTTTTGTGGGTATATCTCTAGTAAACCCTCACGTGAGTTGTATGTATCCTTTAGAATAAGTTTTGTTTGATTTTCTCGAGGACTAGCAAAGTCTAAGTGTGGGGGAATTTGAAAGGTGTTGTAAACACCTAATTTTATATCTAGTATTTATGCTTTCTTTGCTATTATCTTTGTGAATTGCATCTCTTATGTTTAGTTTTGAGTTATTAGGTGCAACGGAGTCCTTGGGAGCAAAAGAAGGAGAAAATGTCCATTTGGAGCGAAAATGGCATAAAGATCAATTCATAGGAGAGTGATAATTGGAGCCGGCTAGGTTGTGCAAGAAGGAGGTGAAGATTGAGCCGTCAGTTTCGCATAACTGACAGGCCAAATTATTTGAGGTGGTTTTTATCCAATCGCCACGGTCAGGCCCAATTAGGTCGAGTTGTTGTTTCTCAGACAACTCAAGTTTTTCTTTCCTCCTTCATTAAGACATTCCACCTGAAAAAATGGTGAAATCAAGAGTGAAATTCAAGGAGAAATTAAACAGTGTTTTGATGGGTGTGTTGGTTCGAATCTGTTCATGGTGATTGAACTATGGCTGATTTGAGGAAGAAACAGAAACTAAGGTTTCTGTAGTGTTAGAAGAAAAAGATGGTGAAGAGATGAAGGCAGGAATTGAAGCTGAGACAAAGAAAATTGCATGGGTTTGTATTTGATTTCAATACGGCAGTAGATGAACTTGATTCGGTGAAGAAATTGTTGGATATGATTTGGATTTGGTCACATTTGAAGAAGTTAGAGAGAAAATCTGAGCTTGCTCGTGGTAGCTGAAGTTTTGAGGCTAAAAAGGGGTTCGATGTCAAGAACAAGGTGCTGCTGCTATGAGTTGACGAATGACTGCGACGGAAGATGATGGTGGTCTGCGATTGCAGGTTAGCATGGGTTACAATTGGGTTCTTGTCAGTCAAGATGGAGGAGAGTAAGGATGAACTATTGGTGATGGGACTGTTGTGTTGGTGGAATTGAAGTTGCAGGTGGCCAGGAGAGCTGGATATGCTTACTTGTGGTGGATCGGATGTTGGTTTTTGGTCTGAACTGAAACTGCAGAAGAGTGTTGCCTTGTAACTGAAATAGGTAGTGCTATTGAAGCACATGAATGGGCACTGAAAAACGGGAGTCTAACAACACCACCCAATATTTCGCTTAGAAATTTTTATGGACTAACTCCGAAATACTTTGCTAGAGAATCAAATAGACAGTCAGATTCAATCTAGATAAAAGTATCTCAAGGAGTTAATATCTCTCTCTTGATTTGATTTCTACTCAAGATAAAATCAATATAGAGTCTATATCAAATACAAGGAATAAATTGGACGGTACCAAAGACCAATGTCCAAGGATCAATCAATATCAATTAACAACCAAAGGTTGGATTTCCAATTGATGATCACGAACGCACAACCTGTATTATTTCTATTATATAAAATATAATGCGGAAAAGAAATAACACAGACACCAGAAGTTTTGTTAGCGGGGAAACCACAAATGCAGAAAAACCCCGGGACCTAGTCCAGAGGGAATACACACTGTATTAAGCCGCTACAGACACTAGCCTACTCCAAGCTAACTTCAGACTGATATATAGTTGAACCCCTACCAATCTCCCACTGATACAAGGTACAGTTGTACTCCTACGCCTCTGATCCTAGCAGGATATTGTGCACTTGATTCCCTTAGATGATCTCACCCACAACTAAGAGTTGCTGCCACCCAAAATCACAGACTTGATAATAAACGAATGTCTCACACAGAAAAGTCTATCGAAAGGATAAATCTGTCTCCCACAGATAAACCTTAGGTTTTGTTCCGTATTTAGATATAAAATGAAGGTAACAGGAACCAATTGATAATCCAGACTTATATTCCCGAAGAACAGCCTAGATTAATCAATCACCTCTTTACAATCCTTCCTGACTACCCAAGCGGATTGTCGAGGAATCACAAACAGTGAGACGAAGATGTTTGTGACTTCTTTATCTTGCCTATCGAAGAACTCTCACGATCTCAAGCCAATCAATCGATTGGTTAATTTTCTTAAACTAGTATTGAACTTTTTCAAGTCATCTTCCAACATCTTGATTTTATCAAGAGCAGCAGCTAAATCAGCCTCAAGACGTTTTTCTCGAATGAGATAAGCGCTTTCTCTGTCGTCAAAACTTGTTTGCTGGGAGTTAAACCTTGCTTCAGATTCTGCAAGTTTCTCTTCCAACAAAAAGTACTTTTGATAAAGATTATCACATTCAAGTGACTGCATACGTAGGTTTTCCTTAGAATCCTTGAGGATCGATTCGGTAGAACGATTCGAAAAATAAACACCTGCGTAACATCTTCTCAATTTCTTGTTTTCTCGACAGAGAGGAGTCAGAAGAGGTGTGACATGGGAAGTTGTACTCTGAAACTTCCTCATCAACATCTCTATCAATATCTGAGTCACCTGCATCATAAATTTCATTCAACTGTTCTTCTAGGAGAGTTTCCCAATCAACAGTTTCACATCAAGAAAATGTTTGGATATTGACTTAGATGTGACAGGTCACTCAGGTGAATCCAAGATTTTAGAATCATCTGGTAATTTCTGAACTGGTACGTTATTAGAGATAGACTCGACCATAATTAGATCGCTACAAACACAGACTTATAAGGTCTTTAACGTGTTTGCCTGCTCTGATACCAATTGAAAAACCGGGGGTCTAACAACACCACCCAATATTTCGCTTAGCAGTCTGTATGGACAAACTCCAATATACTTTTTATGAGAATCAACTGGACAGTCAGACTCAATCAATAAAAAGATATATCAAAGAGTTTATATCTCAATCTCTCGATTTTATCTTCACTCAAGAAAATAGAAATATGCGAGTCTTTATCAAAGCGAGATAACTTGGACGGTACCAAAGACCAATGTCCAAGGATCAATCAATATCAATCAACAACCAAAGGTTGGATTTCCAATTGATGATCACGAACGCACAACCTGTATTATTTTAATTATATAAAATATAATGCGAAAAAGAAATAACACAGACACCAGAAATTTTGTTAACGAGGAAACCGCAAATGCAGAAAAACCCCGAGACCTAGTCCAGATTGAATACACACTGAATCAAGCCGCTACAGACACTAGCCTACTGCAAGCTAACTTCGGACCGGACAATCTCCCACTGATACAAGGTACAGTTGTACTCCTACGCCTATGATCCCGACAGGATACTGTGCACTTGATTCCCTTAACTGACTCACCCACAACCAAGAGTTGTTGCAACCCAAAATCATAGACTTGATAATAAACAGATCTGTCTCACACAGAAAAGTCTATCAAAGGATAAATCTGTCTCCCACAGATAAACCCTAGGTTTTGTTCCGTCTTAAGATATAAAATCAAGGTGAACAAGAACCAATTGATAATCCGGTCTTATATTCCCGAAGAACAGCCTAGATTAATCAATCACCTCTCTACAATCATTCCTGACTACACAAGCGGATTGTCGAGGAATCACAAACATTGAGACGAAGATGTTTGTGACTTATTTATCTTGCTTATCGGAGAACTCTCACGATCTCAATCCAATCAATCGGTTGTACTCGTACGATATAAGATGCAAGATCAGATCATACAACTACGATAAAAGTAGTATCGGTATGGCTTCACAATCCCAATGAAATCTTTAAGTCGTTAACTCGAGTTTAGAGAAGAAACTCAAGAGTTAATGGAGATCGACTCTAGCGAGCGCACTAGTAGCACACAAACGTGTGGGGATTAGGTTTGCTCAATGCTAGATGTCTCCTATATATAGCCTCTCAAATTAGGGTTTTTCCTTAGGTACAAAGCAAACTCTATCCACCGTTAGATGAAAACCTGATTAAGATTCAAGCCAATATCTCTCAACTGTTAGATCCAAAGACATAGCTTGTCATACACACTTGGGTACACGTTTACTGGGTTTGAGAAAACCAGGCCCAAACGAGTACACGTATGTTGGTTCAACATGATAACTGAAAAGGTCAACCATATGAGCATCTCATATTAATCATGTTCTTCTTCATCATAACTAGTTCAATTGACTCAAATGAACTAGTTAAGAGTTGTTCAATTGCCATGAGATCTTATGTAACTACACAAGACACAATTGAAACAAAGATGATTCGATTAGAATCGGCTCATGAAAATTATAGCCACGGTTTGCATAAATCATTCCTTAAAATTTAATGTTTCATGTTCAGAGCACATCTTTAGATCATAACCTCTTAAGATCACAAACAAGTTCGCGGAATTAAGTTAATCGGTTGAGTTTTCCAAACTCAACAGAAATTCTTGGGTCGAGAACTTCCGTCAGTTCGCGGACTTAGCACATAAACGAGTTTTGGAAATCATCCCAGCAAAAATTCTCGGTCGAGAACTTCCATCAGTTCGCAGAATGAGTCTGCGGACTGGGTTCGCGGACTTGGCATGCCAATTCCACAATCCTACCGATTTCCCTTGATCAACAAAGTTCGAAAACTTCGGTTCAAAGAATACATGGTTATATAATCTAAACTCTCATTTCAATCATTGAAACATTCTCAGAGGGCGATATTCAGTCGTGAAGAACAACAGACCTTTCTCGTCAGAGCAATTTCCAAAGTGATTGAAACTTTCATGACTTTCGTCACTAGGTGAAGATAAACCTGATCAAAGTGAAACGCTTTACCAACACATGATTTCGAGTAAAAGATAAGCAATGAATACTCAGCTTGAAATATCAAGTGTATATGATCTAGTCTATATATCATACGACTTTTGTCTCATAAGAAGTAGGAGAAGAATAGATAGACTTTCGAGTGATAGATAAGGTCAAGTCTTCACATACCTTTTTGTTGATGAAGTTCCACGGTTCCTTGGTGTAGATCTTCGTCGTTGTCGTTGAATCACCATGAAGTCCTTGAGCTCAACTACACTTTTCTTATCCTAGTCTGATACTTAGCTAAATGCTAGAAATCAAGACTTTATAGTTTTGATTACTAACATTGACAAACATGCTTGGTATAGAAACGCATGCGAGGTTGACCGAGCTATGCTCTAACAATCTCCCCCTTTGTCAATTTTAGTGACAAAACTATTAATATATATGGAATACAAAAAAGATAAACTTTAGTGGCTCCTATTCCATAGTCCAATCTTCAATGTTCCTTTACATCTTCGTCCTTCCAAGTACTCCAATGATCCCAAAGGTTGTAAGTTTAGTATCACCGATGTTGAAGATCCGTAGCTATAACAATGAGAAAAATCGAGATTCTCAATCATTATTATACAGTGTCATAGTATTATTATGAACATCAAAGTCCAATTTCATCACGACTTTAACAATAATACTATGGTGATATGTATTACTCCCCCTTAGTCAATACTTCATCTCGATCATGGAAACCACTCCCCCTTACACAATGATTCGAAAACCATATGTATTTCTAGTGTGACATACAATATCTCTCCCCCTTTTTGTCAATAAAATTGGCAAAGGTACAAGAACGGGTTCATAATGAAATTTCCACAAGAGACATTTCATGACCAAAAGAAAGACAACATATCATCTTAATTTAGATGCAATCTTATAGCCGAAGCTAACAACATTCATCAAGGAGTTTTAAGACGCAAGATAACCCTATAAAATTCTACAGCCGCACTCCCCGCAAGATATTACCATTAAGCATAAGTTCAAAAGAACTCTCCCCTATTTGATGTCATTCCCAAAGGAACAACAAGAGCGATCTTAATTTCGAAAGAAAAGAAGGATTTTTATTTGGACACCAAAAGCCATGTGAATGAATTTTTATATCCAAAACTCAACCAAAATACTCACAAGTAAACCCATGAGTACTCTAATTGGAATACGCAATTAAATCAAAACCACAAAAGTGATCAATTTAATTGAAAGTGCTCATCATAAGTAAACTCACGGAGAAACAGACTACGACTAAGTTAATCATATGGAGGTGACTAACTTTGCAAGGATCAATTAATTGCAAGGATCTATTCTATCTTTGCATCATTATATGCATAACAACATAATAGGATTTATCCTTGTCACACAAAAGATTTAATCATATTTTCCATCAAATACATGATTGCATAGGAATAACTTTTGTATATGTCAAAAGTCCATTCGTCCTTTCATCAATACGAATACCGATTCATGGACGACTTTACTTTTGACCGCAATATGGTGCCTTCAAGTTCACTGACGCAAACAAAATACGTATCCCATAAGAATATTGCAATATAACAAACCAAGAAAATACTACAATAATCATCATCCTCCAAATATTTTTAGAATTTAATACCAATAAACCTAAAAAATAACATAAGAAGATGAAAACAAATAATAGCTATGTGTAGCACAATCATCGCTATTCAAAGCACTAGTTATTGTTCCAAATAATCCAAAAATAAGACATACTAGGCAACTAGAACCACGAACAGAAGAAAAACTAAATCCTTTCTGCAACCAGGGTTTGGATAAGAACGAGTTCCTCGGATGCCTTCCTTAGTTCGTCTTTTAGGTAGTCTAGATTCCGTGTTGCGATACCAAGTTGTTCGCGTACGACCTTAAAGTCTTCAAGAAGATTTCCTACCAGTTGTGAAGAAATCTGAACTGGAAGTTTGTCTTCGTTTTCATGGTCAAGAGCATGAAAGCATGAGATATCAATAGGACACAGCTCAACACCATCAAACTTGTTGCTTCCCTCCATTGTGCACTAAAAAGGCTATAGAAAAGCTTTTTGCATTGCTGAAATACATTATAAATAAATATAAGATATTCCATCAAACCCTAGGGAACATGACTTTCGTGTGGGTTGGTGCACGAGCAAGATAGTTGGGACTCTGATAGACCAAGGAAGACCAAGGAGAATAAAGAAAAGATGTTGAGGAGCAAACGGAAATAACATCAAATGCAGTACAATCCTGACAGCTTTCTCAAGATGAAAATCCTGAGAACAATGAGCATCCCTTTTTAACAAAACACAAATTAAAAAGAGATGCAACATGAGCATGTCAGGGTGTAATAATATGAGCATCTTGCTCATCATTATTCACTTATTGTTTTTCCTTTTCATCGGCAATTAGCGAACTACCATATTTAGTTGAAGAAGCATTATCAAGAGAAGATTTAGAAATACCTGGGTTAATAACATTCCATGTTTTCTTGATATTTCGTCTTAGTCTGTTTATGTGAATATTCAGATCAGGGACTCGGTTGTTGACATGTAAGAAGTATGAATTGGAAGCCTTGGATTCACAGTCCTTTTTGAGAATATTAGGAGAACTTGACACGTTTTTATTTCTCATGTTCCTTTTTCTCCTTCCAAATTGTATTACAGCATCTGTCACACTTTTGTTGTTTTTCCTTCCACCATTGTAGGTATCCTTCGGTTTGAGTACAAAATTAGGAAAATCCCTATCACAGTATGTCCCTTGAGGTCGAACAGGGTTGATTCTAATATGTGATATAGGTTTAACAACTTCATTAGACATCCAATTAAGAATGTTGTGAAGTTTTTCATTCCTTATCCGAAGCCGACACCTTCCCTCAGAGTGTCCTTTGTTTCCGCAGTAATAGCAGTTGAAGGACCTACGTTCAGTAGTTCTTTTTTGAGTAGATTTGGAAGAAGTAGAATCCTTGTTTTTGCAAGCTGACACAGGTTCTTCACATGGAGAAATATTAACAGCTTTAACAAACTTTTTCTTACCACAGTTATGAGAGTCTATTCCTTTATATCCCAACCCACGTTTATCAAGAGGTTCTTTACAAGCTCCCAGCATAGAAGACAGTTTTGTAGAGCTAGAACCGAACCTATTTAGATTCTCTTCCAGTGATTTTACCTTATTAAAAGCAGCAGTGAGTTTGGTTTCCATGGATTTTTCTTTGGTAAGAAGACTGCATTCTTTGTCATTGAAACACTTCTGTTGAGATTCACATTTTTCTTCAATTTCAGCAAGCCTCTCTTTTAATATATAGAGGTTACGTAGAAGATTATCACATTCAGATTTTTTGAGCAAACCTCTTCTTCATGGTCTTTGACGATAGATTGTAATAGTCCGTATCCACCATCATAACCTTTGAAGAGTTTTCTCAACTTTCTGTTTTCTTGACAGAGAGGACTCATATACTTTCTCAAGTAAGAAATTGTCCTTGTTTCCTTCAATTCACGATTAAACAACTTGATGTATTGAGAAACTTCTACATCAAGACTTTGTCCTTCTTCAGAATCACTATCATCCAGAGATCATCCAACTATTCATCAAGAGATTTCCTCCAGTTGGATTTAGATTCGGTTGAAGGAGACAAGAAGGAATTTTCCTCAGTGGTATCATATTTTTGAAACGTATCTGAGTGGTCCTATACTTATGTTGCGTTGTCAGAGATGGTACTCTTGTCCATAGAGTCAGATCGCTACAAACACATGCTGATGAGGTCTTTAACGTGTTTGCGTGCTCTGATACCAATTGAAAAATCGGGGGTCTAACAACACCACTCAATATTTCTCTTAGTAATCTGTATGGACTAACTCCGAAATACTTTGCTAGAGAATCAAATATACAGTTAGACTCAATCTATATAAAAGTATCTCAAGGAGTTAATATATCTCTCTTGATTTGATTTCTACTCAAGATAAAATCAATAGCGAGTCTATATCAAATACAAGGAATAACTTGGACGGTACCAAAGACCAATGTCCAAGGATCAATCAATATCAATCAACAACCAAAGGTTGGATTTCCAATTGATGATCACGAACGCACAACCTGTGTTGTTTATATTATATAAAATATAATGCGAAAAAGAAATAACACAGACACCAGAAGTTTTGTTAACGAGGAAACCACAAATGCAGAAAAACCCCGGGACCTAGTCCAGATTGAATACACACTGTATTAAGCCGCTACAGATACTAGCCTACTCCAAGGTAACTTCGGACTGATCTATAGTTGAACCCCTACCAATCTCCCGCTGATACAAGGTACAGTTGTACTCCTACGCCTCTGATCCCAGCAGGATACTGCGCACTTGATTCCCTTAGCTGATCTCACCCACAACTAAGAGTTGCTACAACCCAAAATCACAGACTTGATAATAAATGAATCTGTCTCACACAGAAAAGTCTATCGAAAGGATAAATCTGTCTCCAACAGATAAACCCTAGGTTTTGTTCCGTCTTTAGATATAAAATCAAGGTAACATGAACCAATTGATAATCCAGACTTATATTCCCGAAGAACATCCTAGATTAATCAATCACCTCTCTACAATCCTTCTGACTACACAAGCGGCTTGTAGAGGAATCACAAACAGTGAGAAGAAGATGTTTGTGACTTCTTTATCTTGCCTATCGAAGAACTCTCACGATCTCAAGCAAATTAATCGATTGTACTCGTACGATAGAAGATACAAGATCAGATCACACAACTACGATAAAAGTAGTATCGATCTGGCTTCACAATCCCAATGAAGTCGTTAACTCGAGTTTAGAGAAGAAACTCAAGAGTTAATGGAGATCGACTCTAGCGAGAGCACTAGTAGCACACAGACATGTGGGGATTAGGTTTGCTCAATGCTAGATGTCTGTTATATATAACCTCTCAAATCAGGGTTTTGCCTTAGGTACAAAGCAAACTCTATCCACGGTTAGATGAAAACCTGATTTAGATTCAATCCAATATCTCTCAACCGTTAGATCGAAAAACATATCTTGTCACACACACTTGGGTACAAGTTTACTTGGTTTGAGAAAACCATGCCCAAACGAATACGCGTATGTTGGTTCAACATGATAACCGAAAAGGTCAACCATATGAGCATCTCATATTAATCATGTTCTTCTTCACCATAACTAGTTCAATTGACTAAAATGAACTAGGTAAGAGTTGTTCAATTGCTATGAGATCTTATGTAACTACATAAGACACAATTGAAACAAAAATGATTCGATTCGATTAGAATCGGCTCATGAACATTATAGCCACGGTTTGCATAAAGCATTCCTTAAAAATTAATGTTTCATGTTCAGATCACATCTTTAGATCATAACCTCTTGAGATCACAAATAAGTTCGCGGACTTAAGTTAATCGGTTGAGTTTTCCAAACTCAGCAGAAATTCTCGGGTCGAGAATTTTCGCCAATTCGCGGACTGGGTTCGCGGACTTAGCACACAAACGAATTTTGGAAATCCCAACAGAAATTCTCGGTCGAGAACTTCCGTCAGTTCGCGGACTTGGCAAGCCAATTCCACAATCCTACCGATTTCTCTTGATCAACAAAGTTCGAAAACTTCGATTAAAGGAATACATGGTTATATAATCTAAACTCTCATTTCAATCATTGAAACATTCTCAGAGGCCGATATTCAGTCGTGAAGAACAACAAACTTTTCTCATCAGAGCAATTTCCAGAGTGATTGAAACTTTCATTACTTTCATCACTAGGTGAAGATAAAAATGATCAAAGCCAAACGCTTTACCAACACATGATTTCGAGTAAAAGATAAGCAATGAATATTCAGCTCGAAATATCAAGTGTATATGATCTAGTCTAGATAGCATATGACTTTTTTCTCATAATAAGTAGGAGAAGAATAGATAGACTTTCGAGTGATAGCTAAGGTCAAGTCTTCACATACCATTTTGTTGATGAAGTTCCACGGTTCCTGGGTGTAGATCTTCGTCGTTGTCATTGAATCACCATGAAGTCCTTGAGCTCAACTACACTTTTCTTATCCTAGTCTGAGACTTAGATAATAGGCTAGAAATCAAGACTTTATAGTTTTGATCACTAACATTGACAAACATGCTTGATATAACAACGCATGCGAGGTTGACCGAGCTATGCTCTAAAATGCACTGATGCTGGTTCAAGAGATTTGTTTGAAGCGAAATGAGAAGATGAATTACAGATGAGTTGCAGGCATGAATGATTGAATGGGTTGTATGATTGAAGATGCAATTCAGTTACTGGTGGTGCTTGAAGTGAAGGTACATGGAATGGAATGCTGGTTGTTGTTACAGTCAATGGGTTCAAGCTGAAACGAAGTTGTGCTGCTCTGGTGGTGTTTATAGCCAAGGATATTGAGTGAACATGTGGAGCTGGCGATACATGGGACAGAGCTGAAGCTGTTGTCAAGAATTAGCTCAGATTTGTGTGCTGCCATGGATTCTGGTTATGAGATGGAAAGTCTAGGTTAAGAGACTTCAGGTGGATGCGAAAGCTACAAATGGTCCTGAGGAGGAACTGAAGAGTATATAGAGATGCTAATGGTTTATGTAGTTGGAATTGCAGGTGATAAAGGCTCTGGAGATTGTTACAAGACAGTGCAGGTTAAGAGTTGAAGAAACTGGAGCTGGAATAAAGCAAGATACATGGAACTGAAGGTGTTGAACTGTGGTGCTGTTGTTGTGCAACTCAGTTTTGAAGACAAGGAAATGTGGAAGATGGTCTGAGGCAGATAAGAACGGAATGGTGTTACTGTTGAAATGTCTAGATGTATGTCAAGAAGCTACAGATTGTTTTATTAAAAAGCAGTTGGAACTGATGTTGTATGTTTACAGTGGAGTCATGGGAGAGTGCGAGGCTGAGATGTTACTTATTGCAGCTGAGATTAAGAAATGAAAGTGATGTTACAGAAGGCAGTTCAAGTGCGGGCTTTGACGATGGTGATTGCAATTGAACTGTGGGGTTTCTGCTCAACATGAAACTGCAGGTGGAGTAGGTACTGGATGTCTACAAGAGTTTCAGGCAAGGAGATGCAGAGAGTTGGCTCTGCGAGTTGCCATGCCATTGCAGGAGGTTGTGTTGGTGATATTAGATAAGATGGAGCTGGTGATACAGTATTGTCAAGAGCTGGCTCAGATTTGCATTTCAGGAGTATTGTGCTGCATAGATGAACTTCAGGTTGCAGGGGAAGTAATGTACAAAGATGGTGCAAAATGGCTTAGGCTTGTGTAAGAGAAGTTGGAAGCAGGCCAAAATGGCGCTACAGAAGACTGTGGCATGAGAAATTACTCAGACCAGTTAGCCTAGTTAGTTCACCTGACTATCTGACTCTTGTCTGACATAGTTCTGAATCGTTCTGCTTGACCCGAGTTGACTGAGTTGACTTCTCGAGCTGACTCGTTGACCGGTGACCGGGGTGGACTTTGCCGGTCACATGAGCTACTTCTCGGTGACTTCTCCGGCCAATTTCCGACCATTTAACCAGTTTTACGGCGATGACTTTTGGACATATTTTCTACATGGGTGTATTCACATATGGACTTGGTGGACCACATTGGATTTGGGCTTTTGGAGGATTGGCCTAGTTTTGGAAAGATGAAAAGCTACAAAAGGAGAAAGTTTCTACTTTTTTTAGATCACGTATTTTCTACTTGGAGGATTGGAGAGCGGCGACTAGGGTTTGCTTTCATTTTGTTTTCATCTTTTTCATTTTTATTATTGATTATGATGAACTCAAAAGCTATGAGTAGCTAAACAACTATTATTGGTTATGGGATAAAGTTGATTTCACAACATGATATTGCTTCAATGAATTAGTTTTGTCTCAATAATTTATTGTTTATGATTCATGGTTTATATTGTCATATGATTTGATTGTTTGTTTGGTTGAGTCCGGAATCAATCCGATTTGCATTCATTTCTAAAGCTATATTAGGGTTTTCAATACGAATAAGTTGTTTATCTCTCAGTCTAATAAGTAGCATAATTGTGGGTAGTGCTTGTAGTGATATATCCTACTAGTGACAAATGAATCATAACCTTGGTTAAATTGAATTAGTGATTTTACATGTTTGATTGCCTTGATTAGTCTTATTCCATAGAACTTAGTGCTTTTAGGGAGTTAAACTTAATTGTGCTTTTACACTTTAGGTTGTTTTCTAGGAAGAATTCACATATGCATCTTTTAATGTGGTTGTGATGAAATCAGGGAATTAGCGGGATATTTTGCGATCAAGGTATCCTAGGACTTTTAATAAATGAGAGATTAAAATATCAATTCTAGTCATTGATGAAAATACATGTTTATGAATGATACTTTCCCGTGACCAATATCTTCTTCTTAATGATTACTTTCATATTTTATTGCTTTCAATTTTTTTTATAACTTTGCTAAAACAAAAATCCCCCCGTGGTTACTTAAGAATCTTAAAATTGTATAACAAAAATTGCCTCTCTGTGCAAACGAACTCTTTCTTATCACATACTTCATTTATTTTAGTTAAGTAAGAAAGTGAAATTATTTTTGACACGTACGACTGCGATCAAACACCTTACTTTAGGAAAGACCCAACTGATTTCCTAAATCAGTTTGCAAGTTACTTTAGGAATTTGATTTCTTTTAGGATTTAGTTCTCTATTTAGGACTTCTATTTCTAGGTGGATTCTAGATTATTCATAGCTTTATAAATAGAGGCGTAACTCTTTGGTTATTGTATCTCAGCCTGAAATGTTAGAGGTGTGTGAAGAAATAATTTGTCTATTCTCTAAGTTTCAATAAGAATTATATTTGCCGCAGTGGAGTAGGAACATTGCCGAACCACTATAATTCTTTGTGTTCTTGTTTAAATTCCGCACTAGTTTTTTGTTTTCTGTGTGAAGATATTGGGGTGTTTAGGAAGTATGTAAGCATAAGCACAACAAGTATGCCCTATTAAGTATACGGTGAGGGAAGCACGGGAATTGGGGCGCACATGCATATTATGTTAAGTATGATATTGAATTTTTGGTAAAGCCGTATGATTCATGATAAGATCCTTATAAAAGGTATGTCTATAAACTTGAGAAAGATTTGTGTTTTTATCATTTGCTTAGAGTACTTACAACGATCCATGTACCTTGCTTATCGTTCATTTCTACCTAACTTGATTTGTGTTTAAGGTTCTTAAATGTTGAGGTTTGAAAATAGTAGTTCAGATGTTTGGACTTCATGGTACACATATCAAATATGCATACCATCATTTAAAATCAAAATCCAGGTATTTTAGTTCACAACCCCGTTTGCATACTTCTCTAGGTCACGAAATTTCGTTTGCAAACTGGCCCGTAGATATCGATTTTCGGTAAACTTGTTTTGGCCGTAACTTCTTCGTCCGAACTCGGAATGAACTCATTCTTTTTTCATTCTCTTCCTATTTGATTTATCTTAAAAATGGAGATGAAAATTACTGAATTTGGATGAGTTAAGATTGGTATTTGGAAAGACTCTTGTTTTTGAGTGTTTCGGTCCGTTTCTTCGCACTTGTTTCACTTCTCTTGGACTTGGGCACTTGGATTCTTGGAGTACTTATATTCTAAGCTCATTTGTAGTTTTTGGAAGATGATGTTTTTAGTATTAATCTTTATTGGTTTTATATATGCAAAAATTGTTATGGGATATGTGTGTTTACATTAGCGAACTATGATTGTCCCATATATGTCAAAAGTTAAGCCTATTGTGTCATTATGAAAATATTGATGGAAGATAGGATAAACTTTTGATTGCAAAGATTAAGTCTATTATATGTCTCTATGCAAATATTGATGAAAAATATAATGAATCTTTGAATATTCCGCAGTATGGATCTTTCTCTGATCCACTTCTATGTGAAAGTACTGTGTGTCTCCGTAAGTTCTTTTATGTTGAGCATTTCCGATTGAATTAATCATGGGTTATCTTGTGGTTAATTTAATTGAGTTTTCTGGATACAAATTCATGTTTCATGCAATTTTTTAATGTCCAAAGAAATCCTTCTTTTCTTGTAAAAGTAAGGTCGCTCTTGTTGTTCTTTCGAGAATGTCATTTTATGGTGGAGAGTTATTAATTGAACTTGTGCTTAATTGCAAAATCTTTGTGGGGAGTGCGGCTGTAGAATATTGTATGAGTTTTCTTGTATCTTTATTAAATCCTTGATGAATGCATTTATTTTCGATTTTTTGATTGCATCTAAACAAAGTTGATATCTTCTCTTTTAGTCATGAAGTATCTCTATGAGAATTTTATTATGATCCCACTAGTTTTCGTACCTTTGCCAATTTATATTGACAAAAAGGGGGAGACTTAATATGTAGTTCACACTACAAATACATATGGTTTACGGATCATTACGTAAAGGGGGAGTGATACATATCACCATAGTAATGTTGTCAAAGTTTTGATACAATTGGACTTTGATGTTGTGTAATAATACTATGACACTATATAACAATGATTGAGAGCTACTGTTTTCTCATTGTTATAGCTATGAGTCTTCAACAACTATGATGCTGAGTTGAACACGTTCAGAATCACTGGAGTACTTGGAAGTGATGAAGGTTTCGAGTAATGTTGAAGAACCAAGGAAATCAAGCATTTGGATGAGAAGCTACAAAGTTTATTTATATTTTGTAATCCATATGAATTGATAGTTTTGTCACTAAAATTGACAAACGGGAAAATAGTTAGAGCATTGCTCGGTCGAACTCGCAAGCGTTGCTATCTCAAGCTTGTTGTCAAGTTTAGTTGCCAAAACTATAATCCTTGATTTATAGTCTACTTTTAGCTAAGTCTCGGATTAGGATAGAAAGTGTAGTTGAGCAATAGACTTCACGATGTTCATCGATTGAATACGAAGAGCTACTAAGGGGAGCTTGTGGAACTTCATCAACAAAAAGGTATGTGGAGACTTGAACTCATCTATCACTCAAAAGTCTATCTATTCTATCTCCTATTTGAGACAAAAGGCGTATAACTATATAGACTTCGATTATACACATTTGATATTTCGAGCTGAGTTTAACTCGCTTACATATTTCTCGAAATATGTGTTGTTAAGCTTTCGTTTTAGCCAAGTTCATCTTATATTCTTGACGAAAGTCAAAAGATGATCATGTGAAAATCTTCTTGTAACATCTTACAAGATTTGTGTGAGACAGTCATTTGATGTAGACTCGGAATGTTTCGTATTAATCATTCGATCACTTGAAAATTGCTTTGAAGCTAATAGTTTGTGTGAGACATCTATTGTCGTCTTCTAAGAATATTCCAATGAATGAAATGAGAGTCTAGAACAAATAACCATGATTGGATATATCACAGTATGCGTATTTGTATGCTAATTGTTTCAAGTTATTCCATGTCCGGGAACCATAGTATGCATACCTGTATGCATACTGGTTGGTTAATGAAAGTCTTGGAACTTAGTATGCATATCGGTATACGTACTGGCGTGAGTTTCACTTTCCGGAATTCAACTGAGTTTTGGAAGGTATGCATACCCGTTCGCATACTGGCAAACCCAAACTTAGTCCGACCACTTAGGTATGCGTACCCGTTTGCTCACTTGAGTAGGTTATGTTCTAAAATCGTATTGTTCATGAACTAATACATTTATATATTAAGAAATGCAATCTTTTGAAAACCGTGGATATAATATTCATGAATTGATTCGAGTGAATCAAAATCGATTTTGCTTCAATTGTGTCTTGTATACTTCTATGAGAATATAAACAATTGAACAACTCTAGAACTAGTTTCATTTGAGTCATTTGAACTAGTTATGGTTAAGATGAATACGGTTGATATGAAAGTGTGCATATGGCTAACTTCGGTTAACTATCGTTGATCCAACAAGGTGTACACGTTTAGGTATGATTACTCGTATCCTAATGAAGTCACTTTCATTTTTGTGTAACAAGCTAAGTTCGATCTAATGGTTGGAAGATATTATACTGAGTCTAATCAGGTTTTCATGTAACGGTGAATATTGAATGCTTTGTTACCAAGGTAACATTGATTGCAAACCCAGATTTAAAAACTATATAAGGGAGGACTCTAGCAACTGGGAAACTTGATCCCCACAGCTCCTGTGTGATAGTAGTTGCGACTAGAGTCGATTCTCCTTTAACCTTAGGTTTTTTTTCCAAAACCATGTAGGTTAACGACTTGAAGACTTCATTGGGTTTGTGAAGCCAGACCCAACTATTTTCTCTGTAGTTGCGTGTTCTGATCTTGCTGTTTTATATCTTGATTGAGTATTATCTTCTATAAAATTTGCTCGAGATTTAATCTCCGATAGGCAAGATAAAAAGTAGTCACAAACATCTTCGTCTCATCGTTTGTGATTCCACAATATCTTGTTTCGCTACCATAGATTAAGATTATTGTGAGTTGATTGATATTTCTAGGTTGTTCTTCGGGAATATAAGTCTGGTATATTAATTGGTTCCTGTTCACCTTGATTTATCAAAAGACGGAACAAAAACTCATAGGTATATATGTGGGGGACAGATTTATCTATTCAATAGACTTTTCTGTGTGAGACAGATTGGTTTATCAAGTCTTCGACTTTGGGTCGTAGAAACTCTTAGTTATGGGTGAGATCAGCTAAGGGAATCAAGTGCGTAGATTCCTACTGGGATTCAGAGACGTAAGGAACGAGACTGTACCTTGATCAATGTGACATTTGTTAGGGCTCAACAACATTCCAGTCCAAAGTTAAGTTGGAGTAGGCTAGTGTCTGTAGCGGCTTAATACAGTGTGTTGTTCAAATGTGGGCTAGGTCCCGGGATTTTTCTACATTTGCGGTTACCTCGTTAACAAAATTTCTGGTCGTTGATTAAATTAATTGACACTTGGATATTAGTTTTTGATACCGTCCAAGTTATTTCTTATATTCAATTGGTCTCGCAAATTCCTATTTATGTTTGATTGCAGATTGAATTGAGAATAAAGATATAACTCTTTGATATACTTTTCTTAAGATTGAGTCTGACTATTTAGTTGATTCTCTTGAAAGTATATTGGAGTTAGTCCATACAGATTCCTAAGCGAAATATTGGGTGTGGGTTAGACCCCCACTTTTTCAATTGGTATCAGAGAAGACAAACACGTTCAAGACCTTATAAGTATGTGTTTGTAGTAGTTTGACTATATGGATGAGTTTATCTCTAAAAACGTACTAGTTCAGGAACTACCAGATGATTTTCAAAGCATGGATTCACCTGAGAGAACTGTCACATATCTATGTCAATATCTAAATATTCTCTTGATGTAGAAATTGTTGATAACTGGGAAACACGCCTAGAAGAACAGTTGGATGAACTTTTCTGATGAATGTGATTCAGATATTGATAGAGATATTGATGAGGAAGTCTCAGAGTATGGTAAGGTTTTGAATTCATTGTAAAAGATGAAGATGACAACTTCTCATGTCACACCTCTCCTGACTCCTCTATGTCGAGAAAACAAGAAATTGAAAAGGATTTACGGAGGTCATTATGTTTGGAATCGCTCTTGCAAATCGACCCTCAAAGACTCTGAAGAAAACTTGAGTACAAAATCAATTAAATGTGATAATCTTTATCAAAAATACTTCTTGTTGGAAGAGAAACTTGCAGAAACTGAAGCAACGATTAACTCTCAGTAAGCAAGTTTTGATGACAGAGAAAGCGCTTATCTCACTCGAGAAAACCGCCTCGAGGCTGATATAGCTGTTGCTGTTGATAAAATCAAGATGTTGGAAGATGACTTGAAAAGTTCAACACTAGTTCAAGCAAATTAACCACTATGCTAGGAGCAACTAAAAATCATCATGATACACGAGGATTAGGCTATAAGGGAATAAATGCTCCAAGTATTAGCAAAGATGTAAATTTTGTCAAGGCTAGTGATTCTTCTCAACAAAAAGTTTCCACTGATCGCAAAAGTGAATTACCTTCACCGGAAGTTAAGTTTCAAAAGAGCAAAGTATATCAACCTCCAAAACCAACACGCATGAATCCGGGTAATAACATTCATTATGTTTGCCACTATTTTGAAAATAAATGTCACCTGGAAAGGAGATGTCGTTTTCGTATAAGGAATGAGAAACTTCATGACGTTCTTGTTTGGGCATCACAAGAAGTTGTGAAACCAAGATCATATTAAGATTAATCCGGTTAACATTACAGGTTGTAACTGTCCAACCTTTAGGCAAAGGAATAAGTGATGTGATAAACCTAGATTTGCCTATAAAGGTCATAAGAATCCTTTTCACAATCGTAATGATTATCAAAAGGATAACTTTGTAAAGACAAAGACAAGATCTGATGCTCCCAATTGGACAAAGACTATATTGCAAAAGAACAGTCAATCCAATTCCCTTCCGAGAAATCTAGAATAGAGTAATAGGAAGAAGGTTCATATTGTTTCTAAACGCACTCAGAAGTGGGTACCAAAGAAATCCAATGATGCTTTGAGTGTGAAAAAGAATGATCTCCCAGAAAATTCCATGACTATGGAGAAGGCAGTATCCATGATGTTGGAATTTAAATGGTTCTTTGAAAAAATGGAGTTGGATGTGCAAGGTTCTATAAGTGATCTCTTTCATGATAATCCAAAAGTGAAACAGAATAAGCCAAAAACTATAGATGGTGAAAATCCATTGTTACGGAAAAGTCTGTTTCAGTCACTTGTGGTGAGGAATACATTGTTCACCTAACACAACGTGATTGTATTGTAAGTGCATCCTCACCAAGGAATGTCTTGTTAAGTATACGGTGAGGGAAGCACGAGAGGGGCACACATATTGTGTTAGGTATGATATTGAATTTTGGTAAAGCCGTATGACTCATGATAGGATCCTTCTAAAAGGTATGTCTATAAACTTGAGAAAGATTTGTGTTTTTATCATTTGCTTAGAGTACTTACAACGATCCATGTACCTTGATTATCGTTCATTTCTACCTAACTTTATTTGTGTTTAAGGTTCTTAAATGTTTAGGTTTGAAAATAGTAGTTCGGATGTTTGGACTTCATGGTACACATATCAGGTATGCATACCATCATTTAAAATCAAAATCCATAGATTTTAGTTCGCAAACCCGTTTGCATACTGCTCCAGGCCACGAAATTTCGTTTGCAAACCGGTAATTCACCTCTTGTAAGGGATTTTGGTTCCCAAGAGGGTTGGTCCATCTCTATGGCTGGAGAAAACCTCTGTTGGGTTACAAGCTTCTTAAGTTCTGAACAGAAAGTATTTAGGCCTTGCCACTAATGTGATTTACGTTCTGCACCGTGACTTGTTTAACATGCTACACTCATTTTGCAATGCAAAGACGAGTAGGAAGTTGTTGCCTGTTATTGACTATGAACTGGGGCACTGGAAACTCAATCTTAATACATTTATTGTTGTCTAGGTGTGCTTTGGTTTGAATCTTGAACTTAAGAAACATTTCCCAACTTAACTTTTGATGCATTAAATTAGTGTGTTGGAGAAGTGTCCTCGAATTCATATGCCAGGGTAAAGGAGGTACGTTTCTGAAGGTCTTGGCGAGCCAACGTTAAACCCCCATCCATTTACCTATGAAAATAGGGTCGTGATAGGCTTGGCGAGCCATCAATAGACTAATATAGGGCGAGAGCAGTAGTGCAGTACTAAGATGCACTAGTGGAAAACAGACATTCCGCGACCCTCAGAACAGGTCATATATAAGAGTTAAACGACCTATTCTAGGGTTCTCTGAATGGGTCTTTGATAAAGCGTTTTTTAATTGCACGACCCCTTACGCGTGGGTCTCTGAACAGAGACCGTTCTTACGGTAACTAGATGTTGACCCCGCACGCGTGGGTCGTGGATTTGAATTATAATATAAAAATATACAGACTCAGATCAGCTGAAATGCCTGAATCTGAATTAATCTGACTGACATTGAAGTCAAACTAAAGTCAAGTCAAACTAAAGTCAAACTGAAATTCAAATGCAACTTCAAACTAACTGAAATTCAAATACAACTTCAAATTTGACTGAAATTTATAATCAAACTGAGAATTTTAACATTCATTCATTTTATCCACTGGGTTTAAAATTACACAAAAAAGGAGGAAATTTTGAGTTCAGAACAATATATGTCCAAGCTAGCTAGTAAGTTCAAACAACAACATGCTAAACTAATTGATAAACCAATAGACGATGTTTCGACAACGTGTGACAGGCAAGAATTGAAATGTTAAAATGCAGAGCTGATGCCAAACCAAAACAAACATATAAAAAATGCTTTGAGACTATCATGCCTCTCACTAAGGTGTAAGCTCCAAAGTAATCAGGATATCAAGAGAACCTACATATCAAAACACAACAATTCAGAATCTGTTAAGGATACGTAACAGTCATGAATATTACAAGCTGCAAAGATGAACAACTTACTCTACAGTTAAGGAAACAACCTAACAACCCTTGTTACCACTTTCCATGACGAATCTTAGTACACCACTGCAGTCCCTAAGCACAGAAACTTCATTAGCGATGCATAAAGAGATGGGTCAGTTATTGCTATTTTTGGATTGATTGGCAAGACAAACTAAATGTAGATGGTTCCAGGGAAAATAAATCCAAATTTCGCACAAGAGATAAAGGTCAAGGAGAAACAAATGCGTCTATTTCTGAAACTTACATGCAGTAGAAGGGGAGGTGTTGCACTATAGATTTGGCCATTTGTCCAAAAGCAACCAAAAATAGTCATCTCGGCAGCTGTTACAAACACAACACAAATTTACGAACGCCCATACCTATAAGTACCGATACTTTCAAGGTTTGGATGGAACAATTAAGAATTGACAAAGGATTTATTGAAAGTTAAGATACACAATGAAATTACTGTGTATACTTCTTTACAGTAAGGGAAATTCGATACGAAAAAGGCTTCTAGGCCATTGAAACTAACCTTTATCAAGATCTGTAACTTCAAAAACCTATAATTGGAATTTTACCACCAATTTCCATAGAGAAAGGATGCTACACAGTCACATACCAAATGAGAAGTCTCAAAAAATATAAAAAAACTTAACATAATTCCAAGGTAAAGCTATAACATAACTTAACCAATTGAGATGCAGAGGCCATCACCTTAGAACCAGTTGCAGAACTTCTGATGAATGCAACCTGGTTAAGGGACGGATTATCTTAGTGATTATTCAATATGAAATCAATAATACCATAGATGCAGAGATAAAACATCAAATACTGATGAAGAACAAAACCTTCTTTTATTGTAGGACTCTAAAACAGGACAAAACCGAAAACAGGGAACTGAGACAAACTGATCCAAGCAGACATGGAATTTACCAAATGTTACACGCCCAAGACTTACCAAATGTTAAACGCTACAGGACAAGGACAAGATATTCACCTCTACCAATAATCATTATTGCAACCAATCTAACTACAGGTGTTATCTAAGAGGGATGAAGAACCTGTGATTCAATCACGAAGAACTAAGTAAGTAAGTTGCAATTAGATTATATACCAGCACAATATTTAGAAACGAATTTAATGTGTGCAGCGAAGAAAACCCCCATACTTGACTAAATCCCAGTATGATCTGCAAGCTTGCAGCTACAATCAGGACTCCTTGAGTTTCCATAATACTGTGTAAAAATCTCTGCAAGTAGAGAGTACATGTGCATAAAACTAGCTGAATCGTCAAAGTTAAGAAACATAAATGGAAAGAGGTGGACAAAGGGACTATTGATTCTTACAAAGGTACCACAAATCTTGACAAGCATCCAATGCTTAAGCGCATTGAGCCTTTTCAAATGCTTTTTTAACCCTCTTGCCTGTTACCACACCAAAATTAGTACACATGGATGAATGTCAAACTCAGGGAATCCAAAGATAGAGTCCTGGAATTTCATAAATATTCTATCCCTGGAAAGGAAACTCAAAAAAACAATATGAGCAAATCTCATAAGAAATTATCGCGGAACTTTTCCAAGGAGACTACATTAACTCAAGGTAATATATAGATAGCAATAATGTATGTAGTAGGTGTAAGTATAAACACTTATAATTTGGAGATTCATCAATTACAAAAAAATAAACCAGACCCAAGGATCAGAATACCGTTGAAAGTTGTCGAGTTCATCACTATGGAAGAAGTAAAGTATACGTACCTAGAAAGCTACACCCTACAGTGTCACTCTCTGGAGCGGCTTTAGCTGAACTCATGCCCCCACCTTGACATGGAATCAACTAACTACCCCAGCTAGGGGAGGGAAGTCATGGAACTCAGTGAGTCCTTTTTACAAACAATATATGAAAACTAATGGTAAAAACATGAAACCAAGGTGAAATATGTACATCAATTCAAAACTAAAATCCATATTTGAAAGACGGAACTCATTGGGTGATTTTAACAAGCATGTAATAGGCTATCTCAAAGTTCAATTCATTCATTTGTTTATGATGGAAAACTAAATTTGGATGGCTGCATTCAATCTTCACACAAAAACATTTATATATCCAAAAACCAAGTCTGATAAAAGCAAAGTAAGTGGTTGACATACTAACCATCCAGTAACACCTAAAAGTATATCAATGTCTCATCCAAAATGGCTTCAATGGACAGTCTCCTTTCATCTGCATCAACAAGTATTCGATAAAGCATCAATAGTCACCAGCAAATTCATCCAGCAGCATATGGAAACAGATTCTTAAGCGAAAGAAATATTTTTACTATGTAATGTAATTCAGACCTGGTAAAATACAACAGAGTTTAGCATAAGTCTCAAACTCATTCCTGTGATATTAGCAACAATTGAGAACCTAAGAAGCTCCCACAAAGGCACATGCTTGGATGTTGATAAGCCAGTTGATTTAAAAACCATACCATACCCACTAACGTAGTCACAATGAGGTGGAATCCGGTTAAAGTTGTTGCTAAAAAAGTAAACATATAAGAATTTAGCTCAAATGATCTTCAAAAATAAGAACAACAAAGAGATTTAAAAAAGAAACAAACAAACAAAACTAAACGCACCAACACGACATCACGATTTATGACATTTTGACTGAAATCAACTTCAAAGTTGGAAAGGGGAGTTTAGCATTAAATGAGTTAACTTTCTATAACAATCCATAGGGAAAACGAAGATAATAATAATGTAATAGGTAGAACTCAATACCTTAAAGCCTCTGTAGCTAAGATAACAGCAACCAAAAGATCTGCATAAAATTGATATCCACAGGTAGAAGTAAATACAATCCCTCTGCAAATCAAAAAAAAAAATCCACCATTAACTAAACAACAAAATCCTAATTCACAAAATCAAACTCTAACTTAAATAGTGAGATTAGGGAAAAATAAAATTCTAAAGCCTAATTACATCACCTGATATAGTTTGAAGAAATCAAATCCTAATTAAATGGCTTCGTTTGCAAAAAACCAGACACGACCCAGAATTTTTTTATACCAAATCAAAAGAAAACCCAATGAAAATTTCTACAAACACAATTTAGTGAAACCCTAACAAAACCCCCAAATCAAATCCTTAATTTTATTCCAAATCTGAGCAGAATTTCAGATCTACTGGTTTCCTTTGCAAATAAGCAAATAAGATAACTTATCAAATGAAATTAGAGTTTTGATTTTTTGGATTTAGATACGAATGATTGTTCCTGAAGTTTGGTAAACAAAACTAGAAAACGAACAAGAACAAGAAGAAGATCGGTGTTGTTAAATTTTGTTTACCAAACTGCAGGTTCTTGCAAAGGTACCTAGTTCTTGTTCGTTTATAAAAACCCTAACAAAAACATGAAAAGTTATATTTGTATAGATTGAAGAAATCGAAAAACATCTTAGAAGTTGTTAGAGATTTCGACAAAACCCCTAAAAATGAAAACAAAAAAACATGGATTCAATCGATAATGAATTGAAATTAAATTGAGATGGAGCAATGATGTAAATATATTTCCAGCAGGTTTGAGATCTAATTAGCGACATCTGGGGTTATTGATCAGAAGAAGAATCAAGAGAAGGGATTTCCATGGTGCTGGTTCTTTAGGTGAGAGATGGAGCCTGAGGGCAGAGGTGAGGTGAGAGGGAAATGATATGCGGTGAAAGAGAGGATTTTTTCTTTAGTAGTGAAACGATAAAAACGAGAGAGAGATTGTAATCATCCAGCCATTCTTTTAAGTTTAGCAAATCGTGACCACAAAAATTGTGGGGCCCAGAGTCATTCACCAGATCTGAATCGGAGTTTGAGGGTCGTTTAATCGGTAGTTCTATGATGGCAAAACGGTAAATAAAATTTCTAACTCAGAGACGGTTTATTAGGCTCACGGAATTTTTACATGTTTTTACAGAATCAGAGACCATTATCTTTGGTCAACGTATCGGCTACGGTGAATGAGGTTCTCTGATGTGGGTCATAAAAACCCCATTTTCCACTAGTGATGGGTGACCGTTTGGGAAGTCCTCATGTACTTTTAGGAAGGGCGGGAGTAGTACCAAGATGGTTGACTGCTTGGAAGTCCTTGTATCTTTCTAGCCTACCCCAAATTGTATGTTAACTTACAACACCATTATAATTATTAAAAAATATCCTACTATGGGTGTTTGAGGATGCATTAAAGTCTTCATTTGTTGTTCTTTTTAAATCTTTTCCTTTTGAGTTTAATTGGGATGACATTGTCACAAACTAAACAACTGCTACTTCAGTAACCTAGTTTCCTTATCAATTTATGTTTGTCAAAATGATCTTAAGATAGGTATCGTTTCTGTTAGTGCAAACATTCTGAATCATTCAAGAGGTGCATTAGCTTGGCCATCTTTATCTATGTGTACGTAACTTCAACTTGCCTGTATATATGATGCAGATTCTCACTTATTGCAATTTGGAGGTTATACTCTTTTAAATAACGCAAATGACCCATTTCAAAGCTCTGGGGTTTGACACACAGCCAATACTCATTGGTCTCATCCTCTTTCAGGTATTATTCTTTCAATGTCTGGTCATACAAGGGCAAACAGTAGTGTCTTTTACTGGTTATTGTAAAAAATCTTGTTAAACAAGGGTTTGTCCTCCTGCTATG
The DNA here is from genome assembly GCF_003573695.1 of Papaver somniferum. Classification (NCBI taxonomy): domain Eukaryota; kingdom Viridiplantae; phylum Streptophyta; class Magnoliopsida; order Ranunculales; family Papaveraceae; genus Papaver; species Papaver somniferum. The sequence goes on along the minus strand of NW_020621603.1, from coordinate 17,526,216 downwards.
ATGTTAGAAGAACTCCCATTTTATGATATCATTCTTACGGCCTGCTCGCAAATGCAAGGGAATAATGCTAACTAGGTAGATCAAAACTCAGCTTATATAAAGACTACTCTCTTTATTATGTTTAGAAAATCACTCAAAACTAAACACAAAGCTATCAATCTTCCATATGATCATCCACAACATTGGAGATTCATATATAGAGCTTAGGATTTCCTTTTCCTAGCCACATTCCTTTTGTACATGTAATTCATTTTCTTAGAACAAGTTAGAACCTAATTCCCTTTAGGAATACATGCTAGACTTTCCTTAATCTGACCAAACTAGTTAGAGACTATCTCAGTCTCAATGTTGAAGTTAATCCAACATTCTCCCCCTTGAGCTTCAACTGTGCCTGTGAAAAATCTTGTACTCCTATTAATTTCCTCATCTCTTCAAACTTGATCCGAGCCAATGCCTTTGTTAATATATCTGCCTTATGCTCAGTTCCAGGTATGTGTTCTACGTTAATGACCTCCTTCTCGATGCATTCTCGTATGAAATGATACCTTTTGTGAATGTGTTTCGTCTTCCCATGAAACACTGGATTTTTAGTGAGTGCAATTGCAGACTTATTATCAATCTTGATGAGAACTTTTTCAGGTTCTCTTCCTTTGATTTCACCCAACAGTTCTTGAAGCCATATTGATTGTTTAGCTGATTCTGTTGCAGCCATAAACTCAGCTTCACAGGATGAGAGGGCTACAGTGTCTTGCTTCTGTGAGCACCATGTAATAGGTGCTTCTCCTAGATAAAATATATGACCAGTTGTACCTTTTCCATCATCTTGGTCAATATTATGACTGCTGTCACTATACCCAACAATTCCTTTTGATCCTCCTCGACCATACTTCAACCCACAGTTGATTGTTCCTCTTAGATATCTCAATATCTGCTTTATTACATCACCATGAGACTTGCATGGACTCTGCATATAACGGCTTGATACTCCCACAGAGAAAGCCAAATCTGGTCTTGTGTGTAATAAGTATCTAAGGCATCCAACATTTCTTCTATAACTCGTTGGATCAATCTCAGGCTCCTCTTGTGCTTTTGAAATTTTCAGTCCAAATTCCATTGGAATTCTTGTTGGATTACAAGTTTCAAGTCCTGCTTCCTGTAGAATTTTCTTTGCATAGCTTTCTTGTTTGATCTGAATTCCATTTATCCCTTGATGAACTTCTATGCCTAGATAATATGTGAGTTTCCCAAGATCAGACATCTCAAACTTAAATGACATATCTTTCTTGAACTCACAAATCACCTTGAGAGAATTTCCAGTCACAAATAGATCATCTACATAGACTGCAATTACTATTAGTGTCCCCTTTTCTTCTTTTCTGTATACAGAAGTTTCTTTAGAACACTTTATGAATCTCATTTCTCTTAAGATTTGATCTAACTTTGTATTCCAGGCTCGAGGAGCTTGTCTTAGACCATATAGAGCTTTTGATAACTTGTAAACCTTATGCTCTTTTCCTTTTACTTCAAAACCTTCTGGTTGTTCAACATACACATCTTCTCGCAATTCACCATGTAAGAATGTTGTCTTAACGTCTAAGTGGTGAATTTCCCATGAGTTTGATGCTGCCTCTGCAATTAATAAGTGTATTGTTTCAATTCTATCAACTGGTGCAAAAACTTCATCAAAATCTATGCCTGATTCTTGTACATATCCTTTAGCTACAAGCCTTGCTTTGTATTTATTGACAGTACCATCAGTATTCCGTTTTATTTTGAAGATCCACTTAAGACCAATCACTTTTACCCCACCTGGCTTATCAACTAGAAACCAAGTCTTGTTTCTGTTGATTGAAATAATTTCTTCTCTACATGCTTGTGTCCATTTAGTCGAGACCTTTGCTTCCTGAAAATTCCTTGGTTCATCATTAACCGAAAGTAGCATAATCTCACATTCTTCTGCAGCTTTAAGAACATAATCCTCCAGATACTGTGGCTTTTGTATCTGTCTTGTTGATTTTCCCAGTGGAATGGGTTGAGTTATTTCATCGATCTCCTCTTCTTCTTCTACTTCTTCGTTATTCTCAATGTTTTCATTATTCTCTTCTTCTTATTGATTAACATCATTGTTTCCATTGGTATTGATGATTATGGGTCCTTCGCCTTCATCAATTACTTGACCCCATCTCATGTGAAACATTCATGGATCCCTACTTGGTCCATCATTAGTTTCTTTCCAATTCCAGTTTGCTTTTTCATCGAATACCACATCTCGACTCATTATTGCTCTTTTCGTTGTTGGATTGAATAATCTGTAAGCTTTGGATCCAGGATCAATTCCTAAATGCACAAGAGTCTGAGATCGATCATCCAGTTTCTTAAGAGTTGCAGAATCAACTTTTGCGTATGCTTTGCAACCAAACACTCTTAAATGATCTATGTTTGGTTTTCTCTTTCGCAAACTTTCATATGGAGTCATGTCTTTCAGAGCTTTCGTAGTTATCCTGTTTATTAGGTATGTGGAGTGTCGTACAGCTTCTCCCCATAGATAAGTAGGTACCTGCATAGCCTTTAAAGAACTTCTTGTCGTGTCTATTAGAGTTCCGTTTTCTCCTCTCCACCACTCCGTTTTATTGTGGTGTATATGGTGCTGTGAGTTGCCTTTTGATTCCATTTTACTCACAGAACTTGTCGAACTCTAAGGAAGTGAACTCTCCTCCTCTATCAGTTTTAAGCATTCTGACCTCCTCTTTTAACTCTTTTTCTATCATATTTCTGAAAGCTTTGAATCTGTCAAATGCTTCACTCTTTTCTTTCATAAGAATAGACCACATATATCTTGAGAAGTCATCTATAATAAAAAATATGTATTTGTTATTTGCAAGGGTTTGTGGTGTAATAGGACCACATAAATCAGCATGAAGAAGCTCTAATGGCTTTGAGGCTCTGAATGTTGTTGCTTTTGGAAAACATTGACGCATTTGTTTCCCAACTAAACATGATTCACAGATTTTTGCTTCATCATTTATCTGTGGTAGTCCTCGAACCATCTTGTTCTGAGACATAGTTTTTAAGGTTCTGAAACTTATGTGTCCTAACCTTGCGTGCCACTTCTATGTCTGATCTTCAAGGCTCATGTGTAGACACATTGGTTTCCCAATTGTGAGACTTACTTTGTAGAGTCTATTATGTGACCTTGAGACTCTGACAAGAAGCCTTCCATTAGGATCATGAACTGTAAGAAATTCACGTTGCATTCTAACATCACATCCAACTTCTGTAGCTTGTCCCAGACTCAGGATGTTGCTCTGTAAGTTTGGAATGTAATAGATATTTGTGACGAGTTTCTCTTCTCCGGTCTTGCTCTGAAATAGAATTGATCATTTCCCTTCAATTTCTACAGAAGATCCATCCCCAAACTTCACTTGTCCTTTGATTTTCTCATTGAGTTCAGAAAAGTAGTGTCTCTTACCAGTCATGTGATTGTTGGCTCCATTATCTAAATACCAGATTCCTTCTTCTCCATCCTTTGATTCGTAGTTCTTAGGTATTAGTTTCCCTTCGTTTAAGAATACAACTTCGTCATGAAAAGAGTTGTATCTGCTTCCCTTGTTTCATTCTTGTTTGCTTCTTCCATCTTTTGTATTCTTTCAGGGCATACAGAGGAGAAGTGTCCTGGTTTATCACATCTGTAACAAATAATGTTTGATCTATCCTTCTTTTCTTTCCCTTGGTTTTGATCATTCTGACTTGTTGTTCTATCTTGTGAGTTAAACCTTCCTCCCCTTCCTAGGCCTCTGTTTACTCTACCACATCTTCCACGACCTCTTCCTCTTGTCGCAGAGTTTTGTTGGTAAGAGTTTGTGTACAAGAGTTTTCCTAGAGTTTTTCCATTGTTTTCTTCATCAAGGATTCTCTCTTCATATGCTTTCAATCTTCCAATTATATCTTCATAGCTAGTCTTCTTTAAATCTAAGACTTGTTCGAGAGAAGCTATGATATGAATATACTTGGATCTTGGTAAACTATTGAGAAACTTCTTTACCAGTTTATCTTCATCAATGGATTGTCCAAGTGACGCAGCTTTTGAGGCTATCTCTGATAGCTTTCCAGCAAGAGTATCAATGGTATCAGTTTCTTTCATCTTTAGTCTGTCAAATTCAGATATTAAGGTTTTCAGACGGGCTTCTTTAACTCGATCAGCTCCGAGATTACGTGCCTTTATTGCATCCCAAATTTTCTTTGAAGTTTCCTGTTCACCAACTTGTAGAACAAGACATTCTGGTATTGCTTGAAAGAGTAATCCAATGGCAACATTGTTTTTGTCTGGGTCCAATGTACCAGGATCAATTGTTTCCCAAACTTTGTAGATTTTCATCAGTACCATCATTCTCATGGCCCATACTGTGTAGTTTGTGGCGTTGAGGATTGGAACTTGTATTGATGGTGGCGTGAACTGTTTTGCACCCACAATGGTGATTTCGTTTTCCATGGCTCAGAAACAAGCTCTGATACCAATTAATGGTAACTAGGTAGATCAAAACTCAGCTTATATAAAGACTACTCTCTTTATTATGTTTAGAAAATCAGTCAAAACTAAACACAAAGCTATCAATCTTCCATATGATCATCCACAACATTGGAGATTCATATATAGAGCTTAGGATTTCCTTTTCCTAGCCACATTCCTTTTGTACATGTAATTTCTTTTCTTAGAACAAGTTAGAACCTAATTCCCTTTAGGAATACATGCTAGAGTTTCCTTAATCTGACCAAACTAGTTAGAGACTATCTCAGTCTCAATGTTGAAGTTAATCCAACAGGGAATACTGTCTGGCTGTATTTAATTTATTTCAGTTAGGGTCACTAATATGACTTTTTCCTTGCTGCCCCTTACAGTTATTCCCATTCAAATCCTTGTCAGCTCAGACCTAAATCTTGCAGGCAGAGCTTTTGAATTTCAAGTATGGATCTGTAATTTCGTTGACATTCTTCTTGTGCTTGCTTTTAACTTGTCTGTCTCCTTTCTCAATGATAATTGGTTTCTGTTTTTTGTCATTATAATTTGCCTCTTCCCAGGCGGATGCATTTGCAAAGAAGCTTGTGTTATACGCAGGCACTCCGAGGGGATCTTTTTAAGCTGCAGGTACGATTGTCACCCAGTTTCTGACTACATGATGATCGGTCTAATTTGAACCCATGGTTTGCAAGATATGCTTTTACTGGTACATGTTTACTGATTTTGGGGTCTGGTGTTTTTATCAGGAAGAAAATCTACCGGCAAGGAACACAGATCCATGGTATTCTTCCAACTGGTACTCGCATTCCCCACGTTTTGAGAGGTTGGTAGCGCTGGATGAGACAATAAGAAAAAGAAATGACTAGAAGGACAAGAGAACTTTCTAGCACCTCTTTGTAAGACAGCTTGAGTAATCTTACTTCACCAGATTTAATTTGTTTTGTTCCTCCCTCTTACCGATCACATGGGAAAGTGTAACTATCAAATACAGAATTTACACAAGTAGCATAATGGTTTACTTTTGTGTAAGTGGAAGGAATTTAGTATCACCAGCAGCAATGTAAGAAATTCTAGCTAGCTTAGACATGGTTTCCAAAACTCTCTAATAACTATTAGGTACTGCTCCAGCAAAATCTCCTAGTTTGTCCAGTAGCCGTTGGGTCTTTGAGTCAGTTCATTCCTGTCGGAGCCGCTTTCTAGCTCTAGGCCCAATGAACACTAATAGGATTGACATTCCTAACGAATGCAAATTCACGTTTCAATCCAGTTCTTGGACTCGATGATAACATCTTTGACAGAATATGAACCTTTTGCCATTCGAGAAGCAAATTGTCAACCGAATCAGCAATTCACAATGAATTTATCAATAACCAAAATCTGTAACAAATAACCGGGTTCCTCGATTCCAAATTCAAGGTGAAATGCATATGTTCAAGGCTCACTACTTAGTATCTAGATAGTAAATTTTAAGATTAAATTAACAGCATATCATCATCAAATATCCTTCCAAAATCATAAGTGCACAACTGGAGATTTGTTTTCCTTTTTTTTTTGGCTTTCAAATAGTAAAGTTTGATATTTTTCTTACAGGATTGGTGTTGGTTATTGGTATTGCAGTGTATATATACAAAGCTAAAGGGGACATGAGGAATCCCATTAAGGCTATCAAACTTCATTCAGGTTAGCATGTGGTGGAACTACTGCAATAACTATTTACCATGTCTGCTGGTTGTTCATGTTAACGGTGACAAAAGAAATGCGTATAAAATTTCAAATGCTGAATGAAGAGCAGTTTTTTGTTTTATTAGCATCTCTAGTATCTGTCTCCCTTTGTCATTACTTAAATCTATACATGCGCGTGTACATGAAATATGCATGTGTGCTCGAGTGGCGCTGTTTGTGCATCTACCGTTTCGTGCCTGTCTTTAAGAACCTTAAGCATTGACATTGCAGAACAAGATTTTGTATGATTCCTTTTGCCACCTCTCTTTAAAATTCAAGATATGTAGAATCCTACCAGCTGGAACTTAATTAGTTGTCAGAGCTCTATTTAAGATCACGAATGCAATTTCCAATATTGTATGCTAACAATCAGCACGATTCGTGGTGTAATATGCATAAAGATAGGTCGCACACACGGTTTGGTATCAAAGATGTAAGTTTACGAACATATGGAATCTAGACAGCTTCTAGTTCTGTGCATATGTTCCCTTGTTAGTTCTGACAATTAGTATCTTCACATGCTCATTAGATATAATAATCAAATGTCAATGCTTCCTTAATCATTCTGGATCTTAATTGAGTACGTAGTTCATGTGCTGTAATGATGGAACATATCATTACCAAATGTAAATTTGCAGAAACACCAGAAAAGACGATAAAAAAAATAATGAACAATTATTTCGAGTAAAGTGTTTCTTGTATTAATATACTTTGTTTTTTTTCTTTTTCATTTTTATACAGTATGTACAGTAAAAATTCCATGAGGCATTTCCTAATAAAAGGCGGAAAATACCAATGGGAGGTGAATATATCTATGGATCTATTGGTTGAGGATGTTAAGAAGTGAAACTCGGTTCTTGATCAGACACCGAAAGACAGATTCCAGTCCATCTTCAAGCTCTTGGAGGTTCATTTCAAGGGAAGCCAATGACTTCTGCACTTCTTTTACTTCAATGACTTTGGATTTCAAAGCGACATCGATCTTGGTTACTTCATTGACAACTTGTTGGGTTGCACTTTTGGTGGTCAACTTTGAGACTAGTGACCTTTGCTTTGGTGTAGATAGGAAAGACAGGATAGATTCAAAAACTGCAAGAGTAGTTGCTTCAACTTCTGTTAGGACATCGATAACGAGGTCATTGTTCTTGTTGGTGTTTTTCTTAAGATCTGAAAGGCATTTTTGGATGACCTTGCAGACTTTCGTTCTTGAGGTCATGTACGCGTCAAACTCATTTGATTGCCTTCGGATAGATGATTGAAGATCTTGGGCAGATTGCTTCATTTGAGATGAAACATCCTTAATAGTTCCACAGACATCCAACAACATGACAGATCTGTCCAAGACTGCGTCTAAGCATTTCCCATCTTCGGTAGAAAAGAAATCCTCAACACATTCATACAAGTCCTTTAGAGCAAACAAGTTGTTGGAGATGGATGAGGTGAGGACTGAAGATCTCAATTTGCAGAGTTGTTCCTCAACTGCAGCAGCGAGGGGGTTGGATCTGATGGGCAAACTGATTGAACGAGCATGGAAAGTTTTGTTTGAGGAAGACATTTTCGCCTTATTTTGAAGAGGAAGAAGGTCTTAGCTAGAGATAGAAGTTAATGTAGAAAATGATGTTTTGATGATGGCTATTGGTTCTACCTAGTGCTCCTTTTGTAGTCAGGACTCAGGCTACAGCAAGATGTATTCATGTGGTGGAACTTCCTCTATATGTGCCACTGTCTCTGCATTGCTCCCTCCATGAATGACAAATAGTTTGTCCCCTTACCAGACTGGCCTGTAGATAATTAACCAGATGTGTAATTAATACATGTACGTGCATGAATGGATCATTAGTACCTATAAATATCTGTAATGATATATACGCTTGTAAACAGCTGGTATAAGATTATATTCGAACTTGCCAACAGTGTGGGCGCGTTTGATCATCTCTGTCTAGGGAACACGGAGAACCGAATTAATGACTCCTATTTATCCTTCTTTTGTGTTTGATTTTTTTGCATCCTATTGCCAAATTTTGTTCCTGTCACATAAAAATTTCTTGTAGCATATCAGGATAACAGCTAACGAACTATGTATCCAAGTTGCAAGGTACAGTACAATCAATTAAGCAAGACAAATACATGCAACACGCGTCCGCTATCTAGGATAGCCTTTTTATAAAGAGTATCTAGTTAAGTTCAACCGATCGAGTATCCACTCAGTTTGGAGATCTCATATGATACTCCTCTTATGTGTATCTAGTTAAGTTCTTAATGTATCTTCTTTCCCATCAAAAAAAAATTTTAAGCAAGACAAATACTAGCGCCTTAAAGAGTCATGCATGCAGAAGTGCTGCTAGTAACACGAGTTTAGTGATAAGCATGATAGCACGATACTTCCATTCACTAATAAAACAAATTGCTTCACAATGATTCTTTTTGCTTCTGATCCCAGAAGTGGTTTTGAAATTTGGTTCCTTGATGGTGGTGTTTGGTTACTACATGACAGATAACTTTTCAACCTAATTAACACGATAAGTCAAAAATTAGTTTGAAAATATCAAAATGACAGTATTTTTCTTTTGATTTTTAAGAATAACTAACTTTTAACTTTCGCGACTTAATTAAGTTGTAATTCACACCCGTGATATCCAAGCACCCTTTCCAAATTTGCAAACACTTGTATAGTTTGTGCCCTCCAAAATTGATCAAATCAAATAACAACTGTACTCTCTCTTCCATTTCTTCAAACCCTAGTTTTTTCACAAGATTTTTGATGGAGCTCCCAGACGGCCACCGAATCATTTTTAGAATCCGATATGCAAAACTTGGAGACCATATATCCCTCTCTAATTCTTCAGCTGATGATTCAGGTAACTTGGGTTTTTCTTTTAAAGGATCAACTTAACCCCTGAATTTGTTTTTTTCTTCTGCTGATCTTGTGAGTTAGCTTAATGCATTGATTGATCTATCTGTCTTAATATTGTGCGAACAAACGAATAAGGATATAAATTGCATTAGTATTATATTGGGTTTTCCTTGGGAGAGTATCGTACAATTCGTAACCATCTTATTCCTTCTTTGCATGCTTGGAACAACTAACAATCAAAGATTACGAAAATGCAATATGATATGATATCCGTAATTGTGCATGAATGTGATCAGTTTTCAGACCCCCAATATGATAGATAGAGAATAGGCTACACAAGTAGAATAAAAGAACTAACAAATTGCAATAGAAACGTTTTATCTTTATTGCTTGTTTTGAGAGAACAATACAATGTTTTCCTTTAAGCTATTTTCTTCCCTAAGAATTGTACCCTTGTTCTTCTTTTGCTCTAGAATTTTCTTACTAGTATTTTCTCTAGTAATCTCTAGTTTTCTCCCCTCCCTACAGGTTCTAAACTGCACCTTATTTATAGGTTGAGTTACTTCTAAATATTAGTCTTTCTATGAAGGGAAACTGCCCTATGTTTGTAATCTTCTAAAAATAGGTCTCATTCTAGGATTAAGAAACTACTTCTAGAATTACTAGGACTTCTCTTGTATATAAACTTGGGTATAGGGTCTTTTGACGGGCCTATACCTAAAAAAACGGATCAGAATGTGATAGTAAGTACCAAGAAAATCTATAAACACACATTGCCAGAACTTAAAAGCCTTGAGCTCTATTTAAAAATGAGTATCCATGTCTGATAATTGGTTAGCAATTAGAATCTGACTACCTGTTGGTTTCCTGCTCTACACCATTGAATAGTCTCAGACATTAGGAATCTTGACAACCTTTAACTTGTTATTATCAATGTGATGCAAACGTGTTATGCTGAATGATTCATTCGTATCTCTCGCTGATCAGCCTACTTATATGTTGCCTTGTTTCTCTAACAATTAGAATCTTGATCACCTCGCATTTGATACAATCAATGTGATGCAGACGTGTTATCCTGAATGATTCTTTCGTATCACCCGCTGAACGGCCTGTTCCCTTGTTTATCTAACGTTTAGAATCTTCACATGTTCAGATCATATATTAAAAAAATAAAATGTCAATGCTTCCTTAATCAGTTAAACAAATACAGGTAGAACAAGGGCTTAATTAATTACCAAGTAATTAGTTTGCGTTATTGATGGATCGTGTAATACTGAACAAAAACAAATAAAAAAGATAATTTGCAAAAATTGTTTCTAGTAAAGTGATTTCTTGTATTAATATACTTCGTTTCTCATTTGTATACAGTATGTACAGTAAAAAACTCCATTAGGCATTTCCTAATAAAATGCGGAAATACCAATGGGAGGTGAATATATCTATGGATCTATTGGTTTAGGATGTTAAGAAGTGAAACTCGGTTCTTGATCAGACACCTAAAGACAGATTCTAGTCCATCTTCAAGTTCTTGAAGGTTCATCTCAAGGGCAGCCAATGGCTTTTGCACTTCTTTAGCTTCAATGACTTTGGATTTCAATGCGGCATCGACCTTGGTTACTTCATTGACAACTTGTTGGGTTGCACTTTTGGAGGTCAACTTTGAGACTAGTGACCTTTGCTTTGGTGCAGCTAGGAAAGACAGGATAGATTCAAAAACTGCAAGAGTAGTTGCTTCAACTTCTGTTAGGACATCGGCAACGAGTTCATTGTTCTTGTTGGTGTTTTTCTTAATATCTGAAAGGCATTTTTGGATGACTTTGCAGGCCTTATTTCTTGAGGTCATGTATGCGTCAAACTCATTTGATTGCCTTCGGATAGATGATTGAAGATCTTGGGCAGATTGCTTCATTTGAGATAAAACATCCTTAATGGTTCCACAGACATCCAACAATATGACAGATCTGTCCAAGACTGCGTCTAGGCATTTTCCATTTTCGGTAGAGAGGAAATCCTCAACACATTCGTACAAGTCCTTTAGAGCAACCAAGTTGTTGGAGATGGATGAGGTGAGGACTGAAGATCTCAATTTGCAGAGATGTTCCTCAACTGCAGCAGCGAGTGGGTTGGATCTGGTGGGCAAACTGATTGAACGAGCATGGAAAGTTTTGTTTGAGGAAGATATTTTCGCCTTATTTAGAAGAAAATTAAGAACGTTTTGGATTAAATATACAAGTTATGTAGAAGATGATATTTCGATGATGGTTATTGGTTCTCACCTAGTGCTCCTTTTATAGTCGGGACTCAAGCTACAATGTACAGCAAGGGGATGTATTCATGTGGTGAAACTTCCTCTATACGCGCCATTGTCTCTGCATTGTTCCCTCCGTAAATAACAAACAATGTGTCCCCTACCGGACTGTTTTTTTTAATCAACACCGATCAACAATAATGTCTCCTACCAGACTGTGTAGCATCGATCAGTATACGAAAAAAATAAATACAAAAAACTAAAGCCTAAAGGTAAACAGATGTGTAATGTATCTACGTGCATGTGTGGATTACTACCTAGAAAGATCTGTAATGATACACACGCTTGGTTGTTTGTGCTGTTAGTTAGTGATCAATATCTACGTTTTCCAACCATTAGAATATCGACAGCCTTGCGTTTTGATTTGATGTTCACTTTCGCGACCAACAAGCATATAAACAGATGGTGTAAGATGATATTTTAACTTACCAACAGTGTGCGCGCACTTAAACATCTCTGTCCAGGGAAATGAGCAATCGAATTAACGACTCATTTCTATCCTTCTCTTGCGTTCGGTTTTGTTGTTACAGGAACTTCTGTTTGCATTGCCAAATTCTGTTCCTATCAATGCTGTCACATAATAATTACGTGTAGCATAAGATAAATAACTAACGAACTATGCGTCAAGTTGCAAGTTGCAAGGTACGACACTAGTGCCATAAGACTTATGCATTGATGTGTGTGTCAGGTATTGCATGCAGTATGGGTGAGTCCAGAATCAGGATGCATGATCCAGTGACATATATATAAGAGTTACCTTGATGGGAAAGTGACATACACATAAGAGTTGGCTTTGATGAGAAACTTATACTAGTAGTAATAATTCTGGCTTGATTGGGGTATACCCAGATCAATTGGGGTATACCTAATGAGACAAAATCCAAGACATTTTAGAAATAAAATAGGGCGCCCCTTAACATTGTATTTTCTAAATGGCTAAAATGTTCGTGTTTAATTAACACTAAAAATTCTGATTACGTTAATTAATTGATTTTAGATTAAAATTTTGAAATTATGAATTTAGTAGATTAACCCTTTAATCCGTCTTATGAGTTCGATTTCGATCAAAAAATTTGGTTTTGAAAATGTGAAAAGTCGGCAAGGTCGACGTTTGAATAAAGTGTCGGCTATGTTTCGCCGGCATGGTCGACGTTTTAATAAGATGTCGACCAAGTATAGCCGGCGTGGTCCTTGGATGAAGAAAATGTCGACCCTTTTTAGGACGGAATGGTCTTTGAATGAAGATTACACCGACTATCTTGGGCCAGCAATCTTACAGTCGGCATGTAAATATTTCCTACAATGCTGGCTATCATATAGTCGGCATGCACATAATTTATAACACTGTCGGCTGACATGTAGTAGACGTGCTAAGGATTTCTAACCTTGCCGACCTGTACTTATACCAAACAGAAAACAGAATATGGGAAGATGTAATTCACTTTATTCATGCAATTTTGGTTACTACATTGATTGAAACATAAAACCTAACTCCTTGTCGACGGAAAAACGAATGTACTTAGCATGTGCATCAAGCCTTTGAACCCCTGGGCGACCCTAGTGGACGAGTTATAGTCCCGTGAGGGTTTACATAGAGATCTACCCATAAAACCTACACTAAAACCATCAATCTTCGTTGGAGGAATCTCATTCATCTCCGGGATGCATGAAGTCCGGGGAATACTCCGGGATTTTGGAGACCATGAATTCATAGCTTGCATCGAATGTGAATGCTTCCCCCTTTGCCTCCAAGTAACGCGCTTTCACGGCTTTATGCTACAAAAACTAAACACAAACTTAATTTGTTAGTGGTGTTTAGTAGGAAGATCAAACAACATGGATACGTAAAATAAACCGACAAGTTGAAGTTGATAGCGTTGAAAATCCGGGGTTGGTGAGCTAAAAAAGCGAGTATCGCATTTTCAATGACTAAGTGTCTATCATGCACCTGTTCAACATTTATTCCATTGGGATTCTCAAACTCTTTCCCAAATTTGTCGTCTACCCTAGCCCAAAAGGTTACGGCATCCACCCTTACGGAAGACTCATGTCGAACTCGAGTTTCCGCGTACCACGCTTTGGTGATTGCCAAATCATTTGAATCAAATGAAGCCATTGTTGTATGTAGAGAGCTATTGAGTGAGTTAGATGGAGTGTATGATGATATGAGCTTTGGAGAGTATATGCAAATAGGTGTGTGTTGTTTTGTAGAGATAAATAGTGTATTTATAGGATGGTGACAAAATTTGGTCGTTATAGTGCATAAGTACAAGTCAATCAATGCAATTGTACTTTCAAAAATTTGAATTTTGAATTCGCCGGCGAGGTTTTAATTTCCCCAGTATGCCGACTAAGACAGGTCGGCAAGGTCGAAATTTTGTTACCATGCCGACGATATGCTGATTTTAGGCATCAGGAGAACATTTTCTTTTGTGTATCCGCCGGAAATGTATTTGGTCATTAGCATGCCGGTGATGATATATCCGGCAAGGTCGAAATTTTCTTACCATGCCGACCTTATGAATTTTAGGCATCAGGAGTTCATTTTTTTTTTGTTTATCCGTCAGAACCGTATTTGGTCACTAGCGTGTCGGTTATGATATGGTCGGAAAGGAACATAATTTACAACCATGCCGACCTTATGATGATTTTAGGCACTAGGAGAAGGTATTTTCTGCAACACATAGACGACAGAGTCGATAACATAATACCTTGCCGGCGGTACAACATCCGGCTAGGTATTAATCTGCTTACCTTGCCGACCCTGGTAACTACACCAATTCAGCTGTCAGGGCCAGCAGTCTGACAATTCACAACCTTGCCGGCCCTGGTTTAGTCGGCAATGTAACTTAAAATAAAGCATGCCGGAATAAGTATTGAAACTTTAAGTAGCTAAAAAAACCATTCATTCAACAACTAGAAATCCAACACTTTTTGTCCAAAATACAAAAACATGTCCCATAAACCTTTAAAAAAACATTTGTCCAACAGTTAACCTTAACATTTTTCTACCACAACATAAAGAAATAAACTGTGAATGCATTCATTCACCACCACGACCACGACCCCGTTTAGGAGCACCACCACTACTACTACCTTCACCACCACGACCACTACGAGCCCTCCTATTGTCAGCATTCATCTTGGCTTGTGTTTCCCTCCTGGATTTGTCTTCCCTCTTAACTTCAACATCATCTTGCTTAAATAATTCATAGGAATCCTCATTGTCAATATTGCAAGCATAGTCAATGTGCTTGCTTTTCTCTTCAATCGACAAAGGCTCTCCTATGTCTTTCGCGCAACACAACACCTTCACAAAGCTATTCAAATGCTCCTTTTAGTGTCAATTAAACAACAAACAATTAATAGAATAATTCGATAATGTAATTTTAAAACAGTAAGAGCAACTCTAAAATACTTACAAAGAGCTTAAGACTTGTTGTTGGGTCTTTCGATACCATCTTCCTCTTACGAGCCAATTCTTCAGCGGTCATTTCCCTAATCACAGTAGGACGAGCCCAACCCAAGTACCACGACATGTATCTCTCATGAGCTTCATGACCTTCTGTCACCTCGTCCAAAAGACTCGTATCGACTTTACAGTCACGTCTTCCGTTCCAATGATCTTTAACTGGAGCTGGAACGTAAGCGACGTTAATTATTTTTTGGAACATGGTGCAGTCCTCCCTTGGCACTATAATGGACGGATCAGCATCGAAATGGGGTTCTTCTTGGACGTAACCCAATTGTCGCATTACCCGATGTGGATCGTACATTGAATATCCATAGGTGCACAACAAGGGACCGTAGTATAATGCAACATCATCACTCCTTTGGATTAAACCTTGATTTCTAGAATCTCGATAAGGATCAAATTTTACCTCATCCGCAGTCAATTTTTCAAAGGCGATTCGCAGTTTGATAAGCTGCTGCGGCATATCGTTATCCTGACCACCCTTAAAACTGTATCTTTTCCCTCTTGGCTTATCAAGCGCAACATTCTCATCCACTTTGATGTAGGAGTTGTCTTTCACCAAAGTAGTGAAGTGCTCATATATCCAAACCCTTTGTCAACTCATTGTTCAAGAAGGCGACCTCAGCAGTACCCAAGAATACTCATGCACCTTATCTATGGGATCCAATAGTCGCATATAAATCGAGTCGACCAAGCTTCCGGAACTGTCGGGGAAGATACATTTGCCCAGGACGTATAGCAAATAAGCTGACCCGGTAGCATTCATTCGCACCGAGTTCACCCTTCCTTCCTTATCAAATATTTTCTTGGTGTCACATAATGTGTCCCTCAACTGCTTCAGATTGAACTTCTTGCTTAGACGACCATTCTTCTTCACAAGCATAGACTCCTCTCAGTCTGATCCTAACCGAACAATTTTTTGCTCAATTTGTAATTCTTCTCCCAAGAAATCTTAGTATCGAAGCCCTCATTGATTGCTTTTCCCTCAACCTCGAGGCCTAGAATTTGATGAGCATCATCGGCAGTTATCACCATCTCACCGAATGGGAATAACATTGTATCAGTCTCTCCGTAGAACCTCTCGCAGAATGCAAATACGGCAACTCTATCATGCTCAATATTCGAACTCTCCACCGCAGGCCACAACCCGGAGTTCTTGATAATCACTTTCACCTACTCACATTTATCCTCAAGATCCCAATTCTTAGTCACTGAACATGAAGCTTGGCGGCGCCTCATGAGACGGATAGCATGCTTGTGATCCTAAATACTAAAAAAACAAAATGCAAAAAAAATACAAACACTTGACGCAAATTTAAGATAGATACACACTTAAATAAAAAACAAAGACAGATTAAGATTACTTACCATAGTATTATGGATCGTACATGCCCATGAGTCTTTGTATCCAACAAGAACATTTTCACCATCTTTTGGGGTCCCCTTTGGAGGCTCACCTGCTTTCAGTGTAACCATCAAGTGAGGGGGATGCATGTGGGAATCAGCTGGTTTAGTAATAACCCTCTTCCTTTTTCCGGTTTCATTTGAAGTGGAAGATTCGGTTTGTTGAAAAATAGCTTGAGTTTGTTCTCCATCTCCTTCTTCTTATTCTTCCACTGCCTCTTCAACAATTTCATCTTCGATATCCTTATCTTTATCTCCATTACCATCATCATCATCATCATCATTACCTCTTCCAACATTAGGCATGTCCTGATCACCATCATCATCATCATTGTTACCTCCTCCAGCAGCCAGAGTGCTTTCATCAACATCATCATCATCACCTCTTCTACCAGATGGAATTGATTGGTCTTCATCTGAATCACTGGGTTCCGATGGTGGTTCAGAATTATTCGGTACACGGATCTTGAGCGATCCCGGCACAACGTATGCCCCTCGATGTGTTGAAGTCAAGAGTTTTTCACCAACACGAGGAGGTCTTGAAGGAGGACTAAGAGATTTCTTCTTTGCCTTTTGCAACCTGAACAAGAACAATTAAGAAAAAAATTATAAGTCGGCAAGGTCGACAAATATAACATTGTCGGCTACACAACAGTTGGAAGGGTCGACTAAATAATGCATGCAGGCTAACAAGCATCCAGCAGGGTATTATTCACATAACCTGCCGGTTTATAACAAATATGAACACAGTAGATACAAGGATTTTCCACAAAACCAGTCTGCAAGGTCCATTACCCACACATTATCGACAAATAAACAGCCGGCATGGTTTTATCCAAATAACATTCGGACTTTTAAAATTCAAGGCATCAGGAGACACAAAAAACTTGAAATACATCCGGCAAGGTAAAAATTTATAACCAACCCGGCTAACAAAAAAACTTCCACCGACAGAATCCTAGGTTGAATACCTTGACGACCCTGTAAGCAGCAGTTACAGATATTAAGTTCAACACTGGACAGAAACCAAGTTTCACATAATCAGGAAGATCCAGGATATGACATGTCCTTCAGATGAGCGTGGATCCACACTGAAAATATGGGTACTTACAGAGCGCCTTTAGTTACACGTCTCTCCAACGAAGAAAGTTCTGATCCAGAAGATTTGACAGACATTCCATCATCAGAGTACTTGGAGGAATTTCAAACTTTGACGAGGTTGAAGAAAGAACCTGCAAAAGATGCATATACATCCATTAAGAGGTTCCGCACTTAGGCAAGTCTCATCCCATGTCTATGTCATTTATTTCCTCACATGCTATCCTAGCATGGGGACTCAATTCTGCTAGCAACTCTGTAAGACGTTATGAATGGTAGCTTCACAACATTAGTATTTTACCAAGTGGTTGAATCTGATGCTCCTCCAAATCAAGCACTGAAACATTCATTACCGAGATGATGTCCAAACATGGCAAAGAACACTTTGGGTGTTTCTCCTGCTAGTCCATGTGTTCCACAAAATCAGAAAGCTCTAATGTCTGCACAAGTGTCGAATCCCGCTACTGCAACGAAAGGGATGCTGAATCAACAGAAGATACTCCAGGGCCAAGACGATCAAACCCCTAAGATATTCGATGCTTAAGGAATATACGCTTCAGCACTCAAGCATCTAAAAAAGCTATCAAATTGTACTCCCAATCAAAGAGTACAGCTTCAGCACAAATATCTCGATGATGACACATTGATTCAACACCAGCACGATCAAAGTGTAACTAAACAATAAGTCTTCATTATCCCATGATAGAACTTATGAAGCATATGCAACGTCATTCATACATGGATGGCACTAACTCCTTCAATATATACTGGGAAACCTTAGGTGATTCCGTGAAACTTCATCAACGGGTTTTCTCTACATCACGCCCCTGCATGATTGAGGAACTTTCTCTCTTCACCAATCACATCCAGTATGAAAACTGCTGATGCTATCTACCGCAAAAATGTTGACTCACTGACAAAGCCAAATCGTGGTAAAGTTATGCTTTCAGGAGCATTCAGGTTGAACTCTCAGTACACCTTCATCTTACGGACGCTCAACTCATCAACTATTTCATGGATGTAAAAGGCTCATTGGATGAAGGAGCAAAGTTTATATCTACAATCATGGTTCTAGCCTTTTCGGTCTTTGGAGCAACTTCAACCATGGTATCAGCATCAACAATAATCTCTAGAGGAACACCATCCATGATCTCAGCATCGACAAGGATCTCTGGAGCGTAATCATTCATGGTTTCAGCACCAACAACGGTCTCAGGAGCAACATCCTCAGGGTTCATCCACTAATCATTCTCGGAAGTGTTACACATGAAGCGGACTTCTCTAAGACCAATGATTCATATCAATATGTGCGGACCTGATAACATGCTCACATGAAAGTATTCCCAAAGCTGGCACGACTGGTGGGCATAATCCAAAGTCTTCTACAAGATGTTCTCATCACCTCTATAAATGAGATACAACACACTCCAGGCCATGGGTTTGCATAAACGTACTAATGGGTGAGGAATGGGACAATGCTTCCTCAACAAAAGATGTTTGTCTATGTCTCTTCTACAACATATCAAAAGGGCGCATCAATAGGACATACGAGCTGAAAGATACGGCATTTACTGTCAGGTCTATGAAATCTGAAAAATTTGCACGGGATTACAAGTTATGAAAGTGCATACTTTATTGATTGCCCTAGACATCTCCAAACTTAAGCATTCTGGTTAATTATGATTCCTTCGTCTCTTAGCTTCGAAAGTTGGGGTCAATCGTCAGATTCTGACGTCGTATGAGGTTCCTACAGCTTCCTGATCGTACAACATGCAAACAACAATTTTTAGACGGGATTCATAACTTCCACAGTCGATCGGTGTCCACCAGGTCCTTCCGCTAAATCCTTCATCAAGGTACCTCCAAATTCGACCACCTAGGTCTTTACTTCAATTTTTCTACCTGGGTCCTCTATGTAGGTCTCACCAGAAGAAGGGAAAACGAAAGGGAGAGACTTAACAAAATACTGGGGACTGACGGTCCACTTGTCAAGACGATCGATTTCACAATCCAAAAACGATCAAGAAATCAAGACCAGAATAAAACCTCACATCTCTCAGAAGTCCAAGGTTCAAGATATCATGGTAAGAAAACTAAAGAAAGTCAGCAAAATAAGATTTCTGCTTTTCTTCATCCATCTTATTCAACACGGCATCACTGGTGGTGAAAGAAGTGTCACCTTCAACCGCTTTCCTTATAGCATCAATCTTTTAACGAAGCCACATCAGATTGAAGCCAAATTCTTCAGCTTTCTTCAAGTTGTACTCGCAATCAAAGAGTACATACCGTTTGACATTATTTCCAGTTGTGATGCGGATATCATTTATAACACGCAATATGGCTTATACTTGCCTCGTCAAGAAATAAATATGCTCTGGATCCTTGGTAACGACGATGTGCCCATACATCTTCCACGGTTCTTGTACAAGCCTGCATATCCAATGGGAACGCTGAATCCGCCAACTAGTTCATGATACGGGAGTGAAGCATCGAACGGAGGATCAAAAGAAACTCCTGCACTTGGATATTCATGCACCACTATACGGTTCTCAATTACTGGAGCAGCCTCCAGGGAAACAGTTTCTTCAGTATTCTCTACTGGTGTTTCGGTTTCTTCTATCACTGAAGCAGCAACAATCTGAGTTTCCAAGACTTCAGTGACAACCTTCTCATGGCCTTGAAGTGCAGAGATGGTTGTTTCTTCATCAATAACTCCAGGGAAGTTTGAGTTGTCCTCATTGGTTTCAATATCCTCAACTTCGGTATTTGGCACCTAATACGAAGATTACATGAGGATTAGACTCATTTAATCTTGAAACCAAATGAGATCATAAAATACATCATACAATCAATCCAACATTATCAATATTAATCATTATATACTCAAGGAACGAGCAAATAGCATGAAAGTCATGAAAATACGTTTTACGGTAACCTCGTCTGAAGAAACTATACTCTGCCCTGTACTAAAAGACAAACTGGGAGCAATATACGAGGAATCTGAAGATGGGTTATATACCATTATCTTCTTATGATGTCCTCTACAACGTCTCAAAATTTCATGACAATCCGATGAACGAGCAAAGAGATGTGGCTAAAACATGGAGCAACATGCCATCTGAAAAAGTTCTGAAGGTCTCCTGGAAGTTCACTATTTCGCCTTTTCCAGGCCCTAAACATGCTCAAACTTCAAATAGCTTCTTTGTGAAAGCTTGGAAATTTCCTGGGCTTAAAGATACATATGAAAACCGCGAAAATCCGACTTCGGACGAAGATTCTACAGTGTTTCTAGTAAAATATGAAGTCTGAAATTTTCCGGTGACGTATTTCGGCAAAGTTATCCATAAATTCACATGGATTTTCATTCATTCATTCACGAATCAGCAATATTATACTTCTTTGAAGAAATTACAGGAGATATACTTACTAAGGGAGTCTCTAAATCATTTGAAGGCTCGACGATGCCAGAATCTCCGTTGACAACACCGCTATCTCCATTCGGTTCGGGAATTCTCCATATTCCCATCTCCCAAATAAGAGTGCACTTCATCAACATGATTCTTATCTACAATGATTTCTTTCTGGATTCATCAACAAAAATTATTATTATTTCATTCAAGGAGATGCCGCGATCACCTGCACGAAAGAGATATTTACATCGACTTCTTCATCAGTACTGGATTCCTGAATTGTTCGCCTGGGAACAAGTTGAAGACCGTCAATCGATGGAGAAAAGGTCTGAAAAGAAATAACAAAACCTTGGTCTCGTGATCCTAATTGCATGGGCAGGAAAAAGTCATGACACAAGGAGCGCTAACAACTCACCAAAGAAACGGCTGGGGACTGCACGTCATTTGCTAACATCATGTAGTCCTTACTTCTGGGTGCTCCGCCCCGAAGACTTTCTTCCATTTCCTAGGACTCTACACTGATCTGAAACCTCACTACATGATCATCTTGTGGTATATTTGATGAAATAACCAGGAGTACAACTCAGTATGAAGGATCTCTCACCATCACTCAGAGGTCCCAGAAGTACCATTTCTTGAAGTTACACCCGCGGAGATGTCATCCCTGGAAACATCGTCTTTGAAAGTTTCATCATGGGAGTCATTCATTCTTGCAAAGTGGTTGTGACAAATGCATAACATTCAGCGCATCATTTATACAAAGCGCAAGATCCAGCAAAACAACGAATCATGGAATAAAGATGCTCACATCAGCGTCTGCAAAAATGGTAACTTTCAACTCTTACCTGTTTATGATTCCACTAACAGCACATGAGTTAATACTTCAAATCTTGCTCGTTCCTTCAAACCTGCTAAGACGAGCAAAATTCTGACATGATTTTCACAAAACCGTGAACAACCCACGTAAATTTTACAATGTGAACATTCACTGGTTTCTCAAAATCTGGACAGACGTCCATTCTACGATTGTGAAAACTCACATATAGACATTCTTTCACCATGTATGGTTTTCTACTTTCAACAATTGTTCAAAATCAAAACATTGATTTTACAAAATATATTTTAACGTGAAACTCAAATATATATCTATATATTTTTGCTCCCTCGCACGAGCATCTGTCTTTGAAGCGAGAGTATATTTTCAAAGATTTCCGAAAGCTCGAAGATAAAAAATTTCATGAAGGCTCATAAACAAATTTTTATTACTAACAGATGCACGTCTATCAAAAAAAAATATCTCGTACGAGCATCCACCTTTGAAACGAGAGTTTATTCCACTTTGTGAAATCTCACATATTTAAAATATAAAATTCCGGTTTTCGTGAAAGCTCATAGACAAATTTTATATCATTAGACTCAGGTTTATTTTGTTTGTCCCTTAAACTAACGAACTAACGAGCGTCTATTCATAAAACAAGGATTTGTTTTCATGGGCCCGTCCCGAGAATCCTGACCAACCACGGACTCGTCGTCCTAACCAGCACCAATTTATGCTCATCAAACAACACTTCAATCATGACATTGAAGTCTTCATCAAGTCGTGGTTTGCTCATGCTCTCTAAATCCGGTAACGTCTCAACTTACGACTAAGTTCAATTACTGGTATTGTTATTTATGGCCGGAAAATAACCATTTAATGCTGACTGAGGAACACAGCTTTCCTCAGTAAGCAGGGGACTTAATGTAGATGGTGGATTTTCGACAAGGGCTAAAATCGTGAACTCATAATTATACGAAGCTCTGATCCAGCAATCAGACGTGAGTATTGAGACACGGGTCTCTCATCGAATTCTGAACGGAGAGTACTTTCTCTCAGAGTACATGTAGATATGTAGTCCCACGACTGGACAACGACAGATCTCATGAACACTGAACACTTTCAGTGATTATTTCTATATAGTATCACGAGATGGACGGCTCCTAGACAGCTTGCTCTGCTAGTATAGAGCGATAACGTCTTCAGGAACAAACAACGAGTTTACCCTGACTATATAAAGGATATGACTTACCGACAAGCTCATATCGGGATAATTAATGCTCCTAGACAGCTTGCTCTGCTAGTATAGAGCCACAAAGTTAATTATTCCTAATTAAGATTAATTCTGCCGTGACATTCACTACTGAATTCCCAGAATAATCTATTATTGCTCCTATTCCATGGTCGAATCCACGACTGGTCCCATGGAATGGCAATAACAATTGCTCCTATTCCATGGTCGAATCCACGACTGGTCCCATGGAATGGCAATAAACAATTGTTCTGATTCTATGATCGAATCCACGGCTTGATCTCATAGAATAGCAATAACTATATTATCTCATCTACTCCGATTTCATGATCGAATCCACAACTGGTCTCATAAATGGTAATAGATAAATCTTAATTACTCTGATTCTATGGTCGAATCTACGATCCCATGGAATGGTAATGCTCACTTTATTATTCTGAATTCGTAGTCGAATCCTCAGCTGATCCTATGAATTAATAATAAACATCTTATTACTCAGTTTTGTGAATTATTCTCCACTGAATTCCACAATTAGTAATAAATAATCAACAACCGGGCGTCTGAGCTACCTCTAAGTAAGCCCCGATTCAAATGGTGAAAGTGTGTTCAACGACGATGCACTAACAGTCACCGCACGAACGAGTATTTCAAAATACAACGAAACGATGAACCTATGCAAAATAGGGAAGAAATAATAAATAATTAAAAATATTGACCAGGTGCTGGGAGCACGGACACACGACACCGACCGTGTCGTGGTCAATCCACGCCAGTTTTATATTTTTAATGCATTTTTATTATTTTCCATGATTTGATGAAAATTCTCTCATTTTATCAAATCTCCTTCGTCTCGAGGAAACTCCTCGGTTTCATGGTACTTCCATAAATCCATAAAAAATAATATAAAATTAAGGAAAGAAGTGTGGGGCGTGACCGTTGGCCAACCGGCCATGCCTTCGTCCCAACCGGCCCCACACCCCACGGTTCCTCATTATTTTATTATTATTATTAGTTCTCTAATTTCATGAAAAAACTCCTTGATTTCATGGTATTTTGCACAAATCATCAAATAATAAATAAAATTATGAAAACTTGTGGGATCGGACAACTAGCCGCCCGGCCATGCCCTAGCCGGTCCCACACACCCCTTTTTTATTATATTATTTTATTTTCCCTTGAATTCATCAAATTCCTTGATTTAATGGTATTTCTCTCAAATTAGGAAAAATTCCCTCAAATCATGAAAAATACTTAAAAAATATAAAAATTATGAAAACTCATGGGACCGGGTCCACGGTCCCACACGCCTGTGTTTTTATTATTTTAATATTTTTTGCTTCCTTGAACTCATGAAAACTCCTTCAATTCATGGAAACTCCATAAATTCATCAAATTTCTCAAGATTCATGAATTTTTCATAAAATCATCAAAATATTATAAAATTAAGGAAAAGGCACCACGGGACCGTGGCCATGACCGGCCGACCATGCCTTGGCCTCGGCGGTCCCACGCCTCCTTATTCCTTATTTTATAATTATTTTCCATCATCTCATGGTGTTTTCCTCAGTTTCGTCGAAACCCTAATTTTGGCATATTTTCTCGAATGGATGCTCAATTGCACGCCAGAAAATATCAAAATTCTTAGGACTGGGACGCGGACGCCTTGGGGACACGAGCGTGCTATCTTGACCAACCAAGATTGGCTCTTTGGCTGACAAAAGCCGGTCCCATCAAGTTTCACAGTTTTGATCTAATTTGCACAATTGCACGTATTAGGTCCAAGACTCTTCCAAACACTTTGGATTTTCATGAAGTGATCATCAGTCGGTCAGGTGACTACCCAGGACCGGTTTCATGACCCTATGGTCGGTCCCTCACTCCGTCATAATTAATTAGGTTTTCTCACCTAAGGCTCAGACGAGCATTTTCGAATATATGATTAAACCAGCATTTAATCATTCTTTCACCAACAAATCGTCAACTCTTCAGGAGTTCTTTGTATTTTCTCATGTGAGCATATGGACACTACATGGTTGATCCACGGTCCCATGTAGTCGCTCCCTCCTTCGTCCCATGGTTAAACTTATGACGAACCATGAATTGATCATCAATTGATCAAATTAGGGTTTCTGAATCCAAGGATCATCATTCCAGATTCCAACCTTAATAATTTTACGACGACCTCATGGTCATTAATTTTATTAATTATGCTCGGTTCAACGACCAGTATTCTAATTAATATTTTTGGTACGCTGCCAATAATCCATCATATGAGCAACACATGCTCAGACGATCAAATATTCAACAATTCATCACATGATAAACACTTGCTCAGATGATAAATATTTGCTCAAACCGAGGAATATTGGTTCAACAATCAATATTCAACGATCCATCGAATGAGCAATACTTTCTCACTTCATCGTAAGAACTATACCTCTGTATCATGACATGTTCAATTAATGAGTTTCAGAACATCATGTTCAACTCAGCAACTACATGGACTTATCGTCCCATCAAACCACGAAGTCATCAATTGACTAACATACCACGAGACGTCAATCGTGTCACGTTGGGGGGATATCACTTAGGGTTTTGGTCTGGCGGTCTACGGCACGTGTGTTCAAATACACGATGGAATGTGAGCAAGTCGTGCAATCATTGAAGGAATTCACGAGGTAGTGGGTGGAAAATCGACCAAGTATCCACACGTTGAGAAATTGGTTTCAAACACGATCTCCACTTCCCCACTCCTTGATTCCATCAACTGTCACACTTCATGGGATCATAGTGTCTAAAATTCCAGCAATATAAATAAGTCTCTGAATCATGATTGAATCATGAACATCAACAGTATCATCAATCTCACGTCTCATCGACAACACGAGATCATCAACTCATCAATTGAGCAATTTCAATCATTCAGAGCTTATCATATTCAGAATTCACACACCCACAATCTTTGATTACCAATGATTCCACACATTTCCCAGCTTCCCTTCTACAGATCAACCCATTCTCTCTTGTGACCGAATTTACTTTGGACGGTCATTGTCTTGATTTAGGCCGGAGTACTACAGATTGATCTCTCGAATCTAAAGCACCCCCTTTACAGCGGTGCATCTGTGTGAGGTTTAACATTTCGCTCGGTTCGAGGAGTTCCCTCCGTACGGTTGTCTCCTCAATTCCTTAAAAACCAGCAAATCGTTTTTCTCCATCTACAATTACAAACAAAGTGCAACGCATTGAGAGCCGAATTGAATAGATATCTTTCACATGTTAGGCCCTACTTCCGAAACATACCTACGGGGATGACTGAGGCGGATTATGTAAGTACCTCAAAAAAAATTTAATGTTTTCTTTCTTCCATTTTGATCTCTTTCTTTCTTTCTCTAAATTTTTACTTTCATTTTTTTCCCAGTATCGTCGTGGAAAAGAGAATTATGAAGCAGAGTTTGGTAGACTTTGGAAGCACGAATCGGTTTTCCAGATCCTGAAGACCTATCAACCTGATTACAACCATGTGGTGAATAATGATGACGGAGTCGGTACTTCCACTCAACCTACTCAACAGACTCAAGCTACTCAAGAAAATGAAGATGATAATATGGATGAAGATTTGGAAAATATGGCAAGCTACTCACAATTCTGAAACCTTGGACATATCAAAGAGAAGACGCTATTTCGAAAAAACAGATGACATTAGCAGTGAAGGGAGAGATCAAGCAAAGAAAAGGGCTCGTAAAGTTAAATCATCGCAGAAATCAGATGAAAACATGGATAAACTCATCGAACTTCTTGAAAATGCACAAGCACAAAGAGTGGCCAAGTATGAAACAGAGGAAGAGTATCTGAAGAACAACATGGAAAACTCTTCAATCTTGGCACAAACGCAGCAAAGAGAATTGGACATGAAGATCCTACGAAAACCCTTGGATGAATTACAGGAATGGGAGAAATCCGGCTACAAAATATGGAAGAACGAGATTTTAGCCCGTCATGGATTGGACCTTATCCCCTAAACTAAAGTGATATATTAGTAATAATTTAAATTATTTAGAAGTAGGATTTCAATTTCAATCTACTTTTTTTTTTTATGTTTTAAGTTATTTAGAAGTAGGATTTCAATTTCAATGTACTTTTTTTATGTTTTAAGTTATTTTAATTTTAATGTATTTTTTTAATTACTTCAAAAAACATTGTAACCTTGTTTTGCAATGTAATTAAAATTTTCCTTTACTTTGGTAAATTCTCAAATTTGAAACAAACAACCATTGGAACAAGTTGGCAAACATCTAGAAAATGAAATTCTGGAAAAAATAGCCTTGGAGGAAAAAAAGAGTCAAGCGCTGAATGGTGCAGCGTCGGCTGCTAACACTGAATGGAACAGCGTCCGTGGGAGCTGAATTGTTCAGCGTTGATTCCCTGAAATATTCGCATACCACTGAATAATTCAGCGTTTGGACCATTTTTTCAGCGTTGAACAGTTCAGCGTTTCAATCTCGCTGCTAGTTGAACTGCGATCAAATGCTAGGAGAGAGAAGTATCCAGAAATAGTGTTAACTTTTTTCCCACACTTTTTTCTTGATTTGCAACACTTTTTGGCCAATCTAGCAGTTCAATCTAGCCCACATGGGTTAGCCTAAGGAATAAAAGTCTAGCAAGGTTCCCTTTGGTTAATTGATTTCTTTTTCTCACTTAAGACTGAGACGTGGAATTCATATATCCAAATCACCAAGCTAGCTCACTGTAACAACTCAGAGTGCGAGTAAAGCGCGATGCGCCTAGCGCGATGCGCCTAGCGCGACCGATTAATTATATGTAGATGCCATCCTTATTTCCATTAAAAAAAAGTTACCAATGTCTTCAAACCACTCTCACACTTTTTATATTTTGGGTCCAAAAGTGGCCCCCTACTACCTCTAAAAGGTTCGGACCCTGCCCTCATATGAGAGGACAGTTTTCTTGTGGTTCATTTCAGGCGGTTCATATATAACCACTAAATGCCTATTATCTCCATCACTAATAGCTTGTTTCACAATTTGAAGTAGGAGTTTGGTTTTGAGAAGCAAGAACTAAATTTATTAAAATAATATGCTTCACAAAAGTGATATTTTTTACTTTAAAATAATATTCTTCACAAAAATGATATTTTTTACTTCTAGAAGTGATCCTCAAATTAGGTTACTACAGGCTGTTAGTATACCACATGAAAAACAAACTTAATTGACACGAGAAGCCAAAAAGTTAGTTTGGAAACCAAATATCATAATGACTTACAGAAGCAACAAAATATGCATGATCTTTTTTCTTTTGGTGTTTAAGAGCGATTTCTGTTTCTGGTTGCCAAACAAGCTACTAAGAGCGATTTCTACTTTTCTAGATGTAGAATTCAGAAGCAAAATGTGTTTTTTAACCCCTGACTTCCTTCCTACTAGAATGGATAGGGTACCATTGAGCTATGTTCTTGGACTCATAAGCAAAATGCTTTTGCTTCTAAAAGTCATTCTGGAATTGTATACTCGACCTAACTTCCGACTTTTTTACCTCGAAAACTTAATAAACAACTTTTAAAGTGGTATCAACCAGGCAAGTAACCTTAAAAAGTAACTTTTTTAACTTAACTACTACAACCGTTACCACGGTAGAAGGGCCGACCGAAGATTGCGGAACTAAATTCTGTCCAAATTTGGTCGCCGGAAATCTGGTGGAGATGCCGAAAACTCATCAGAATAGTCACTGCCGACAACCTGAATATACTATGGTTGCCTGAGTCAATCTAACGGTCGTCACCAGTCACTGTTATCTTTAACAATCTTTCCAACGACTCCCATATATCTGGATAAGTGAGTTGATACACCTGATTTGGTTTCAGGCAGAGTTCTGGCTGCAATCTGAGTGTTTCCAGGCCAACTTCCAGCCTATTCATAACTCCTTCCTTCCTTGCAGTGACATTCATTCATATAATCCCTAACATTCATCTAAAACCCTTGGAGCTCATTAGTTTCCTCACCACAACAACCGATTCATCTCCTTTCGCTGCAACATCTCATCAATCCTAGCATTCACAGATTCAAACCAAAGCTCATTGTATCAACTGCATTATTCACACCAACATTCCATCTGCAACCCTTCCAATCTGCTTACCCATTGCCACCATCTGTAGCTCGCACCATTTAAACATTTCATTCCCTGGAAGCAGCAATTGATGGCATCATCTCATACCACCAAGTCCATCCATATGCAGCTGCAATTATTCTGTAGCCATTGACCTGTAGCAACATCATCTTCTTGTCTTCCTTGTGTTAATTCATCAAGCAATCAACTCCAACTGCAGCTTGTTCTTCCTGTTGCAATATCAACTTCTAACACCTACTAATTGCACAACGTACTCAAGGCAATCATTGCATTTTAGTTCAAAGCAACAACACCACCACTTCCTGAAATTCTACCAGACCCATCTCAATTTGCTGACACAAAGTCATTCTTGCTTTCTTGTTCAGAACCAATACCATGGCAGGCTTAGTTTCATCTCCAACTGCAAAACACCCACACTCCAGTCCATCCACCAATTCACTCTACCTAATACATTCATCTAGTTTATGTAACCTACAATCACCTTCAGTTCATTGGGTGTAACTCCAATTTCCTTTCATCAAGATCAATTCTGCTCCAAACCCTTGTTGTGAATCTACACCACCAACCTCAGACTAGTCTTCTCTCGACCTAACCATCGACCCATTTAATCTCCATTTCAGCTTCAATTCAACCATCACCTTATCAATTTACGGTAACCACCACCCATTTCTCCGATCTGCTCAATTCAACAGCAAAAACTCACTACACCATTTTAAGGGATTCGTAACTAGGATTTGCAACGGCAGTAGGTCGGTTGCAAAATTTCTGTTGCGAATCCTAGTTGCTAATTTTTTGCAACAGGGATATGGCGTTGCGCATTTTGCAACCTCACAGGCAAGGTTGCGAATTGCAACTGCCCTCAGTTCAAGTGTGCGAACCACTTGCTTGGTCGGAACACTAGAGCTGATAAACACGCCCCAGTCAAACTTCGATCAAGACCTCTTTTTTTTTCCACCCTTAATCCATGTCTAGGGTATATCCTTCCAAGTAGGCCTGTCAATATTTGTCCGATATCCGGTATCCGTTTCCGAGTATTCGAGATCCTATAGGATTTTATCCGTTTTATTGGATATCGGATATCAGATCGAATATTTTATCGGATATTTCTTCCTTAACATATCGAAAACGGATTAGACCCCATCTGAAATGTTAATATCCGATAGTATATGAACTTATTTGTAATTTATCCTAATTTCGAGTCTAGTATCGGATATTGTCGGATAAATATCCGATAAGTATCAATTATGAAAATGTTTTACAAAGGTTTTTAAGCCTTTTTGTTATCACCGGATACTATCGGATATCCGACAGCTTAGTCTATCGGAATCGATATCTGATTTTGATATCCTATAAGATCTTATCGGATTTCTAAATATCCGACGAATATTCTACCATTGACAGGCCTACTTCCAAGAGTCGACTACCCTCTTCATTTTTCTCCGCCAAAACCAGAGACTCAGACTCTCCTCCTTCTCCTCTCGTCTCCATCTCCATTTCTATCACGATGTGCTCTTCTAGCTGTTTTTTCCCTCTCAATCTCTAAGATCTGTCATCGTGTAGAACTGTATATCATCAGGTATAATTTTTGAAATAGTTTTTAGGGTTTATAGATTTCGATTTCTAGGGTTTCAGTTTTGATTTCTATGGTTCAGAGATTTGATTTATAGGATTTAGAGATTTTGATTTAAGTTTATCGAATCCTAAGGTTCCATTTAAGTTTTTCGTTTTTAGGGTTTAATGTTTGATTTCAGTTTAGTTTCATTTGTGAATCTGTTTTTGTACGATTGTAGTTTTTCAATTTCTTCTTTCACTTTCAGTTTTACAACGTTGAAATATAAGCAAAGGACGATTGATATTGGGTATTTGGTGTCTGTATTATTGTTCTTTCAGCTCTAAAACCAACAGCCCTGGCAGATTGAGATTTAATTGTCATTTGGATCCAAGTATTGATGTTGGGTATTTGGTTTCTGTATTAATGTTCTTGGTTACAGGCTACAAGCTGATTTTTTCAGTATAGGTGTATTAGTAGCAAATGAATTTTTGCTATAATTGATGTTAAATTCACGCAGCCAATTGGGCATTGAGAAATTACAGTTCCTTTCGTCATTTCCTCATTGCATAACAGAGTGATAATGCTCAATATAGTTTTTGAATCATTAATGTTGGTACTGGGTGTGTCGAGATAGCAGGACATGGTGTAGTGCTGTAGCGTGTAGTACTCTCTTCTTCCTCTTTTGATTGTTGTATGAGTTATTAATACTTCGATCTAGTCTAAAGGCGTAGATGGAATTCCCGGGGAGTTATTATTGATGAGAAGGGAAAGTTAGGACCTAGGTACAGCACCTACACTATGATGAATGTGAAGCTCTTAGGATGTTATTTGGATGTGAATCTGATGCTGTTTTGTGCTTACAGTGACTATGGTTTGCTGATGGTTAGCAGATTGGTTTTGCATATTCTTGCGCTTGAACTTTGAGCATGCTTTACTTGACATGGTGTTTGATTTCATTCCTGACTCGCTAGAGTTTTATGTGACTTTTGGTCTCAATTCTTCTTCGTGTAGGTTTTAATTCTTTTTTTGAATGCATGTCACAAGTTTTCCGTTTCAGTGGTTGTTCGATATTTACTTGTCTGTTGCAACTTTTGTAGTTTACCTGTTTGTGAGGTCAGTACAAAAGAAAAGACTGGTTGCAGAGGACGATGAAGTTGCCGTTTCTCCCCCCTCCAGTGCAACTACAACTAAAACTGCTCCAATTTCTGAACAAACCGTCACCGAGCTTGTGAAGCCCATTGCACACCTAGTGAAGCCGGAGACTCCCATCCCCCCTGAACAGCAGCTTGGGCTCTACAAATGGATTTTGGAAGAGAAGAGAAAAGTCAAACCCATAAGTGCAGAAGAGAAGAAAAAGCTTGATGAAGAGAAAGCAATACTCGAAGCGTTCATTCAGTCAAAATCCGTTCCAAGCATTTAAAGATTGAAATTGGATAGATCTTGTTCCACTAACTCGGAGATTACTTCATTTTAAAATTGCCATTTTCATTTTAAAATCATTCACTGACTTTTTTCACTTGTTAGTTTTTTCTTCGTTTCAGTTCTCTTTGTTTCTTTTGTTTTCAGATGCCAGGAACAATTCAAGTTTCAGATACTGCTAGTGCAACTGATTTTCATTTTACTTTGCATTCTTAACAGATTTCTAAGAAGGATGCAACTCATTAAGTTCTTTTTTAATGAGTTTTGTTCTGTTCTCTGTACAGAATTACGCAAAAGAAGCCAAACATACAACTATTGGCAAAGCTTCTCACAGGCTCTCTAGAGGAATTCGCGACAAGGTACTTGTTGGGGTGAGGAGGGGTTCAGTATGCAAGCAGATAATGGTAAGAACTTTCTGATAGGGCATTTCCAACGACTTCTCTTTTCTGCTTTTGGCTGTGTATGTTTTACTCATGATCTGTGATTCATAGTTTATCACTTTCCCTATCGATAGCACAGATAAGTAAATATATTATTCTAATTATTGAATGTGGCTTTGATGCTGTTGTTGTAGTGATTCATAGTTTATCACTTTCTCTATCGATAGCACAGATAAGTAAATATATTATTTTAATTATTGAATGTGGCTTTGATGCTGTTGTTGTACGTTCCTTGGTCATTTTTTGAGCTTCTTTTTACTTGCAGGACAAAGATCAAGAAACTAAGCAATTTCTCCCGTGGAAGTGTTCCATTTAGTTAAGGTCACCATCCCTTATACGAGGATGTATTGTTGACATTATATGTAAAAGGTGTGTGGGTGGGTAGGTAGGTATAGTTGGTTACTCGTTAAGGGGTGATGTAGACCCCTTTATCAGCGTCTAAGAATTAGGTTTTTCGACTACGTTGTGGAGAGAGTACTCGAGAACCTCGTAAAGTCAGATCTTATTAATGAGCATGTGTTGTTTTTTAAGATTTCTTTTTGTCCTGTTTTTGCTTCTTAGGAAATTTTTCATATAATGTTTTAACATCACCCGTGTCTAGGAATATGTTAGGTTATTTAAAAAGAGATTTACCTGTGAAAGAAACCTTTCCTTGCTCAATTTTATATCACGTTACTATGTGTAAACTCTCTAGGAAAGTATTTTTGGATCTTTTAACTCACACTTGATTGGTGCAACCCCTAGTTAGTAAGTTCGCGAATGATTCGCGAATCATTCGCGAATTTTTCCGTATCACGAATTTTACCGTCTTATTCGCGTACGTTTGCAACTCCGAATCCAAGTCGCGTATTATGTGGCATTCCCGGTTTATTCGCGAATCGTTCACGAATTTTACGTATCCCGAATGATACGTCCGCTTAATTCGCCATAAATTCTTTAGCTTTTACTTTTCAAAGACTCCACTTTTTGGGCTTTACTGTCTCCCGAGCATACACGACCGAATATTAAACGTGTTGTAATTTTTATGAAACAAAAACGACTGAAGAGATTTGAAGGTGAAGGTGAGAGAGATCTCAAACTCACTAACCAAGCATCTAAACCACCATACGACGTCCTCTTGGATAACTAATGTTGTATATATTATTAATATCATCATATTGAGTTTATTTTTTCCTTAAATAATTCACACATATGCATAAAAATTGGTCTATGACCTTATAAATACAAATTATTTGTTATATATAGATACCGAATTTTCAGAGCCGAACTCACATTTATAAATCGAATTATACACGTACGTATGCCGTTCTGAATTAATGACGAATCACGTCCCGTTGACCGAATTTTGGACCGAATCTGATTTTTACAAAACCGTATAATACTCGTACGTTTGCCGTTCCGTACGTTTGCCGAATCCCGAATTACTAACTAGGGTGCAACCCAGCTGCTGGAGCTGGACTTTCAGGGGTCAAAATGGCTAATAGGACTGGAAGCGTTGATGAATTTGAAATTAAACCCGTTGGAGACAATCATAATCAAGGAGTAAGTTGTCTAGTTTTTCCAACTTTTTGGAGTCTATACCTGACATCATTGATCAAGATCTTTCTGTTCTTTCGGTAATTTTATTGAGATCTTTTCTCGAAAACTTTTTCCAGCGGTTGGCAGTTGGCATCTTGGTCGCTGGATTTGTTTTCGAGGAGGAAGATTTTATGAAACCATGGGAAGAAAAGGGTAACTTAGAGAGGTGCAACTCTCACGCTTGTTAATATAAAATAAATGAGACAACAATTTTATTTTGTATGTTATTTTGACACTTGTGTATTAATTATTCAGGTATGCATTACAGTGGGATCCAAAAATTTGATTGCACTCAGCACTGCGATTCAGGACTGCTTAACTTCAAGTAAGTGGTTTTGGTTGGTCATCGTGTTGAACTTGTTCTGTGAAGGTGCAACCGGCATTTACATTGCTTTTGTTATGTTGTAGGAATTGCGTTCGAGTTGATGAAACAAGGTGCTACGATGACTGTGTTAAGCACGCTTTTGGCAGCATTAGCTTGGCCAGCTACATTACTTACCGCTACTGATCTTATAGACAGCAAGTGGTCGATTGCAGTGGACAGGTTTATTTCTCACCTGTGTTTTTGGCATCTACTTTGTGTACAAGCCCAGCCAGGATAGATCATATTTAAGTGATCTCGCTCACTGCAAGATTGTCCTTCTGTTCTTTAACATTTCTTGTAGTACTAGTGCAAACAATTTTGACCTTGAATTGTAGAATATACAGTTTAAGTTAACAACCTAACCACTGTCTGTTCCCTAATCCTTGCAGCTTTGCACTTAACCAAGTATTACATCCAAGATCTAAAGCTGCTATCTCTGTATGGATCTGGTATTTACTCATACCCTCACTCATTGGTAGCAAGAGTAACAGAACCATATAAGTAGTGATAGGGATGTTTGTGGGTTAGTAGATTTTATATCACAGTTGTTCTTCTTATGCTTAATTGAATAGAGATGGTTTGATTTGTGCACTGCAAAACACAACTTTCACCTTGTATGTCTTGCATCCTAGGTTGTTAGAAGAATTGTGATTTGTTGCATTAACTCTTATGAAACTGAATAATTTAATCTGTGATTAGATCTACCGTAGCAAGACAACTAATTCTAGGGATTAATACCTTAGTTGTGTAATTGTTTCTTTTGTCACATCTTACTGATTTCAGCTCAAGTATTGTATATATGCGTTTAGTCTTCTATTTTCTTGCTGTTGTTATAACTTAGTTGTTTATCTCCATCTCATGCTTTAGCTTAGTAGCATATTCAGTTTGTAGTTCACTTGCATCTGTAACTTTGTTGTTGTATTGTAGTTAATCCATTTGTTTATATATCTTGCATCCTTGTATTAGCTTCTGATTAGAAGAATTTGTGATGCTTTGTTCGCAGGTTAATTGAATGATGCTCATGAGATCAGAAAGGTTGGAGAACAAAGCAGCAAAGCAGCAGCCATTAGGTCCCTTAGCAGCTGCAAGATTTGTAAGTTATAATGTAGTATCTCCTTATAGAGATTTAAGTTAGAAGAACTTAGGATTTTCAGAACTTAGGAATTTCAGAACTTTCTACAAACTGAACTTAGGAATTAAGTATGTTTCTGTGTATTATGTCCGTTAAATGAATGACATAGTTTGTATCAAATACTCATACTTGTTGTTAACTTCAATTGAAGAATTCTTTTTTCATAATGGTGAATGTGGAAACGAAAGTGAATGAATGTGTCATGGTTTGTATATCTGTGGAATGCTGAATATGGGGAACTGGTTAACTGCAGGGGGGAATGGATTTTGACCAGGTCAATGAAGACTTGACCTTTTCTTTTGCTGTTGCAAACAATTAGCAACTTCTGAATTCTGTTGCTAAGTTAGAACCAGAACCAGAACCAATAATATTTTAGTTCCGGGTAGGGGTATTACTTAATTAGAAACAGGTTAGCAACGGCAGTCTTGGTTGCGAATAAACAGGGTCGCAAGGCAGAGAGCGTTGCGAATCCTGTTGCCGACCAAGAGTCGCAACGGAGCTTATGCCGTTGCGAAATAATGCGACACCGTGTTTTGAAACGTCAGTTTGCCGTTCGAGACCGTTCAGCAACGGCATATCCGTTGCGAATCCTTAAAAATGGTGTAGTGACTGCTAATTACTAACCATGGATTCAATTCCAAAAATTATCGGATCCAACATCAGCTTGAACACCAATACGAAAATTTCATATACGTTTAAAATACAATAAGAGACCTTAATTTCAATTACCTGATTTATCCTTTTCCCTAGCTTGAATCGATTCCTTCAATCAATACCACTACCAACAATCATTACATGATCCTTTCTCTCAATTTTCATCATCTCCCCTCTAGATCGAACCACGAAGGAGAAGAAACAACGAAGTTTCTTTGTTGTGGTTGGGGGGACTACGAAGAGAAAACAACGAAGGAGAAGGAAAAGGAAGAAGAAGAAAGACGAAAAAAAAGAGGTGGTCGGGATTCGAACAGGCAACCTTTAGGTCACTTTACCCTAAACAAATAAACCATTTCCAACCTCCGTGTCAACCTTTTTTCTGCCCAAGAAATTTACGCCATTACCCTTCATTTTGTGTCGTATTTACGGTAATTTTAGTGAGAAATGAAAACATGGAGGGGCTCTTTTGGAATTTCATTGTTGATCACTTTGGGACAATTTGGGACACCAAAATCCAATCTTTTTATGTCAGTTGATCACTTACTATTTACAAAAACGTGACCATATAAAGGTCCTCCCTTGCTTCGCTCGGTCGGCCCAATTAGGTAGAAAAATAAATTCATGATGACCTTTAGAAGCCTGGCGAGATTGGGGTATACCCATATTAATTGGGGTATACATTTTGTTCCCATCCAAGGTTGTGTGCTAAGGGGTGTCTAAAAGATTCTAAAAGACCAAATTACCCTTACTATTAATACCCTGCCGACTGATCACCCAAATAATTTTCAAAATCTATCTTCAAAAGTCTAACCCAATGTGATGAAATCAAAAATCAAAACGAAACTAAAATAAAATAAAAATTGTGTCTACTGGATTTGAGATTGGATATGATTGTGTACCCAATCTCGAACTGAGTACAAATAATTTATACGCGGTTTAACATTGGATACAAAATTATACGCAATCTCAAATCCCATATTTTTATCAAAAGTCGGCAAGGTATCTTTTTGTCGACCTTCCTGACTAGTATTAGTCGTTATCTTCCTAGGTTGAATATCGTGACGACTTTTCATCTCTGAAATTAGCATTTACAGGGTCGTCACGGTATTCATCCTTATACCTTGACGACTATATTTTTGTCGGTAGGTTATGGAATTAATACCTTGCCATGCTTTTGTAACACCTTTCTCTGTATGTCAAAAATCCTATAGTCAGCAGGGTATTTTTTGTCGACCTTGCCGACTATAAGTTAGCCGGCGAGGTAAGAAATCACAAAAGATGCCGACTACTGAAGCATTTACAACAGTCTCATGTGTGTCAAAAATAATAAAGTCTGCATTGTTATTTAGAAATAAGCATGCCGTCCAAAGTTAGTCGGCATCTTCTTCATTCGTCGACTTTGCCGACTTTTCGAATTGAAAGTGTTGATTTCTTCTTTAATTTTGAGTATGATTTCATACAACAGCTTTGCAATCCCCTTTTTAGAAGTGTTTGGGTAGTGTGCTTTCATTTCTGTTGCAAAGATATTTTCAAAACAATTTTTTTTCTTCAGGAATCTTCCCACAAAAGTTCAATTCAAAAACAAAATTTCATAACTTAAATTCATAAGTTTAATCTACTCAATTATTAATCTAAACTCAATTAACAAATCTAATTAGACTTGTTTAGTGTTAATTAAACAAGGATATATTAGCCATTTAAAAAATACACGGTTAAAGGATGTCCTGTTTTACTTCAAAATAACCTAGGTTTTGTCTCATTAGATATAGCCCAATTAATCTGGATATACCTCAATCTCGTCAGGTTTAAAAGCAATAGGATGGAGTATTGTTGGGAAGAACCATTTGTGCATAAATGTTTCGAATTCTGCCAAACAACTTGTAAACCAACTTTTAACTTTTCGATTTTTGTTTTTTTGATCGGTAAAGAGAAAATCGGTGGTAGCGAGATTACTGGTATCATCAACCAATGACTTTTAACTTTTGGATTTAATTAATTTTTTAACATTTTTCGAATTCCGGTCGCTAAACAGCTTATAAACAAATTTTTAATTTTTCAACTTATCCAAACACCCTTTCAAAACACTTGTGCAGTTTTGTTAGAACAACTTTACTCTCTCTCCATTTCTTCGAACGGTAGTTGTTTTTTTTTCTGTTTCTCACAGTAAATCTTTCACAAAGATTTTTGATGGAGCTCCCAGACGACATCACATAAGACATCTTAACTAGTTTTGCCCTCCGAATCAGTTTAGAATCCCAAATTGGAGAGATCATCATCCATCCATCCATCCATCCTTCTCTCAAAACCATCTCTATTCTTCAGCAAATGATTCAGGTAACTTGTACTATTTTTTGATTAATATAATGAGACACCCATTATTAGCACTAGAAGGATCAATTTAACCCCTGAATTAGATTTTATTTTTCTTATACTGATATTGTGAGTTCATGTACTGGATTGAACTGTCTAAATGTGCAAACAACCTAATTTTAACGATAGAAATGTGACACAGATTGGACTAAATCTGATTATGCTTTCAACATCCTCCACTGCTAGTAAGACATCTATTAATTAGTTTTCAGAGCATACCTAGTCTAGCAATTTCAAATGTCAAGTTAAACTTGATTGCTCGTATGTTGGTGCTAATTTTGGCCGCCAGCAGCCATGGTTTGACTTCACCTGAACTTCTCTTTATAATAACTTTCCTGATTACAAGACTAATATAGTATATTGCACGCCTTAAGAGAATATTGATACCCATCTTATGCTTTCTATATATGCTTGGAACAACTAACAACCAAAGATTACGATGGTGCAATACGATATGATGAATGGGATAATAAGTACCAAAAAAATATTGATATCGATAAACACACACATTGCCAGAACTTAAGAGCCTTGAGCTCTATTTAAAAATGAGTATGTATGTCTGGTAATTGGTTAACAATTAGAATCTGATTACCTGCTGTTGGTTTCCTACACCATTGCCATATTTTTTTTATAATTTAATTGATTAAGGTCAAAGTTGTTAAGATTAGGATAAGTAGTAAATTAGAGTTCAGTAATAGTTACCGGTTGTATCATGGTAGAGCAAAAACAATGGAGATAGTAAATCCATGCTTTTATAGTGCAAGTAAACCGATAAATTACAAAATTTCTTCTTCAAGCATATGATGAGAACACATATTTGGAGTCAAATGATTGTACCATTGTTATCTTTCTTTTCATTTACAACATTTATGTGTATACAAAATTGCATTGACATTTTCCTGAATAAAATTGCGGATAAATGACTCCTGAGTGTTGAAGGCATTTATTTCTACTACTTCCAACGGATTTTTAATTTGGTGCCCTTCACCTTTGGTGGACATCAGTTTAGAGATCAAAGACTTGTTCTGAAGATCTTAGTCGGCACCAATACACGTACGTATAAAGGAAGGAAAATCACTTTGCAGGTTAGTATCTTCAAACTTGTCGCTTTGTCACAACTAGGAACCATCAACCATTATGGCTGTAAATGCATGCATAACATAATTGTGCACAAGTGGCTACTCTTTTGGTTGACTAGTCTCGGCATTAGGAATCTTGACAGCCTTGAACTTGATATTATCAATGCGATGCAACCATGTTATCCTGATGATTCATTCGTATCTCTCGCTGATCAGCCTATATATATGATCCCTTGTTTCTCTAACATTTAGAATCTTGACAACCTTGAATTTGATACAATCAAGGTGATGCAGACCTGTTATCCTGAATGATTCTTTCGTATCACCCGCTGAACGGCCTATGCATGTGTTCCCTTGTGTCTCTAACATTTAGAATCTTCACATGTTCATTTAAACAAAGATAGGTAGAACTAGCCCTTTGTTAATTACCGAGTAATTCGTTTGCTTTAATGATGGATCGTGTAATTACTCAAACAAACAAACAAACAAAAAAATTGCAAAAATTGTTTCGAGTAAAGTGATTTCTTGTATTAATATACTTTGTTTTTCATTTGTATACAGTATGTACAGTAAGAATTCCATGAGGCATTTCCTAATAAAAGGCGGAAAATACCAATGGGAGGTGAATATATGTACAGATCTATTGGTTGAGGATGTTAAGAAGTGAAACTCGGTTCTTGATCAGACACCTAAAGACAGATTCTACTCCATCTTCAAGTTCTTGAAGGTTCATTTCAAGGGCAGCCAATGACTTCTGCACTTCTTTTGCTTCAATGACTTTGGATTTCAATGCGACATCGACCTTGGTTACTTCATTGACAACTTGTTGGGTTGCGCTTTGGGTGGTCAACTTTGAGACTAGTGACCTTTGCTTTGGTGCAGATAGGAAAGACAAGATAGATTCAAAAACTGCAAGAGTAGTTGCTTCAACTTCTGTTAGGACATCAGTAACGAGGTCATTATTTTTGTTGGTGTTTTTCTTAAGATCTGAAAGGCATTTTTGGATGACTTTGCAGACTTTCTTTCTTGAGGTCATGTATGCGTCAAACTCATTTGATTTCCTTCGGATAGATGATTGAAGATCTTGAGCAGATTGCTTCATTTGAGATGAAACATCCTTAATAGTTCCACAGACATCCAACAACATGACAGATCTGTCCAAGACTGCGTCTAGGCATTTTCCATCTTCAATAGAGAGGAAATCCTCAACACATTCATACAAGTCCTTAAGAGCAACCAAGTTGTTGGAGATGGATGAGGTGAGAAGGGGAGATCTCAATTTACATAATAGTTCCTCAACTGCAGCAGCGAGTGGGTTTGATCTGGTGGGCAAACTGATTGAACGAGCATGAAAAGTTTTGTTTGAGGAAGACATTTTTGCCTTATTTTGAAGAGGAAGAAGGTATTAGCTAGAGATAAAAGTTGATGTAGAAAATGATGTTTTGATGATGGCTATTGGTTCTCACCTGGTGATCCTTTTATAGTCAGGACTCGGGCTACAATGTGCAGCAATGGGACGTAATCATGTGGTGGATGTGGTGGAACTTCCTCTATACGCGCCATTATCTCTGCATTGTTTCCTCCATCAATGACAAATAGTATGTCCCCTACTGACTCTATAGCATCAATTAATATATGAATTTTATTTTATTAAAAACGAATCCTGTAGAATTAGCCAAATGTGCGAGTACGTGCGTTACTAGTTACTAATGATACACATCGTGATCGCTATATCCTTATCCCAACCATTGGAATCTTGACAGCCTTGCGTTTTATCATAAATGTCCAAACTTAGGAACCAAAAAGCATGTAAACAGATAGTGTACGATGATACTTCGACTTACAAACAGTGTGCAATTTATTAATTATCTGTCTCAGAAACAAAATGAATCAAATGGCTCCTCCTGTTGTCTTTGTTCATTTGGTTGTTATGCGGATTTTCTATCCGTTCCTGTTATCCAGTAACATGTAGCGTATCAAGATATATAGTAACTAAAGAACTATATATCCAATTAAGCTGCAAGGGACAGTCAATTGAACAGTGAAAAAAATCAACCGTTAGGCCGCAGAATATTAGAAAGTTGTTCGAATTTTTCTGGATATCCTGGCCCTTCAAGGAAAAAAAAACAGAATTTGCAACCTCTATATTAAGACTTTTCCGCAAACTCTAATCTCAAAATTGTTTGAATGCTTTCAGCGATTTGTACTTTAAGATTGGTTACCAGCAACCAGTGCCTACAACAAGATAGGAAAGGGAATGCAAAAGGCTTGGGATTATTGTAGAAGCATCTTATATATGCAGGCAGGATGTAATCAAGATGGTTGCATGTTGCATTACCTTTGCCTTGGAGGCAATGCACTT
The DNA here is from genome assembly GCF_003573695.1 of Papaver somniferum. Taxonomy (NCBI): domain Eukaryota; kingdom Viridiplantae; phylum Streptophyta; class Magnoliopsida; order Ranunculales; family Papaveraceae; genus Papaver; species Papaver somniferum. The sequence continues at coordinate 17,484,272 of NW_020621603.1, read as the reverse complement.
CTAATTGGACAAATTTGGAAGAAATGTGTAGAAGATTTAGTGTGGCCAACTCCTATGGGCGCTGCTTATTTGGATGCACTCCACATAAAAAATCAGGTAAGCATTGATGTTCTTGATTGATGCAGATTTAGTCATTTTAGTTGTTTATTTATAGTTGTCTCTTGATTGAACTAAGAGGATTACGACATATAGTAAATTGCACGCCTTCAGAGGATAGTGATACCCATTATGCCTTCTTACATGCGTAGAACAACCAACAACCAACGGTAACAATGGTACGTACAATATAATATGATATCCGGATGTGTGCATGAATGGGATACTAAGTACCAAGAAAATATTGACATTGATAAACACACATATTGCCAGAACTGAAAAGCTTTGAGCTCTATTTAAAAATGAGTATCCATGTCTGGTAATTCGTTAGCAATTAGAATCTGACAGTGTTGAATTTGTTATAATCAATCTGATGTGATGCTAACGCGTTATCCTGAATAATTTTTTGTATCTCTAGCTGATCATCCTATACATAAGTTCCCTTGTTTCTCTAACATTTAGAATCTTGACAGCCTTGAGTTTAATACAATATGTGACACAGACATGTCATCCCGAATGATTCTTTCGTATCTCTCGCTGAACAGCCTATGCATATGCCCCTTGTTTCTCTAACATTTAGAATGTTCACATGTTCATCTCATATATTAAAAAACAATGTCAATGCTTCCTTAATCATTTAAACAAAGACAGGTAGAACAAGGCCTTAATTAAGTACCGAGTAATTAGTTTGCGTTATTGGTGGATCGTGTAATACTGAAGAACAAAAAAATAATAATTTGTAAAAATTGTTTCGAGTAAAGTGATTTCTTGTATTAATATACTTTGTTTCTCATTCGTATACAGTATGTACAGTAAAAATTCCATTAGGCATTTCCTAATAAAAGGCGGAAAATACCAACAGGAGGTGAAATATCTATGGGTCTATTGGTTTAGGATGTTAAGAAGTGAAACTCGGTTCTTGATCAGACACCTAAAGACAGATTCTAGTCCATCTTCAAGTTCTTGAAGGTTCATTTCAAGAGTAGCCAATGACTTCTGCACTTCTTTTGCTTCAATGACTTTGGATTTCAAAGCGGCATCAATCTTGGTTACTTCATTGACAACTTGTTGGATTGCACTTTTGTTGGTCAACTTTGAGACTAGGGACCTTTGCTTTGGTGCAGATAGGAAAGACAGGATAGATTCAAAAACTGCAAGAGTGGTTGCTTCAACTTCTGTTATGACATCGGTAACGAGGTCATTGTTCTTGTTGGTGTTTTTCTTAATATCTGAAAGGTATTTTTGGATGACTTTGCAGACTTTCTTTCTTGAGGTCATGTATGCGTCAAACTCAATTGATTGCCTTCGGATAGATGATTGAAGATCTTGGGCAGATTGCTTCATTGAGATGAAACATCCTTAATAGTTCCACAGACATCCAACAACATGACAGATCTGTCCAAGACACTGCGTCTTGGCATTTTCCATCTTCGGTAGAGAGGAAATCCTCAACACATTCATACAAGTCCTTTAGAGCAACCAAGTTGTTGGAGATGGATGAGGTGAGAAGTGAAGATCTCAATTTGCAGAGTTGTTCCTCAACTGCAGCAGCGAGTGGGTTGGATCTGGTGGGAAAACTGATTGAACGAGCATGGAAAGTTTTGTTTGAAGAAACATTTTGGCCTTATTTTAAAGAGGAAGAAGGTAGTAGCTAATGAAGAAAATGATTTTTTTGATGATGGCTATTGGTTCTCCTTTTATAGTCAGGACTCAGGCTGCAATGTACAACAAGGAGATGTATTCATGCGGTGGAACTTCCTCTATATGCGCCACTGTCTCTGCATTGTTCCCTCTATCAATGACAAATGGTGTGTCCCCCTACCAGACTGTATAGTATCGATCAACATTGGGGAAAAAAAGACTATAAAAAAAAAAGCCTGTAGATAATTAATCAGATGTGTAATGTATGTAGTGCATGAATGGATCATTACTACCTATAAACAGACGGTGTAAGGTTATATTTGAACTTGACAACAGTATGCGCGCGCTTGATCATCTCTTGGGAACACGGAGAACCGAACTAATGACTCCTCTCCATCCTTCTCTTGTGTTTGGTTTTTGCATCCCATTGCCAAATTTTGTTCCCGTCAAATAAAAATTTCATGTAGCATATGAGGATACCAGCTAAGGAACTATGTATCCAAGTTGCTAGGTACAGTACAATCAATTAAGCATGACAAATACATGCAACACGCGTCCGCTATCTAGGATAGCCTTTGTATATATAAGAAGGTTATTATTGGGGCGTCACATTTCATTAGAGGGCGTCATCTAATAAGACAAAAACGGGTCATCCGTAAGTAATTTCAAAAACCCCTTATCTCAAATAATTGTGTAATGACCAAACAACCCTTATTTATTTATTTAGTTAATTTTAATTATTATCTAATTAAATTAAGAAGATGAACTTTGATATATATTTGTAAAGTCTGAGATAAAAGTTGTGGGAAAAAAAACTAGAGAGGAGGAAAAAGAAAAAATTGGAGATTTTTTTTCAAAACCTAGATTGTTTGATTTACTCAACAAAAATGGATGAAACAAGTTACAAATTCGAGGTGGGTGAATCTTTGTATGATAGAGAAAACAAATTTTACATTCCTCATGTTGGAGACCAAGAGATTGATGATTTGTTAGATGGTAGAGAAGGTTTAACACAAAGTGATGATGAATCTCCACCAATTGAAGAAATAAATCAACAAAGTGAAGAACCAATGGTTGAAAATCAACGGGTACACCTCTAAATTATCTCCTATGGGTTCAATTTCGCTCAAAACTAGCTTAAGTACGTAAAAAAATTCAGATTTTTAGACTTTCATGGCAGATTACGTCTGGGTTGGGCTTGGTTTCCAACCGTAAGCTAGTTTTACGCCTGAGTTTGGAAGAGGGTTTGGTCTTCATTTCCAACCGTAAGTTGGGTTTACGCCTAGGTTTGGGATAAATCCAAGCGTAACTGGTTTCCAATAGGACAAAACTTGATAATTACGCCTAGGTTAGATTCATCCAAAACACAGACGTAAATAGTTTTTGCATGGGTATTTATTACTTGTTTTACGTCTTGGTTAGGATTTTGGATTCCCAAATGTAAGTGAGAACGTCTAGGTTATATTTTCATTGTTTCCAACCGTAATTGAAAACGTCTAGGTTAGGGTTGAATTTGTCAACCGTAGCCCTTCCTATGCCTAAAACGTCTGGGTCCGTGTACCTTATAACCTGGACGTAATTCTAGAATTCTTTCTTTTTTTTTTGACTAATATTGTGATATTTTGATTGATTGATTGTGCTTCCACCTAGCCCAATGCCTTCTCAACCTAATGCAAACGAAATTCTAACCAAAGATTCATCTCATCACTATTTGAATGACTTGGTAAGTGTTTTTTTTCTATTTTGAAACTAATGGAAAGATATGTTGCTCATTCACTATGTTTTTGTTTTTTTACTAACTTTGAATTTTTGGAACATGTAGAGATGGAAAGATAAAGAAGATGCAATGAAATGGGCTAGAGAACGTGGCAAGTCAATTATGTGTGTTATAGTTTGTAATGGATCAACAAATGACCGCCACTTTCAAATGGTTTGCGAGCGTAGTGGAGAAAGTAAAAGTCATGTGAAAAAGGGTACCGTATATGAACCAAAGAAGAATAGGAAGAATACTGCTTTCACTAAGAAGACTAAATCCCCGTTCAAGCTTCAATTCAAGCACAACAAGAAAAGTGTGAAAAGTGAGGAGTGGTATTGGTATTTGGAGAAAGTTGTATGCGGTTGTCATAACCATCCCATACCGGATACTTTGCTATCCCATCCTTATGCGGCGCGGCTTAATGATGAAGAAAAACTCATTATAAGTTCCATGACGGAAAACCGTATGAAACCTCTTGATATACTTGGTCATATAAAACTCGTAAACCCAAAGAATGTTTCTACTTTGCCAACCATCTACAATGCCAAAACAAAATTGAAAAATCAACAATGGGAAAATAGAAATCAAATGCAACAATTAAGGCATTTGGGGGAGAAGTATAATTACTCGGTTTTCCATAATGAAGATGAGGATGAACAAATAAAAAATCTCATATTGGCTCATCCCGAGTTTATACAATTGGCGCGGTGCTCCAATCAAGTACTTTTAATGGATTGCACGTACAAGACCAACAAGTATGAGATGTCGGTGTTGAACATTGTTGGACAAACTTCCACCAACTCTCCGTTCAGTGTCGCGTTTTGCTTCTTGGAAAATGAGCTTGAAGAGAGTTATGTGTGGGCACTAAAACAAGTGAAGTTATTCTATGTGGAGGGATATACTCCAAAGGTGATTGTCACCGACAAGGAACAAGCATTGTTGAATGCAATAGAGAGGGTTTTCCCGGATGCTCATCACCTTCTTTGCAATAGAGAGACTAAATGTAAGACCATCATTCGTCCAACAAAGAAAAGTCAAATGGAAAGAATAAAGAAACTACCAGTTGATCAACAAAAGGAAGCCAAAGAGAAATTTAAGAAGGATGATGGGTTGGCGGAACTAAGATGGACTAGTTTCCAAAAGGATTGGGAAGCCATGGCATATTCTCTCACCGTGGAAGACAATGAACAACGATCTCGTATGGTATTGGCTAGTTTGAGAAGTTATCAACTATGGTGAAATACTTGGTGGACAATTGGTTGGATCCGCACAAAGAGAAGTTCATCGCCGCAAACCAATATAGACACTTCGACAACCAAGCTACAAGTACGGTGGAATCGTATCACAACCAGTTGAAGAAGAAGCTTCATAGTGGTGATGGTGGATTTGTTACGGTATTCCAAGCCATGCACGCCTATTTCCTCCGTGATCTCGATAGAGTTGGGGAGTTTTTTGAAAAAAACCGATCTAGTAGACACAATAAATGGAAAGACAATGCTTGGCTTCATGGAATTAATCATAATGTTGAGATGAGGTAAGTATTGGAAATTTGACCTTTTCCACCTTTTCCATACCTTAATAGCACACTCTAAAACTTCAGAGTTACTTTCACCTCTAAGTCGTATTTGACCAATAATACAAACTAATTCCATAAATTCTTTAACTTGATCCCTTATCGTTCCGTACCGACAATACAACTTAATTCCATCACGGTTATTAGGGTTACCGTTTTCAGAGCAAAAGTTTTCGTAAATGGTTCTCCAATAACTTGTACTCACAAAACCACCTTGACGTCGTTCTTCTCCTCTTTTTGGATAGCATAGTACATAGTTGCGGCAAATGCACAAATCTTCATCCAAAGTAAAACCAGGTTCATCCATAATCTAGTATATTTATTTCTATAATAGAGTAAGATTTTAGGTGGAGATGGTTAATGTTGAAGATGGAATGTCTAGATAAGCAAAAAATAAGATGGTTGGACATGTATGTTCAACTTATATATAAAACCAAGATGTGTAACGGCTCTATTTTCAGGTAGTACAAGTTCCCAACGGCTCTATTTTCAAAATTCAGGTAGTACAAGTTCCCAACGGCTCTATTTTCAAACCAAATAGGGACAAAAAAACAGCAAACTCACTTTAAAAACGACGTAAGCCTAGGTTTTAGAGAACACGAACCTAGACGTAAGCATATGAGCCAAGCAAAGAAGGCTTCTGCCATGGTTACGTCCAGGTTGGATAGAAAATAAACCAGAGCGTAACTCTGAGAAACACTTTCTGTCAGGCTTACGCCTAGGTTTTTTCTACCATGAACCTGGGCGTAAACCTGCAAAAATGCCAAAGCCGGTTGTGTTCAGTCTTACGCCTCGTTTTTGCCTACCCAAAACCTTGGGGTAAATGTTCCTGAGTACCTAATTTTGATTTTGCATTTCACTTTAAAACTAGCAGCACAAATCCAATTTTTGGACTTATTCATTCATTCTAGCTAATACTAAGCCAAATTTGTGCATTCACTCAAACATAAAGATACGTAAATAGAATTCATTCTAGCTAATACAAATCAAAGGAAAATTTCATTCTTGAAAAGAAAACTTGTTCATAACAACCAAAGAAAACTAAATAGTCTTCTACACCAAAGGAAACTTGTTCATAACAACCAAAGAAACAACCAAAAGAAACTAAATAGTCTTCTGCAATTATGACATTGATAGAGTTTAAGGACAATTACGACCACGATCTATTTTGTTGCTTTTGTTACCACCTCGAGTACGAGGACCGTCACGACCACCATGACCACGACCCCGACCATGAGCATGCATATCCTCTTCATTGGTTTCAGAACTACTAGGTGATGGCCGACGTTGACTAGTACCCACATCTCTACTCCTCTTCGTGCCCCTCTCTAAGTTCTCGTAATCCTTGTTTGGATCCGGCAAGTCTTTGATTTGTTGTTGGAAAACCTTTACTTGTGCACTTGTGAGGCCCTCACCTTTTTGGACGCATGGAGTCAATGTTTGTGCCAAGTGAAGGAATTTCTTTTTCTATTTTACATATCAAAATGAAACGTATTAGTACAAACAAATATAGTGTTATGAAATGGCGTCATGAAAAATAACAACTTTACTTACCATCTTGAAATATAGCGCCTTCCAATCCGTATCAAATATACTTCTCTTTTCGGATTCACGCTTCTTCTTTTCTTGAGCCTTTTTGATATATGTTGCCGCTTCCGGATCATTATTAATCACATGAGGATGACCAAAATGGTAATACCATTCCAAATAACCTTCTTCGGCTTCCTTTTTTCCTAGAATAGGAATGAGCTCCTTCATGCTGACTTGGTATAGTATTGCGGTCATTCCAAACATCAATACTTGGATCTGGGTTGTAGTTGAGCACGACATTGGCACTTTTTATGGAAGAAGTATTAGCCAACAATTTGAACGATTCATGAGTGACTTTTTCTTGCACATAACCATATTGGCGGAGAACTCGACGTGGATTGGCCATTACGTACCCATGAGGATGAAACAAAGGCCCGTTGTAAGATTCCAAACTTGAAAAAACACTATGATCAATCTCTTCCCAAACTTATCTTCCTTTAGATCTATGTAAGGATCAAATATCACATCTTCAACAGTGAGAGAATCCATTTTCAACCTTAAATCAGCTATCTTCTCTTCTTTGTGCTTTATTTGGGTACCAGTGAATACAAACTTCTTTCCTATAGGACGACCAATCTCATCGTCTGACCAAGATGTAGAAGGTCTCATGGTCGAAAAGTGGTCATATACCCATGCCTAACAAATTATATATAACCATAAAAACTATATACATAAAACCAATAAAAAAAGAAATGATAAATATAACAAAATCGAAACTATATAAATTACCTGAAAAAGACCAACATTACCAGCAAGTTCAGTGGCTCCAACCCTCGAAGCTTTTCGAAAACTATCAAGTAAAAAAGCGAGGGTGGCAGTGCCCCAAGCATACTTTTTGGTCTCCTAGAAATTTTTCAACCATTGTAGATAGTGAGCATTAACTCGATTCCCCGAGTTCTCAGGAAAGAATATGGTACCAAGGGAATGCAATAGGAATGCGGTGGTTGTACGACGAGCTCTTGTTTTATCTATTACCTCATGACGTTCTACTACAACCTTTTGTGTTCCTCCAAACATATCTTTCAGATTCTTCAACAGTATCTTTTTGACAGGTAATCAAACATCAAAACCCAATAGTGCAAAAAAAAAAAAGGAAAACAAAATTGTTTCCATGGGAGCAAAAAAAACCTAAAACCTAAACCCTAACTCTTTTGTTTATGTCTCATTGATTCTCTAAATCTAAACCAGGTTTTTGTTCTGCAGAAAATCATGGAACTTCATCATCAAATCCCAGAAGTAACCAAGGAGATCACCAAGTATTTGGAGAGAAAACTAGCAAATCCAGACGTATTATCATGGTTAGTATTTTGTAGTATGAGTTTTGATTAAATTAAGTTGATTTTTTTTTCTTTTCTTTTTAAGACTTAATTACTTATTGAATAGTTTTGTGATCAGAACATTGAGCTTTCACATGATCTGATTTGCATGAAGCACTCTGTGAACTTCAACATTAGGTGATTTGTAATTTTATATAGCTTTCATGGTTTTTCTAAGTTCACTATTGCATTCCTTTGAAGAGGGAAGTGATTGTAATGTCTAGCATGTTGCTCTGACTTTGAAATATATCCGTAGAAATATATAGCGCTTATTGGCTTCATTAACATACCCTATCTTGCTTCATATGTCAGTTTCGAATTTGTCTAATAGAATTTTTCGGGCTTGGATTCAGGTACTCACTCTTGATGCTTACTTTCCAGTATGAGTTAGATCTCTTATCAAAGTCAGTTGTATTTCTTAAAACTGTAATAACATTTCTTGCAGATTCATTTGGTTGTACTAAAGTAAGTTTGGTTTGTAAAACTAGAAGTCAGAATAAAAAAGAAAAAAGTTATAGGAGTATTTCTAAACCATCAACTGAGCTTTTACTTCATACAGTGTCTACCTATATGATTTATATTGAAATCTAACTAATTGGGATATTCTGGACGCCACCATTATGACACGTCATTTCGTATCTCATCTTTGTTTTCTATTAAATGTGCATAATATTCTTTACCGACACAACATTGAGAAAAGATAATTAGCTAGGTAGCTGACTGATTGAATTAGGCATGGGACATGAATAACTTTTATAGATGTTGGTGATTTTTGTTTGCTCTATGCTAATGTCATCTAAGTGTTATCGTTGTAGGTAGTTTTTTTTCTTAATCAACTGTAGCCTATGCAAATTAATCCAGTGTCATATCTATTTCCTAGGGCCTCCAAGTTGGGGATTCATATCTAATTATTTAGATGCTCAGCACCAAAAATATCTTGCCAGTGCGTGTTCAGCTGTAAACCAGACAAATACTAGCTCATTATGAGAAATGGTATGTGTTGACAAGTTATGTGTGGACTGCAGAGAATTCCAAGGATCCGTAAATAATGCAAGTACTAACTCAGACGGCATAGCAGTGACTTATGGAGTCAATGATTATGTAGTTTTTATTTTATTATGCAAGATAATGATTTTTTTTAGAAAGGGAATTTGATTCCTTTATAAATGTTTGCTGCCTTTAGCAACAATCGAGGTTGAATTGTAGCTGAGATCGTGAACAAATCATCTTGACTTTGAGTTGAATATAGCTTTTAGCCAAGTTACCAGGTACGTTTTCGACTGACATCATCTTTCGTGATTTTTTTTTCTGTAGGTTTTTATTGCATGTTGAGGTTAATATCTCTTCCTTCCGCAAAGTTTTTTTTTCTACTTCTTTTTGTAGGTTTTCGTGATTGGACATCATTAATATTTTTGGTTTGACATATTGTCTTATCTAACTGCTACTTTGATGACGTGGTTTATCCTAATGCCTCTTTGTTCATGTTTTCTCAGACGTGGTTGGTATCCTAAGATGCATGACGAAGGTGCAAGATCTTATACCAAAGCCCTACTTTTTTTCTTCAGATCTTATACCAAACTCAGTCGGTTTATTCAATTGTTTGTATGTAGTTTGTAATCTGGGTTGCCTACTTTGATGGCAAGATTAAAGGCTTTCATATTCATTCTATAAAACCCTTTTTTATTTGAGGGAATGCCTGCTTTGATAGATTTAGAGTTGATTTGTATATCGTTTGCACTTATATTGCTTTGTTTGATGTTAGTTGATTGTATCAACGAGTGTTACTATATTGTTGTTGTTCTAAACTTGGATTTCTTTTCTTTCTTTCTGTTGGCAGCTAATTGAGCGGGTGTCAGAAACTCAGGAAAATTTTCTTCTATTAGCCAATAATTGCGACCTTCATCTACTTAAGGATATAAGATAACTTGGATGCTTATTAAAGGTGTTTTATTTTTGCCTCATCCTTTTTAGATCTTCTTAAAATGGGTTTTATAAGTTATGATCGTTCAAAAAAAAAAAAGGTTGAGTTAGTGATTCTTGATAGATTAAATGTGTCACACCAGTTAAGACCACAGTGAACCAAACTTCATTTTCTCCAAACACTAGACAAGCAAGCTTGGTCGTACTACACTTAAATTTCATATCAAACTATACTATGGTAAAACAGAACTATTGACATAATTAGGGTATTGAGAATAAAATATCATGGTCTTAATTTTGATCATTGGGTGAAGTTAATGTGTGTTTTATGTTTTATGTTTTTATTTTTGTTTTTGGTCTTAACTCCTTTAAAATCCTAAGCACATAAGGCTCCACGTTCAACGGTGACCCTCACCCACCCTTTAAAATTGCTTCATTCCACTTTCCTCAAAAAAGAGACAAATGAGGCATTTTTTTTGCTAATTTTTTTTTTATATTTATCATGCCGGAAACCAAAAGAAAAACAAAATGCTAGGAATAAACATAGGTTTTCTTCTCTACAAAACAAATCCTAACCAACTATTAATGGTTGCAAAAACATAATGATTGATGAACAAAAAAAGCAAGTCCAGAAAAAGATGGCAGATGAGATGTTACAAGCTTCGTCTGCATATATTTTCGGACTAATCCCTTGCAAAAACCCTACTTCCCTCCTTTTTTTTCTCCTGCCGCATCTCTACTATCTTTCTTTCTTTCTTTTATTCACTGTTTCATTTAGATTTAGTGATTAATGATTAATGATTTTTTTGATTGTTCACTGTTTTTCTTATTTTACAGGTACAGTTTCTTATTTCAGTTTTTTTTTTTTATCAGAGTATGATAGCAATGAAAACTTGCGTTTCGTTCAATTGTTAACATACAAGTAATCAAACAGAAAAACCCAATAGAGCAAAAAAAAAAAAAGGAAAACAAAATTGTTTCCACGGGAGAAAAAAAAACCTAAACCCTAACTCTTTTATTTATGTCTCATTGATTCTCTAAATCTAAACCAGATTTTTCTTCTGCAGAAAATCATGGAACTTCATCATCACATCCCAGAAGAAACCAAGGAGATCACCAAGTATTTGGAGAGAAAACTAGCAAATCCAGACGTATTATCATGGTTAGTATTTTGTAGTATGAGTTTTGATTAAATTAAGTTGATTTTTTTTCTTTTCTTTTTAAGCCTTAATTACTTATTGAATCGTTTTGTGATCAGAACATTGAGCTTTCACATGATCTGATTTGCATGAAGCACTCTGTGAACTTCAACATTAGGTGATTTGTAATTTTTTATAGCTTTCATGGTTTTTCTAAGTTCACTATTGCATTCCTTTGGAGAGGGAAGTGATTGTAATGTCTAGCATGTTGCTTTGACTTTGAAATATATCCCTAGAAATATATAGCGTTTATTGGCTTCATTAACATACCCTCTCTCGCAAAACTTTTCATTTCCAAAATCCACCTACCATAACGGAAACAACAATGCATCCACTAAAGGAGCCAACAGGAAATAATTCATTATTTTGTCGTTGGATCCCATGACCGCCATGTCCTAAAATGACGAGACCCCACCAACTGATGGTGCTAAATTTGCACATTTCTACTCTATGTATGGGCCAGCGTTCAGTTCTATGAAGATAACAGAGGATCTGGAAGTTTGTTGAGAAGCATGGCTACGGGGATAAAGATTATATTTAATAATTACCGATACATTTTGATTCTATGGTCTTTTTCCTTAGTGTAATATGAGATGTCGTCATAATATTAATCCATCACTCTAAAAAATTATATTTAATCAATTACATTGTTATCGACTTTTGTGTGGATTCATTCATCCGGTAATTACAATAATTAGGCAATGTCGATCAAATTTTTTTTGCCGCAACAAGTGATACCGTTTCACCATTTAGGACCTTTTTGTATATTCTCCACGGTTTTTTTGTTCTGAATTTAGCTAAGTTGGTATTATCATTTTTTTTTTGTTCCTAAACAAATTAAGTTCCTTATTTTGGGATAATTTGGTTTGTTCTAAATCAAATCGGGAAGAGGCGAAATCAAAACCGAGCTTTACCAAATCAAAAATATGGTTGGACGAGGCATTGATGAGCCACACTAAATCAAATCGGGACGGGGCGAGGCGAGGCGAAGTCGAAGCCGAGCTTTACCAAATTCAAAATATGGTTGGGGGAGGCGTAACCGAGCCATACCAAATCAAATCGGGACAGGGCGAGGCGAAGTTAACGGAACTTTACCAAATCAAAAATAATTTTATGGATGGATATCTGTATATTTTCCATTTTTTTTGTTGCGAATCTAGCTAAGCAGGTATTTTCATTTCTTTTGTTCCTAAACAAATTAAGCCCCTTATTTTGGGATGATTTAGCTAATTTAGTTTGTTCCACATCAAATCAGGACGGGGCGAGGAGAGGCACAGTCGAAGCCAAGCTTTACCAAATAAAAAATATGATTAAAAAAAAAAGATGCCCGGACGTAGCACGGGCACAAAATCTAGTTTCACATTAGAAACCCTAGCTAGCTATTTAGAAATGCGATATTCACATTAGAAAACCCTAGCTCGCTATTTAACAAGAGATGATGATCAGTTCGTCGAGAAGATAGAAACCGCAGCCGTCCCTGTACTGATGGAGAACTTGAGTTTTGATATAGTATTAGAAATACGTTCTCGATTGCCTATCATATCCATCTTGCAATGCAGAAGAGTATGCAAACTCTGGCGAAGTCTCTTTGAGAAACTCAAGCCAGGTATGCTTTTCACAAAATTCTCGACCAATCTCGTTGGTCATATCCAAAATATGTTCTCGTTGAGAAATTTCGTTGGCTCTATCCAACTTTACTATAGAGCACAATCTTCTGCTCCTCCGAAGGTAAGCTTAAACTTGACCGGAGAACAGCAGAATTTTCACATAACAGTTACAAAATTAGGCGATATAAGTATTATTGTTAGATCTTACATGTTAATTAGTTCTTGCAATGGTTTGGTGTGTTACAAAACTTATCAGCCTTTACTCGCTGGTATGGATGAGTCTAAATTCGGTGATTTTATATACGTTTTCAATCCCATCACTGGTGAACGTGTTCGTCTTTGCAAGTTGGCGCAGGTAGACTTCTTTACTCGTCTTGGATTCGGTTACTGCAGTTCCACCGATGTGTTCAAGGCTGTTCACATTCGTCCCATGATAATTTCCCGCATCCTAGTCCAAGTCTACACTATTGGTGATGGCTGCGGTTGAACAAAACAAGAATTTACATATGCTCCTTACAGGTTAACAGGTGCTGGAGTTTTTGCTAACGGGGGTTTCTTCACTGGTTAAATATAACATCAAAATGGGATATTGTAGCCTTTGATTTGACAGATGAAACGTTTCGAACTCTCCCATCCCCACCTTGTCGTATTCATTCAGGTTATTCCGGTTTCTATGATAAACTTCGTCTCGGGTCGCTTGGTGGGAATCTTTGTCTTTGTTTAAATCGTGGTGGACGGATGGATATATGGGCATTCAAGAAGAAGAAAAATATGAACGTCTCTCTACGAAGTAGTCGTTTGAAAGAGAATACCAACTCGAACTCTTTTAGTTGGATCAAGGTGTTCACTAAAAAATGGGATTCAAAATTTGACTTAAAGTGTCGACTGTCTTTAACAAAAGGTGAAATGTTGTTATGGCAGAATGACGTTTTCTCTTGTTATGACCTTACAACCACTCCTCCTGAGAAACTATGGTATGTTCAAGCAATTCCTCATACTCCTAGCCTTGTTTCGTTGAAAGATATCGGAGAGGAGCTAGTTGATTGTTAACTTGTGCGTCCGGAAAGTTAACTGGCTTGCACATTAGGATGCATGAGTGCTTCAACTCGAATGGAGATGTCTTTCATACTCCCTCGGTTTCTTTATAATAGGCTGGTTTTGTTTCTAGAGAAAATTAAGGAAATTAAGAGAACTAATCATTGAAAGTGGTCCTCATGACACTTGTCAATAAAAGAAGTGAAGTGAAATGGTCCCCATGACACTTGTCAGCAAAAGAAGTAAAGTGAAATGGTCCACATGACACTTGTCATCAAAAGAAGTTAAGAGAAAAGTGGTCCCAGAAAAACTAAAGTAACATTTGACTTTTTCAATTAAGAAACCAACCTATTTTTTGAAACATCTATTTATAAAAACCATCCTATTAAAAAGGAACGAATGGAGTATTATTTATTTATTTTAATTAATTAATTCTTGCATTTTTTGTAGATTTTCTTTTTTCTTGTCTTTTCCATTTCTAAAGATTTGGATGCATGTCTGTGATGCCATTGTGATAGCTGATTTCTCTCGGGTGACTGGGGGACCTGAAGCTGGAGATTGTAGATCATGCTAACCTGATCGAGCAATGTTTCTTTTGAACTTTTAAAAATAACTTTAGATTCGTGAGATTACCTTCTTGATTGGATAATATGGGGATGCACGCAGTTCTTGCTTGCGTACTGTGATTAGATTCCTATATAAAAACTTAATCTAAAATGAATGGCATCAGAGAATTAATTCAACTTCCTACTATCTAATTCCTTCAAAATCCTAAGCTCCTTAGGCTCCACGTTGAACGGTGACTGTCACCTTCTCACAGAATTGTTCCGTTTCACTTTTCGTCAAAGGAGAGAAAAATAAGGCTTCTCCTCACAAAATAAAGAAATATTTTTATTTTTATTATATCCCGAAAAGAAAAACAAAAAAAAAACGGAAAAAACCTAGGAATCAACCCTAGGAATAAACGTAGGTTTTCTTCCCTCCGATCAAAGTACCAGTAATGGCAAACCTAGGTTATCGTGATTGATTCTGTTTTATTTATGTCTTTTTATTTAATAGGGTTTTTTTTCTTCAGGAGATGCCGAAATTGTTCGATGCATGGACTGTTTACTTCGGGAGAGAATGGAAACGTAACTGGTATATGGAGCAGCCATTGATTGCTTAGATTAGGGTTTATGAACAATGGTGGGAACTTTGGACCATAGGTGTTGTTCACGGTGGTTTTGAGAATCTTCAGTACCGCACGCTTCATGGGAAGCAAATGGCTAAGGTATAAATTTTTTTTTGGGAACCCTAATTTCTATTCGTTTTTTCCTTTACCGCCTCATATTCTCACTTTTGTTTCACGGGCTCACAACCCTTATTCTGCTCTTTTGATAAGAACAGTGGAATTAAGCATAAACAACCTTCATGCTTTTATTGATTCATGGGCTAGGGTTTTACTGAGCAAGATGTTTTTTTATTGATTCATCGTTTTGTAGGGTTTCACAGGCCCAACCAATGGAATAAGGTAATTACTGATTACTTCGTCGTCCTTTTGGATCTTGAACTGTTGCATTTAGAAGTGCTTGATTTTGAATTTTTATGAATTGAGTTATATTGGGTTTTTAAGTTTAGACTGCATTGCTAGGGTTTTGAATTTATTTTACAACAAACGCATACCTTTGTTGAAGAATCAGACGGAAGAGAAGTCTCGGAATCAGACTTTTCCGTTTTCTACATTTTGAGTTATACTTATACCTTAATTCTAGGATTAAGGTAAACCCAATTTTAGGACTGGGGAAATCAAACTATCTTCCAAGTTTGGAGCTATTTACAAGTTAGGATCATGGATTCTGTACATAGTTAACTTAGATTGATTTTATATGTCAAATGTTTACTTTGGTTTTTGCAGTTTCTGAATCGGCTTTTCAATTTATTGCTTTTGTCATTCCAACATGCGCATGGTCTGTTGTGTGTAGGGTTCCAATTTTTCTGGAACCGTAAACATCGAAGGAAAGAGAAGGTTGGAGATCAAGCTTTTCTCATAGGTTATTTTGACTTATGAGATGTGTGTGCAGCTCAACATAGTAACTTGAAGCGCTTGGTACATATCTGCATAAACTGGGAGGTACATTATCAGATTCAGAATGGACATCAATGTACCAAACATTGTCACTGTACTTGAAGTGCTTTCTATATATCTTGCAGGGTTATCCTCTGATGTGAGTAGATCCATGATTTTCTTTTTATGTAAAGTGCATTATGCTCTACATATATCTTCTTTTTCTATCATTTTTGTTAGCGACTAAGTAAAACTTCAGTATTCAGGAGACAATTGTATAGTAACAATGCACCATTACAACAAGCTTTGACCAAATGAGAAGTATGAAATTCCCAGGTCTGTCAATGTTGACATCTCTGATTTGTGATGCTACTGGTGAATGGTTGAATGTGGAAAGGAGAAGTTCAGTATTGAAGTGTAATATGCTCTAATTTCTTCTTTCCTTCGCGTCCAAGCAAGTTTTTATACTAGAATAATGACATTACTTTCATATCTCACATAATTTTCTTAAAACAGAATATGGTGGGTACAGATTGTAGCAGCGGTGGAGAAGTTCTGCCAGTAATCATAAACAGAAACAACTGTATACTTTCTGGAGAAAATGTATGTTGATGTTCAAGTACGTTACACACTATCTATTAAATTGGGTTTCTTTTGTGCAGGTGTTAATGTATTGAAGATGTTGCAGGGTGCTAATTCAACCTATAGGTCTTATACAATTTTATCATTGCCAGTATGAATTAGATTTTTTGTTGCTAAGAACACGTATGATGTTTATGATTTTTTCTTGGGTTTTAATTGCTACAAGGTTGTTGTAATCCTAAAACCCACCTCTTACATATATAATTATAATGTTTTGATTCTGCTATTTAAAAGTTGAATCCTCTTTTCTTCTTTGTTTTGTTTTCAGGTCCAAAAGCTGCACTAGAGTCGCAGAATCTTCAAGGTGTTAGGGTGGGAGATTACAAGTTCGTATAAAAAGTCATCAGAAGTACATTAACCTGATGCATATTTGGTACTGAAATCTGGATGGTGGGTGTGGTGAATGATGTTGGTGTTGGGTGGTGCTGGTGATGTTGGTGGAACTATTCTGAAACACCTTATTTTTGTGATAATGAAATGAAAATTCTGCTTGGAGATTTGGTACTACAGAATACTTGGACAACAGACTAATATGTACTCTCTAGGTATCATGCGTTTACTAATAATAACAGTGAAGCCACCTATGTTTTAACTAATTGTGTAGAGCGGGCAATAGAAAGGGCACACGGTTGAGAGATGTTGACGCTTACATGTCTATTTAGCCTAGCAATTGAAGTGGTGATTGCCAATCTTGCATGTATGCCGAGTATAAGAGACAAAATAGTCCAGAATTCCGGAAAATTGTCTAACCTGAGCTCAATAAATTGGGAGCACTTGCTGAAAATAACATGGACCACATAATGATTGTTGGAACTGGAGGAAGATGCTCATTATCTTGCCACACCAAGTTTTCTCCATTCGTAAGGTAACTCTTTTTCTGATGACTTTTTATACGGAATTGACACTATATTGTTTTCTTATGTCCATTTTCTTCATTATTTACTGGCCGCGAATATTTTCAAGCTCTGATTTTTAGCAAGGGCGTTCGTTGGAGCTGAAAGTGACACAGACAATACTCATACTCAAACAGATGAAGCACTCAAACTACAAAATGAGTCTTCCGAACCTGCTTCTCTGGTGGTTACAGACATTCATGGTAATGGTCATTATTGTGCCTAATCATCCGACTTTGATGAAATAATCAGTTATGCCAGACATTTTCATGCTGATTTCACTTCATGGTAATGGTCATTATCGTGCCTTATCAAACGTTGTTCCTTAAGCTTTTACCATTACTGTAAATTTTCATAATCTCATTCTATTTAAGAAAATGACTTTATCGTGCTAAGGAATGTAAGAAATACTTACCACTTACAAGAAATCTCTGTCGTAGTTCAGCTCTAAAATTACAGTTTAGCACAGTTACAATGCATATAAAATTGTTTTTAGGATAAAAAAGTTTTGTTCTAATTTAATAAAACAGTTGAAAATGTGGGTGTTGTAACTGTTGACAATGAGGTGAACAAGGCAGATACAATTTCAATCATGGTAATTGTTATGAAAGACTTTCAAATTTCAAATTATGCAATGCTATGTATATTTGCTTATTTAATAGTTATCTTGAACTAGAAAATGATAAGTGTTCTTACGGGACAAGGAGTTGGGCAGAATGGGCCAGTACATGCATTGCAAAAAGGACACGGAAAGTCTGCTTTGGAGTCCAGCGTGTAACACAGATTGCATGACGGAGCCAAGGTAAATGGATCCCTACCGGAACTCAAAATATGGCATAGTCGTAACATTATCAAACATGCAATGGACAACATTCATCTGCTAACCGTTGCTAACCCAATTCAAATCATTATTGATGTAGTTATTAATCGGTATCTGGAAAACTGCAAAGTAATACCTCATAAGATGAACTTTAATTGGTTTCCAGTTGTTGATTGTCTGTTGATAAACATTTTCAATCAATTTGCAGCATAATAAGGGAGGATGGCGGTCGTGGTTTTATACGAATACCTGAGTATGAAGATGAATTTGGTAATTCATCTAAAGGGTGAAAACTATGTAAGCAGTGAGACTCCTATGCAGTGGTAAGATCCATTATGATCTACTCCGAGATAGTTTACTAGATGTATTCAGGAAATAGTGTACTCCTTGAATTGTTCTCTGCAGGAAATTGCTTGAGATGTACTATTTGAATTTCTATATGCAGGCTTGAGATGTTTGCTTCATCCAGGGCATGATAGTTCGCGTTGAATTGACTGCGTGAGAGAAACAAATGGATGTACCCGTGATTGTCTTGGGGTACAATATATCCTTCCCTGTTTGTTGTTTCTTAAATATCATTCCTTATTTGTCTGTTTGCGTCTTGCGTGCTTCTGTTTGAGCATTTACATTTATGTAAGGAAAACTAATTGGATTACATCCATTTTTTATTAGTCGTGAAAAGCAAGTCTTGATATATAATGGACATAGCACAATCATCATGAGGACAACGAGAGAGGAAGGAGAAACCGAATATATTTCGGTTTATATATACTGGAGCATTTCGACAAGGGAAAATATTTAGTTTACCATGTGGATTAATACTGCATTAAGGGCTTGGTATGGTATTAACCCGTACAAGAAAGATGTGTTTAGTGTAATTATTAAGATCTTAGACTACCAAAAGATTAAATGGAACTCTGTAGTTGAATGTTGTAATTCGACTGAAAATTGAATTTAAATGTAAACCTCAATATTGTAAATTAATATTTAGCTGCACGATTTAAGTTCTTGGTTACGACCCAATAATAACTAATAATATAGAAAGGTAGCCAGTAAATTCGATAGTCTTCCACTTTTCAATTTTATGTAATTTTTGAAATTTTCAGATCATTGGGTTGATCTAAAATGGTTAGTATTTGACCACTTATTTAAATTTTTTGGTTGATCATTGGATTTGGTAGTAACTCATTTTGTAAGTAGTAACAATATTTCTTCAAATCCCATGTTGTTGCGGGAACTCTCTACAATTCACCCAGATGAGCATCGCGACGGGATGAGACGAAGCCACGCCACACCAAATTAAAGATTCTAAGACCAAATCAGAAATCCACGCTAAATTAAAAATCCTAAACGACGGGGCGAGGCGAAGCCGAGCCACGACCATTTGAAAATGCGACACATTTTTAATGAAAATGTTAAAAAAAAAATGTCCGGTGCGTAGCACGGGCACAAAATCTAGTTGTCTTTTAAAATTATAAAACAGCCAAGTATGACTCTCCCATGTATTTCACAGCCGCAAGAATAATAAGCAAGAATCTCACACATTTAGCCCAAAAGGTCTTCTCAACTGGCGAGGTATTTTGCAGTCCAATCTCATTGTCTTAATCAACTGTTATAGGCACCAAGTAATCTCATTGACAAAAGAAAAGAAAAAAAAAACAACCTCTGAAATCTTCATCTTCTATCATAATCACAATGGCTTCTTCAAGTAATCATGATGATGTCGAAAACATCAACAGTAGGCTTTCATCGACTTTGTTCTTTAACATATTCAGTAGGTTACCAGGTAAAACATTTCTTAAATGCAAAGAAGTGTGCAAAAGTTGGAATGCTCCTCTTACCATTGCACCAAGAATGTCAACTGGCGGAAGAGCGCCAAATCGTAAATTAGCTACTAGATTTAATGGAGTTCAGAAACGTCGTCGAAACGGTTATAAAAGATATTACTATGTCTTATTCATTTTGCAAGACATGCATGTTGAAATTTTACATAGTTCGAGTCCATCTAACATGTCACCCTCCAAAATTCGTAGTACCTTTTCGGAGAAATATATTTGAAGAAAGGTAAGAATGAATATAAGTTAATCAGATGGATACCATGGTGAGTATTAATTACGTCCCTGAAAAAGATACCCTGCCTTAGGCTGTCACGTAACACATATACAGTATACACTGAGACGACAGGATGAATGGGTCTACAGGTCAGAAGAACTCAGGACCTATGCTAAGTTAGAATTTTGATGAAGTTCAACAATAAAAAGTACCGATTTTTTGAATCATTGATTTCTATTTCTGACTTCCACAAAAATGCTTTGACTTGTTGTCGTGTGGCTGTTTATTAGCGAAGGCTGTATAGAAAATACAGCCTTGCATAGCTACAGTTTGCGCCTTCCATTTTACTCTCTCTCTCTCCATTTTATCAAGCCCTAGGTTTTTTCACAGGATTCTCGGTGGAGCTCCCAAACGGGCATCACATTAATTGGACAGCTTAACACATTTGCCCACCGAATCAGTTTTAGAATCCAAATTGGTTGTGCAAAACTTGGAGAGATGTTCATCATCATCCATTCATCCTTCTCTCAGAACCATTTAAATCATGTCTAATCTTCAGCTGACGATTCAGGTAACATTGGGTTTTTCTTTTGACTGACAATAAACCATGCTACTATTTTGATTATTGACACCCATTGTGAGCACTAGAAGGATCAATTCAACCCCCGAATTAGATTTTTTATTGTACTGATCTTGTGGGTTCGCTTAATAGATTGATATGTCTGTCTTAATATGCGAACAAACTAATTTTAGTCAAAGAATAGGGCAATTGCGTTATCAATCTCCCAAATGAAGTAACTTTACTGCTCATACGCTGGTGCTAATTTTGGCCACTAGCAGACATGTCACCTTTTGTTTACAAGATCATTGCTTATATAGTATATTGACAAAAGGGTTACTGGTATTGCAGATTAAACATACAGTATTAAAGGGGACATGAGGAATCTCATTAAGGCTCTTGTGCTCAGTTCTTTCAGGTTTTTATGGTGGTGGACTTCCGCTTTAGTCCATGTCTGTGGGTTGTTCCATTTGTCAAAGACATACATACACCAATACGTTTAGTCACTTACGGAGATAGGAAGGAAAATCACTTTGCAGGTCAGTATCATCAAACTTGTAAGTCATAAAATGCTTAACATAATTGTGTGCAAGTAGCTATTCTTTTGGTTGAATAGTCTCGACATTAAGAATCTTGACAGCCTTAAATTTGTTATTAACAATGTGATGCAAACATGTTATCCTGAATGATTCTTTCGTATCTCTTGCTGATCAGCCTATATATATGTTCCCTTGTTTCTATAACAATTAGAATCTTGACAACCTTAAATTGTGTGCAATTAGAAACTTGTAAGTCATAAAATGCTTAACATAATTGTGTGCAAGTAGCTATTCTTTTGGTTGAATAGTCTCGACATTAAGAATCTTGACAGCCTTAAATTTGTTATTAACAATGTGATGCAAACATGTTATCCTGAATGATTCTTTCGTATCTCTTGCTGGTCAGCCTATATATATGTTCCCTTGTTTCTATAACAATTAGAATCTTGACAACCTTGAATTTGATGCAATCAATGTGATGCGGACGTGTTATCCTGAATGATTCTTTCGTATCACCCGCTGAACGGCCTGTTCCCTTGTTTCTCTAACATTTAGAATCTTCACATGTTTATCTCATATTTTTTATTTAAAAAGGTCAATGCTTCCTTAATCATTTAGACAAACAAACGTAGAACAAGGCCTTAATTACCGAGTAATTCGTTTGCTTTAATGATGGATCGTGTAATTACTGAAGCAAAACAAAAAAAAAGATAATTTGCAAAAATTGTTTCGAGTAAAGTGATTTCATGTATTAATATACTTTGTTTTTCATTTGTATACAGTATGTACAGTAAAAATTCCATTAGGCATTTCCTAATAAAAAGTGGAAAATACCAATGGGAGATGAAGATATCTATGGATCTATTGGTTGAGGATGTTAAGAAGTGAAACTCGGTTCTTGATCAGACACCTAAAGACAGATTCTAGTCCATCTTCAAGTTCTTGAAGGTTCATCTCAAGGTCAGCCAATGACTTCTGCACTTCTTTTGTTTCAATGACTTTGGATTTCAAAGCGACATCGATCTTGGTTACTTCATTGACAACTTGTTGGGTTGCACTTTTGGTGGTCAACTTTGAGACTAGTGACCTTTGCTTTGGTGCAGATAAGAAAGACAGGATAGATTCAAAAACTGCAAGAGTGGTTGCTTCAACTTCTGTTAGGACATCGGTAACGAGGTCATTGTTTTTGTTGGTGTTTTTCTTAATATCTGAAAGGCATTTTTGGATGACTTTGCAGACTTTCTTTCTTGAGGTCATGTATGTGTCAAACTCATTTGATTGCCTTCGGATAGATGATTGAAGATCTTGGGCAGATTGCTTCATTTGAGATGAAACATCCTTAATAGTTCCACAGACATCCAACAACATGACAGATCTGTCCAAGACTGCGTCTAAGCATTTTCCATCTTCGGTAGAGAGGAAATCCTCGACACATTCATACAAGTCCTTAAGAGCAACCAAGTTGTTGGAGATGGATGAGGTGAGAACTGAAGATCTCAATTTGCAGAGTTGTTCCTCAACTGCAGTAGCAAGTGGCTTGGATCTGGTGGGCAAACTGATTGAACGAGCATGAAAAGTTTTTTTTGAGGTAGACATTTTCGCCTTATTTAGAAGAAAACTAAGAACAAATTTAATGTAGAAAATGATATTTTGATGATGGTTATTGGTTCTCACCTGGTGCTCCTTTTATAGTCTGGACTCAGGCTACAATGGATAGCAAGTGGACGTATTCAAGTGGTGGAACTTCCCCTATAAGCGCCATTGTCTCTGCATTGTTCCCTCCATCAATGACAAATAGTATGTACCCTACCGACTCTATAGCATCAATTAATATATAATTTTATTTTATAAGACGAATCCTATTGAATTAGCCAAATATGCAAGTACGTGCATGAATGCATTACTACCTAGAAAGATTTGTAATGATACACATAATAATCGATGTATACGTTTCCCAACCGTTGGAATCTTGACAGCCTTACATTTTATTATAAATGTTCAGGAACCAAAAAGAGCATGTAAACAGAAACAAGATGAATCAAATGGCTCCTCCTGTTGTCTATATTCAATTGGTTGTTATTCGAATTTCTATCCATTCCTGTTATCTAGTAACATGTAGCATATCAAGATATATAGTAACTAAAGAACTATATATCCAATTAAGCTGCAAGGGACATTCAATTGAACAGTGACAAAATCAACCGTTAGGCTGTGGAATATTAGCAAGTTGTTCGATTTTTTTTGGATAGCCTCTCCCGTCAAAAAAAAAAAGTGACAGAATTTGCAACCTCTATATTAAGACTTTTCAGCAAACTCAACCTTAAAATGCAGCTTGTTAATTGTTTGAAGTTTTCAGAAGTTTGTACTTTAAGATTGGTTACCAGCAACCAGTGCCTACAACAAGATAGGAAAGGGAATGCGAAAGGCTTGGGATTATGGTAGAAGCAGCTTATATATGAAGGCAGGTGGTAATCAAGATGGTTGAATGTTGCATTACCTTTGCCTTGGAGGCAATGCGCTTCTAATTGGACAAATTTGGAAGAAATGATTAGAAAATTTAGTGTCGCCAACTCCTGTGGGCGCTGCTTATTTGGATGCACTCCACATAAAATTCAGGTAAGCATTCAAATACTTTGTCCAGTTTGGATATCGGCTTTTAATTGATTAATGCAGATTTATTCATATTAGTTGTTTATTTATAGTTGTCTCTTGATTGAACTGCGACATATAGTAAAATTGCACGCCTTCAGAGAATACTGATACCCATATTATGCCTTCTTACATACATAGAACAACAAACGAGGGATAACGATAGTACGTGCAATAAGATATGATATCCGGATGTGTGCATGAATTGGATACCAAGTACCAAGAAAATATTGACATTGATAAACACACACATTGCTAGAACTTAAGAGCTTTGAGCTCTATTTAAAAATGAGTATCCATGTCTGGTAACTCGTTAGCAATTAGAATCGGACAGCCTTGAATTTGTTATAATCAATCTGATGTGATGCTAACACGTTATCCTGAATAATTCTTTCGTATCCCTAGCTGATCATCCTATACATATGTTCCCTTGTTTCTCTAACATTTAGAATCTTGACAACCTTGAATTTAGTACAATAAGTGACACAGACGCGTTATCCTGAATGATTCTTTCGTATCTCTCGCTGAACACCCTACGCATATGCCCATTCTTTCTCTAACATTAAGAATCTTCGCATGTTCTTCTCATATATTCAAAAAAAAATGTCAATGCTCTCATAATCATTTAAACAAAGACAGATTGAACAAGGCCTTCATTAATTATTTGAGTGATTCGTTTGCGTTAATGATGGATCGTGTAATTACTGGAAAAAACAGAAAGAAGATAATTTGCAAAAATTGTTTCGAGTAAAGTAATTTCTTATATTCATATACTTTGTTTTTCATTTGTATACAGTATGTACAGTAAAAATTCCATGAGGCATTTCCTAATAAAAGGCGGAAAATACCAATGGGAGGTGAATATATCTACGGATCTATTGGTTGATGATGTTAAGAAGTGAAACTCGGTTCTTGATCAGACACCTAAAGACAGATTCCAATCCATCTTCAAGTTCTTGAAGGTTCATTTCAAGGTCAGCCAATGACTTCTGCACTTCTTTTGCTTCAATGACTTTGGATTTCAATGCGACATCGATCTTGGTTACTTCATTGACAACTTGTTGGGTTGCACTTTTGGTGGTCATCTTTGAGACTAGTGACCTTTGCTTTGGTGCAGATAAGAAAGGCAAGATAGATTGAAAGACTGCAAGAGTAGTTGCTTCAACTTCTGTTAGGACATCGGTAACGAGGTCATTGTTCTTGTTGGTGTTTTTCTTAAGATCTGAAAGGCATTTTTGGATGACTTTGGAGACTTTCTTTCTTGAGGTCATGTATGCGTCAAATTCATTTGATTGCCTTCGGATAGATGATTGAAGATCTTGGGCAGATTGCTTCATTTGAGATGAAACATCCTTAATGGTTCCACAAACATCCAACAACATGACAGATCTGTCCAAGACTGCATCTAAGCATTTTCCATCTTCGGTAGAGAGGAAATCCTCAACACACTCATGCAAGTCCTTAAGAGCAACCAAGTTGTTGGAGATGGATGAGGTGAGAACGGGAGATCTCAATTTACATAATTGTTCCTCAACTGCAGCAGCGAGTGGGTTTGATCTGGTGGGCAAACTGATTGAACGAGCATGAAAAGTTTTGTTTGAGGAAGACATTTTTGCCTTATTTTGAAGAGGAAGAAGGTATTAGCTAGAGATAAAAGTTAATGTAGAAAATGATGTTTTGATGATGGCTGTTGGTTCTCACCTGGTGATCCTTTTATAGTCAGGACTCGGGCTACAATGTGCAGCAATGGGACGTAATCATGTGGTGGATGTGGTGGAACTTCCTCTATACGCGCCATTATCTCTGCATTGTTTCCTCCATCAATGACAAATAGTATGTCCCCTACTGACTCTATAGCATCAATTAATATATGAATTTTATTTTATTAAAAACGAATCCTGTAGAATTAGCCAAATGTGCGAGTACGTGCGTTACTAGTTACTAATGATACACATCGTGATCGCTATATCCTTATCCCAACCATTGGAATCTTGACAGCCTTGCGTTTTATTATAAGTGTCCAAACTTAGGAACCAAAAAGCATGTAAACAGATGGTGTGCGATGATACTTCGACTTACAAACGGTGTGCAATTTATTAATTATCTCTGTCTCAGAAACAAGATGAATCAAATGGCTCCTCCTGTTGTCTATATTCATTTGGTTGTTATGCGGATTTCTATCCGTTCCTGTTATCCAGTAACATGTAGCATATCAAGATATACAGTAAGTAAAGAACTATATATCCAATTAAGCTGCAAGGGACAGTCAATTGAACAGTGAAAAAATCAACCGTTAAAAAAAATGACGGAATTTGCAACCTCTATATTACGACTTTTCCGCAAACTCTAATCTCAAAATTGTTTGAATGCTTTCAGCGATTTGTACTTTAAGATTGGTTACCAGCAACCAGTGCCTACAACAAGATAGGAAAGGGAATGCGAAAGGCTTGGGACTATTGTAGAAGCAGCTTATATATGCAGGCAGGATGTAATCAAGATGGTTGCATGTTGCATTACCTTTGCCTTGGAGGCAATGCACTTCTAATTGGACAAATTTGGAAGAAATGAGTAGAAGATTCAGTGTGGCCAACTCCTAAAATGGGCGCTGCTTATTTGGATGAACTCCACATAAAAAATCAGGTAAGCATTGATGTTCTTAATTGATGCAGATTTAGTCATTTTAGTTGTTTATTTATAGTTGTCTCTTGATTGAACTAAGAGGATTACGACATATAGCACGCCTTCAGAGGATAGTGATACCCATTATGCCTTCTTACATGCGTAGAACAACCAACAACCAACGGTAACAATGGTACGTACAATATAATATGATATCCGGATGTGTGCATGAATAGGATACTAAGTACCAAGAAAATATTGACATTGATAAACACACATATTGCCAGAACTGAAAAGCTTTGAGCTCTATTTTAAAATGAGTATCCATGTCTGGTAATTCGTTAGCAATTAGAATCTGACAGTGTTGAATTTGATATAATCAATCTGATGTGATGCTAACGCGTTATCCTGAATAATTTTTTGTATCTCTAGCTGATCATCATATACATAAGTTCCCTTGTTTCTCTAACATTTAGAATCTTGACAGCCTTGAATTTAATACAATATGTGACACAGACATGTCATCCCGAATGATTCTTTCGTATCTCTCGCTGAACAGCCTATGCATATGCCCCTTGTTTCTCTAACATTTAGAATCTTCACATGTTCATCTCATATATTAAAAAACAATGTCAATGCTTCCTTAATCATTTAAACAAAGACAGGTAGAACAAGGCCTTAATTAAGTATCGAGTAATTAGTTTGCGTTATTGGTGGATCGTGTAATACTGAAGAAAAAAAAAATAATTTGCAAAAATTGTTTTGAGCAAAGTGATTTCTTGTATTAATATACTTTGTTTCTCATTCGTATACAGTATGTACAGTAAAAATTCCATTAGGCATTTCCTAATAAAAGGCGGAAAATACCAACGAGAGGTGAAATATCTATGGGTCTATTCATTTAGGATGTTAAGAAGTGAAACTCGGTTCTTGATCAGACACCTAAAGACAGATTCTAGTCCATCTTCAAGTTCTTGAAGGTTCATTTCAAGAGTAGCCAATGACTTCTGCACTTCTTTTGCTTCAATGACTTTGGATTTCAAAGCGGCATCGATCTTGGTTACTTCATTGACAACTTGTTGGGTTGCACTTTTGTTGGTCAACTTTGAGACTATGGACCTTTGCTTTGGTGCAGATAGGAAAGACAAGATAGATTCAAAAACTGCAAGTGTAGTTGCTTCAACTTCTGTTAGGACATCGGTAACGAGGTCCTTCTTTTTGTTGGTGTTTTTCTTAAGATCTGAAAGGCATTTCTGAATGACTTTGCAGGCTTTCTTTCTTGAGGTCATGTATGCGTCAAACTCATTTGATTGCCTTCGGATAGATGATTGAAGATCTTGGGTAGATTGCTTCATTTGAGACGAAACATCCTTAATGCTTCCACAGACATCCAACAACATGACAGATCTGTCCAAGACCGCGTTTAAGCATTTTCCATCTTCGGTAGAAAGGAAATCCTCAACACATTCATACAAGTCCTTTAATGCAACCAAGTTTTTGGAGATGGATGAGGTGAGAACTGAAGATCTCAATTTGCAAAGTTGTTCTTCAACTGCAGCAGCGAGTGGGTTGGATCTGATGCTGGGCAAACTGATTGAACGAGCATGGAAAGTTTTGTTTGAGGAAGACATTTTAGCCTTATTTAGAAGAAAGCTATGAAAGTTTCTGGATATACAAGTTAATGTAGAAAATGATATTTTGATGATGGTTATTGGTTCTCACCTGGTGCTCCTTTTATAGTCGGGACTCAGGCTACAATGTACAGCAAGTAGATGTATTCATGTGGTGGAACTTCCTCTATACGTGCCATTGTCTCTGCATTGTTCCCCATATTAATGACTAATAATGTGTTCCCCTCCCAGACTGTATAGCATCGATCAAGAATAGTGTCTCCTACCAAACTGTGCAGCATCGATCAATATACTACCTCCGTCCGTCCCTAATTAGATGATCTAGTTAAAATTTACTAGTAAATTTAGAAATGATTTATCTTTCAAACTATACAACGGATTTTCGTAAATTTAGTATCATCGGAAAGCATTTTAAAACACCTATCTAATGAATATAAATATGGCTATCAAATTTTAAATATTTTTTATAATAATACTAATCTATCACTCCACTTATTTATGGTATAGTTCATCTAATTAGGACGGAGGGAGTATATGAAAAAACAAATATATATATAAAACCAAAGCTTAAAGATTAACAGATGTGCAATGTACCTACATGCATGCTTGAATGGATCATGACTACCTAGAAAAATCTGTAATGATACACACGGTTGGTTGTTTGTGCACTGGTAGTTAGGTTTAGTCCTATGCTGTGCTAATGCTACGTCTTATGGGCTAGATTGAGCTGCTAGATTAGCAGAAATGTGTTGCAGTTCAAAGAAAAAGTGTCTATTTGTTAACACTAGTTCTCTCTCCTAGCAATTGCTCGCAAGTGAACTAGCAGTTCGATAGTTACGCTGAATCATTAAGCGCTGAGAAAACCACCTTTTCACGGAATGGTTTAGCGATGTGAGATTTATTTTTTATCCGACGGCTGAGATTTAAAGTGTTGAACCGTTCAGCGCTGGACGGTGGTCCCAGCTGACGTGGACTGCTAATCTAGCTGCTAGATTATCACTCCCATAAGACTTAGATGGTTGTCATAGCTGACGTGGACTGCTAATATAGCAGCTAGATTAGCAGTCCACGTCAGCTAGGACAACCTCCTTAGCAGCTAGACGCTGAATAGAACAGTGATAGGCGTTGAACAGTACAACACTGGGGAACACTAAATAGAACAACGCTTGACTTGGTCAATTAGGTGGACCACGCCGCACCGAACAGCTCCAGCGCCGAACCATTCAGCGCTCAGAAAATCGATATTTTCCACAGATGATCGGTCTTCCTCATTTCTTCCCCCATTTTCATCTCTCCAAAAAAAACTCCTGAAAATGCATGTTCTAATTCAACATTTCTAGAAATTTTTTTCTTCCAATTCCTTGTGTAGGTTTGTTAAGCAACAAATTTGTGATCGTTTGAGGGTGGTTTGGAGCTATTCCGTCCACGAAATCAATTGTGGTAAGAAATTTAAGTTTTAAGTTTTATGATTTTTGATTATCATGATATTTCATTCAAATTGATGATTGATATTAGTTATTTAGATGATTTAGATGATATGTATATGATTTAATTTGATTATTTGTGATGAATTGTTTTGGGGGATTTAATTTGATTATTTGTGATGAAAAAAAATGAGATTTTGATTTTTGTGATGAAAATGAATGATAATTTGTATGATTAGTTTGTAGGTAAAATTTGTAGGTAAATTTGTATGATAATTAGATTATTTTTTATTATTTGTATGATGAAAATGAATGATAATGAATTATAATGATAATTTGTATGATAATTTGATTTTTTTTTTTACTATGATTAGTTTGTATGATTATTTGTGATCAAAATTTGTATGAAATTTAGTTTGTATGATTGATATTTTTTTCATGTTTGTTATTGATTGTAGTATGAGTATGGATGAATTGCTAGATCGTTTGGATATAGTATCGTCAAAGACTATTGATAAACATGCACTAGTGGAAAATGGGTTTTTAACCACTTCCTCGGTTTTACAGAAACTACTGTTGTCGGGCTGTAGTTATGTACGGTGCCGTGACTCCCAGTAGTTTTTCTTGGAAAAAAAATGGAAACTTAAACCTGATCCTCACACAGTTGTTCTTTAGAGGGGTATTTTTGTAAAAATTCTGAGATTCAAGAGCTACTCTGAGGGCTGGACTTTTCTGTGGAAAGAGAGAAAGAAATCAAACCTCATCTCTTTTATCTCATCTGCACCTATCCTCTTCCATCACTTATCTCTGTCTGTTTCGCTTCATTTTTTTCTGTATCAAAACTTTAGAATGTTTTGCGTCCTCTTCGTCTATATCATAACAACATTAGATCTTGAGGATTTATTCTGAATCGGTGAAAAAGAGGTGATGATGATTACCAACACCAACTGAAAACCAAAATTCATCTAAGCAAACTGAATTGAAAGGTAAGTATCATCTTTATTTATCGTTTCAGTTCAATTGATTAACTTATCCATCTCCAAATTGAAATTTCAGAAGAAAAAGAAATCGATCTCAGTAAACCTAAAAGATTGATTTCATCCCAGATCTCTTTTCTGATTCGTTATCAGTTTGTGCATTTTTTCATACTTTTAATCCATTGGTTTCTTTTTCTTAGTTTTGTTTTATTGATGGTGTTTATTCTCTTTGTATTCGGGCACTGAAGAAGTAGAAAACTCCACCATCATCTTCAAATCCAACTAAAACTAATGGAGGTAAACAAAAGAAGAATATCAATTCATGATTAAATCTATAATTGGTTCTTCTTTTATGTTGGTTTTAGGTCTTTTACTGTACTTTTTATTGATTTGTTTTTATTTTATGTGATTTCTACAGAAGTGGAGCTAATGAAAGCAAAATGAGAAGGTTAACAACATGCTCATGTTTGATAAAGATAAGATTTAATCTGTGGTTTTGCTTTGTAAGATCATTACTTCAGCTAGTTTATGAAATATTATGCATATTATACCATTTGAAAAATATGGGTTTTCTTATGTTTCTAAATTAGGATCCTTGTGCTGGGAATTTGTGTTGTTACATCTTTGATTAAAATGGTTTATGTGGTACATCAGTTATCGCAATCCTTAGTCCACCGCTTTCCAATTGTTTCGTGGTTGACATATTCACCATTGTGAGTCTCGTATCAAATCAAAAAAAAGTATAAAGTTTTCTTTTGATGCATTTTTTGTTATAGTTTTGAAAATTTGTGTAATGGGATTCTTGATACAGGACATCAATATGATAAAGTGTGCATTAGCAATAATGAGTCATTTAAATTGGCGAAAACGCCTTGCTTTTGATCACTTCATGGGTAAGCAAAGCCTTTACAATCCTATTTCAGTTTGCTAGCTTGATTTTTGGGTGTATAATATTAGGAATTCTTTATATGTAGTTTCCTTATAATTTCTTATTAGGATGGACGTTAATTGCATCTTTGTTTGTCATCACAATGCTAAAATCTCACTTTGTGGAGCTGTAGATGCTTTTAAAGCTTTAATTATTATTATGTTGTTTGTCTGGTGTACCGATGGGTTAGCAGGTGCTTTCTGCATGACTGAATGATAGACAAAATATAAATCTTGCTCTAAATTGCAGTATGCAGGGGTTTTAAAAGCGCACGCTTCGTGCAGTAGGACTGAAGCTTTCTTGGCATATTTCTCTGTTATGTTTGAAATTTGCATCCTATTCACCAGCGGGGTGGTGGCAGTGTGGTGCATATACTGTAATTTGCATACTGCTCATTTGAGGGAGATGCCTCTCTTGATGTGCTGCAGGTGGTCCATTAGCCTGATAAAGCAATTAACTATTTGACATCATCCCTGTTGGAACTAGAGAAGAACACCTCACCATGTTGTCGTGTTATCCAAATATCAGTTGGCCCCGTTGTGTACATAGATGGAGTAGATGCTGGTAATCACGTGGGAGCACTCAATTTCTTTAGATTTATAGTTTTGAAGAGGTTTCATGTCATAATTTAGTCATTTCTGATGTATTATGTACTTTTTTTTTTTAAAATCAGGACATGGTGGAAGTGATGGCGTCCATGGATACATGTATTCCCTTGATGCTGCAGTCAATGACTTGGTATGTTTCACATGAACGCTGAAAATAAACGAGAATTTTATCTTGCTCCTTGTGATTCATTTAAAGAAAATTTCTTGAAAAAGTAATAATTGATTTGTGTTTTTTGTTGTCTGTTAAATAACAGAAAGCCTTCATTAAGAAGATGTTAGCAGAAAATTGTTTTTTTGTATAGAAATCATGGGATCTGTGACAAAAATCCTTCCGTTGCTATGCATAGACCAATTACAAGAAAGATTCCTACTCAAATTTCTAACCAAAACCAACCTTGTCAAGTGGTAATTCGTTTTTCTTAGAACCAAAATGTTGCCCAGTAATCTCTTTGTTTAGATGTGATATACGAAATAGATTGGTTTTCCTTAGGTTTATTCAAATGTTTGCAGGAAACTAAGAAGCTAATACAGAATTCATCATCGATTATGATTGAAAAAGTATCAAATAAGGTCATTATAGATGTAGATGAATATATAGAAGATAGTTCCTTCTCCGATCCAATGTTTGTGAAGCACACTGAAGCAATTCTTGATGAAGTCGAAATCTTCGAGGACATTGACTTAATGGTATGATGACTTTGTGTTTTTTGTTAAGGGTTTGTTACTTATTTTCTTGTAGTGGCAGCAGTGTTAACAGTTCTATAATGTAATGTTGTAGGAAGAGGAAGTTGAGATGGAGGATATTGTTGAAGAACTCATTCTGGATATTGATAGTTGCGACTCAAAGAACACACTTGCAGTTATAGATTATATCGATGATATATATGCTCACTACAAGAAAACTGAGGTTAGTCTCACTGTTTTCAACTCTTACTTGTTTCAATTTTGGTGTAACATTGTCTTATTTTCCTATTCCATTTACTCAAAGTGCACATACTCCATTTACTCAAAGTGCACATTTGAGAATCAAGTGCTAGTCTACTTTCTTTAGTGACATTCTTCAATCTGAATACCTTCAAATGTTTTGCCTAACTGTTCCAATTGAGAGTGTACTTTACCTTTACTTTCTTTATTGCTGAAATCCCCAAAACTCCAAAAGTAAGAATGCAAAAGTAAGATAGGGTAGACTTGTAAAGCCTGAGGTAACTTGACTGAACCTTGCCTGTTTTGCAGAATTCTAGCTGTGTATCTCCCAACTATATGGTTCAGCAATCCGACATCAATGAGAAGATGAGGGTCATCCTAGTTGATTGGTTAATCGAGGTATACGAAATTTTGACATGAGTTTCTATCTCCTAGAAAGGGTAAGCAAAACATATGCTACGCATCCTTCTTGGTTTGAATATTGACAGGTGCATTATAAATTTGAGCTCATGGATGAGACATT
The DNA here is from genome assembly GCF_003573695.1 of Papaver somniferum. Classification (NCBI taxonomy): domain Eukaryota; kingdom Viridiplantae; phylum Streptophyta; class Magnoliopsida; order Ranunculales; family Papaveraceae; genus Papaver; species Papaver somniferum. Next base: position 17,450,707 of record NW_020621603.1, on the reverse strand, counting down.
ATTCCTTATGGTTAACATTATAGACAGATTCTTAGCCCGCCAAATTGTGGAACGAAAGAAACTTCAGTTGGTCGGAATTACAGCCATGATTTTATCATGCAAGTATGAGGAAGTTTCAGTACCGGTTGTAGATGATCTTATTCTAATTTCTGACAAGGATTATACAAGGAAGGAAGTTCTTTCTATGGTAAATGTTTCACTTCTAAGTCATATATCTCTTATCAAGCGTGTTTAGTTTTTCCCAGTTTCGACATTGTGATTCTAACACTGCAGAAACATGTTTAGCATCCGTAGTTTTACCCAGTTTCGATATTGTGATTCCAACACTGCATAAACATGTTTGCAGGAGAAATCGATAGTAAATACATTGAAATTCAATATGTCAGTTCCAACTTCATATGTATTTATAGCTTGGATAGGAAGGTTTGTATAGTTAGTCTTCCATCAGATTAAACTGTTGATCCATAGTATTTTATAGCTTGGATACTAACATATTTTTTGTATTTTGAACCAGCTTGAGCTTCTCTCCTTTTTCTTGATCGATCTATCCTTGGTTGATCATGACATGCTTAGGTTACCACCATCTCTGTTAGCTGTTGCAGCCATCTACGCTGCTCAGTTTACTCTTAACAGGACTAGACATTGGAGTAAGATAACAGAGTGCATTCATATTACTCAGAAGATCAATTACAGTAAGTGATAACTTCTTCCTGAACACATCGAATTCCTTGTTTTTTCTTTGGACATTCGACAGGTAGTGCCATTGTTATGAATGTACACATTTAGCCGACATTTATGATTGTTTTTTTTTTACGAGAAGCTAGTTAACTGTTCTTAATTTTAATATATTGGGGTTTATCTCATGGTAGACATCGTCCAGATATCAGATTCGTAATTTTTTCTCCTAATTGAGAAACCATTTGTACTTCCCACTAACTATATACATATTTTTTTAATCAAAGGATGGTTGCAGGTGGTTCTGGACTCGGAACAGTGATGGAGTGGAACACAAAGACTCCCTTGCAGTGGGATTGGGAGAATTTAGTCATGTTCAGTGGGAAAGTAAATGAAATTCCTAAGGCTTCGCAGCAACCTACTGACTGGGGTGTTGAAGGGGACGGCGGGGGGAATTGATAATGGGTCTTTCTGTTCTCCGCCTGGTGGTGGGAGAGATGGTGCTAGTGGTGGTGGTCATTCTGGGTATGATTTGGAAAATAGGTCTTCGTCTAAAAGTTCTATATCAGCATCTATTGATTCTTCAGGGAAAGTAGGAAGTAGTAAATCCAAGTTTAACTTTGACACAGTTGAAGATTTTAGATAGTTGAAATTGTAAATTGAATTCACTATTCCATACAGAATGAGTTTAAAGTCGCTATTAAATTCAGTTTCGAAGTCATTATTAATTAATTCCCGTTTTTAGTTTTTGATTCAGTTGAATCAGCTTTGGATTCAGCTGAATCAATATCAATTTTTTTTTTATGAAATATCATTAAAAAACTATTATTTCTGTCAGTTTATGTCGATGTACTGTTAAAGAAAGTAGTTTTTTTAAAGAATTTAACGTTTGCCAGACACAGTCGTTATGGAAAAAACCACTTCTAGAATGCAGCTGATGGACACAGTCGTTTTTAGTGATATTACTTCATGTCCTGACAGTGGTTTAACTTCCATTTTCCACTAGTGATGTATGTAAAGATATGAAAGATGATCGCAAAGTAAACTTTACAAGTAGTTTGAAAGATGTTGAAGTGTAAAGTGTATTATAAAATTATAGTGAACAATAATCCGGCAACACAACGATATTGTGACAAATGTGGTTTTTCTTCTATTTTTGAGTTTGATTTCGTCAATGGGGATAGAGGTTATATGTCACGATAATATTCATTCGATCTTGGAGCTCGTCAAGTCGTAAGGAATGAGACATACCGAAGAGCTACAACTTCATGTTCCTCATCTAGCAGATCTTCTTCTTCTTCTTCTTCAATACCATCTACCTTTTTCCACCAACCAAACAATCCTGAAGATCTTTCATTGGGTGGTACATGCACAGTGGCCTTCAAACAATCCATAAGAATATTACCATCCTAGGCGTGACGATGGAACTACTACATCACAAGATCAACAACAACATCACCGAAGCAATAGAGAAGACTGTGCATTTTATAAGAATGGAGAGTAAATTTCATATTCCCCATTTTATTTAATCATAATACTCTTTTTTCATTCAAGAACGTTTTCATTAAGTAGACATTTTAATTAGTTCTTGTAATAACTCCATAATACTCATTTTTTTTCATTTAAGTACGTTTATAATTACATTACATATTTAACTAGAACTTCAAAATATTTCTTCATGTATACACTTTAAATCATCTTCGAGCTCCACCAAATATTTCCAAAGTGGTGGTATGAATGAACGGCATTCCTTGATCCATTTGGTATAAAACCATAGCATCTTCACGATTACCATTTGATGCCCTTAATGAAATGGCAAAAGGCTTGCAATAACATTTGATGCTTGCTAACCGACATTGTAGGACTCCTCAGCTTATTCCATTAGCATTACCATTGATTCTCACAAATTCTTCAAGAACTTGTTCCCAAAAATTATTAGGTGTTTGAGACGTTGTGTCGTTAATTTTGCAAAAAATTCTCACCAAGTCATTCTCTTCGGCAATTGAGAATCCAACCATGCTTTTGAATTGAGAATTTAGGAGAAGAAGAAGAGAGTGAAAATTCACAAGTTTGGGGTGGGGATTTTGAGTTCATGTGTTGAGTTTATATAGAGAGAAGAAATGATCTGATTTTGGGTTGGAAATGTAGCCGTTAGACAAGCGCTGAACCAAACAACGCTTTGTCTAACAACCGCAACATCAAAAATAGCCGTTATTTTCAACGACAGGGAATGCTGCGCTGAACCAAACAACACTCAAGAGTTGAACCATTCAGTGATGTCTAATTTTAGCCATCAGATCAACATGACTGTTAAACCTCGACGATTCAGATTTAATGGACGTTTGAAATATCAACAACTATATTTTCAGGCTACCTTATAAATAGAGAGCTACTTCTCCTTCATCCCTCACACCAAAATCAATTGATTCTCTTCTTCATTAATTTTCTTCTTCTTCGTATGATTTTGTTCATAAAAAATTTATTGCACACTTTACTGCAAAAGAGGATGAGGCGCTAATTTATGGTTGGGTTATAGCAAGAAACGATCCGATTAGAGGAAAAGATAAAAAAAGGTGCGGAATTTTGGAAGAAGATTATTCAAGAGTACCTTAAAAGATGGCCTAATGGTGGAGAGAGGGACAAAAATTCATTACAATCAAGGTGTAACACGTTAAGATCCAAAGTGAGAAGATATATTTCACACATTAGGCCCTACTACCGAAACAGACCTACGGGATTGATAATCCAGGATTACGTAAGTACTTGAATTGTTTTTTTTTTATGTTTTTTTCTTTCCATTTTGATCTCCTTCTTTTTTCCGCTAACTTTTTCTTTCATTCTTTCTCAAATACATTTTTTTCCCAGTATTATCATGGAAAAAATAATTGTGAAGCAGAGTTTAAGAGACTTCGGAAACACGAATCGGCTTTCCAGATTCTGAAGACCTATCAACCGAATACAATCCTGAGGTGAATAATGATGATGGAACTGGTATTTCCGCCCAACCTACTCAAGACAATCAACATACTCAAGCAAATGAAGCTGATACTTCCGCTTCAGTTTCTATGGATGAATATTTGGAGGATATGGCAATGTTTGGTAGCTCATCATCTACTCATAATTCTGAAACCTCAGACATATCTCGTAAAAGATGTTTTTTCGAACAAACAGATGATGTTAGAAGTGCAGCGAGAGATTGTTCAAAGAAAAGGGCTCGTGAGGCTAAAGCATTGCAGAGAGCAGATGAAAAATGGATAAGCTCATTGAATTTCTTGAAACATCGCCAGCACAAAGGGTTTCCAAGTATGAAACAGAGAGGAAGAGTACCTTAAGAAGCACATGGAAAACTCTACAATCTTGGCACAAACACAACAAAGAGAAGCTGACTTGAAGATCCTATGCCAAAACTTGAATGAAGTAGAGGATTGGAAGAAACCCCTCTACAAGCTATGGAAGAACGAGATTTTGGTCTGTAATGGATTACCACCTATCCCTAAATTAAATATATATTATTAATAGTTTAAGTTATTTAGAAGTTCATTTTTAATTATGTTATTAAAGTTATTTAGAAGTAGGATTTCAATTTCAATGTACTTTTTTAGTTTTTAAGTTATTTAAGTTATTTTAATTCTTCAAAAAAACATTGTAACCTTATTTTGCAATGTAACGAAAGATTTCCCTTACTTTGGTAAATTTTCAATTTTGAAACAAACAATCATTGGAACAAATTGTGAAACATTTCAAAATTCAAAATTTGAAAACATAGGCGTTGGTGATGTAAACTAGGTGTGGGGAAAAAAGGGAACATTTAAAAATTCAAAATTTGAAAAAAATATCCATTGTAAAAGAGGTGTAGGGAAAAGAAAAAACGGTCCTACGCTGAATTGTGCAGCGCAGAGGTGGAGCGCTGAATGGAACGACGCAGGTATCTGGCGCTGAATGTGAAAAGACAGGATTCTAACAACCACACCCAATATTTCGTTTTGGCAATCTGTATGGACAAACTCCAATATACTTTTAAGAAAATCAACTAGACAATCAGACTTAATCTTTAGAAAAGTATATCAAAGAGTTATATCTCAATTTCTCAATTCAATCTGCAATCAAACAAATAGGAATTTGCGAGCCTGATTGAATAAGAGAAATAACTTGGACGGTATCACAAACCAATATCCAAGTGTCAATCAATTTAATCAACAACCCAAAGGTCGGATTAAAGAACTGATTGAACTTACGCACAACCTGTGATATTTCAATTATATAAACAAATATAATGCGAAAAAGAAATAACACAGACACCAAAATTTTTGTTAACAAGGAAACCGCAAATGCAGAAAAATCCCGGGACCTAGTCCAGCTTCGAACACCACACTGTATTAAGCCGCCACATACACTATCCTACTACCAATGAACTTCAGACTGGAATGTAGTTGAGCCCTAACCAATCTCACACTGATCAAGGTACAGTTGCGCTCCTTACGTCTCTGAACCCCAACAAGATTATACCCACTTGATTCCCTTAACTGATCTCACCCACAACTAAGAGTTGCTACGACCCAAAGTCGAAAACTTGATAAACCAATCTGTCTCACACAGAAAAGTCTATTGATATAGATAAATCTATCTCCCACAAAAATGCCTATGAGTTTTGTTCCATCTTATGATAAATCAAGGTGCACAGAAACCAATTGATAAACCGGATTTATATTCCCGAAGAAGATTCAAGTATTATCAATCGCCTCACAATAACCTTAATCGTATGATAGCGAAACAAGATATTGTGGAATCAAAAATTACGAGACGAAGATGTTTGTGACTACTTTTTATCTTGACGATCGGAGATTAAATTTCGAGCAAATCTTAGAGAAGATAATACTCAATCACGATAGACAACAACAATATCAGAACACGCGACTACAAAGAAAATAGTTCGTAATGGCATCACAATCCCAATGAAGTCTTTGAGTCGTTAACCTACATGGTTTTGGAATAAACCTAAGGTTAAAAGAGAACCGACTCTAGTCGCAACTAGTATCACACAGGAGGTGTGGGGATTAGGTTTCCCAGTTGCTAGAGTTCTCCCTTATAAGGTCTTCAAATCAGGGTTTGATAGCTTTGGAACAAAGTAATCAATATTCATCATTAGATGAAACCTCATATAAGAGCCAAGCTAAGTTTGCTTGAAACCAAAGAAATATCTCTCCACCATTAGATGGTCTTAGCTTGTTACATACCAATGAAATGTACCTTCATTTAGATATGCATAACCGTACCTAAACGTGTACACTAGGTTGGCTCAACAATAGTTAACCGAAGTTAGACATATGAACACTTTCATATCAAACTTATTCATCTTAACCACAACTAGTTCAAATGACTCAAATGAAACTATTTATGAAGTTGTTCAATTGTTTATATTCTCATAGAAGTATACAAGACACAATTGAAGCAAAGTCGGTTTGATTCACTCGAATCAATTCATGAACATTAACCACGATTTGGAAAAGATTGCATTCCTTATTATATAAATGTATTAGCTCATGGCACAACCGATTATAGAACTTAACCCACTTAATGCAAATGGGTACGCATACTTGAGTAGTCGGACTTGTCCAACAGTACGCGAACGGGTACGCATACTATCACACATCCAAAACATCAGTTGAATTCAGTACGCGTATGGATACGCATACAATAGTTGTCGGACTTCAACTGAGTTCGCCAGTACGCATACGTGTACGCATACCAAGGCTCCCAGACTTTACCTGACCTCGCCAGTACGCATACGGGTATACATACTATACCGGTCTTGGATCAACATATATGAAAGTACGCATACTATGTCTATAATCCAATTATGGTTAAGTGTTCTAAAATCTATTTCAATCATTGAAACATTCTTAGAGGATGACAATAGTTGTTTGCACAAACTATTTTCAAGTGATTGACATAATCAATACGGAATATTCTGAGTCAACATCAAATGAAATGTTACAAGGCGATTTTTATATGATCATCTTTTGACTTTCGTCAAGAGTATAAGATGAACTTTGTTAAAGCAAAAGCTTACCAACACATATTTCGAGAAATATGTAAGCGAGTTAAACCCAGCTCGAAATATCAAATGTGTATAATCAAATACTATATAGCTATACGACTTTTGTCCCAATATAGGAGATAGAATAGAAATAGACTTTCCGAGTGATGGATGAGTTTCAGTCTCCACATACCTTTTGTTGATGAAGTTCCACAAGCTCTCCTAAGTAGTTCTTCGTCTTCAATTGATGAACACTGGGAAGTCTAAAGCTCAACTACACAATGTATCCTAGCCCGAGACATAGCTATAAATAGACTTGAAATCAAGACTTATAGTTTTGATCACTAAACTTGACAAACAAGCTTGAGATAGCAACTCTTGCGAGTTTGACCTAGAAGTGCTATAACAATCTCCCTCTTTGTCAATTTTGGTGACAAAACTATCAATACATATGGATTACAAAATAAATAAACTTTGTAGCTTCTCATACAAATGCTTGAACTCCTTGGTTCTTCAACATTAATCGAAATCTTCGTCACTTCCAAGTACTTCAGTGATTCTGAACGTGTTCAACTCAGCATCATAGTTATTGAAGATCCGTAGCCATAACAATGAGAAAACAATTGCTCTCAATCATTGTTATACAGTGTCATAGTATTATTACAACATCAAAGTCCAATTGTATCACAACTTTGACAACAATACTATGGTGATATGTATCACTCCCCCTTAGTAAATAGTTCATCTCACAATGAAAACCACTCCCCCTTACAAAATGATCCGTAAACCATATGTATTTGTAGTGTGAACTACACATTAATTCTCCCCCTTTTTGTCAATATAAATTGGCAAAGGTTCGAAAACTAGTGGGATCCTAATGAAATTTTTATAGAGATACTTCATGACCAAAAGGGAACATATCAACTTTGTTTCGATGATTTCACATAGTCGAAACTTCTTGTATTCATCAAGGAGCTTGTAAAGATACAAGAAAACTCCTACAATATTCTACAATCGCACTCCCCACAAAGATATGGCAATTAAGCACAAGTACAATTAAGAACTCTCCCCCATAAAATGTCATTCCCGAAATAACAACAAGAGCGACCTTATTATTACAAGAAAAGAAGGATTTCTTTGGACATAATCAAATCACATGAAACATGAATTTGTATCCAAAAATCTCAATTGAATTAACCACAAAGGAAATGATCAATTCAATTGGTCATGCTCAACATAAGAAAACTTACGGAGCAACACAGTATATTCACAAGGATGTGGATCAGGGAAAGACCAATACTACAGAATAATCAAAGACTCATTCTATCTTTTATCACTATTTGAATAGAGACATGTAATAGACTTAACCTTTGTAAACAAAAGTTCATCCTGTCTTTCTCAATTATTTGCATAATGACATAATAGGCTTAACTTTTCTTGTCAAAAATTCATTCTATCTTTTATCAATATTTGCATACTAACATATAATAGACTTAACTTTTGAGCATATATGGGACAATCATAGTTCACGGACGCAAACACACATATCCCATAACAAGTTGCAATATATAAAACCATAAAGATTAATACTGCAAAAACATTGCAAGAAAAAACCCGTTGGAAATAGCTATTTGTAATCACAATAATTGTTATTCCAAACCCTAGTTATCCTTCTTAAAACATAAGAATAAATTCTCATAAGAAATTTCCTAGACATTAAGAGAAAACAAAACAACTCAAAGAAATACAAAACCGGCCACACGTTAAAATCAGAGTTCGTGTTCAGATCTTCACGGGTTTCAATACCTTTAAGCTTGTGACTGACAGCATCGACTGCTTCCTCGGAGAAGATATCCTCTTTGAGAAGATCCTTAACATGTGACTTCATGAGGACAAGGTCGGAGTTAAACTTTTTCAACTCAGTTCGTAACACATCAAGATCCTTCATAGAGTTCCCAAGCTTCAGTTTTGCTTTCCCGAGTTCATTGAGAAAACCATGAACTACTTCAGCAGAGACCATCTCAGCCTTTTCTCTATCTTGATGAGAATATGCATAATAGCATGATGCACCGACATTGAGTTTGTCAGCATGAACAATGGTTCTTTTCTTCTTTACTTCGAACTCGAAGTATATAGAATTATCAACAAAATCTTTCGGCAAATCCCAAGAACAAGGAGGAGAAGCCATTCTTGATAAACAAAAAACCTGGAGTATGCATACTCAAACAAAAGGTTTTGGCATGTAAATGGTTTCTCGGGGAAACAAATTTTAGGGTTTCTAAAGTTGGTCCGTGAATGTAACATGGGTACACGTACGAACAAAAACTTGACCCATAGCCGAAAATACCCAAGCAGCAAAACGTAAAACTGGAAAACTGTTTATACATCAATGGTTTGCTATGTGAATAATTTCACAAAATTTAGCTTAATAAATTTTACATTCTCACCAGAGAAAAGTTTAGAGCATAAGAGTAGCATTTGACATAACAAAATTTCAAAAAGAAATTAAAAATCAAAAGCTTGACAAAACCAAACACAAATACTCATGCAAAAACGTTTGTGAATGATAACCCAGCAAATAACGATAAGAAAATAGCTAGACAATCAGAAAACGTTTTGCCATCAAGTATACTCGACCATATCTCACTCAACCAGGATTTTTTGTGAGTGAGATTTCAACCTTGTGATTAATTATCACGAGTATGAGCCTTGAGCTCATCAAATGAATGTTATTTTCGGTTAAACCTCTTTTTTATAATCTTTGGAGGAACACCGTTTTGATGCGAAAAGTTATCATAAAACTTACTATCATCAAAATACGACTCATAGTATGGATTCTTACCTGAAGAATTTTGACTAGAGGGAATTGACAGCCTATTGATGATCTCTTTATATCCTTCAATTAACAGGTTTAGGTTGTCTTCCATATCTCCATTTTTGCTTCCTTCTTCTGGTACCTTTTTCACATCAAGAACAACATTATCTCCCTTTTTAACTGAAGAAAATCCTTGAGCTCTTCTTGGACGACTTGTGCTAAAATTACCGTTGCTCATTTGAACATTTGAGGAGCAAACTGAACTGACTTTCCTGGTGGGACACACAGGGTGAATACTAAAACCAATTGGTTTATACATACGGATGTCAGTTACACCTTTGAGAATTAAATCTAAGGTGTGTTGAAGACGAACAATAGAATTGTCATTCAACCTAGAATTTTTCTTTTGCTCAACATGTCTTTTTGATTCACAAAAGGACCCACTTTCTGGTCACTTGAGTGATTAGAGTGAACAGACTTAACATCATCATTGGGAGATTTCTTCCCTCCATGTAATGTGGTGGTTCCTTGACTAGAGGAAGAACCAAGCACATCTTTTCCAATGGGAAGGGATTTCGATTTTGCTTCTGGAACTGAATTTCTTATAATTGAGTCAGAAGCAGTTAGTATAGTGGACTCTTTGGAAAAACCTTGAATAGAGAGTTTATTCAAAAGGCGTTCAATTTCTAAAGCATCCTCTTTGAGCTTTTCCTCAAGCGGAGTTTGTGAAGAACAGACTGAGGCGTTTTCCTCTCGAAGGACTTTTAATTGAGAGTCACGCTCATTTACCATACCAATAGGAACATTGACTTTGTGATTCAACTGATTAATTTCATCAGCCTGGATTCTAAAAAATTTTAGAATCAATGCACTCTCTTCGGATGCTTTCCTTTCTACTTCAGAGTCATACTCGTCAGTAAGGTAATCTGGGTAACACTTGTCAATGCAAGTTTGTTTCGTGAGAACACAAAGTCCATCTATATTCGAGATTGACAAATCTTTCTCTTTAATAGATTTCATAGAAAAAAAACTTTTTCTTCTAGCTATGCGTTTATCAGAGATAACACTACTGTCCATAGAGTCAGATTCCTACAAACACGGACTTATGAGGTCTTAAACGTGTTTTCCTTCTCTAATACCAACTGAAAAAACGGGGGTCTAACAACCACACCCAATATTTCGTTTTGGCAATCTGTATGGACAAACTCCAATATACCTTCAAGAGAATCAACTAGACAGTCAGACTCAATCTTTAGAAAAGTATATAAAAGAGTTATGATATTTCAAAGACTCAAACAAATAGGAATTTGCGAGCCTGATCGAATAAGAAAAATAACTTGGTCGGTATCACAAACCAATTTCTAAGTGTCAATCAATTCAATCAACAAGCCAAAGGCCGGATTCAAGAACAGATTGAACTTAACACACAACCTATGATATTTCAATTATATAAACAAATATAATGCGGAAAAGAAATAACACAGACACCAAAAATTTTGTTAACAAGGAAACCGCAAATGCAGAAAAAACCCGGGACCTAGTCCAGCTTTGAACACCACACTGTATTAAGCCGCTACATACACTAGCCTACTACCAATGAATTTCCGGACTGGAATGTAGTTGATCCCTAATCAATCTCACACAAATCAAGGTACAATTGCGCACCTTACGTCTCTGAACCCAGCAGGATTCTACGCACTTGATTTCCTTAGACGATCTCACCCACAACTAAGTGTTTCTACGACCCAAAGTCGAAGACTTGATAAACCAATCTGTCTCACACAGAAAAGTCTATTGATATAGATAAATTTGTCTCCCACAGAAATACCTATGAGTTTTGTTCCGTCTTATGATAAATCAACATGCACAGGAATCAATTGATAAACCGGACTTATATTCCCGAAGAACAACCAAGCATTATCAATCACCGCACAATAATCTTAATTGTATGGTAGCGAAACAAGATATTGTGGAATAACAAACGATGAGAAGAAGATGTTTGTGACTACTTTTTATCTTGCCTATCGGAGATTAAATCTCGAGCAAATCTTAGAGAAGATAGTACTCAGTCACGATAGAAAACATCAAGATCTAAACGTGCAACTACAGACAAAATAGTTGGGTCTGGTTTCACAATCACAATGAATTTTTTGAGTCGTTAACCTACATAGTTGTGGAATAAACCTAAGGTTAAAGGAGAATAGACTCCAGTCGCAACTAGTATCAAACAGGAGTGTGGGTATTAGGTTTCCCAGTTCCTAGAGTTCTCCCTTATATAGTCTTCAAATCAGGATTTGATAGCTTTGGAACAAAGCAATCAATATTTACCGTTAGATGAAACCTTATCTAAGATCCAATCTAAGTTTGCTTGAAACCAAAGCAATATCTCTCCACCGTTAGATGGTCTTAGCTTGTAACACACAAATGAAATGTACCTTCATTCATATATGGATAACCGTACCTAAACGAGTACTCTAGGTTGGCTCAAAAATAGTTAACCGAAGTTAGCCATATGAACACTTTCATATCAACCTTATTCATCTTAACCACAACTAGTTCAAATGACTCAAAGGAAACTAGTTATAGAGTCGTTCAATTGTTTATATTCTCATAGAAGTATACAAGACACAATTGAAGCAAAATCATTTTGATTCACTCGAATCAATTCATGAACATTATAGCCACGGTTTGCAAAAGATTGCATTCCTTATTATATAAATGTATTAGTTCATGGAACAACCGATTCTAGAACTTAACCCACTTAAGTATGCAAACGGGTACACATACTTAAGTAGTCGGACTTGGACTGTGTCCGACTGTACGCGAACGGGTACGCATACCGTCACACATCCAAAACATCAGTTGAATTCAGTACGCGTACGGGTACGCATACAATAGTTGCCGGACTTCAACTGAGTTCATCAGTACGCGTACTGGTACGCATACCAAGGCTCCCGGACTTTACTTGACCTCGCCAGTACGCATACGGGTATGCATACTATATCGGTCTTGGATCAACATATATGCAAGTACGCATATTATGTCTATAATCCAATTATGGTTAAGTGCTCTAAACTCTATTTCAATCATTGAAACATTCTTATAGGATGACAATAGAAGGGGTTGAAATTTTTCAACACCTTAAGGATTTCGAAACATTTTTCAAATGAAAAAGCCACATTTTTCCATCTTTGCTTTTCAGCCAAAGATCTTGTTACCATCTCAGCATCAGTTTCACCTATTAGTCTATATCGATTGACTTGCATAATTAAAGTTACAAACTCATTTACGTCTTTCTTAATTGTACTAAAACGATTTTCTATTTCGCATATAACACGACGACTCGGATTACGGGTATCACTGCAGAACCCGTCGTGAATAACCTCCCAAAAATTCACCCATGGATAGTTTGCTGAAGCAAGCTGAGTAAACAAAAAAAAACATAGTTTCTACAAATAGATTCATGTTCTTCTTTAGTATACGGAGCTCGCCGAACTAACAAGGGCTGAGACATTTTATTTCGACAAATTTGTTAAATTCAAGAATTGAAGAATTTTTTTAAGATCAGAAAAGAAGAGTAAAGAAGACTAGATGTGTGAATTTGTAGTTGAAATGAGGAGTATTTATAGAACTCAAAATTCCAACCATTGGATGATATGGATTTATAGCCGTCCAGATTTAGCCGTTGGCGATTTTGTGTCAAACGCGCGTTTGTGCGACAGCCCCCGACGTTTTTGGCTCAAACGCCAACACTTTTGGCACGACCGTCCGACCTTCCTTTACGCGCGCGCTAGCTTGTTCTTTCATCTCACTCAACAAACCAACAAATTTATTGGTTTATCCATCTGTTTTTCATGTTTGTTGAGTCCGTAGTGAGATCAAAATCAACACATCCTTATTTTGTTGAGTCCATAGGAACTTCTCTTAGAAATCAAATATCAAAATGACTTATAAAGCTAAATACCAGAAGCAGAAGTCAGAAACAATTTTTTATTTCTTTTTGCTCCACAAAATAAATTTTTTTGCTTCTAGGAATCATTCTGAAATTGTGCGTCCAAATTAATTTTTGACTTTTTTGTTTTCGGACATCAAAAAGCAACTTGTGTAGTGATATCTAAACATGGCTTATTTTTTTTACGTCAAGACTTATTCTTTGATATTGAAGAGTTGCTTTTGCTTCTGGCCGCCAAACAAGTTGTTAAAAGGGTGTAAAGTAACAATTCGACTTAATTGGGTTGCAGATCAAATTTTGGAACGACTTCTACGAACGAATACAATATATTATATAATCAAGCTTATTATAGGGGCGACATGGTTTATTAGAGGGGCGACATTCTAATAGGACAAAAAGGGTCATTACATGATCATTCAAGGTGTCCCTTATAAAAAAACTGGAAATGAAAAATTAATCCTCATTATTGATAACCTAGTTTACTGATGATAATCAAGTTTAGTGTTAATTATTAATTTCACTTATATTAACTCAAAATCAAAATAAAATCAGATTTTTAGAGTTAAAAAAACAGTTCAGAGGAGAAGAAAAAGAAAAAAAAATTGTGATATTTGTGAAACCCTAGATTTTGATTCACTCAACCAAAATGAGTGATTCCAGTGACCCCAGTATACTTCTAAATTAGTTCCCATTAGCTTTTTCTCGCTCAAAATTATCTAAAGTACGTAACAAAATCAAAACTTTTAAATTTTCAGAAGAACTTAAGGTTGCAATTTTGCTCATGACCAACCGTAACTCTTAGTTACGGATCGTAAGTTATCGAATACCAACCGTAACTGGTAAAATTTGGGGAAGATTCAATTGTAAAACCAGTTACGGTTGGTAATTAAATTTGGACAACAACTGTAACTAAATTACGGTTGGTAACTAATGAATCGAGACCAATCGTAACTACCTTACGGTTGGTGTGTCAACTTAACTTTTCAACCGTAAATCATTATTTGATAAATTCTTAAGACACGGGATTATTTACGGGTGGTATGGTTGTTTGAGTAACAAACCGTAACTCAATTACGGTTGATAAATATGATGCAAATGCAAACCGTAACTGAACATATTTCTCAAAACTAAGAACTTACGGTTGGTATTTGAGTTAAAACCAACCGTAACATCAACCCAATCTACAGTTATGGTTCGTATTTGAGTTATTACCAACCGTAACTCACATGCAACCAGAAATTTCAATTTCAATTTTCATACAAAACCCTAATTTTTGATACAAAATTAACTTAAATCCAACACGATAAACTAAACCCTAACTGAGTTCTTCCAAACATTTTTCAAATCGCCGATTAATCGAAGACGATGAAATTTTCAGTTTTAATGGAGGTTATGGTTGATGGAGGAGAAGAGAATATGAAGAAGAAGATGAAAAAAAAAACAGATTTGATTTTTTCTGATTCATTAGGTTTAAAAAAAATTTATTTGATTTTGGTTGATTTAAGGTGAAAAGGGTAATCTAGTCAATTTACATCCCCTTTAGGACATCCCCTAACCAACTAAAGGGACATTACTATCACAATGTCGCCCCTCTAATAAACCATGCCACCCTATAATAAGCTTGTATATAATATATGGGGTAGGATCCATTGACATGGTTATAATGACATAATCTTGACATTTTAGCGCCATTTTTTCTACCAAACCCAATGGGCAATGAATTTAAGGCTAATTGTTTGATGACATGTTTTTCTTATAAGTCTATACACTCCCACCAAAAATGAGAGCATTCCGAGATGTTGATGAACACGCAAGTGCGACGCATTTTCACCCATAATTACATGAGCTAGGACTCATTTTATCACTAATAATATTGTTTTAAGTCTTTTCAAGGAAATAAGCTCTTATGAAAAAGTTGCTTGAAAAGTGGTTTTTGGACCCCGGAGGACAATTGTTATTCGAACTCACAATTTTGGATAAGGGGTAACCTATTACTATGAGGCACTCCACTGGCTAAGGGGCTACCTGATTTGTTATATACACCCCACCGCTATGGGCACCCTTCAAATTGTTACGGGGCACCCTTCTTCATCACCAAGAACACAAGGTTTTGGCGGGAAAATGAATCTGTTTCTGCGAATACTTTTGGTTCGAGGAGATATTGTGGGGATTTACTCTCGGATATGGACAGATACCATCCTGTTTCGAGTAAACAGGGTGGTAATTGCATTTGAATCGAGAAAGGAAGGAAATTATCACCGGTTAGAAGAAATTGAGGATGTAGATATTTCATAGATTCTGTTGAATTATTGTGGAAGATTATGTTGCAGATTTTTGGTAAGATTTTGTGTGATTTATTCGTGCAAATGGATTTGGATGAAGTTATAGCGGCATGACAGGATTGGTAAGGTGCATAATTCCGAAAAACGAAAGATATATACACGATTTTTATAAAAGAGAGAATAAATATCTTCGGGTTTATGGTTGGGTTTCTGGTGAGTTTAATACAGAAGTTAAGTGCAGTTAAGAGAGGATGTTCTCCTAGGATCCATATATTTATCATATCAACAGAGTTTGGGAAGTTTTTCAAGACAGTTAACGCATGAAGAGAAAGAAATAATCTCCGTGTAATGGCAGTGAGAATAATGGATTAAAGAGAAAATATTCTGCATTAAACTGAGGATATTTGGATGTTGTGGAGTATAAAAAGGTAGTTGGTAAACAGAGAAAGGATATCGAGAGTCTGGGGAAGAAAATAGAGAGTTGCATAGCAACTTCTCTGCTGCTGCAGAGAGAAGAAGAAGAAGAAGAGCTTTGACGCCTACGGACTGTCGCAAGAAACTGTCGTTTATTGACAGTACTTGTAACAGTCCGTCTGACACGGTTAATTTGTATTTGCAACATCTATTGTAACAGTAATTTCTGTAACGCCGACACAGCGTTGCAAATTCATTGTATTATTAGTTTTCTTTAATAAAAACACCATTTGAGCTATAAATTATATTTTTGAGTTTGTATTTATCATGAGAAGCTAAACCCCAACACTGGGTCGACGGAGGAAGACGAATTTCATACATGGGTAAAATTATTTAATTCTTTATAAGACTTTTGCATTAATTTTAATTGAAATATGATTTGAAAAAATTAGTTATCATTTTATTAGATGGGTCATGCTTGCTTAGATGTTTGATGTCCCATGCTTACGATTTATAACTAATGTTTGGAGATTCTACCTTGGCAAAAATAAGAGTCAATATTGTTTTATTTAGTGAGCGATAATTGTTTGAGAATGAATAATTGAACCTCTTGATATGAGTTTGGCCGAATCCTATACCCAGTAACTCTCTATTTTATTCCTTTAAAATTAATCTTATCAAGTCTTAGAGTTCGAATCCTTATTTACTACAATTACAACGACAATCAAAAAAAAATCTTAATCATTTTGGCGCCGCCGACGCGGATTTGTTTTTAGATTAATTTTTAGTTTTTATAATATTTTCTTTAGATTTTCTTTTTCCTTTTTATGCGTTCGTTTCTTTTTGTATTTTTTTCAGGGACTTTTTGAGGATGATGCCTTCTTCTGAGGAGACATCACCTACGATGACGCTGGCGGAGTATAAGCGTAGAAAGTCAAATTATCAGGAAACCTCATCTGAGATGACGCTTGCTGAATATAAGCGTAAGCAACGGTATGGAGTTTTTGATCCACATGTGGTAAGTGAAGAATCCCCTCTAGAGATATATGAGAAGTATTATAAACACACACCACTTAGCTTGGAACTAAGATTGAGAATTCTGGAATGCCAAAAATTATTTAATGATAATGATGACTGTAGTGACTCTCTGATCGAGTCAGAATTTTTAGATGACCTTGTGAATGATTGTGTAGATAATTTGTCTAATTTATTAGAAGAATCTATCTCGCAAGATCTTTCACCCAACTTAGAGGTTGTTTCTAGTCCCCTAGACTTCCAAAAGTTACCTAATTTAGGGTTAGAATTATGTGCTTCAAAAATTTTGTTGGATTACTTTGCATCTAAATACCCAGAGGACTTGCCTATTCCTGATACAGTGCATGAGCCGATTGATAATTCCCCAGTCTCAATAGAATCCCCATATTTTGTTCTTTACGCACTTCCTTGTGCAGTAAAAACTTGGTTTAGGGGTAAATCTTGGTTTTTGATAGTTTCAGCGTCTCCGCGTTTTCATGACATAAGTGTGAAGCCGTCGTTTGTAAATATTGTATTTTGGGTCGATCCCCAAGTTTTCAGGTTATTAGTGTATGGGGATCCTTTTTGTACATTCCAGTAGGTGTATTTTTATTTTTATTTTTATATTTTCGTTTACTTTTTTGCATTTTATGGATTTCCCATCTTAAGTTTTGCATTGGATGATTCAATTACATTGAGGACAATGTAACGTTTAAGTGTGGGGGAGTGGTTAACGTTTTATTTTTCTGTTTCAGGAATTTCTTGCATATTATGACCAGTTGTGTAGAGGGTCTACAAAAAAATAATTATGACCAACTGTGGAGCGGGTCTTTTCTTTTGTTCTCTTATCATTTTATGACCAGCTGTCGAGCCGGTCTAAAAATAAATAAATTATGACCAGCTGTGGAGCGGGTCTTTTCTTTTGTTCTCTTATCATTTTATGACCAGCTGTGTAAGCGGGTCTCTCTCTTTCTATCTCTCTCTTATTCTATGACCAGCTGTGTAGCGGGTGTTTTCTTTTTCCTTGCATTATATGACCAGCTGTGTAGCGGGTCTAAAAAAAAGAAAGAAAAAAATAAAGAAAATAAATAAATTATGATCAGCTGTGTATCGAGTCTTCTCTCTCTTATTTTATGACCAGCTGTGTAGCGGGTCAATTCTTCTGTTTTGCTCGAGGACTAGCAAAATGTAAGTGTGGGGTAATTTGATGAACACGCAAGTGCGACGGATTTTCACCCATAATTACATGAGCTAGGACTCATTTTATCACTAATAATATTGTTTTAAGTCTTTTCAAAGAAATAAGCTCTATGGAAAAGTTGTTCGAAAAGTGGTTTTTGGATCCCAGGGGACACTTGTTATTCGAGCTCACAATTTTGGATAAGGGGTAACCTATTACTATGGGGCACTCCACTGGCTAAGGGGCTACCTGATTTGTTATATACACCCCACCGCTATGGGCACCCTTTAAATTGTTACGGGGCACCCTTCTTCATCACCAAGAACACAAGGTTTTGGCGGGAAAATGAATCTGTTTCTGCGAATACTTTTGGTTCGAGGAGATATTGTGGGGATTTACTCTCGGATATGGACAGATACCATCCTGTTTCGAGTAAACAGGGTGGTAATTGCATTTGAATCGAGAAAGGAAGGAAATTATCACCGGTTAGAAGAAATTGAGGATGTAGATATTTCATAGATTCTGTTGAATTATTGTGGAAGATTATGTTGCAGATTTTTGGTAAGATTTTGTGTGATTTATTCGTGCAAATGGATTTGGATGAAGTTATAGCGGCATGACAGGATTGGTAAGGTGCATAATTCCGAAGAAGGAAAGATATATACACGATTTTTATAAAAGGGGGAAGAAATATCTTCGGGTTTATGGTTGGGTTTCTGGTGAGTTTAATACAGAAGTTAAGTGCAGTTAAGAGAGGATATTCTCCTAGGATCCATATATTTATCATATCAACAGAGTTTGGGAAGTTTTCAAGACAGTTAACGCATGAAGAGAAAGAAATAATCTTCGTGTAATGGCAGTGAGAATAATGGATTAAAGAGAAAATATTCTGCATTAAACTGAGGATATTTGGATGCTGTGGAGTATAAAAAGGTAGTTGGTAAACATAGAAAGGATATCGAGAGTCTGGGGAAGAAAATAGAGAGTTGCATAGCAACTTCTCTGTTGCTGCAGAGAGAAGAAGAAGAAGAAGAAGAGCTTTGACGCCTACGGACTGTCGCAAGAAACTGTCGTTTATTGACAGTACTTGTAACAGTCCGTCTGGCACGGTTAATTTGTATTTGCAACATCTATTGTAACAATGATTTCTGTAACGCCGACACAGCGTTGCAGTTTCATTGTATTATTAGTTTTCTTTAATAAAAACACCATTTGAGCTATAAATTATATTTTTGAGTTTGTATTTATCATGAGAAGCTAAGCCCCAACACTGGATCGACGGAGGAAGACGAATTTCATACATAGGTAAAATTATTTAATTCTTTATAAGACTTTTGCATTAATTTTAATTGATATATGATTTGAAAAAATTCGTTATCATTTTATTAGATGGGTCATGTTTGCTTAGATGTTTGATATCCCATGCTTACGATTTATAACTAATGTTTGGAGAATCTACCTTGGCAAAAATAAGAGTCAATATTGTTTTATTTATTGAACGATAATTGTTTGAGAATGAATAATTGAACCTCTTGATATGAGTTTGGCCGAATCCACCCAGTAAATCTCTATTTTATTCCTTTAGAATTAATCTTAACAAGTCTTAGAGTTCGAATCCCTATTTACTACAATTATAACGACAATCAAAAAAAAATCTTAATCAGATGTATAATAACACCATCTACCATTTTGAATATCGACCGTTGAAGATTAACGAATGAAATTAAAATTTGTAGATGGTGAAGTTTCGTATTTCGAAATTCTCTCATTTTTAATAAGAATATAGAGTTTTATACGAGGAACATGTCGCCAAAATATTAACTTTAAATTCATTGTCGGTTGGGTTTGGTAGAAAAACGACAACCATGTCAACGGAATATGTCATTATAACCATGTCATCCTTCACCTAAGATATAACGTTTTGTGAAGCACTTTTATACTCCTGATTTCGATAAACTACCTCATATTTCACACGTGATATCCAAACACCCTTTCAATACTTCCGAACACTTGCATTTGCATCGCCCTCCAAAATTGAGTTCCACAGTACAAGAAAGAACTTTGGTCTCCCTCAATTTCTTCAAACCCTAGTTTTTTCCTGTTTCTTAGTAAATTTTTCACAAGATTTTTGATGGAGCTCCCAGACGACTCGTATGCCCACCGGATCATTTTCAGAATCCAAAATGGAGAGATCATCCATGATCCATCCATCCATCCATCCTTCTCTCAAAACGATTTGAATCATCTCTATTCTTCAGCTAATGATTCAGGTAACTTGGGTTTTCTTTCGACTGAGAATAAGCCATTCTACTATTTTGATTATTAGCACTAGAAGGATCAATTTAACCCCTGAATTAGATTTTTTGTCTTATACTGATATTGTGAGCTCATGCAATGGATTGATCTGTCTTAATGTACAACTAACCTAATTTTAGTGAAAGAATGTGACACAGATTGGAGTAAAATGATTATGTTTTCAACATCCTACACTTGCTATTTCATTGTTGCAATAGGTTAAGGATAGCGCAATTGCGTTTCTTATTATATTTATAGTACTGTGCATACTACGATAAATCTCCCGAATGAAGTTAAACTTGATTGCTCTCGTATGCTGGTGCTAATTTTGGCCACTAGCAGCAGGCCTTAAGAAAATGCCGATACCATCTAATGCCTTCTTTATATGCTTGGAACAGCTAACAACCAAAGATTAGGATGGTGCAATATGATATGATATCCGTTAATGTGCATAAATGGGATAATAAGTACCAAGAAAATATTGATATCGATAAACACACACATTGCCAGAACTTAAGAGCCTTGAGCTCTATTTAATAATGAGTATGTATGTTTGGTAATTGGTTAGCAATTAGAATCTGATTACCTGCTGTTGGTTTCCTGCTCTACACCATTGCCATTTTTTTTTATAATTTAATTGACTAAGGTCAATGGTGTTAAGATAAGGATAATAATAAAAATAGAGTTCAGTAATAGTTATCGATTGTATCGTGGTAGAGCAAAAACAATGGAGATAGTTAGTAAATCCATGATTTTATAGTGCAAAATTTCTTGTTCAAGCATATGATTTGGTTGTATATAAGGAGAATAAATATCATGGAACTAGTGAATATAGACAAAAACATAAGATGAAGAACACATATTTGGAGTCAAATACAAAATTGCATTGACATTTTCCTGAATAAAGTTGCTGATAAGCGACTCCTAAGCGTTGAAGAGATTAATGTCTCCTATTGTTTAAGAATGTTGAAAACTGAAACTCTATTCTTGAACAGATTCAAGTCCACTTTCAAGATCTTGGAGATTCATCTCTACTACTTCCAATGGCTTTTTGACAACTCTGATTTAAACTTATTTGGTTTATAATGCAACTTTGAAGTTTAGAGATCAAAGACTTGTTCTGAAGATCATAGTCGGCACCAATACATGTACGTATATAGGAAAGAAAATCACTTAGCAGGTTAATATCTTCAAACTTGTCGCTTTGTCACAACAAAGAACCATCAACCGTTTATGGCTGTAAATGCATGCATAACATAATTGTGCACGAGTGGCTACTCTTTTGGTGGAATAGTCTCGACATTAGGAATCTTGACAGCCTTGAATTTTTTTAACAATGTGATGCAAACGTGTTATTCTGAATAATTCATTCGTATCTCTCGCTGATCAGCTTATATATATGTTCCCTTGTTTCTCTAACAATTAGAATCTTGACAACCTTGCATTTGATACAATCAATGTGATGCAGACGCGTCATCCTGAATGATTCTTTCATATCTCTCGTTGAACAGCCTATGCATATATGCCGCTTGTTTCTCTAACATTTAGAATCTTCACATGTTTATCTCATATATTAAAAGCAATGTCAATGCTCCTTAATCATTTAAAAAAATCCAAGTAGAACAAGGCCTTCAGTAATTACCGAGTAATACATTGCTTTAATGATGGATCTTGTAATTACTGAAAAAAAAGAAAAGATAATTTGCAAAAATTGTTTCGAGTAAAGTGATTTCTTGTATTAATATACTTTGTTTTTCATTTGTATACAGTATGTACAGTAAAAGTTTCATGAGGCGTTTCCTAATAAAAGGCGGAAAATACCAATGGGAGGTGAAATATCTATGGATCTACTGGTTGAGGATGTTAAGAAGTGAAACTCGGTTCTTGATCAAACACCTAAAGACAGATTCTAATCCATCTTCAAGTTCTTGAAGGTTCATTTCAAGGGCAGCCAATGACTTCTGCACTTCTTTTGCTTCAATGAATTTGGATTTCAAAGCGACATCGATCTTGGTTACTTCATTGACAACTTGTTGGGTTGCACTTTTGGTGGTCAACTTTGAGACGAGTGACCTTTGCTTTGGTGCAGATAGGAAAGACAGGATAGATTCAAAAACTGCAAGAGTAGTTGCTTCAACTTCTGTTAGGACATCAGTAACGATGTCATTGTTCTTGTTGGTGTTTTTCTTAAGATCTGAGAGGCACTTTTGGATGACTTTGCAGACTTTCTTTCTTGAGGTTGTGTATGCGTCAAATTCATTTGATTGCCTTCGGATAGATGATTGAAGATCTTGGGCAGATTGCTTCATTTGAGACAAAACATCCCTAATAGTTCCACAGACATCCAACAACATGACAGATCTGTCCAAGGCTGCATCTAAGCATATTCCATCTTCGGTGGAGAGGAAATCCTCAACACATTCATACAAGTCCTTTAGAGCAACCAAGTTGTTGGAGATGGATGAGGTGAGAACTGAAGATCTCAATTTGCAGAGTTGTTCTTCTACTGCAGCAGCGAGTGGGTTGGATCTGGTAGGCAAACTGATTGAACGAGCATGGAAAGTTTTGTTTGAGGAAGACATTTTTTCCTGTTTAGAAGAAAACTAAGAACGAATTTAATTAGGTATACAAGTTAATGTAGAGATGATATTTTCGATGATGGTTATTTGTTCTCACTTGGTGCTCCTTTTATAGTCAGGACTCAGGCTACAACGTACACCAAGGGGATGCATTCATGTGGTGGAACTTCCTCTATACACGCCACTGTCTCTGCATTGTTCCCTCCATCAATGACAAATAGTATGTCCCTTACTGACTCTATAGCATTAATTAATATATGATTATTTTTTTTACATAAAAAATGAATCTATAGAATTAGCCAAATGTGCAAGTACGTGCATGAATGCATTACTACCTAGAAAGATCTGTAATGATTTTGAAGGCTTGTTAATTGTTTGAAGGCTTTCAGCGATTTGTGCTTTAAGATTGGTTACCAGCAACCAGTGCCTACAAAAAGATAGGGAAGTGAATGCCAAAGACTTGGGATTATTGCAGAAGCAGCTTATATAAGCAGGCAGGTGTAATCAAGATGATTGTATGTTGCGTTACTGACTCTATAGCATTAATTAATATATGATTATTTTTTTTACATAAAAAATGAATCTATAGAATTAGCCAAATGTGCAAGTACGTGCATGAATGCATTACTACCTAGAAAGATTTGTAATGATACACACAGTGATCGATATATATGTTTTCCAACCATTGGAATCTTGACAGCCTTGCGTTTTATTATAAATGTTCAAACTTAGGAACCTAAAAGCATGTAAACAGATGGTGTAAGATGATATTTCAACTTACTAACAGTGTGCAATTTATTAATTATCTCTGTCTCGGAAACAAGATGAATCAAATGGCTCCTCCTGTTGTATATATTTATTTGGTTGTTATGTGAATATCTATCCTTTCCTGTTATCCAATAACATGTAGCATATCAAGATATATAGTAACTAAAGGACTATATATCCAATTAAGTTGCAAGGGACAGCCAATTGAACTGTGACAAAATCAACCATTAAGCCACAGAAGATTAGCAAATTCAATTTTTCCCGGATACCCTGGCCCGTCAAAAAAAAGTGACAAAATTTGCAACCTCTATTCATTAAACTCTAACCTTAAAATGCAGCTTGTTAACAGTTTAGAGGCTTTCAGCGATTTGTACTTTAAGATTGGTTACCAGCAACCAGCGTCTAAGACAAGACAGGGAAGGGAATGCCAAAGGCTTGGGATTATTGCAGAAGCAGCTTATATAAGCAGGCAGGTGGTAATCAAGATGATTGCATGTTGTGTTGCCTTTTCCTTGGAGGCAATGCTTCTAAATGGACAAATTTGGAAGAAATGAGTAGTAGATCTGGGGTCGCCAACTCCAATGGGTGCTGCTTATTTGGATGCACTCCACATGAAAAATCTGGTAAGCTTTTGATTACTTTGTCCAGTTTGCATATTGCTTCTTAATTGATTAATTCAAATTTATTCATTTTGGTTGTTTATTTACAGTCGTATCTTGATAGAACTAAGAAGAATACAACGTAGACTTACACGCCTTCAGAGAATAATGATACCCATATTGTGCCTTCTTACATGCTAATAACAACCAACAACCAAGGATAGCGACGGTACGTGCAATATGATATGATATCCGGATATGTGCATGAATGGGATACTAGGTACCAAGAAAATACTGACATTGATAAACACACACATTGCCATGTCTGGTAATTCATTAACAATTAGAATCTGACAGCCTTGAATTCATTATAATAAATGTGATGCTAACGCATTATCTTGAATAATTCTTTTGTATCTCTCGCTGAACATCCTAGAAATATGTTCCCTTGTTTCTCTAACAATTAGAATCTTGACAACCTTGAATTTAATTAGTACAATATGTGACACAGACGCGTCATCCTGAATGATTCTTTCATATCTCTCGCTGAACAGCCTATGCATACGCCCCTTGTTTCTCTAACATTTAGAATCTTCACATGTTCATCTATATATTAAAGAAAAAATGTCAATGCTTCCTTGATCATTTAAACAAAGACAGGTAGAACAAGGCCTTAATTAATTACCGAGTAATTAGTTTGCGTTATTGGTGGATCATGTAATACTGAACAAAAAAAAAAAGATAATTTGCAAAAATTGTTTCGAGTAAAGTGATTTCTTGTATTAATATACTTTGTTTTTCATTTGTATACAATATGTACAGTAAAAATTCCATGAGGCATTTCCTAATAAAAGGCGGAAAATACCAATGGCAGGTGAAGATATCTATGGATCTATTGGTTGAGGATGTTAAGGAGTAAAACTCGGTTCTTGATCAGACACCTAAAGACAGATTCTAGTCCATCTTCAAGTTCTTGAAGGTTCATTTCAAGGTCAGCCAATGACTTCTGCACTTCTTTTGCTTCAATAACTTTGGATTTCAATGCGGCATCGACCTTTGTTACTTCATTTACAACTTGTTGGGTTGCACTTTTGGTGGCCAACTTTGAGACGAGTGACCTTTGCTTTGGTGCAGATAGGAAAGACAGGATAGATTCAAAAACTGCAAGAGTAGTTGCTTCAACTTCTGTTAGGACATCGTTAATGAGGCCATTGTTCTTGTTGGTGTTTTTCTTAAGATCTGAAAGGCATTTTTGAATGACCTTGCAGACTTTCTTCCTTGAGGTCATGTATGCGTCAAGCTCATTTGATTGCCTTCGAATAGATGATTGAAGATCTTGGGAAGATTGCTTCATTTGAGAAGAAACATCCTTAATGGTTCCACAGACATCTAACAACATGACAGATCTGTCCAAGACTGCGTCTAAGCATTTTCCATCTTCGGTAGAGAGGAAATCCTCAACACATTCATACAAGTCCTTTAGAGCAACCAAGTTGTTGGAGATGGATGAGGTGAGAACTGAAGACCTCAATTTGCTAAGATGTTCCTCAACTGCAGCAGCGAGTGGGTTGGACCTGGTGGGTAAACTGATTGAGCGAGCATGATAAGCAATTTTGTTTGAGGGAGACATTTCGCCTTTTTTTGAAGAGAAAGAAGGTAGTAGCTAAATATACAGTTCAGTAATGTTATGTTTTGATGATGGCTATTGATTCTCACCTGGTGCTCCTTTTATAGTGAGGCTAGCTACAAGGTACAACAAGGGGGCGTATTCATGTGGTGGATCTTCCTCTCTATTATCCACTGTCTCTGCATTGTTCCAAACATGGATGACAAAAGTGTGGCCACTAATAAATGAAGGTATCATGTCAGATCTTAAGTTGTTACATATTATGAATTATAAATTATAACTAACACCTGTAGATGAAGACATGGTACAATGTATTAACGTGCATGAATAGACTAATACCAATTAAAAAAGATCTGTAATGATATAGTACATGCTTGGTGGTTAAGTGCGCTGTTAGTTAATGATCAATATATATTTGCCGACTGTTGGAATCTCGACAGCCTTGGTTTCTTACCGTATACATGCTCTATATAATATGTTTTGGTTATATCTTCTCGATCTACGAATATGCGTACATTATGTTAAACACTGTTCCCTTACCAACAACGTAGCATTATTTAACAACCAACGAATATGATATTTCTACTTACCACAGTGTGCAGTTACATGAAAAATCAAATTACTTAGTCCTCTCGTATCCGCTTGTGGGTGCCTTGTTTAGTTGTTATAAGAACTTCTGTTTCTATTACCAATTGTTGTAAGCAAGATGTTCCATTTTTCAGGGACATACATATGCTAATAATATACACATAGCTATAATGCAGTTCATTGGTTTTCTTCGGCTCATTTGTTTTTGCCTCATGGTGTTCATCTTCTCTTTTTTCCCTGGTCACCATTTCAGCTGCCCCCAACACATTAGTTAAAACACCTTGATCACACTATCTTTACCTATTATTGTACAAATTTTCCTTATCATACAAGACTAGAAATGGCTATGAACACTACAATACCCGTTAAGAATCATGTATGACTTACTAGAAAAGCCAATTGAAACCTAAGAAATGGCTGTGAACGCTTCAGACACCCCCTTAAAAGTACCCAAGTCTTTGTTGCTTCCTCTCTTATAAGGGTTTGCTGCCTAGTGAAAAAGTTTTGCATTCTAGGGATATTAGTAAGACACCCCTTAAAAGTACCAGGGCCGAATTCAGAGTTTTTTCTTTGTCGCGGCAATTTCTTCCATTTTGCAAGTGTTCTGACTTTTAGCTCAAAGTCTGAAACTGAAAAAGGGTCGATATTTCCCGAAAATGTCAAATCTATCCTGGTCTGTCTTCTGATATTGTCACTGCTTTTACTGTAAGCAGTAAAAGTGAAAAAAAAATCATGGCAGAGAGTCAGGTGGTGGCGGTTGAATAGCATCATCAACAACAATAAGCATATGTTAATTTTCCCTATCTAATACTCTCTGTTGTACCATGTCTCTATATTCTGGCTTTGTATTGTGATCTATTTTACTTTTTCTTTGTATTGTGGGAAGATGGCATAATTAACACTCAATCCACATATGTATTTGGTCATATTGGTGTTGATGTTTGGTCATAATGGTTGAATAATTTGTTATGCAGCTATGACAATGGTTGCATAATCTGTTATGCATCTACAAAAGTTGTTGCATAACTTGTTATGCAGTCCAGAAAACGGTTGCATAACACGTTATGCAGCTATTTTTTTCTTGGTATTGAAACCAACAAAAAATAAGGTTGCATAACTTGTCATGCACCTACAATAATATCTACATAACATGTTATGCAGTCGTGAAAATAGATGCATAACCTGTTATGCATCCGAAAATATGACTGCATAATCCATTATGCATCGATAAAATTGTTGCACAATCTTTTATGCATCGAGAAAATAAATGCATAATCTTATATGCATCCGTAAATATGGATGCATACTGCATTATGCATCAATTTTTTATGTACGCACTAAAAATCAACCAAAACAATGCATAACTTTGTTATCCAAATGCATAATTTGTTATGCAGTGGAGAAAATGGTTGCATAATTCATTATGCATCTGCAGAATGTGTTATGCATCTTTTTCGGTGGCTGTGTAATGTATTGTGAATACATGAAAGAAGATGATGGTGTAAATACATGATTTTGACCAAGAGCCCCCGAATAACTGAAAGATAATGGTTTGCGTGAGAGTTAATGAAACATGAAAGAAGATGATGATGATATGGTTATGACTGCATAACATGTCATTCAGTCGAGAAACTGTCTGCATAACATGTTATGCATTCGTGAAAATGGATGCATAACCTGTTATGCATCTACAAAATTTGTTGCATAACTTGTTATGCAGTTCAGAAAACCTGCATAACCTGTTATGCGTCCGAAAATATGGCTACATAATGCATTATGCATCGAGAAAATAGATGCATAACCTGATATGCATCCGTAAATATGGATGCATACTGCATTATGCATCAATTTTTTATATGTACGGCTAAAATCAACCAAAAAAATGGTAATATAACTTGTTATAGATGCATAATTTTGTTATCCAAATGCATAATTTATTATGCAGTGGAGAAAATGGTTGCATAATTCGTTATGCGTTGCAGAATGTGTTATGCGTCGTTTTTGGTGACTGCATAATGGTTAAGTATCAAGTATTCAAAAAATTTCCCTAAAATGAGGATCACCTCCGATTTTTTCGTTAAAAACAAAAATTTGATATTCTTGTTTGTACTCGTTGCGTAGCTCTTTTAAAAAGATTTCCAACGATATAAAGTTTGTAAAATTCTAAGGCGCGGATTTTTAGATATGTTATGTCCAAGTTGCGCTGCCAATTATATCCCTGAAAAATTAGGTTGCATAACGAGTTATGCCTGAAATGATAGTATGCATAACCAGTTATGTATTGATTCATATAATAATTTCATATAATTATGGGTGTCACGGTATACAAAATTAATTGTGGGTCTGAGAATGAGAATATTATTTTTTTTGGGTCTCCCCTAATTTCCCCTTTGCGGAATCACATGCGCCTTATAGGCTTTGAACTCTGAAGCCTGTTGTTCAAACTTGGTGCTAGCATTTCAAAAACAAAAATTGTAGAATACAAAATTACGATGGGTATGAAATTATACGCCATCTGGTAATGACATTTTCTTACCCATTTGTGGTTTTATGTGAGCATCTATTCTCTAGGACGCTTCATTGTCATGCAAGTGCCTCCATCTCCATGGTACTTGAAGTTGCCAATTACAAGGCATGTTCCTAAAATGATGAGTTTTTGGATGTGAATCATGTGATTAAAAATTAACTCTAACACTACATTCAGGAAACATGGTGAACTATCAACTGTACAAGATCACAAACATGATACATCTTGACAACAAAATTGCTTCCTGTTGAGAACATAAAAACCTAAGTAAAGTCTACTGGTTCTTCCCTTGTTTCTAGTTTCTTAACTATAATCTAGTAATGGCTCATGAACTACTGAACGAAGAACACCTCGCTGAGACGCCCAACTACTATATCAGTGTGGCAATTGACTTACTCCATGAACCCGTATCAAAACTTAGCGCTACGCTAGCTACACTGTTTTTACTTGCACATAAGTTACCACAATGGAGAAGAGAGGACCGTCTGCGAAGGAGACACAAACTAAACTGTTCTTGTTGATTCGTGATTTAGCTTCATCTTCTTCTACACTGTGGTTGTCATAACCTTTGACTTTCTAATTCCTCTATCGATATCTGGCTCAACATTTTGGCCATCACTGAAATTATTTGCGGGTGATCCTGGATCTGGAAATGTGGAGTCATTTAAAGTAATGAAGTTCTCTGTTGTGGTGGACTCATCTGTGGATGACTGTGCAAACCCTGACAGAATACGTTTTAGCTGAGCCCTGTGGCATATCACACGGCCTTTGTTCCACCCAGGAAAACAGAACAATGTTGAGACACTATCATTCAGAAATGAATATACTGCTTTTGCAATGGGGAATTCCTTTGTTATAGAGCTCTTCTCCATCTCTCCTCGCCTGATAAAAAATAATTGAATTAGCTTAAACCACTCAAACCTGGTACAATCACCAAGTATCTGACCAAATCAACTGTTGGACACTTACATTTCTAGTAGATTGTTTCAAACTATAATCAAATGTTCCTAATTTCAAATCTCTAAGCCACAGTGAGATTTTAACATTGAAACCAAAACCTTAAATATTCAGTGAGAAAGCAGAGGCTTACACTACGACAACAGATGCCAGATGAGGGAGATCCTCCTTATTTTTGAACATGTCAAGCACATCAATGAGCCAGATTGAAGTGGCAGTAAGAGCACCACCTACTGACATCCTAACAATCCCAACAAAAGAATCAAAACGAAACACTTAAAATGAACAAAAGTAAGGGAAAGAATTAATTCAAAAGATCAAATACCTATGGACATCGGCCGACCACACGAGATTGCTCTTACGGTACAACTCCGGGAACAGACCTCGTGTTGTAGCTTCATGGAGAACTCTAGAAGCTCGTTTTTTTTGGCCCAACCACCACAATGCTTCTAGAAGCGAATTGTAAAATCTTAACCCCAAACCACAACCTTCGGAGGTAAATTTATCGAACACATACTCTACCATCTGCCAGTTAGAGTCATCATCGTACTCCCCTTTTATCATCCGCCCTATCACTTGATGAGCATTCGAAACACGATTAGTAATCATCTCTTCCAGCAACTCATGGACGTCATCCCACCTGATATTACATGAGACACGAGTGAGTCGGTACAGATAAAATATAAGTGAACAAAGGGAAGAAAATCGGACAAAGATCTGATCACATGGGAAGGAATTGTACGCAGCCAGACATATCAGTGCATTACTAGGATGCTCTATCAACCAATATATTTAGATATAACAAAGGGCTCTTGCTTTATAAGCGAAACTATTCGAAAGAAATTGGGCAATCTTTGACCATCTAGAGTCTTTACAAACAAGAAAATCAACAATAAGGAAATCTTCAAAAACACCATTGTAATAAATTCAGTACAAGAATGATGCATAGGTAAAGGTTCCAAAAGATTATTAAACAAGAGTACATTGAACTATGCATCAATTTGCCAAGAAGTCACTAGCAGGCACGAGTTTGGGCGGGTCCATGGACAGAATCGAAAGCTAAGTGAGAAACTTGAGTAACCATCAACTCTGCCTAATTTTAGTTTGCAAGCGAGTGAAAACACATAAGACAGAATCATGTGCAGCTGCTATTGTCTGAAGTACAAAGAGTCGAAGTACATTATGAACTAGCTAGGAGAGAAAGACTAGAGACACATGTACAGTTGTGAAAGATTTCTACCGGCGGCTAGATAAGGGTTAGAGACTTAAAATCCATAATTTCTCTGCTCTCTAGACAATCAACGTCTATATCTTCTCCACCTTTCATTTTTTTCATTGATTGCAGAAAAGATTTATTGCATGCTTTAATAAGGAGTTTCAATTTTTCTTGATTTACAGGCTTGTGAGCAGATTGGAAGAAGCATAGAAACTCTAATAAATACTACGTTGATTATTCTTATAACGAGTAAGGACATACACAGTTATCAGCAGTTACTTTAACTCTGTATACTGACCAGTAATGAATAAGAGAATTTTGAATACACACCTGTCACCTTTTGCATATACAGACAGCAACATACAGTAGCACATGACGCTGGGCACAATCCCTGAAGATACAATTTCCTGAAATTGCTCCTTGCTCTCATCAACAAGATCAGCAGAGCAATAAACACTTAAAACTGCCTCAAGGGTCCATTCATTTGGAACGCATCTTGCCTTTTCCATCTCTACATAAGCCTTCAGCGCATCCTCAAACTGACCTCCTTGTCTAAAAGCCTCAATCAATCCATTATACGTGTAAGTATTCTTCGCGACACCAGTCTCACCCATCCTATACAGTAACGCTTCACATTCCTTGTATAGCCCACCCCTACCAAATGTATGTATCAGCGAATTGTATGTTTCAACAGTTGCCCTGCTCCCAACTTCATGCATCGTATTGAATGCTACGAGAGCCTCCTCATACAATGCAGCCTGTCCATAAGCTTCAATAACTCCTGTATAAGCTTTAGAACTTGGCACAACTCCTTTCTCAGTCATGTGCAAGAGAATTCGTTTAGTATCTTCATGAAGCCCACCTTTCCCACAAGCAAATATCAAACCCTCGTAAGTTTCCATATCTGGTTCAACATTTTCTTCCACCATATCATGAAACAAAGTAACCACCTCTTTAAAATAACCCCCTTTACCAAAAACCTGTATAAGAATGTTATAAGTTGTGGCATCTGGTTCTGTATTACTCACTTTCATCTCCAGAAAGAGGTCACGTACGTCATCATACCTCCCGTTTCTCCCATACAAATTTAACAAAATACTATAAGTTACAGCATTCGGTGTACACCCTGCCGATTGCATCTGTCGAAATACACCCATGGCTTCATTTATAGACCCGGCATCAGAATAAGCCTCTAATAACACATTGTACGAGGTAATCTCGGGCAAATTCCCTTCTGACTCCATCTCCTTTAAAAGATCGGAAACTTTCTCAAGTTTCTCTAATTTCCCAAATGTTTCGACAAGATAAGCATGTGTAGTAATATCTGGAACAATTCCAGCTTCATTCATACCCCTAAAAACCATTTCTGCCTGATCACCCAATGCTCTACTAGCACAAGCACCAAGTAAAGTATTATAAGTTACAAGATCGGGTTGAATTCCATCATGCCTCATTTGTGCAAATAATCCTAATAAACCCTCCCAATCCAATCCAACTCTAACACAAGCATGAATTATAGTATTATAAGTTAAAATACTAGGCGAAATCCTTTCTGATTTCATTCTATCAAGAAGCTCAAGTGAAACCTTATACTGACCGTTCCGACCGTAAGCGTTAATCAGAGCAGTGAATGAAAACACACTCCTTGAAACTCCATGAGCTGGCATTTCATCAAATACCTCTGCACATTTATCCAATAATCCTTCTCTACCAAGTAGACCAATCATAATTGTATAAATATGTTCATTAGGCTTGCACCAAATTTGTCTCTGCATATATTTGAATAACCTAAGTGATCTTTGCCAATCTCCTCTCTGAGCAAATTCTTTAAAAACCAATACAAAATCATTCAAAGAAAGTTTGTTCTTGAAAACATCTAAACAACGAGCAATACTACCTCTTGGTGGTAAACTACTAAGTTTATTGATAAGGGTTTCTACATCATAACTATACTTACCTTTCTCTACTGTAACTGATGGATTTCCCAGGATTAATTCTTTGGGTTTTGCTCTCGGGGGTTTGATTGAATTTGAAATTAGTCTTCTCTGAGTGATACGGATAAAAGATGGTTTTTTTAATTGAAAGAAAGAGAAATATGGGTTTTCTCCATTAGAGGGTCTGAGGAATGTTGAAGTTATGGCT
Source organism: Papaver somniferum (assembly GCF_003573695.1). Taxonomy (NCBI): domain Eukaryota; kingdom Viridiplantae; phylum Streptophyta; class Magnoliopsida; order Ranunculales; family Papaveraceae; genus Papaver; species Papaver somniferum. The sequence goes on along the minus strand of NW_020621603.1, from coordinate 17,417,040 downwards.
GGGTTAGGGATGGAAGGAGAAAATGTTAAGGTCATTTGAAAAATATTTGGATGAGCATCAGCTTTTTTCTTTTTCTCTCTAACTGTTCCTTCTCTCTCTAATTCAGTGCTGTTGTTGATTGTTTTGAGAATTTGAAGATGAAGCTGGAGCTGAAACGAGATTGATTGATGTGCTTAATGGAGATGAAGAGGGGGAAACCTTTCGAGTTTGAAGATGAAGAGTTGAGGAAGGATGGGTTTTTGACACGTGGTTAGAAGGGGCTGTGGATAAAGTTTGGTCTGAAGGAAGACTTGGGGTTGGGGAGACTGAGAAATTGTTGGTTTTCCTACTAAACTAATTGAGCCCCACCATGTTTAATCAGTTAAATGTATTAAATTAGTTTTGTAATTAGTTAGATTAAATTATACTAGTTGGCTGGGATTCCATGAAATGTAATGTTGTTGTGTGTTGGTAGCATATTTTTTTTCTTTTTTTAAGCAAACGTCTTCAAAAAAGGCTAATGATCCCCCTCAACAAAAGGCATCAGCCATATTGGAAGAATAGACAAGTACATAACAGAATTATTTGTTTTGGCCCGAAGGGCAAGTTCATGAGCCACTGAATTACATGTACGTGGTTGAAAAATAAACAGACAAGCTACAAGACTAGAAGAGAAAAATTGGATATCTTTAAAGATAGCATCTGTTCTAGAGTTTCCATCAAACAAGCCAGCATAAAACTGATTGATTAGACTCTGAGCATCACTTTCTATGATTAGATGAGTAAGCTTTTGCTCCACAGCTTTCTTCAATGCAACCCAAATAGCTCTGGCTTCGGCTTCTTCAGCAAACTCCACTTGAAAAACGATGGACGCACAAAAGGAAGCAGTGTTGGAGAAATCCCTCATCACAAAGCCTGCACCATTATTCCCAGAAAATTCATCATAAGCTCCGTCAGTGTTACATTTTATCCATCCAGTTGGTGGGGCTATCAATTAGTCACATATACTAATAGGAACCAAAGTAGAAACAGTAGCACTAGTTTTTCTAGTTAATAACATGGCTCTAACTCTCATCAGAACAACAGTGTGGTTTTCTTTGATATTTTTGAAAAAGTGGGGGTACAACAACCACACCCAATATTTCGCTTAGCAATCTATATGGACAAACTCCAATATACTTTCTAGAGAATCAACTAGACAGTCAGACTCAATCTAGATAAAAAGTATATCAACGAGTTTATATCTCAATCTCTCGATTTGATCTTTACCTAAGTAAATAAAAATCTGCGAGTCATTATCAAAGAGAGATAACTTGGATGGTACCAAAGACCAGTATCCAAGTGTCAATCAATTTAAATCAACAACCAAAAGGTCGGATATTCTAATTGATTGAACAATGCACAACCTGTGATATTTCAATTATATAGACAAATATAATGGTGAAAAAAAATAACACAGACACCAGAATTTTGTTAACGAGGAAACCGCAAATGCAGAAAAAACCCGGGACCTAGTCCAGATTGAACACACACTGTATTAAGCCGCTACAGACACTAGCCTACTCCAAACTAACTTCGGTCTGGACTGTAGTTGAACCCCAATCAATGTCACACTGATCCAAGGTACAGTTATGCTCCTACGTCTCTGATCCCAGCTGGATGCTACGTACTTGATTCCCTTAGCTGATCTCACCCATAACTAAGAGTTGATACAACCCAAAGTAGAAGACTTTAATAAACAAATCTGTATCACACAGAAAAGTCTACGGTAATAGATAAATCCGTCTCCCACGAATATACCTACGAGTTTTGTTCCGCCTTTTGATAAATCAAGGTGAACAGGAAAACCAATCGATAAACCGGACTTATATTCCCGAAGAACATCCTAGTATTATAAATCACCTCACAATAATCCTAATCGATACAGCGAAAAAAGATATTGTGGAATCACAAACGATGAGACGAAGTGTTTGTGATTACTTTTCTATCGTGCCTATCGAAGATATAAATCTCAAGCCAATTATTACAATTGTTCTCGTATGATAGAAGATGCAAGATCAGATCACACAACTACAAGAAAAGTAGTATCGGTCTGGCTTCACAATCCCAATGAAGTCTTTAAGTCGTTAACCTGGTTTAGAAGAAGAAACCAAAGGTTAAAGGAGAATCGACTCTAGATTATGCAACTAGTATCACACGTAAGGTGTGGGGATTAGGTTTCCCAGTTGCTAGAGTTCGCCCTTATATACTCTTTCAAATCAGGGTTTGCAATCAATGTTAGCTTGGTAACAAAGCATTCAATATTCATCGTTAGATGAAAACCTGATTAGATTCAAGATAATATTTCTCAGCCGTTGGATCGAAACCTTAGCTTGTTACACACAAATGAAATGTCCAATTTTGGGTTTGTGTCACCGTTCCCAAACATTAACATTTGTTGGTTCAACAATAGTTAACCAAATGGTTAGCCATATGATCACTTTCATATCCACCATATTCTTCTTCACCATAAGTAGTCCAAATGACTCAAATGAACTAGTTGGAGAGTTTTTCAATATCTTAGATCTTATGTAACTACACAAGACACAATCGAAGCAAAAACGGTTTGATTCACTCGAATCGTTTCATGAACTTTATAGCCACGGTTTGCAAAAGCATTCCTTAGTTTATATAAACATAAGTTCAAGAACAACTGATTTTAGATATAACCTGCTCAAGTTCGCAGACTGGGTTCGCGGACTTAAGCTCACGGAAGGAGTTCACAAACTCCAGCAGAAATTCTCGGGTCGAGAACTTCCGCCAGTTCGCGGACTTGGCTCACGCCACATTCCGTTTCTCTTGATCAACAAAGTTCGCAAACTTTGGTTCAAGGAATAAGGACTTATGAATATATGTGTTTCCACAACAATGCTTATATCCTTCCAATGGTTATGTAACTAAACTCTCATTTCAATCATTGAAACATTCTCAGAGGACGTTATATAGCCGTTATTCACATACCATTTTTCGTCAGAGCAATTTCCAAAGTGATTGAAACATAACATGACATTCGTCACTAGGTAAAGATGAATTTGGCTAAAGCGAAAGCTTACCAACACATATTTCAAGAAATAGATAGGCGAGTTAAACTCGGCTCGAAATAGCAAATATTTATAATGAAAGTCTGTATATCAAAACGACTTTTGTCTCAAGAAGGAGATAGAGTAAATAGACTTTTGAGTGACAGATAAGTTCAAGTCTCCACATACCTTTTAGTCGATGAAGTTCCACCAGTTCCTTGAGTAGTCCTTCGTCTTGTATGATGATTGTCATGGAGTCTTGAGCTCAACTACACTTTTTATCCTAGTCTGAGACATTTAGCTATATAGGCTAGAAATAAATACTTATAGTTTTGATCACTAACATTGAAAAACATGCTTGAGATAGCAACGCATGCGAGTTCGACCGAGCAATGCTCTAACAATCTCCCCCTTTGTTAATTTTAGTGAAAAAACTATTAATACATATGGAATACAAAAATAAATAAATTAACTTTTGTAGCTCCTATTCAACATGCCTAATCTTCAACATTACTCGAAATCTTCGTCATTTCCAAGTACTCCAATGATCCCAAAGGTTGTAAGTTTAGCATCATCGTTGTTGAAAATCCGTAGCTATAACAACGAGAAAACAATAGTTCTCAATCATTGTTATACAGTGTCATAGTATCATTACACAGTGTCAAAGTCCAATTGTATCACAACTTCAACAACAATACTATGTGATATGTATCACTCCCCCTTAGTCAATACTCCATCTCACATGGAAACCACTCCCCCTTACATAATGATCCGAAACCCATATGTATTTGTAGTGTGAACTACATATTAATTCTCCCCCTTTTTGTCAATAAAATTGGCAAAGGTACAAGAACGGGATCCTAATGAAATTTCCGAAAGAGACATTTCTTGACCAAATGAAAGCAAAAGTATATCATCTTATTCAGATGCAATCATAAAGCCGAAGCTAAATGCATTTATCAAGGAGTTTAAATATACAAGATAACCCCTGTAATATTCCACAGCCGCACTCCCCACAAAGATTTGGCAATTAAGCGCAAGTTCAAAAGAACTCTCTCCCATTAAAATGTCATTCCAGGAAGAACAACAAGAGCGACCTTAATTTCGAAATAAAAGAAGGATTTCTTTGGACATAACAAATCACATACAAGTATGAATTTGAATCCAAAATATTCAATTTGACTAACTATAAGAGAACCTATGATTAATTTAATCAACAAATGCTCAACATAAGTGAACTTATGGAGACTCAAAATATACAATTAGATTAATCGCAAGAGAACCCATAATTAATCTAATTGAAATAGACAACCTAACTAATCACAAAAGTAATCAATTTAATTGGTCATGCTCGACATAAGAAAACTTACGGAGCAACAACTAAATAACCAAACAAGATGATTAATTTAGTTGAAAATGCTCGACATAAAGTACCTCACGGAACAACAACATAGCTAATCATAAAAATAATCAACTTGGTAGTTCAATGCTCAACATAAGACACTTTACGGAGCCTCACAGTAATACTTAAAATATGGATCAGGGAAGATCAATACTACGGAATACACAAGGATTCATTCTATTTTCCCATCATCATTTGCACAATGACATACAATAGACATAATCCTTGAAAAACAAAAGATTTTAACCTATCTTCCATCAATAATTGGCAATATAGGATATAGGCTTAACTTTTGTATTTGTTAAAAGTCTATTCATTCTTTTATCGATACATGCATATCGACATACGAAAGACTTTACTTTTGACAAGATATGGAACAATCATAGTTCATGGACGTAAACACACATATCCCATAATATTGCAATATATAAAACCATAAAGATTAATACTGCAAAAATCATCTTCCAAACAAATTTAGAACTTAAACCAATAAATCTAAAAACAAGAAGATGAAAACGTTAGACATAGATGTGTAATCACAATAATGGCTATTCCAAACTCTAGTTATTCTTCTAAAAAAAACAAGAAAATAGAAGATTTACTAGGCAAACGAAGAGAATCAAAGTTCGTTGAGAACCTCATATCTTTCAATGAATCCATCAAAGAAGGTATCATTGATTTCCTTTATTCTCTTAACTGTAGACACACCATGTTCATGAGTTAGGACACTAACTTTGCGGTCAACAACCCGAGCAAGCTGTCTAGCCTTGGTGCAGCCCATGATGAGATTCTTTTGATGTCGTATCAGAATATTCTGATTAGCAAGGATTCTGGCCTGAACATCCAGGAGTTGGTTTATTTGCAGTTGAAGATTTTCAAACTCGACCTTTGAATCGTTCTGAACACGAATTAAATCCTTGACAGAATCATCAATCCAGGAGTTGTGATCCTTTTTTTCAAACATCTTCTTTAGAACCAGCTCTTGAATTGGCTCACGTTCTTGAGCGTCTTCCTCCATATCAAGATGCACAATCTCTTGAGATTTTGCAGAGTTCTCCATATAATTTTGTTAGGATGAAGAGACACAATATAGAGTAATATATATGGGTATGTAAATAGGAGAACGAAACTCTTGGTTTTTGGAAACCCTAAGAACTCTCAAGAGGAGGACATGGACGTTTGTGGACCGTCAGCACACAAAAAGCAAAAGAAAAAAAACTCAAACTGAAATAATATACAACATACTTGAGTGTTTCTCAATAAATTTCCTTGCACCTCTCAAGTTAGAAGAAAGGAAAAGAATACCTGGAGTCAGGTGGTAGAGTGGATATTAATCCCACTGCGATCATCGAGAAAGGAGTTGTATATATCATCTGACAGTTTGATCGTGTTCTTCGCCTTTCTTCGATTTTCTTTCATCCCAGAAGAGTAAGACACGGTGTGTTTATCATATCCGTCAGAAGACTTTCTCTGAGGACTAAATCTAGGACCTCTAGCAACCGGTTCAAGAGGATCAGGATAGAAGGGGATCCATTTTCTAGACTTAGATTTACTACCAACAACCTTATAAACACAGGGAATGCTTTTATTAGCAACACTGGATTGCATTTGAGCCATGTGATGATTTCTAGGAAAGAGATCATATTTATAAGGTTTTTGGTTTTCTGTGGATATGAGATTCACTGCAGTAGTCGATGGACTATTTATTCCATTGACAGTGGAAAGAAGCAAATTATGAAGTTTAGAAACTTGTTTCCTCCTTGCAAAACAATGGATATCATAGTGATTCTTTTTCCCACAGAATGTACAGGTTCGTGGTGAAGAAGCAACAGCTGGCACCTGTTTTGACTTCATAGCCATATGAGGAGATTGTAAGTTATGTAAACTTTTCTTGACACAATCTTCTTCCGGAGAACATTTCGTTTTGTACTGTAACATATGAGGATTAGTTTGTACAGAATAATTTCTCCTTAAGACAGAGTTTTCCTTTTCCAAGGATCTGCACTGTTCATGGGATAGAATAAGAGATGCTTCTAGTTTCTCTTTCTCAATACGAAGTCTGTTAAGATCTGATGAATGAGTCTCGATCAACCGTTTCTCTCTAATTGAGTCTTCCTTAAAAATATCTTCAATAACACTAATCTTTTCACGTTGTTGAGTAGTTTCCTGGAGAAGTTTTTCAATATTCTTAGAGAAGGACTCAATGATGTTGTAGAGTTCATGCTCTCGATCAAGAGACTTTTCAAATTCATCAATAAGTTGATCATGATCCTGGAAATCAATAATCTCAGAAGATTTTTTTGAGATTCTGGTGAGCTCCATTTCAGCTTTTTCATAGTGCCCAATCTCTCATCGGAAAGAGATATGTTGACACAAGATGGAATAATCTTCTTTCCTCGGGATTCGGAAGAATCATCTAAGGAGTAATCCTTTGAGGTATTCCTAAGACATTTGTCATAGTTAAAAGCTTTAGAAGACATCTTGGTATGCGTAGAAGAGATTTTGTCCTCAGACTCAGATTGCCATAAACACAGACTTGTAAGGGCTTAAACGTGTTTGCCTGCTCTGATACCAATTTAAAAAGTGGGGGTACAACAACCACACCCAATATTTCGCTTAGCAGTCTGTATGGAAAAACTCCAGTATACTTTCTAGAGAATCAACTAGACAGTCATACTCAATCCAGATAAAAAGTATATCAAAGAGTTTATATCTCAATCTCTCGATTTGATTTTTACTCAAGCAAATAGAAATCTGCGAGTCTTTATCAAAGAGAGATAACTTGGATGGTACCAAAGACCAATATCCAAGTGTAAATCAATTTAAATCAACAACCAAAAGGTCGGATATTCTAATTGATTGAACAACACACCACTTGTGATATTTCAATTATATAAACAAATATAATGCGGAAAATAAATAACACAAACACCATAATTTTGTTAATGAGGAAACCGCAAGTGCAGAAAAACCCCGGGACCTAGTCCAGATTGAATACACATTGTATTAAGCCGCTACAGACACTAGCATACTCCAAACTAACTTCGGTCTAGACTGTAGTTGAACCCCAATCAATCTCACACTGATCCAAGGTACAATAATTCTCCTATGTCTATGATCCCAGCAGGATGCTACGTACTTGATTCCCTTAGCTAATCTCACCCCACAACTAAGAGTTGCTACGACCCAAATTCGAAGACTTTAATAAACAAATTTGTATCACACAGAAAAGTCTATGGTAATAGATAAATCCGTCTCCCACGAATATACCTACGAGTTTTGTTCCTTCTTTTGATAAATCAAGGTGAAAAGGAACCAATTGATAAACCAGACTTTTATTCCCGAAGAACAGCCTAGTATTATCAATCACCTAACAATAATCCTAATCGACGCAGCGAAAAAAGATATTGTGGAATCACAAATGATGAGACGAAGTGTTTGTGATTACTTTTCTATCTTGCCTATCGGAGATATAAATCTCAAGCCAATTATTACAATTGTACTCATACGATAGAAGATGCAAGATCAGATCACACAACCACAAGAAAAGTAGTATCGATCTGGCTTCACAATCCCAATGAAATCTTTAATTCGTTAACCTGGTTTAGAAGAAGAAACCAAAGGTTAAAAGAGAATTGACTCTAGCTTATGCAACTAGTATCACACGTATAGTGTGGGGATTAGGTTTCCCAGTTGCTAGAGTTCTCCCTTATATGGTCTTTCAAATCAGGGTTTGCAATCAATGTTAGCTTGGTAACAAAGCATTCAATATTCACCGTAAGATGAAAAACTGATTAGATTCAAGATAATATTTCTCAACCGTTGGATCGAAACCTTAGCTTGTTACACACAAATGAAATGTCCAATTTTGGGTTTGTGTAACCGTTCTCAAACATTAACATTTGTTGGTTCAACAATAGTTAATGAAATGGTTAGCCATATGATCACTTTCATATCCACCATATTCTTCTTCACCATAACTAGTCCAAATGACTCAAATGAACTAGTTAGAGAGTTGTTCAATTGCTTAGATATTATGTAACTACACAAGACACAATCGAAGAAAAACGGCTTGATTCTCTCGAATCGGTTCATGAACTTTATAGCCACGGTTTGCAAAAGCATTCCTTAGTTTATATAAACATGAGTTCAAGAACAACCGATGTTAGATATAACCTACTCAAGTTCGCAGACTAGGTTCGCGGACTTAAGCTCACGGAAGGAGTTCACAAACTCCAGCAGAAATTCTCGGGTCGAGAACTTCCGCCAGTTCGCGGACTTGGCTCACGCCACATTCCGTTTCTCTTGATCAACAAAGTTCGCAAACTTTGGTACAAGGAATAAGGACTTATGCATATATGTGTTTCCACAACAATGCTTATATCCTACCAATGGTTATGTAATCTAAACTCTCATTTCAATCATTGAAACATTCTCAGAGGGTGTTATATAGCCGTTATTCACAGACCATTTTTCGTCAGAGCAATTTCCAAAGTGATCGAAACATAACATGACATTCTTCACTAGGTAAAGATTAATTTGGCTAAAGCGAAAGCTTACCAATACATATTTCGAGAAATAGATAAGCATGTTAAACTCGGCTCGAAATAACAAATGTGTATAATGAAAGTCTATATATCAAAACGACTTTTGTCTCAAGAAGGAGATAAAGTAAATAGACTTTTGAGTGACAGATAAGTTCAAGTCTCAACATACCTTTTAGTCGATGAAGTTCCACCAGTTCCTTGAGTAGTCCTTCGTCTTGTATGATGATTGTCATGGAGTCGTGAGATCAACTACACTTTCTATCCTAGTCCGAGACCTTTAGCTATATAGGCTAGAAATCAACACTTATAGTTTTGATCACTAACATTGACAAACATGCTTGAGATAGCAGCGTATGCGAGTTCGACCGAGCAATGCTATAAGAATTTTAAAACACCAGGTTATTTCTACTTTGCCATAAGGACCAAAGGATAGCAACAAAGAAACATTGATCTCCATTAGATAGTTTAGAGACAAGATTAACTAACCAAAATAATATCCAATCAATAAAGGACTTAGTACTAAAAGCCTGAGTGTTGACACAGAAGGACGATAAGAACCAAACACGACTAGCGAAATGGCAAAGAACTAAAGCATGCATAATCGATCCATAAGGGTCATTACATCTAGCACAATCAAAAGAGTTCATAGGCATTCTAGTATGAAGGAAAATTCTAGCAGGTAAGGCATTTCTGGCAGCTTTCCAACTAAAAACTTAAATTTTATAAGGCACATTAATTTTCCAAATTCGCTTCCAAAGAGCACTACAAGGGGAAGGCCTGAGCCCTCGAAGTCCAAAGTAAGCAGATTTAGAGGTAAATCTACCATTCTTTGAAAGATCCCAAGCCCTCCTGTCAGGAGTGCAACACTGGCTTAAGGGAATAGTGACAATCTTCTTAGCAGAAGCATCATCAAAGTGGGTGTTTAATCTATCAACATCGCAAGATCTGGTAATAGGATTAATAAAGTAAGAAACTTTTATAGTTGGATCTGGAGGCACCAAAGGCTTGGGGACAACAGAACCTAAAGAAGGAATCCATTTGTCACACCAAGGGTCAATAAATTGACCATCTCCAACAATACAAGTAATAAAAGGTTTGATAAGCTCTTTGATGGCATGTAAGCATTTCCAGGTCCAAGAACAGTTAGCATGACACTTGGCATTTAAAAAGTCAGTTCTAGGAAAGTATCTAGCTTTAAGAATAGAGGCTAGCAGACAATCAGGGTTCTCAATTATCCTCCAGGCATTCCTGGCAAGCATAGCAATAGTATTGAGTTCAGATTTACTAAAACCAAGACCTCCTTCAGACTTGGGAGAGCAAAGAATGTCCCAACCCAAAAGATGAAGTTTTATATCTTTTGGGTCAAGAGTTTCACCCCACCAAAACTTACAGAGGTGAGAATCCATTTTTCTACAAAGGTGTTTGGGGATAAGGAAAGCTCCCATTTGATACAGAGGAATATCCTGACCAATATGCTTTATTAAGGTAGTTCTAGCATCTTGGGAAAGAAGCTTATGGAGCCAAATAGAGATTCTAGCATCAATAGCCTGGAGAATACTCATATGGGTTTGGATTTTAGAAACCTTAAAGGCTATAGGAGTACCCAAATATTTTTCTCTTAAATCCATATTACCAATATCAAGGATACTAGAGAGTTGTTGTTTGAGATGTTCTGGAACTTTTTTTGCTAAACAGGATCCCAGACTTGTCAAAATTAATTTCTTGACATAATCCAAGCAATACTTTTGAAGGTACTCTTTGATAGTCTGGAAATCTTCAATAGTAGCTTTAGAAAATAGTAAGGAATCATCACCAAAATGAAGGTGTGTTATTGCATGAGCATTTTTACACACCTTTATGCCTTCAACCAAACCTTTCCTAGTTAGAACATCTATATAAGAGGATAAAGCCTCAGAGAAAATGATGTAAAGATAAGGAGACAGAGGGTCTCCTTATCTTAAACCTCTTTCTGGCCTGACAAGGCTAGTGGGGCTGCCATTAAGGAGAACATAATAAGAAAAAGTAGAGACACATTATCCCAGTAATCAGAAAAACCCATTTTTTTAAGACCTTCTCAAGAAAGGACCATTCTAGCTTATCATAGGCCTTAAACATATCAATCTTGACGGCAGCAATACCAATAACTTTATCATGATGATTGACAGCATAAATAGCCTCATTATCTAGAAGGATATTATCAGAAATACTTCTTTTCGGAACAAAAGCACTTTGGTTTTGGGAAATGATATTATTCATAAAGGGATTTAATCTGTTAGCTAAAGTTTTAGAAAGGATCTTATATATAAAGTTACAAACTCCTATGGGTCTATATTGAGAGACCAACTCAGCTAGTGGGACTTTGGCGATGAGAGCTATGTTGGTATGATTGAAAGCTTTAGCAACATTTCCAGTTCTAAAGCAGGTTTGAGTCATATCATCAATACCTTCTACCACAATGTCCTAATGTTTTTGGTAAAAAGACCAGTAAAACCATCAGGGCCAGGGCTTTTTTTCCACCCATTAGAAATACCGCATTCTTAATCTCCTCTGCAGTAAGGGGAGAGTTTATAGAAGAATTATCCATATCAGAGAATTTGACAGGAAGGTCAATAAGTATCTCATCCTGGAATTGTTGGGGGTGATAAGAATACAAGTTCTTAAAATAATCAACAAAGGATGTGCTAATACTATGTCTATCAGTTAGGATAGTACCAGCAACATTATTAATCCATCTAATAACATTTCTTTTTCTCCTGAATAGGGTGACCCTATGAAAATATGGTGAATTTATATCACCTTCCACAAGCCAAACCTCTCTGGATTTATCTTTCCAATAAAGTTCTTCCAGATTGTAGAGATATTACAATCTAGATTTGAGTCTAGAGATGGCCCTACAATCTGTAGGAGCTATGGAATGGGATTCCACTAATTCATTTCTAGTAGTAGATATATTGGTTTGAATATTATCAAAGGAGGATTTTTTCCAATCACGAAGACCTTTTTTTGTATTTAAAAGTTTTGCTTTAAGCTTATAGGCAGGAGATCCCACCACATTAACAGACCAAGAGTTGGCTATAATGTCTCTACATGTGGGATCCTCTATCCACATTGCCATGAAGTGGAATGTCCTGGGAATACAAATATCATCATAGTTAAAACCAATGTGCATGGGACAATGATCAGAAGAGTCTATAGGCAAGTTATTCACACACAATTTAGGGAACAAAATTTCAGCAATGGGATTAATAAAACATCTATCAAGACGTTCAAGAATAAGATCAGGACCCTGTTGCATATTAGACCAAGTAAATCTAGGGCCAGAGAACCCAGGATCATGCAATTCAAAAGTATCACAAAAATTTCTAAGATTAAGAAAATCAGAATCATCAACTTTTAGACCACCAATTTTATCCTCAATACCAAGAAGTGCATTAAAGTCACCTATGAAGAAGATAGGTTCATCTAGAGGTAAAGGAGGTAACTGACATTGACTTTCCCAAAAGGCTTGTCTAAGACTGCTATTAGGTTCACCATATATGAAGTGTAAGTGACAAAGTTTGGATGGATAATATCAGTAGAAGTAACATAGACGCCCCTCAAACTAGAAGATAAAACATTGAGATGAATTTCCTTTTTCCAAGTAAGAACAAGACCACCACTCCTACCAATACTTGGGACATTAAAAGTGCAAGGGTATCCAAAAAATTTCATTCTTCTGGTAGCCAAATCTTTATTCATTTTAGTTTCCGATCGAAAGATAATATCAGGCTTAATATTTCTACACAGCAGGCTAAGCTCCTTGTTAGCCATTTTCTTTCCCAATCCTCTAATATTCCATCCAAGCACATTCACATTATTAACAGGGAAAGGATTCACATTTGTGGCAGCATTAATGGGATCAATTATAGGAGGGGAGGGATTTGAATTTACCTGAGTGGTGGAAGTAGAACCACTATCAAAAGCATAATTATTAGAACCACCAATTTGATTAGTCTCCTGGGTAGAACCGAGATTCAGAGAAGCAACCTCATGAGGGGAATTATTGCGGACACCATCGTTTCTTGGAGTATCATCAGCATGTATATTATAACTACCATAGGGATCAACCATAGAATGGGTATTCATAGTACAGTTGGAGAGGTTAATGGCATGGAGATCTTCTAATTTGGTAATAGGAGGACATAAAGTTGAGTAATCAGGTTCAGATGTATCAGATTGATTTGGGATTACCACAATGCTGGCTAAAGTAGAATTACTAGCTCTAGTGTGTTTTCTCAAGTCAGCTCTTGGGTTAATTTTCCTTTTAGTATTAGACATAGCATCATGCTCAGCAGCAGCAGAAATAACTTACTCTCTAGTTATAGCAGGTTGATTTGTCGGAACAACCGTCGTCTTGAATCTTCTGAACGAGTTGGTGGTTCGAATCGGACCAGGATTCAACGATTCAGAAGGGATGCTTGAAGTTTCAACTGTGACATTCTGGGTAGTAACTTGTTTGAATATAACTGGAAGAGCGTTGTTCAAGTGAGATGAGCTTTGCTGGACATGCCCAACATCAAAGATTTTCAATGCAGTAGAACGATTAACAAAGGGACCCATTTGGAGATGATTAGATAATCCTTTTTGAATCACATTCTCAGTATGGATCTAAGTACTTAGATTTACCTTTAGTACTGTCATGAGTATTAACATCATCAATTTTCAGTTTCTTGTACTATTTCAGCTGGAGACATGATAGTATCTTGAGTGACCAGATTAGTGGTAGGTTGAGAGTATTGCACCTCTGGATATTTTGGAATCTTTAATTTCGAGACGTATGGGAGAACATATTTGGATCTTGAGCTATTTCTTTTTATATTAACTTCTGTTTAGATTTCCAAGATGGAAAATTAGCATCTTTGTGGTCTAAAACACGACAAGATGGACATAAGTATTTTGGGACTTTGTAATATCTGCATTCAATCAAAAAAGGTTGATCTCTTTCTGAGGTAAAGAGAGGGATTCCAGTTGTTAGAGCTTTCTGAACACATACTCTCACACAAACCTTAACGTTCTTCTTTAAAAGATAGTTTTTATAAGGTCGTTGAGTTTCTACTAACTTTCCCAGCTTAATAGTGAGTTTTTCAAGGTCTTCAAATTCAGTGCATTCCTTAGGGATGTTGCATAATATGAGCCAGAACAGTTCTGTTAGAGCACTACTCGGTCGAACTCGCATGCGTTGCTATCTCAAGCATGTTTATCAATGTTAGGATCAAAACTATAAGTCTTTATTTCTAGCCTATTTATAGATGTCTTGGACTAGGACATAGTTGGTGTTCTTGTATAAATCCATGAGAATATAACAATTGAACAACTCTTTAACTAGTTTCATTTGAGTCATTTGAACTAGTTATGGTTAAGATGAATAAGGTTGATATGAGAGTAATTATATTGCTAACCTCGGTTAACTATTTGTGAACCAACATGGTGTACACGTTTGGGTACGGTTACATAAACCTAAATGCGGGTACATTTCATTTGTTTGTAACAAGCTAAGTTCGATCTAACGGTTGAAAGATATTAGCTTGGTTGAATCAGGTTTTTCATCTAACGGTGATTATTGAATGCTTTGTTACCAAGGTAACTTGGATTGCAAACCCTGATTTGAAAACTACATAAAGACTCTAGCAACTGGGAAACCTAATCCCCACACCTCCTGTGTGTTACTAGTTGCATAACTAGAGAAGATTCTCCTTTAACCTTAGGTTTCTTCTCGAAACCCTGTAGGTTAACGACTTGAAGACTTCATTGGGATTGTGAAGCCAGGCCCAACTATTCTCTTTGTATTTGCGTGATCTGATATTGCTGTTTCTATCCTGATTGAGTGCAATTGTAAAATTGGCTTGAGATTTATATCTCCGATAGGCAAGATAGAAAAGTAATCACAAACATATTCGTCTCATCATTTGTGATTCCACAATAACTTGTTTCGCTAGTCGATTAAGTTTATTGTGAGGTGATTGATAATACTAGGATGTTTTTCGGGAATATAAGTCTGGTTTATCAATTGGTTCATGTTCATCTTGATTTATCAAAAGACGGAACAAAACCTCTTGGGTATTTCTGTAGGAGACAAATTTATTCAATCATATAGACTTTTCTGTGTGAGACGGATTTGATTATCAAGTATTTGACTTTGGGTCGTAGAAACTCTTGGTTGTGGGTGAGATCATCTAAGGGAATCAAGTGCGTAGTATCCTGTTGGGATCATACACGTAAGGAGCGCAATTGTACCTTGAATCAGTGTGAGATTGATTAGGGTTTAAATACAGTCCGGTCCGAAGTTAATTGGTAGTAGGCTAGTGTTTGTAGCGGCTTAATACAGTGTAATGTTCAATCTGGACTAGGTCCCGAGATTTTTCTGCATTTGCGGTTTCCTCGTTATCAAAATTCTGGTGTCTGTGTTATTTCTTTTCTGCATTATATTTTGTTATATAATTGAAATATCACAGGTTGTGCATTAAGATCAATCAATTAGAATATCCAACCTTGGGTTGTTGATTTACATTGATTGACACTTGAACATTGGTCTTTGGTACCGTTCAAGTTACTCCTCTTATATTCAATCGGGCTCACAAATTTCTATTTGCTGATTGCGGATTGAATTAAGAGTTAGAGATATTAAACTCTTTGATATACTTTATTATAGATTGAGTCTGACTGTCTAGTTGATTCTATAGAAAGTGTATTGGAGTAAGTCCTCTCATATTGCCAAACGAATTATTGGGTGTGGTTGTTAGACCCCCGTGTTTTCAATTGGTATCATAGCTGTCAAACACGTTAAAGACCTTATAAATCTGTGTTTGTAACGTTCTGATGATGAATAATATTTTCTATGAAAATGCTTCACCAGAAATGGATAAGCTCAACATCGAGTGTGTTCTAGAAACCATTGAAAAGATTGAGAATCCTGATTTAAAAAAACTCATCAAAGTTCTTGTGTCTCGAAAAATTTCGATGGATAAGGGAAATTGTTGAGTCTCATTGCGAAGGTTATATCAAAAAATCTAAACCTCGAGATTGCTCTGATGAAGTTGTTGATCTTCAGAAAAAGTTAGACAAACAAATCCAGATCAATTCTGATCGTGCTGCAGATTGCAAAGCTTAAGGATTTGAAGTATGTTTCAAAGATTTTAAATGACAACTCTAATTCTTCTTTGAAGAATTGTCGTATGTCAGGTGATAAGCAAGGTCTAGACTTTGTGAAACCTGGCAGTGCTCAGAACTCCTCGAACAAGGTTTATGATGTTTGTACATGTTTGTTTTGTGGTTCCCATAATCACTTTCAACATGTATGTTTTTCCTTCAAGACAAGACTAAAGGTCGCTAGTGATTTTCATAAGAAAGCTATTCAACTTTTGTCATCTCTTAAAAAACATTCAATACTAACAAGAAAGCCTAAAGTGGTTAGTAGTTCTAGTATGAGAGCTTTTGCTCTGAAATCAACATCACCCTTTCAATGGTTCCTTGATAGTGGGTGTAGCAGGCACATGACTGGAGATCTCTCATGGTTCATCAACTCAAGCGATTTTGATAGTGGACCTGTAACTTTTGGAGATGGAATCTGTTGTTACATAAGCAAGAAAGGGACGACCGAATTGCCTGGCGTTCCTGAAATTCATGATGTCGTATACGTTAAAAGTATGACTACTAATATTCTTTTTATTAGTCAAATCTGTGACAAGGGCCATAAGGTTGTCTTCAATGATAAAGGATGTGACATTGTCGCCAAGTCTGGAAAAGTGATTTTTCAAGGATCACGTGGTAAAAATAATTGTTATCTTCTAGATACTCAGTTCAGTAATTGTTGCAATTTGACCAAGGTTGAATCTACACACCTTTGGCATGAGCCTTTTGGTCACATCAATTACCGTCTTCTAACTAAGATCATTAACAAATAACTTGTTAGAGGCGTTCCCAAAATTAATGCTAAGGTTGAAGGTGTATGTGGTGCCTGTCAAAAGGGTAAACAAACGAAAGTTCCACACAAATCATCCCGAAATATTCTCACCAAAGCTCCACTTGATTTAATTCATATGGATCTTTTCGGCCTGATTCAATAATCTACAGTGGTTGGGAAGAAGTATGCTTTGGTTATGGGTAGATGATTACACTAGATTCACCTGGGTGGCATTTTTGTCTCACAAGAATGAAACTCTCAGTGAGTTCAAGATTATTGTTAATAGAATCCAGAATGTACAAGGTCGCAAACTAAAGAAATTAGAAGTGATCGTGGCACAGAATTCAAAGATACCAAGGTATTTGAATATTGTGAATCTCTGGGAATTATTCAACAATACTCACCACCTATCACTCCACAAGCAAATGGAGTTGCAGAAAGGAAGAATAGAAATATTCAGGAAATGGCTAGGGTAATGCTCCATAACAAAAACTTATCGTTAAGGTTTTGGGGTGAAGCTGTTTGACGGCTTGCTATTTGATCAACCGTGTTTACTTACGGTCAAAGACCTTAAACACTCCCTATGAGTTGTGGTACGGTAAGAAACCCAACTTACACTATCTCAGAGTGTTCGGCGGTAAGTGCTACATTCTAAAAGATCGAGAACAGAAAGGGAAGTTTGATTCAAAAAGTAATGAGGGTATTTTTCTCGACTATGCATCTGACAGTCGTGGTTTCCGAGTCTTTAATCTCAGAACCAAAGTCATGATGGAATTAGCTAATGTTATCATCGATGATCTAAGTAATTTTCATCATGATGACTCTCCTGCTGAATTGCCTCCAACCGAGACAATTGAGAAAATCAAAGAAACATCAGAATCAGAAGAAGTTGTTCCAATGGTTGTTGATACTGATGTCTCTAGTGATGAGGAGAAAAGCTCTAGTCAGGTTGTTCCTCTTGAACAAGAACGTGTCACCACACGACATCTTTGGGTTCAAAGGAATAATCATACTAACAATATTATTGGAGGTAGGGATTCTACTGCTAAGACGAGAGGTCAACTTCAAAATATTTGTAATTTTGGTTGTTATCTATCGCAAGTTGACCCTAGGAATATTTATGAAGCTCTTAGTGATCCTTTTTGGGTAAATGCAATGCATGAAGAGTTAAATCAGTTTCAAAGACAAGATGTATGGAAACTCGTACCTTGTCCCCCCAATATAAATATTGTTGGTACCAAATAGATATTTAAGAACAAGTGTGATGAATTTGGCACCATTGTCAGAAACAAAGCTAGACTTGTCGCTCAAGGATATTCACATATTGAAGGGATAGAATTTGATGAAACCTTTGCTCCTGTGGTACGTCTTGAGTCCCTTCGATTATTATTAGCTCATGCTTGTTTTCTTAGGGTTAAGCTGTTTCAGATGGACATTAAATCCGCCTTCCCAAATGGAAACTTAAAGGAAGAAGTCTATGCCGCTCGACCTAAGGGTTTTGAAAACCCTGATTTTCCCGATCATGTTCTTGAACTTAACAAGGCATTGTACGGGTTAAAACAAGCACCTCGTACCTGGTTTGAAAAACTAACTACTTTTCTTCTTAGGAAAGGTTTTTCAAGAGGTGGAGCTGATAAAACATTGTTTACCAAATGGAGTGGGAAAGATGTCGTAATTGCTCAAGTTTATGTAGATGATATCATCTATGGATCAACATCGGAGAAATTGGCAAAAGAGTTTCAAGTCTCTCTTGGTAAGGAGTTTGAAATGAGCAACGTTGGTGAATTAAAATTATTTTCGGGTTTACAAATTCAAAAACACAAGAATGGAATTTACTTATCTCAAGAAAATATGCAAAAAATCTTGTTTCAAGATTCGTCCTTGATAAGTTAACTCCAAAACTTATTCTTATGCCTACCACGGGTAAACTACATAGAGATGAGAAAGGTGTAAATGTGGATCAAAAACTTTATCGATCTATTATTGGAAGTCTTTTGTATATCACTGCCACGAGACCTGATATTGCTTTTAGTGTTGGTTGCTGTGCTAGGTTTCAGGCAAATCCAAAGGAGGGGGTTCATGTCTAGATGAAGTATTGACTAAGGGGGAGTGATACATATCACCGTAGTATTGTTGTCAAAGTTGTGATACAATTGAAATTTGATGTTGTGTAATAATATTATGACACTTTATAACAATAATTGAGAGCATTTGTTTTCTCATTGTTATCGCTACGTATCTTCAACAACTGTGATGCTGAACTTACAACCTTTAGGATCATGGAGTACTTGGAAGTGACGAAGATTTCGAGTCGCGTTGAAGATGCCAAGGAGATCAAGCATTTGGATGAGAAGCTACAATTTTTATTTTATTTTATAATACATATGTATTGATAGTTTTGTCACTAAAATTGACAAAGGGGAGATTGTTAGAGCACTGATCGGTCGAACTTGCATGCGTTGCTCTCTCAAGCATGTTTGTCAATGTTAGTGATCAAAACTATAAGTCTTGATTTCTAGCCTATTTATAGATATCTTGGACCAGGACATAGTTTGTGTAGTCGAGCTTAGACTTCACGCTGCTTATCACTTGAAGACGAAGAACTACTAAGGAGAGCTTGTGGAACTTCATTGACAAAAGGTATGTGGATACTTAAACTCATCTAGCACTTGGAAAGTCTATTTCTACTCTATCTCCTATATTGAGACGTAAGTCATGTTATGATATAATTTTCTCTATACACATTTGATATTTCGAGCTGAGTATATCTCGCTTACATATTTCTCGAAATATGTGTTGGTAAGCTTTCGCTTCGACCAAGTTCATCTTATATCATGAGAAAGTTACCGAGTAACATCTTACATGGTTTGGGTAATACAATCATTTGATATAAGACTTGGAATGTTTCGATAATGATTATTTCAATATCTTGAAAATTGCTTTGATGCTGATAGTATGTGAAAACGACTATTGTCATTACAGAAGAATGTTTCAATGATTGAAATAAAGAGTTTAGAATCGTGTAACCTTCTTTGGATATAAGCATATATAGTGTGTTTGCAATTTAGTGTATGAATCCATAAACCGGGAGCCAAGTGTATGCATATGTGTGTATACGAAATTTGTGAAGGAGACAGTTAAGTATGCGTACCCGTACGCATACTGGCGGAAGTTTTCGAACCGAAGAATACTGCTGAGTTTGGTAATTGACAAACTCTTAACTAGTCACCTTAAGTATGCGTACCCGTACACATACTGGTGGAAGTTCTCGAACCGAAAATTTCTACTGAGTTTGGAAACTAAAACAAACTCAAATCCGGTTGCTTAAGTACGCATACCCATACGCATACTTAAGTGGTTACCTTTCTAAAATCGGTTGTACATGAACCTAAAACATTTATCAATGCTGAATGTAATCTTTGAAAACCATGGCTATAATGTTCATGTATCGATTCGAGTGAATCAAGCCGATTTTGCTTCAATTGTGTTCTTGTATAAATCCATGAGAATATAGTAATTGAACAACTCTTTAACTAGTTTCATTTAAGTCATTTGAACTAGTTATGGTTAAGATGAATAAGGTTGATATGAGAGTAACCATATGGAAAACCTCGGTTAACTATTTGTGAACCAACATGGTGTACACGTTTGGGTACGGTTACATAAACCTAAATGAGGGTACATTTCATTTGTGTGTAACAAGCTGAGTTCGATCTAACGGTTGAAAGATATTAGCTTGGGTGAATCAGGTTTTTCATCTAACGGTGATTATTGAATGCTTTGTTACCAAGGTAACTTGGATTGCAATCCCTGATTTGAAAACTACATAAAGACTCTAGCAACTGGGAAACCTAATCCCCACACCTCCTGTGTGTTACTAGCTGCATAACTAGAGAAGATTCTCCTTTAACCTTAGGTTTCTTCTCGAGACCCTGTAGGTTAAAGACTTGAAGACTTCATTGGGATTGTGAAGCCAGGCCCAACTATTCTCTTTGTAGTTGCGTGATCTGATATTGCTGTTTCTATCGTGATTGAGTGCAATTGTAAAATTGGCTTGAGATTTATATCTCCGATAGGCAAGATAGAAAAGTAATCACAAACACCTTCGTCTCATCGTTTGTGATTCCACAATAACTTGTTTCGCTAGTCGATTAAGTTTATTGTGAGGTGATTGATAATACTAGGATGTTCATCGGGAATATAAGTCTGGTTTATCAATTGGTTCATGTTCATCTTGATTTATCAAAAGACGGAACAAAACCTCTTGGGTATTTCTGTAGGAGACAAATTTATTCAATCATATAGACTTTTCAATGTGAGACGGATTTGATTATCAAGTCTTTGACTTTGGTCGTAGAAACTCTTGGTTGTAGGTGAGATCATCTAAGGGAATCAAGTGCGTAGTATCCTGTTGGGATCATAGACGTAAGGAGCGCAATTGTACTTTGAATCAGTGTGAGATTGATTAGGGTTCAACTACAGTCCGGTACGAAGTTAATTGGTAGTAGGATAGTGTTTGTAGCGGCTTAATACAATGTGGTGTTCAATCTGGACTAGGTCCCGGGGTTTTTCTGCATTTGCGGTTTCCTCGTTATCAAAATTCTGGTGTCTGTGTTATTTCTTTTCTGCATTATATTTTGTTATATAATTGAAATATCACAGGTTGTGCATTAAGATCAATCAATTAGAATATCCAACCTTGGGTTGTTGATTTACATTGATTGACACTTGAACATTTGTCTTTGGTACCGTTCAAGTTACTCCTCTTATATTCAATCGGGCTCGTAAATTTCTATTTGCTGATTGCGGATTGAATTAAGAGTTAGAGATATTAAACTCTTTGATATAATTTATTCTAGATTGAGTCCGACTGTCTAGTTGATTCTCTAGAAAGTGTATTGGAGTAAGTCCTCTCAGATTTCCAAACGAATTGTTGGGTGTGGTTGTTAGACCCCCCGCATTTTCAAGTTCCTCAATAAAAGATACTTGATGATTTGATGGCCAGCCATTTGGGTGGACCACTTTGAGGACCATTAAATGACCACAAGCATACCAAGGTTTCTGTGGATTGACCCTGTCGAAATCACTCTCAGCTAAGAATCTGACAAGAACTTTGTTTTTCAGACCATTAAAAGTAGTAACATAAAGTGTTTGAGCCAATGGCCATTGATTACAGATGTAATAACGGATTAAAGAGGTAAGGATGAGAGTTTCACAACAAATGTAACCAACCATGCACCATTTCCAACTATTATCATCTTCAGCCAAGATAACAATTTATCTATGAAGACTGGTTCAGTTAAGGAAAAGGGTAAGGTAAGCTTGTCTGCCATTTGTTTAGTCAGGTTTTGATTTTCAATGTTTTTAGATGAGTTAGAGGTTTGATATGTAGAGGATTCCATATAGATTATAATAGAGACGAAGGGAGTTGAGTTTTCTTGGCTAGAGATTAAAATAAAGATATGAAGGGAAAAGATTCTTGTAGCTTTGTAGGGATGGTAATAAAGTCCTATCATACAAATGTGAAGCTGCAGCCTGGCTGTGACATCAAAATCAAAATGATCCTTAAAATGAGAACTCTGAAAGAGTTGAAACTGGTCAGCAAAGTGAGGATTTTTGGAATGGTATGTTTTTATGAAAGATTCCCACTTTTTGTATTTAAACAAAGAGCTCTTATCAGAGCTATGAGATAACCTGGTACCCTTTCTAGGAGTTTCTGATAGGGACTGTCTTAGTTATCACGTGATATTTGTAGCCAAGAACCATGCAGGGGATATGCTCAACCAAGTGACTTAACTTTATTCTTTGTACGTCTTGGACATATGTAAGCATGATGGATATGAAAGCTGGTGAGTATTTAAGAGGCTTGTCTTTGCATAGATAATAATCCTGAGTAGTTTTGCACAATCTTCCAAATGTCATAAACAGAGTTGTGTGGGGTAAAAAAATCTGGTGATGGTAAAGGTGAAAATTATTGGGTTGAATTTTGAGTTTACTAGTGTTGGTAGAAGATGAATTTTTCTTCTGGTGAAACAGAATGGATGCCTGAGGGATGCAAGAAATAATCCAGCTGTTAATACCTCAATTAATAATAATGCCTCCCAACATGTGCTTCTTGCTCTAGATCTGCATAAAAACAATAGTTTTAATTAAAACCCAAATAAACTCTTCAAAATTTGGTAGCTTAATTACTCTTCTCTTAAAGGTAATTCTAGCAAAATTGAAGGTAAATGAAACGTCTAAAATTAGACTTTGAAAATAGGGTTTAGTAGGGTAATGATGAAATCTGAAGGGTTGCGCATGGCATTGAAGTGGCGTGAATAGCCAAGCACAAGATGCTTGACCAAATGCCATAAAGGGACATTTATGGCTAATCTACCACCATTATTTAAGAGAGGTTGGGCGATAAGCCAAGGATTATACCAAAAGAAGCAAAGAAAATAAGATAGAGAAAGAAAAATTAAGAAAAATGGCCGATGTTGCATCCAGTTCTGCCGGAGGAGGAAATCCAGGCCTACCACATGATTCTGATGCCATGCGACATGCAAAAGTTGCAATTGAAGCTTTAGCCAGTACGGAGATGGAGAGTTTAATAACTTATTTGAATCTGGAGAAGACCAAGAAGAAAAATCAAGAAGACAGAGAAGAATTTGAGAGATTGATAATTGAGAATGATGAAGAGTTCCAACTATGGTTGAGAAAGGTAGAAGATGTTGATGCACGACGACATCGAAGGGGAGAATGGAAGCCTCTTGGGGAAAAACTCGAAGCATGACTGAGAGTGATAGTGAGAATGAAGAAAAGAAGGATTGTTATAAGGAAGAGATGGAGGAAAGTAGTGATGATTCTCAGAAGAGAGCAAGAAAATTAGAGAAGGAGAAGAAGAAAAGGCAAGAATTTGAAGATATGATGTATGACAGCTATATAGCACAGAAGGCACATGAACCCCGAAAGTCTGCTCGGACCATGTCAGAACCGCTAAATGTCGATTATGACGGAGAGGAAATTTGAGGGATGAATATCGATGGAGATCTTGTGTTCTCTGGTCCAATGGTGCCTTGTAGAGATGATGAGGATGAAGAAGATGAGGATGAAGATCTTCAGGGGCCTTATACAACGTCAGACAGTGACGACGGTAAGGGTGCTTACTACATCTTTGATGAGTTGACCTATACCAGCGACAGTGAGGATGATTCTGAGTGATTATCCCTGAAATACTATCATTTTCCTTAGAACTAGAGTACTGAGAAACTCTTGAACATCTTTGTGAAAATTTATGGGGAAATTGATGGTATTTAAAGTCGCTGAAGAAGTGCTTGGAGAAAGGAGTTTCGACATCTGACATTTGGTGGTAAGATCTTTTGTGATTTTTTTCTTTGTGCGTGTTAGGAGTTTCTATTTTGTGATGCTTGGTATGATTTTGGGGTACTGATGGCAACATAAGCATGGAATGGAAGGAAGTTTGAGGAGAAGCAGTAGAAAAGATAGTATGACTTTGCTTGGCAGTTAGGATTGCAAAGTTACAGCCTTG
Source organism: Papaver somniferum (assembly GCF_003573695.1). Lineage (NCBI taxonomy): Eukaryota > Viridiplantae > Streptophyta > Magnoliopsida > Ranunculales > Papaveraceae > Papaver > Papaver somniferum. Next base: position 17,392,583 of record NW_020621603.1, on the reverse strand, counting down.
TTTTTTGATTGTATAAAAAGGTTGTAATGATACTGAAGGATTTTCGGATGTTTTAGGGTTAATATTTTGCTTAATGTTTTGTTTATTTCTTCTTTCCTTGAAAGTACTGAACATGGTTATGTTCTTGTAAAAATTTGGAATTTCCTTAATACTAGAATTGTGCTTGGTGTTGGTTTGCTGTTTATGAAGTTGATTGTCTATTTTTATTATTTGCTTGAGATCAATAGCAATAGAATGGGTAATGTAAATGTACAAACAAGTGATACTAGTGAAAGACTCTAGGATCCCAAGGATTGTTAGGTACAGATAGCTAAAGGTGATTGATTTGATCTTGCAAAGATGAACACTGAATTGCATATGAAGACTTTTACATACGTCACAATGACGGAGCAGAGCCCAAGGAGAGAGATTCCTAAATGTTTCCCCTAGTCAATCATGCTCTATCCCTATTGTTAGCATATTCATTCTGGGACAACCCAAAATGTATATGGCATATTTTAATATTGAATGATTCTTTTTTTTTCTTCTAAATCATGAATTTTATTACTGAAAATTAACTAAAAGTTACAACTCCAAAAACAGCAGAGCTTTAGTCTCAACTGTTGTAAAAACAAAACAAAGTACTAAAGATACAAAGTTTATAATATTAGATTTCATCTAAATCTAAAATATACACCATATTCCTGTTCCAATCCTCTAAGAAAGTTTGGTTTTGCATCATAATACTGAATAGTACCTCTGTCCATCAATACTCCCCTTTTTGCCAGTGCATCTGCAGAAAAATTGATTTATCTGTAAGAGTGCCTAAAAGTGATTGAATTGATATTATGTTTTATTTTCTTCCATCTATTTTCCACCACCCAAGGAATCCTGTCACTCGGAAATGCTTCCAAAACTGCTTTGGAATCAAGACTGAAACATACATCTAGTAGTTGTTGCCTCACAGCCCCTTCACCTGTAATAATCAATGCCATCACTTCAGTGATGTAGTTTTTACAGTGGAAGTAAGGGATTTAATACTCGGACTATTTTGAAGGTTTGATTTAAGATAAATAAAAGAAAAACTAATAAATTTTGATTTCCGTTAACAAGGAGAGAAGAATATAGGGTTTTGGATTCCACTACTTTTGATGCTTGTAAAATTAACAATTTATTATCTCAAACAATTACTCATAAAATACTCAAAACCATATCGAACCCAATCTCAGGTTTTGGAAGATGAAACGTTTAAAATTAATTATGCGACTATCATCGTTACACAAAAATATAACCTCCTTCGCTTATAAAAGATCAGTAGAAATTACCCAAAACAATTAAAATGAAGCATTTATAGAAGAAAAATTATTAGTCATGAATAGCACAAATAATTGAGTAATTATTGTCTAAGAAATAAAGCATTAAATATTACCCATCAAAAATAGTTTCTTCCTCCACCCTTGCGGAGAAATTACTCCATTATTACAAAAGAGAAATTAAAACAAAGAAATAAAAACTCTTCTGTTTCGCTCAGACTCCGAACCTCCCCTTTTTCTTGTACCCACAGCGTATTTATAGCTTTCAAAGGAATCCACTTTCCTTTTATATTCACCACTACCACATCATCACCGAATGAGAATACGCCACATGTCAAGGCAATGAAAAATCCTCCAATAAGAATGTGCCACGCGTCAAATAATATAATTCTCATGCATTTACAATTTTCCTTATTTGGGAATTATTTATTCTTTATTAACTCCAACCATAAAGAATAATATTCTTTCCATACTCTTTATATATTTAATTCTCATCAATTACTCCATGTAGATTTCTTACTTAACAATTTTATTTTCTTCATTAAAAATAAATATCTCCATATATTTTTTTAATATCTTCTAAATGATGTCGACATAATGGGCTCCACCCTTTCCACACTCCCATATCCAAATAACTGGACAAATGAAATAATTATCCATCTTCTTGCTTTTGGTCCTAGCCCATTAAATTATAAATCACTTCATTTCCTCCATTTTACGAGCGGAATTCCACATTTTGGTCCGTTGAGCTTTATTTCCCAAAAACACCTACAAATACACAAAATAACAAAATAAGTACAAATTTGAGCACCAACAATATATAAATTGAGACAAATTAGACACATAAATGCGTCTATCAAATACCCCTAAACTTATTACTTGATATTCCTCGAGCAAATCAAAATAAAATCCTAACTCACTGTTGCAGGCATCGCGATTGCACTTAGCATGTGCAACAAGCCTTTAAACCCCTAGGTGGCCCTAGTGGCCGAGTTATAGTTTTGGGAGGGTTTACAAGAGGTGTACCCACAAAACCTTTACTCCGGACCCTAGCTGTATATGCAGAACCTTGAAAGGCACTAAAGAACCTCCTTGGTTGGCATACTCTCATTGATTACAGGAGGAAGTACCTTGATGCGAAATTCCAATTACTGTACACGAGTTTGCACTCACATGCTAAAATTCATATATAAGTGACAGAGCTCTACTCAGATACTCTCACTATGGACATCATATCCGGAGTCAACAAATCACATGTATAGATTAAGAAGATGGATTTATAGAAAAACGTAGATGATTTTGATGTCGAATAAGGTGAACGGTGTTTCCCAAAATTTGCACATGTGCTAACGTAGATGATTTTTCTGCACCATTTTTCCCAGATAACAACTATTTGCAACAGCTCTTACGCAGTTGCGAAATCGCAACTGATTTTGCAACTGCTGTAAAATTCGCAATTGCTGAGAACAGTTGCGAAATTTTTAGAGCTGTTGCAAATCGCAACGGCTGATCAAACCACATGTGCTTCCCGCTTGTGTGCAAGGTAACACCTAAATTGCACATGTGCGATGAGTTTGAGCGGGTGGGAACACTATTTTTGATGGTTAAGATTTTCTCTAGAAAAATGAACGGTTATTGATTCAACCCTATCCTTTATCCCTCAAGAGAGAGTGAACTCGTCATTCTCTCTGCCTCCATCTCTGTTCTCCATCCTCTTTCTCTTCTCCCTCGCCTTCACTCCTTTTCCCTCTCTGCTTCAGAAAAAAGATCAGTCTCACTTCTGTAATCATAAAAATACCACCATCATGAGCTAAGTTTGAGAAAAATATCAACACGCGCCATTTCTCTTCAATCTTTCTCTGGAAACCAGTTGCAATTTCAAAGTTAGGGTTTGTAAAAAATAAAAAATCCCTTGCGTTTTGACATAATTCGAGATTTGGGTATTTTTTTCGCACCGAAACTAAAGTTCATCGATTGCATCTCACTCTCTAAAACACTGATTCATCTTCCAGATCGAAAACCCTAGTCCACTGCTACAATTGCTCGGTATTTTGTCCTCTCTTAAAAATCAAATGATAAGTTATTTTGTTTTGTTCATTGTTTTGATTTCTGGTTTGATAAATTCAAGGATGTGTTAGTTTGCAAGGATAGATTTGGGGTTTATCGTTTTCAGCGAGATAATGTTAGGGATTTTTTTTCCTCTTGAAATTTTTAGGATTAATGAATTATGTATTTTTCATAAATTGAATTGTTAAGGGGATTGGTCCAGGTTAATGGGGTTAACTGAGTAAAGTTATATATATCCATTTTTGACTTTACATGAATTGTTAATGGAGTTGTAGTTGTGGTTAAGTTTGTGATTGAATTCAAGGGATTAGTTCATATTGGAGAAGGAACAGGAATTGAGTTTTGGAATTGATAATGAATTGTCTTTGCATCAACAGTTGAGAGTAAGGGCTTGATAGTGTTGGTCAGCTGCATTGAAATGGCAATGAGTTAATTGTGCTGGTAAGAACTCAGTCTGAATGTGTAGAGGAAACCTGGGTAAATTCACATTGAAATTTTGTTTGTTAATGTTTCAGTATTTTACTTTTCATGAAATTCATGTTTGTATTCAGGGATGTGTCTTACTTGAAATTTTGTTGTCTCTGATTGTGCTGTGTGTGTGTGTGTGTGTGTTACTGCAATAGGTTTGAGGTGCTGGTACAGTTCTGGTGATACTGCAATACAGAGTTGAGCTGGTAGAAGCAATTGAAGGAAGCGAAGATGCAGTTTCTGTTGTAGTTTCTGCTGTAGTTTCTGCTGTGGTGGTGGGTTATGGAATGGTTGGAGCTCAATCTGAGCTGGTAATTGCAGGTGGTAATTTCAGCATGAACAATTTTAGGGATTTTTGTACTTGTGATTGTGATTTTAGTCACATCTGTTTTGATGGTAGTTTACCAAATATGTTTGCTATCAAGAGCTATGGCTAATGTCATTGTTTGGATTTATAGATGCCATGCGTTTAATTGGTAGGAGATTCAGTGACACCACTGTCCCTGCCTACTACAACGATTCTCAGCGTCAAGCTGCAAAGGATGTTGGAGCCATTGCTGGTCTATGGTCGCCACCAGTGTTGGGGAGAAGAATGTTTTTATCTTAGATCTTGAAGGTGGTACCTTTGATGTCTCTCTTCTTACTATTGAGGAGGGTATCTTTGAAGTTAAATCTACAGCAGGAGACACTAATCTTGTTGGTGAGGACTTCGACAACAGAATGGTGAACCACTTTGTTCAGGAATTCAAGAGAAAGAACAAGAAGGATATCAGTGGAAGCCCCAGGGATCTTAGAAGATTGAAAACACCTAGTGAAAGAGCAAAGCGGATTCCATCATCCACTGCCCAGACTACCGTTGAAATTGACTATCATCTAAGGGCTTCTGAATATGAGGTTGGTTAGTAATGTAATCTTGTAATGGTACTAGTCCTTTTTAATTTTTGATGTTTGTTCTTCTTTCTTCGATATTACTGACTGATACTAGTTTGTTTGTATGTATGGACTTTGCAAAATGAAATGAGAATTCAGTAGAAGATTACCAGTACACTGAGAAAAGAGACCAGGTAATGATGGATGAATTGACATAACTGTAACATTTGCTATATATTATGCTTCTCAATGAGTGAATATTTATTACATGGGTATGGTTGCTTTTTATTGTGTTATTTTACTATTATATGACTAGTAGTAAAGTTAGGTACTTGAACTTATTACAATAAACATGTTGATGCTCTTCAGCGCCACCTTTCCAACTGAGATACAGGTTCATCTTTACCACTGTTTCATCTGCTTGGTAAAATGATTATACTTCCACTAAGTATGAGAATTATATAACTTTCTTACTCTACTTTGTTTGTTATTTCAGATGATGGCTTATGTTATTTTGATGTAGTTGATAGTGGCGCCGTTGTGTATGTTCTTATTTTGGTGAAGTTGATTGTAAATTTGGTAGCCTTACTTGGGTTGGGAATTATGAACTTAAACCAGGGATTACGGAGAACTCGATGAAGAATGCTGGAAGGATAGCTTAGGAGCTGATTTGTGCTTGGCAACTAGTGTCTGGAAAATACATCTGGGATTGTACGCTCAATTGACACTCATCCTTCGCGAAAGCATGCCTGTGTGGTAAGATGCCTTCTGCACTTCTCTTAGTTCCTTGCAGTAACTTCATATACCTTCTACCCTCTAGTTTTGCAAGATTAAATGGTGTGCTTTCAGGCAATGCATCAGGCTTATGATGCCATCGTGCAGAAAAAGTGCATTGGGGTAAGTCTTTATTTACTGATCGTTTCTCTGTTATTAAAAATCTAATCCATTTAGCTTCCTGCTCACTTAATCATGTGATAGATTTTGAACCTTGGAAGAACATTATCCGTTTCACCAGTTGCACTAATTTTTTTCTCAAACACACTAGTTCAGGCATAAATACCGACGAAAATGTCGAGGAGGATCATGTCACTCAGGTATTTGTTTGTGTCAATTTTGTGTTTGAGCTACTTTCGCCACTTGAACAATTTTACCTAGTAAGTGCTAAGTAGCACAATATGCATTACTAATTCGTCACTTATGATTTTCAGGCACTCAATAGGATATAATCCAGGATAATAAGATATGTGGTGCTGAACACAATCATTCACAATATGGTATGTCCAAATTTTCCAAGACTGAACCATATATTACTAAGCTTGTTAGGTTTCCTTTTTTTTCAACACATTTTGTAAGCTGTCGTTGGATGTAATATTGGGTTACAAATTTATCCAAAATGTCAGGATAATCAAAGTTACAAGTATGATGATTTTTGCAATATATTTCTTCTTTCTTGTGTATCGAGATTGCTATGGTAGGCGGTATTCTCTAATTTGGGTTTAGAAATGTAGTCACCTGACCAAGAGATTGCTATGGTAGGTGGTATTCTCTAACTTGGGTTTAGAAATGTAGTCACCTGACCAAGAGATTGCTATGGTAGGTGGTATTCTCTAACTTGGGTTTAGAAATGTAGTCACCTGACCAAGAGATTGCTATGGTAGGTGGTATTCTCTAACTTAGGTTTAGAAATGCAGTCACTTGACTACGAAATTCTAATTGAAATGACTACAACTTGCTAAGTAAGCTCCTCTGGGCTTTGATTATTCTTATTTATTTCCATTGCTGAATTAGGGACTGGGGTTATACTTTTCATTGAGAGGGCCTTAGCTTCAGCTGGGCTATCAAAGGAAGATGTTAATCATGTGAATGCAAACAAGCTGGAGACTTGAAAGAATACCAGTCTCTTATCATTGTTTTTGACAGAACCCTGAGGTAATGTGAACATGATTGCTAAAATTTTGAGCATGCACCCACCTTGCTTCTGTAGTACTTTTCAATTAAGAATGCAAGAATAATTATACCGAAATGAAAAGTCATGAACTTTGTAACTTCTACTTTTTGCTATGGAATGATTTTTACTTTATTAAAAGTCATGAATAAGCCTCATTTGCCAGATAAGTAGGTTAGTAAGTGATTTTTATATGTTTTGGCCTGGATTTGGCCAGAATTTTGGCCTGTAATGTTGCAGGGAACTCTTGACTAGGCCAACGACAAATTGACTTGACTTCTTTTCTGTTGCAAAAATTTAGCAACGTCCGGAAACTGTTGCTAAATGTAGAACCAGAATAATAAAATCGGGTCCGGATAAGTTTAGCCGTTCTGAGATTTTTTTGTTCTAAATTTCGCAACTGCTGAAAGCTGTTACGAAAAGTTATAGCAACATTTTACTTGCTGTTGCTAAACCTGTTCGCAAAGGCCGAAACCGTGGCAAAGTCAAGGAAAAACAAATTTCGCAACGGCTGGCTGATGTTGCAAGTTTGTTTTCCAATTGCATGCAGCGTTGCGAATCCCAAAAGATGGTGTAGTGGAAGGCCACTGCCAAAATGAACCTATCCTAATGGACTGAGATTAGGGCTGTCAATGGGTACCCATTACCCGGACCCGGAACCGGACCTGGTATATTTGGGTCCGGTTCCGGGTCCTAAAGTTGGACCCATTAGCTACTTAGGACCCGGCGGGTAATTACCCGATTGGACCCGAATTTAAACGGGTCCAAACGGGTAATACCCGTTGGATACCCGCGGGTATCGGGTACCCGTTTATTCATTCTTTTATTCATGTTTTTAGCAAAATTACAAGTATTTTTGCTAGTTTTAGCTTTGATATTTTACTCATTTAAATTTTTTCTCTTACATTTAACCTTTATTTAGTACATTAATAAAAAATAATAATAAATTTTTATAAAAATTACTTAAATCCAAGACAAAAAGAGAAATATATTAAGTTTTTGAGGTTTTTTAAATAGTTTTATTAAGACCCAATGGGTACCCGGAACCGACGGGTACCCGGATATTTAAACGGGTCCGGTTCTGGGTCCACAAGTTTAGGAACCAGACCCGGAACCGTTAGGAACCGGACCCGACCATTATAAGTAGGGTCCGGGTCCGGGTCTAGTGATACCCGGAGGACCCGGATCCGTTGACACCCCTAACTGAGATACTAGTCTGAATAATATCAACACAACCGGGATATACAAGGGAACCAGTGGTCGATAATCCTAACTCTAGGTTAACACAACTGGCATATACAAGGGTACCACTGGTCGATGTTATTGAATTTATACCGGTTGGTCTGGTCTCAATTTTTTTTTAAACTGCATGATTTGATCTTTTGGATCCAAGCGCATGCTTCTTGTCAGCAGATTACATGATAGTTCCCATGGATCCTGCGTTCCACGCTTGTTTAGGCGACAGAGACAGGGAAAACACACACATATTGCTATCCAAGTGTTAATTTTTTTTTATTTATGGTATCTCAATCACTCTGTTTCACCCTACCAGTGGTAACAACTTGATTCGTGGGCCCCACCTAATCACTTAGAGAAACATATTTTTATAAAGAAAACAAAATAAAAACAGAAGTGAAAAGGACTCAACGAGATATGGCGAAACTACCATGTTATTTCTAATACCTGAGCTCTGTGCTTTTATGAATAGACTCTTTAGATGTTTCCATATACTCGGATTGGTTCCTCAACTCCTACAACCAAGATGCTTCCATCCACTTAGATTGGTTAGTGCGATCCTTAATAGGCATAAATTTGTAGGCTCTGGAGTTTAATTTTTTTTTATATTTATTATTAAAAACTAACTCAAAGTTTTTCCCTCACCCCCAAACTTAAATCTAACATTGTCCTCAATGTTTCAAAATGAAAGTGCAGTACCAAAAAATATAAGTAACAAGAGGAAACAGTAAAGAGAGAAGTCAGAAAGATAGTACCTGAATGAAGCGTATCAATCCTTCAATGGGGAATAAGAAAAAAATAAAACCAAAAACAAAACTAATGTACAACAATAACAGGGTCATCCAGAGGGACCTTAATTTCACCATGTATGGATTGCCTCCCATAAAGCGCTAAGTTTAGTGTCTTCAGCCAGACTTCGGTAGAATTATTAGTCACCACATAAAATCATAAAGTAGTAGTCGGAACATGTGTGGGTCATCAAAACCAAATAAAGCTACCACAAAAAGAAGAAAACTGCAGCAGACTAAGAAAGTGAACCAACCAAATGCACCCTTATCAAGTTTTCTATTTAAGACAACTATATCTAGTTGTGGTTCGGGTTCTATAAAAGGGTCTAGATAAAATATTTCCATTGGCTACGTTTCCTCATAGACAGGATCAGGAGGATCAGGTTGTAGAGTCTGCAGAAACTCAAATAAAAACTTAGAAGCACATAATAATAACCTGAATAATTGTGGATCCTCAAAGTCAATTATATTTGACTTACACAGTTGACCATAATGCTGGTCATTATTAAGAAAATGTGTCGACAATTCTAATTTCCTAAAATAATTAGGTCTATTTCTAAAAACTATATAATGACACATTTCGAATTGAGATACTCCCACATTTGATAAATAAAATCTTGGTGGGACAACAAAGTCAATTATGGTATCATGGACCGGAATAACCACATCAACCAGAGGATGGGTTTCTATCAACTGAGTTTCTTTCTGGGCATAACTAGGTCCATGAAAACGTGTATGAAGATAGTTTCTTAAGATGGTAGAGGCACATACGTCAAGTCCCAAATTAGGACCTTTGTAAGAGTCAAAGGTAAACCACAGGGAGAATGATATTCACCCCCAAACATAGAATTGTCAATATCCTTGGATAAACTAGTCACAATTTTCTCAATTTCTAAATTATCAGATTTAGGAAAATGGTCTTTTATTTCTTCTAGGTTGTAATCATGTGGTTCTACATTTTTATAATCCTCAGCAGAGACTATTGTTTCTGAATCGCTAGACTCTAAAATACTAGTCTCAGGATAAACTCTTTCCTCTAAACCATCATCAGCTTCATAATCACAATAATATACTACACCGTCTAAAACAATTGTATCCCTAGATAAATCCTCATTCTAGTGAATAATCATTAATATTATTAGGATTTGAACTAGAAACACCATTATCATCATAAGGCTCAATTGGTGTAACAATTTCCTCATTATTATGACTACATATTTCAAACTCTTCATCGACACTATCCTCATCATCATAATATAAAGATGGTTGAACCTTGTATAAACATGTAGTATTTTCAATTCTAACCTCGCCCTCTAAATTAGGTGAGTAATTATATGTATTATCAGGGGTAGGATTGGAAACACTATTTTGAAATTCAAGATCATTATGAGCAATATCCTTAGGTGCATATTGTTCCACATACTTATTAACAGTCTCACACATTATATCCAGGATTATTCGAGATTGGCGCGGATTCACGTGTAGTTTCATTGAACTTCTTAATTGATTCCTCTAAAGAAAGACTTGAATATTCATCACTACGTGATATACCAATCACTTGTTGAAACTATTTGAGTGCATCTTCTAAGGAATGAGTTTTATATTTATCAGGAACTGGTGGTAATTGTTTGATTAAATCCTCTAAAGATGGAGAACTCTCATTTTTTTTCATTATAATATTGCTCATTCTCCCGTTCGTATGATTGGTGGACGTGCGAATAGTAATTGGGATCAACATGGTATGAAGGTCGGTAGTGATCGCAAGTACTATGCACATTCCGGTCATAGTACGGATATTGTCCATTTCGATACTCAGTCGAATAATCATAATATTGGTATTTATAATACCAACTCGACATTTTCTGTGCACATGCAAATGCAGGGTCGACTAAAATTGGTAGGCTCAGGTTACCTCTAGCAGAATATACCTACAGTCAAAGACTGGTCAACGGTACTGCGCTGAGGCTTGTGGTGTTTCGGATGATAACGCCCAGAGGGTTCACCGTACTAAACCACGATTTTTTCTAAAATTCGGTGTCTGACGATGCAATTGGTGTGTGTGCACGTGTTTTTTTTTAAATAAAAAAAATATTTACAAAAAATAAAAAGAATCCTAAATTAACTATGTACAAAGAAAATAAAATAAAAATCTACCAAATATCAATTTTTACAAAAAAAAAAGGAAAAAAAAGGCTAAAAAGATACCCAACGTAAAATAAAGAAAATAAAACAAAATAAATTCTAAACCACCAAAATATTTACAAAAATAAATCTAAAACCTAACCTAAATACAAGTCCCCGGCAGCGGCGCCAAAAACTGATGTGGTTTTTACAGTGGAAGTAAGGATTTGATACTCAGACTATTTTGAAGGTTTGGTTTAAGATAAATAAAAGAAAAACTAATAAATTTTGATTGCCGTTACCAAGGAGAGAAGAATATAGGGTTTTTGATTCCACTACTCTAGATGCTTGTAAAATTAACAATTTATTATCTCAAACAATTACTCATAAAATACTCAAAACCATATCGAACCCAATCTCAGGTTTTGGAAAATGAAACGTTTAAAATTAATTATGCGACTCTCGTCGTTACACAAAAATATAACCTCCTTCGCTTATAAAATATCGGTAGAAATTACCCAAAACAATTAAAATGAAGCATTTATAGAAGAGAAATTATTAGTCACGAATAACACAAATAATTGAGTAATTATTGTCTAAGAAATAAAACATTAAATATTACCCATCAAAAATAGTTTCTTCCTCCACCCTAGCGGAGAAGTTACTCCATTATTACAAAAGAGAAATTAAAACAAAGAAATAAAAACTCTTCTGTTTCGCTCAAACTCCGAACCTCCCCTTTTTCTTATATCCACAGCGTATTTATAGCTTTCAAAGGAATCCAATTTCCTTTTCTATTCACCACTACCATATCATCACCGAATGAGAATACGCCACATGTCAAGACAATGAAAAATCCTCCAATAAGAATGTGCCACGCGTCAAATAATATAATTCTCATGCATTTACAATTTTCCTTATTTGAGAATTATTTATTCTTTATTAACTCCAACCATAAAGAATAATATTCTTTCTGTACTCTTTATATATTTAATAGAGCTGGCAAACGGGCGGGCCAGGGATGGCTTGTGACCAACCCGCGGGTTACGGGTTAATACAAGCCTAAGCTTGCGGGTTGAAATTCTTCACGGGTGGTCATTTCTCCAACCCGCTCCCGTCCCGAGTAAAGCTTGCGGGTTCACTGGGGCTCACGGGTTAGCTGGTTTTTGTTGAGTCAACTCGCCAGAAATCGATTTCTGGGCTATTTCCGGCCACATTCAGGCCATCTAAAGCTCCTTCCCAACCTAAGTACTTAACTTAACATTCATCATTTCATCTAATTCATTTGATATTTCGATTCAAAAACTCAAAATTGCAAAACTAAACTACTTTTGCATTTAAAGGATTAAAGGAACACAAATACTAGTCATTAGTAGTTTAATACTTTAGTTACAATACTTCATCAGTTCATGATGATATTTTCAACAAAGAAAAAAAACCTCCGAGACTGTAGCAATACCATTGTTTGTAATTTGTATCACCAAGTGCGACAATAAAGATATTAATAACCACTTCTTGCACAAATATATATTGTGTGGTTAATCAAAAAAAGTGTTAACTGTCCAAAAAAACATCTCCAATCTCTTTTCTATGCAATATTTGGAGACACTGGTAAGTGATAAATAACTGTCTGTCCAAAAAACATTCTCCTATTCCATGTCTATCTTTGAGTTGCTCCAACTATTCAATATGAATCTGTAATTTCAAGAAAAAATAAACCAAAAATAGAAAAGATTCGAGTCAAAAACATGGAATTTGCATAATTACCCCGCTTTATATTGAAGAAGTATGCATACTAATTAGACGCATAAGAACTTACTTCCTCCACATCTTCCACTGCCCCATCCTCCACTGCATCAGGTTCAAATCCTAATACATCTTCTTCAATAATCCCATTGTTCTCATCCATATCTTCTTTTCCTACATGGATAAAAACAACCAATATTATATATAAGATTTAGACATTCAACTAAAAAAAATATTACTGATTTGCTTACCAATTCCATATTCCCAATCACGAGTTGTTACCAACGCCTCAGTATTTTCAGGTAATAAGGAACTGCGAAATCGATCAATTACCCTTCCTCCAATGCTAAATGCAGATTCTGAAGCGACAGTTGAAATAGGAATTGACAAAATATGCCCTGTCATTCTTGAAAGTACCGGAAATCGTTGTTCATGGTTCTTCCAATAGTTTAGGATGTCGAGTGGTGAATTTAGACAACCCATGTACGACTCGCCAAGATATTCATCTAACTCTGACAAGTCAGTAAGTACATCACCACCACGTTCCTGTGTTGCAACATATTCCTGCATGAAACAAACTAGAAGTGAGTGAACTATGAATATATGAGTCTTAAAAGCTCCGTTATTTGCAGCATTATCCAAGGTGATGTTGGATACCTTGTCTTCAATTCCCCAATCTTCTATCGTAGCAAATAACTTAGCAGAAAGGTGTTCACCTGTTTTGAGGTAGTAGAAAGGAGAAAAGTTAACATGAATTTATATTGAAGATAAAGAAATAAAAGTAAGTGCTTTACCTGTATGAGGTGGTGGAAGAGGACAGAAATTCAGAAGCTTCTTTTGCAACACCCAATCTTGATCAAGATAGTGCGCAGTTAAGCTTATATATATAGTTGTTGTTACAGAAGTCTACATGTCTTAGACATATCTTACCTGTAAGGGTGAGTCATACACATTAGCACATCATATTAATCAATTACTCATACATAAAAGTATAAACAAAACATATGGGTCATTAGGATTTGAAATTTTGAATCATACCTGGAGCAAGTTTCAATCTGTTGTGAATAACTTCTTTTTGTGCTTTATGTTTCTTTACTACATCGGCTTTCCCAGTATTCCTTGATATTGGTTTAGCATCCTCATTTAAATAAGTATATATATCCCTAAATTCTTTCCACTCCACCAAAGCAAATGGAACATTTCTTGCAATGAGTAATGCTGAAAACAGATCTCGTAATTTTATCTGATCAGCTTTGCGTACGCGGGTAGAGAACTGGCCATTGTTTGCAGATAATATCATCTGCCCTACGTCCATAGACTGACGGTTAGGGCACTTATGCATTTTCATGGCTGAGGTTCCACATTTTTGGCTTTCATATTTATATCCTACATTACAAGCCTTGCACACTCCCTTCTTTGTTCCATCTTTATATTTAACGAGTTTAATAAATTCCCAAACTTGGGATCTAAGTTTATTTTTCTTTCCACGTGAAACTGGTGCAGGACAGGCAAGTGCACAACCAATAGTTGGATCCTCATTCACAGAATCTAGCATCTAAACATCATCATCCTCACCATCACTACTCATAACATCATTATAATGGTCTTGTAACTCTTGTTCTTGTACACTTGACATACTGGAATGGATGGAGCCACAAAGAACAGGTCAAAGAGTCATTCAGAAACGTGAAAAATGCATAAACAAAAAATATAAGCAAAACATCTCATTTGCAAATTACAAGTAACAAGGTACATCATACATGTAAAGAAATTCCAACAAAACTATTACAGTACATGTATTTGCAAGTAACCTAAAAACAATAGCACAAAATTAGAGCTAAACACATCAGAGAGAGTGACTAATTAGAGCTAATTGAAAATCACCAAATACCAATGCTTCTGCACCCCTAATTTGCTAGTATCCAATTCACTCTGAGTGCCAGATTCAAAATTCAACAAGTTTAACATTTACTACAAACAAAAACAAGTATCATTCTTGCAAGTTGCATCTAACAAACAAATCCCCTAAATCTCTGTAAAGAATACTAATGAGTAATGATACAAATATGAAACAAACAACATAAAAAATCTAAGTAAAAAAACCCTTTTTTTTCTTTTTGTGGAAAGATTGAGCAAATATATTGAAAATGTATAGCTGGAATGCTGCTGGATTGAAAGAGGCAATATTACGAACACCTTATGTGCCTGAATACGTTATTCTCTTGTAAAAAGTACTAATACTAAAAGATTCACATAGTCCCAGTACAAGAAGAATCACGTAAATAAAACATCAACAAATTAGATTAGGAATAGTCAATCATTCATCAAAATAACAAGATATTCAGTCAAAGAAAATTAACCTACGTTTTAATGGAGTGATTCACGTACCATCTAGGATTCAGCTTGCAGTATGAGAAAAATTGAGAGAGTAACAGCAGCAATCGCGAGAGGGAAAGTCCAGTGAAGATATTTCAGGATCAGGCGATGGCCGCTGGCTGCAGTGCAGAGTGCATACGGAGAAAAAGAAGAAAGAAAAGAAGAAAAGATAAGATTAAGCTAGGGTTTTATCATTTTATACCTAAAAGACACGTATAGATGGGACTCATGGGAGGGGACACACGTCATAAGCATAGGAATAGCGGGTTTGCGGGTCTAACCCGCGGGTTTGCGGTCCGGGACGGGTATACCCGTTTCTTCACAAGCCGGCATTTTCCCAACCCTAACCCGACTTGTTTAGAAACCAGCCAAACCGGGTGCGGGTTTTTACGGGACGGGCCGGGCGAACCCGCGGGTTTTGGGCTTGTTTGCCAGATCTAATATTTAATTCCCATCAATTATTCCATGTATATTTCTTACTGAACGCTTTTATTTTCTTCATGAAAAATAAATATCTCCATATATTTTTTTAATATCTTGTAAATGATGTCGATATAATGGGCTCCACATTTTCCACACTCCCATATCCAAATAACTGGACAAATGAAATAATTTTCCATCTTATTTATTTTGGGCCTAGCCCATTAAATTATAAATCACTTCATTTCCTCCATTTTACGAGCGGAATTCCACATTTTGGCCTGTTGAGCTTTATTTTCCAAAAACACCTACAAATACAGAAAATAGCAAAATAAGTACAAATTTGAGCACCAACAATATATAAAATTGAGACAAATTAGACACATAAATGTGTCTATCATTCAGCTAGATAGTTAGTTGTTATTCCAAGACCACCTGAAGAAGCTCCAATACAACCACCATTATCACTTCTTACCACAAAACCACAACCTGTTTTTCCAGGATTATCTTTTGAAGCTCCATCACAACAAATGAGCACTTGATTTCTAGCTGGTAATCTGAAGAAGCATTGTTTAACTGCAGTACTTTGACATTTGATCCCTGTAATGCCAAAAAATAAAAATACCTGCAGATCATACACATTTTCCCACATCTTCCCTTTAATTCTGGCACTACAGTCCTTACTGAAGCTAACAATTCTCTGTTTGAATCTTGCAGTATCATATTTTTCACCATCATAAATAATTTTGTTTCTAGTCAACCAAAGTTCCACCATTACATTAAATGCACTAATGAACCATATCTCCTTAATAGTTGTACTCTTCATTTTGGAAAAACTGAGAACCTCCTCAAAAGTTGTAGGATTCAGGAATTTAAAAACACCACCTAACCAATATCATATATTTTCACTAAAATCACAATGCTATAAAATGTGGCCCATTGTGTCCTGATTATTTCCACGCAGATAACATTTAGATACAGTTGAAAAATATTTTTTTCTTACTGATTATTCAGTTGCACAGGCTCATCTCGGGATTTTCCATAGATTAGCAGAAGTATAAGGATGAATGCAAGAGTTCCATACCTTATTATCCCAAGAAACTACTGGATATTTTGTTTTCACCAATTGAACAGAGTTAGCCACTGTAAATTTTCCAGTAAGATCTCTAGTCCATATCCTCTTATCTTGACCTGCACCTATTGCTGGGAGATCTGTAACTTCAACATATTTAACCATACATTCTGGGATATGCCATTTTACATCTTGAATTAAGTGCTCCGCTTTCATATCAATATTCTGCTGGACAAAAACATCTTCAGTGTATCTGTCAATTAATGCATAGTCCTGTATCCACTTATCCTTCCACACTGATATATTCTTGCCATCACCAACCAGCCATCTACTAGCATTGAAATCAGACATTACCCATTTTATTCCAGGTAAAATAGATGATTGTTTGTAAGTTTTACTCCATTCCCCATTGTGATTTTTATACCTTGCTCTCATGAAGGAAGTCCATTCCTCATCTTCAGTTTCTATCTTCCATAGTAGTTTCAATAAGAGAGATTTATTCATAACCTCAAATCTTCTTAGTCCAAGACCACCTTCATTCACAGGAGTATTGACAACATCCCATTTAACTGTAATCAGTTTCTTAACTGCAAGGTCACCATACCACAAGAAATTTAAAATTATCCTTTCACACTCCCTAATTACAATTTTTGGTCATTTGTATACTGACATAATGTATATAGGCATACTACTTAAAACAAAGTTAACAAGAGTCAGTCTTGCTGAAAATGCAAGGAGCTTACCCATCCACCCAGCTAGCATTTTTTGCATCATTTCCACAATCCCCCAAACTTGTAATGTGTTCACCCTTATGGGATTTAGGATGACACCCAAATATTTATCAAGTAATTCTGATAGAGCCATCTGCACTGATTCTGTAATCTGTTTTCTTCTTGTATCTGGCACCCCCCCCCCCCCCCCCAACAAAGCATTTGCTTTTTCTTTGGTTAACTACTTGACCGGAAGCTTATTGATAACTCACTAATAGGTTCATAAGATTAGCTAATGATCTTTTGTTATTATTGCAGAAAATGAAAATATCATGTGCAAACATTAAGTGAGTTGGTTGACATTCACCTCTACTTACCATTGCTTTTATGCTTCCATTCCTCACCATATTAGTAATGTTTCTACTTAAGACTTCTTCAACAAGAATGAAAAGTATTGGAGACAATGGATCCCCTTGTCTCAGTCCCCTTCCAACACCAAAGAAACCATTAGGACCACCATTAATGAGCACTGATATCTTTGTTGATTCAAAAATATTTCTCAACCAGTTAATGCCAACTTCAGAAAAGCCAAACCTTCTTAGTACTTCAAAAAGAAAGTCCCAACTTAGAGAGTCATATGCTTGGGTAATATCCAGTTTACGACCCACATTGCCACCTCTTCTTTTAATATTCAATTCATTTACCAGTTCAGAAGCAAGCACAATTTTCTCATGTATATTTCTCCCCTTTATGGATGCACCTTGCTGCATTGAGATCATCCTCCCAAGCACTGTACTAATTCTTGAAGTTATGATTCTTGTGATGATCTTGAAATTAAAATTTGCTAATCCAAATGGTCTAAAGTGATATGCTTTTTTTGCACCTTGAATTTTAGGGAGTAAAAATAAGAAGTTAGAATTCCAACCTTTTGGTATAAATCTGCAACTCCAGCAATATTGTATTGCATTTATTAATTCATCTCCTATGACTTCCCATGCATATTTATAAAAACATCCTGGAAATCCATCAGGACCAGGAGCACTATTAACATCCATTGCAAAAACAGCTTCCTTAATTTCATCTGCTGAAGGAATAACATCCAAGAAAACATTATCCTCCTTATTCATCACCTTAGGAATAACTTCAAAAATATTTTCTGCAAAATCTACTCTTCTTGCTTCAAATTTATTTTCATAATGTGCAACAAGAACATATGCAATTTGCTTTTGATCAGTTACTAATTTTCCATCAGCATTTTCCAATTCAGAAATGTTATTTTGAGTTTTCCTAATTCTCATACAAGTATGGAAGAAAGCAGTATTTGCACCTCCTTCTTTCACCCATTTAACTCTTGACTTAGCTCTCATCAACTCATTATATTGCTTTGAAGCAATTTCTTGTTTCCCGTTGCAGTCACCAACCTATTTAAAAGATCAATGTTTTCAGGATTTGCATCAGATAATAGAGTTGAAGATAAAACCTCCTCTTCAGCTTGCTTTACTTTAACTCTCAAGTCACCAAACACCTCCCAATTCCAGATTTTAAGAATTTGTTTCAGTCTTTTTAGTTTGCTAAGAAATACAAATACAGGATTTCCATAACATTCCTCAGCCCATGACTCAGCTATTACATTTAGAAAATTAGGATGAGTAGTCCAAACAGACTGATATCTGAAAGGAATATTTCTTGGTTTTTCTAAATTTGTAACACCACCCAATAATGCACCATGATCAGAATTTCCTCTAACTCCAACCTTATAGTACCAACCTTCATGTAACTCTAACCATTTTGCATTGTAGAAAGCCTTATCAAGATCACAAAGAATTATCTTTTTACCAGCTGTGTTATTGCACCAAGAAAATTTGATGCCTGATCTTGAAGCTTGAATAAGTCTGCATGAATCAAGACAATTTCTAAAATCATTCATGCCACCAGTAAAGGTATTCTACCTCCAACCTTTTCTTCAGAACTCAACACCGCATTAAAGTCTCCAATTGCCATACATGGTAAAATCATGTCACTAATTTCCACCAATTCCTCCCACAATTCCCTCATATCAATAGTAACACATGCAGCATGAATTCCAGTGACTAACACTTCACCTACTTGTACAGTAATAGCTTGATTGGTGGAAGAAACTACAGTTGGTCTAGGCAAAGAAGCATGCCAAAATAAGAAAATATTACCTTTAGAATGTTCACTAGAATTATGAATGATCATCTGACACATCCCAGGAAGTTTTAAATCCCTATCAACTTTATTAGATACCCTTATTTTTGGCTCAGTAACCTATAACAATGAAGGATTAAAATTATTAACTAAACTTCTTAGTTTGTCTTTGGCTTGAATCCTCTTCAAACCTCTGACATTCCAAAATGCTACTCTCATTGAGTTTGATTAGTATGAGAAGTATTAGAACTTCCCACTCCTGTAATTGACTTAAGTGAAGTATGAGCTTGTTTTCTTGTTACCACATTAGGAACACCTCTAGTGATTTTTCCTTTAGAAGGTTTACTAATCACTTTTGAAAAAAATTGATCTTGTTTTTCAGCTACCTCTACCAATGTTTGAAACTTACTTGAAGATGCAAAGCTTTTAGCAGAAGAAGTATTAAAATTAATGTTTCTAAGTTTATTACATGATACTTCCTTCCATCCTTCCAAATTTGCTCCACAAGAATTAATAGTTGTTAATACATGAGCAGATAAAACTTCAGATGATGTGTTGTTAGTGTGTCCAGGGTTAACCAAAGGAACCAATTCTGAAACGCCACTAATGCCACAATTGCCAAATTATCCTATTGTAAAACAAATTATCTTTTATATCAAATAATCCTTGGATGGGATTCCATGGAATGTAATGTTGTTGTGTGTTGTTAGCATATTCATTTTGGGACAACCCAAAATGTATATTGCATATTTTTCATATAGAACGATTCCTATTGTAAAACCAATTATCTTTTATATCAAATAATCCTTGTTGATCTATGTATGAGTTACAAGTGTAGATTTAGATGTCGAAAGCCATGGTATGTAACAAGTTGATGTTGTCGTACATTCAATTATACTAAGTTAATTATTATATGGAAATTTAAATTACGGAACTAGTTATAATTGTTAGGGTTTTGTTTCATAGAGAAAGTTCTGGAATATTTCGGAACGGGTCAAAAATATTAGTTGGGGAGTTTCATAAGTTATGTAGTTTCCTATTTTGAGTCAAGTTGCCTAATTCAGGTAGAAACTAGTCTAGGAAATTCTTTGGGGTCAAGTTTGTGTAACCTATAAAAGGACCCTTAGGGTGAGAATTTAGGTATCTTCTTCTTAGAGAGTTACAAACGTCTGTTTGTGAGAGAAGAGAAGGGCTGCTAGGGTCTTATTATGGGATAGCTTTAAGAGACTAATTCTTATGAGGTAAACACCTTTGTAAGAGGTTTTCCAAAGAATTATGAATCTTTTATTTGTCGAAACATTTATGTTCTCCATATTTTTGTTTGATTGTTAGAACATCTTACTCGAGATGAACCTATTGTAGTGTTTTTATCTAAAGAAACACCATATTAAATTCTACAATTGGTGTGGTGAGCGCGGATAGTCGAGAAGGAGTTATTACGATGGAGGGATATGGTGAATTGAAGTCTTATTGATCGTATGGAAAGGTTTGATGAGAATTCTGATTTCACTATCTGGCAGATGAATATGAAAGATTATCTTGTCATGCTAGATTTGGATGATGCCCTAAAAGGTCCAGTGACGAAGAAACAAAAGAATAGGTATTGATATAAAAGAAAAATTGTGTACGTCAAAGTGAAGAAGTAAAAAGACAACAACTGGTCTTTTCACGTCACAAAAGGTGGTGATTGTTAGGGTTTTGTTCCGTAAAAAAAGTTCTGGAATCTTCCGGAACGGGTCAGAAACTTGGGGTGTGTAGTTTCCTAGTTTGAGTCGAGTTACCTAATTCAGGTAGAAAATAGTTTTGGAATTTCTTTGGGGACAAGTTCGTGTAACCTATAAAAGGACCCTTAGGGTGAGAGTTATAGGTATCTTCTTCTTAGACAGTTACAAGGTATGTTTGTGAGAGAAGAGAACGGATACTAGGGTTGTTATTGCGGGAAAGCTTTGAGTGGCTAGTTCTTGTGAGGTAAACACTTTTGTAAGAGGTTTTCCAAAAAAATTAGTGAATCTTTTATTTGTCGAATCGTTTCTTGTTGTTTCTTTGTTCTATATATTGTTAGAATATCTTAATCGAGACGAACCTATGGTAGTGCTTCTATCTTAAGAGAAAACTCTGTTAGATTCTACAAATAATGAGTTATGTAATCCAGGTCTTCTTGGACCTTGTCTTATTGTTTGCATTCTACTCAAATATTTAGTTTTGCTCAGTTTTCCTCAAGACTTTTTGTACGAGGAAATCGAATAATGTAATGCCAAACTATTATGTTGTTAATTATTTTCTAGAATAAGTTTACTTGGCTTAAGCCATATTTCCCATGGATATAAAGTTTTGCTCAATGTCTAACATGTAAATTAACCAATTGTTTTGCCCATTGTTACAAGTTGTGCTGCAAATTATGGGGATCCAACAACAATACCAAAATCATGCCAACAAAAATCTAGTCCCACATGTTGAGAGGCCTAACGCATCTCAAACCCAGATCTTGCTGGAATCGAAATCCCCATGATGGAGTTTAGGTTGCACAACTTTCTAGTAGAAGGAGGAAAACTGTTGGTATAGGTTAAGTTGTGTGAGACAAAAGAGAGAAATATTGTCATGCATGGAGTTCAATTCTATGCAAATTAGAGGAAGATATGCCTTGAATCCATTGAGGATGGTAAATTTCTTTACCTTTTTTAAGAAGATATCATAATTTTCCTAAATAAATTGCGTTTAACAAGGCATGTACCACAACTTGTTTCTTATAATTTCTTGTTGTATCTATCTTGATAATCCTAGATCATAATCATGTTAAAAATATTGAGGGAGATAACCAAACTAACCGCACCACTTGTTGGGAAAATCCAACAAGAACTAACCCACAAGAAACTAGATCTTTGGATCGACGTAGAATGAAAGATAAACGATGCAAACACACATTAGAAGCAATATTTAAAGCACGCAAGACTTAACGTGGTTCGTCAATATGCCTACATCCACCAAAACGGTTACAAATTCTTCATTATTATGGAACCACTAAATATAGGATTACACACTTAACGATCGACGAATCAATCAACAAACTAAAATCCGACATTGTGTTGATCATAAAACCTAAAATAACTCTCTTGGACAAAACGCTCCATAAACCCAAATAATGTCTAACCAAACAAGATAATACTTATCTCACATAACGAGATGATCTCCTTCTAAACGATGTCACTTCCAACACCGACAATGTCCTTTTCACCATCAACGAACAAGGCGATCTTATCTTCACTAAACGATGTCTTCCACGTCTTCATAAAACCATAAAGATGTACTCTTTCAACACCAACGGCGTATCTTACAACACCCAAGAATTTTCTCTCTCTTCCATAAACTCCACCCCAAGAGGTGGGATGGAATCCTTAGAAACCTTAGAGAACTACATTGTGTATTCTCTAATTCTCTAGAAAACCTCTAAAATTTCATGTCTAAGAATCACCATATAAACCTCCTTATATAGTATTCGTAACTTGATTCCCAAGTATTACTCTCATTAGAAAAGGAAACCCAAACCAACTAGGAAACCTAATGCTATTTAGGTAACCTATCTAAATATGGAAATCAACCTAAACTATGAAACTTATGTTTCTCTACACTAGAGATTTCTAATGTGTTCCGGAACTTTCCGGAATCTTCTCTTAAACACCGACAATTATCAATAAAAAAAGTGAAAGAACATGATAAAATTGTACACTTCAAGCACTAACTACACATACTCTTAGAGAAAATAAAATGAAGAAAGACAAAGTGTTAGAGCACTGCTCGGTCAAACTCGCATGCATTGCTATCTCAAGCATGTTTGTCAATGTTAGTGACCAAAACTATAAGTCTTGATTTCTAGTCTCTTATAGCTAAGTCTCGGACTAGGATAATAAGTGTAGTTGAGCTCAAGGACTTCATGGCGATTCATCATACAAGTAGAAGATCTACTCAAGGAACCGGTGGAACTTCTTGATAAAAAGGTATGTGGAGACTTGAACTTATCTGTCACTCAAAAGTCTATCTATTCTATCTCTTACTCTTTAAGACAAAAATCGTATGCTATATATATAGACTAGATCATACAAATTTGATATTTCGATCCGAGTATACCTCGCCTATCTATATCTCGAAATATGTGTTGGTAAGATTTTCGCTTCGACCAAGTTTATCTTTACCTAGTGACGAAAGTCATGAATATTTCAATCACTTTGAAAATTGCTTTGATGAGAAATAGTGTAACAACTACATAACGTCCTTTAAGAACGTTTCAATGATTGGAATGAGAGTTTAGATTACATAAACAATGGATTCCTTGAACCGAAGTTTTCGAACATTTTTGATCAAGAGAACCGGAAGAATAGCAAGTGCCAAGTCCGCGAACTCAGTCCGCGAACTGCCGAAGTTCTCAAAACCGAGAATTTCTGCTGGAGTTGACAAACTGCTTGCGTGAGCCAAGTCCGCGAACCAGCATATTTCTCGAACCCGAGAATTTCTGCTGGAGTTTATAAACTCTATCCGGTGTCTTAAGTCCGCGAACCTAGTCTGCGAACTTGAGAAGGTTATATATCTAAAGATGATTTCTGAACTTAATCTTAAAAGACTAAGTAATGCATTTGCAAACCGTGGCTATTAAAGTTCATGAACCGATTCGAGTGAATCAAATCATCTTTGTTTCAATTGTGTCTCGTGTAGTTACATAAGATTTCCTTACAATTGAACAACTCTCTTAACTAGTTCATTTGAGTCAATTGAACTAGTTATGGTGAAGAAGAACATGGTTGGTATGAAACGCTCATATGGTTAGGCTCTTTGGGTAGACTATTGTTGAACCAACAATGTACACGTTTGGGTGCGGTTAACAAACCTAGAAGCGTACAGTCATTTGTGTATGACAAGCTAAGTTTTCGATCTAACGGTTGAGAAATATTAGCTTGAATCTAAATTAGGTTTCATCTAACGGTGAACATTGGTTGCTTTGTAACTAAGGCAAAACCCTGATTTGAAAGGCTATATAAGGGGACATCTAGTATTGTGCAAAACTAATCCCAAATACCTTACATGTGATACTAGTTTGTGTACTAGAGTCGTTTCTCCTTTAACCTTAGGTTTTCTTCTTCTAAAACCAGGTTAACGACTTAAAGACTTCATTGGGATTGTGAAGCCAGACCGATACTACTTTTATTGTAGTTGTGTGATATGATCTTGCATCTTCTATCATAATAGTACAATCATATTGATTGGCTAAAGATCGTGAGAGTTCTCCCATAAGCAAGATATAAAAAGTAATCACAAACACCTTCGTCTCATTGTTTCTGATTCCACAACATCTTGTTTCGCTACCATGCGATTAAGATTGTTGTGAGGTGATTGATTAATCTAGGCTATTCTTCGGGAATATAAGACCGGATTATCAATTGGTTCCTATTCACCTTGATTATTATCAAAAGACGGAACAAAAACTTTTAGGGTTTTTCTGTGGGAGACAAATTGATCCTTTAATAGACTTGTCTGTGTGAGACAGATTTGTTTATTGTTAAAGCATGCGATTTTGGGTCGTAACAACTCATAGTTGTGGTGAGAGCATCTAAGGGAATCAAGTGCGCAGTATCCTACTGGGATCAGAGGCGTAGGGAGTAATACTGTACCTTGGATCAGTGGGAGACTGATTGAGGTTCAACTATAGTCGAGTCCGAAGTTAGCTTGGAGTAGGCTAGTGTCTGTAGCGGCTTAATACATTGTGTATTCAATCTGGACTAGGTTTCGGGATTTTTCTACATTTGCGGTTTCTTCGTTAACAAAATTTCTGGTGTCTGTGTTATTTCTATTTCCGTATTATATTTGTTTATATGATTGAAATAATACAGGTTGTGCGTTTGAATCAATCAATTGGAAATCCGACCTTTGGTTGTTGATTGATATTGATTGATCCTTGGACATTGGTCTTTGGTACCGTCCAAGTTATTCCTTGTGTTTTATTAGAACTCGCAGGATCTGCTTAAGTAAATCAAATCAAGAGAGAGATATAAACTCGTTGATATACTTTTAATTGATTGAGTCTTGTTGATTCTCTTGAAAGTATATTCGAGTTTGTCCATACAGATTGCTAAGCAAAATATTGGGTGGTGTTGTTAGACCCCCGCTTTTTCACAAAGGCCCTGTTTAGTAAAATTTATGATTATAGAAAATCATAAATTGATAAATGATTTTGATATAATCATCTATAAATAAATTTCACACGCACTTTTTTTTTCAAATTTTTTTCTTCAAATAATTGATTAACTTAGGAAAATATTTTTCAATATCCTGTAAATTAATAAACTCCACCTATTATCACCTAGGATATTTTTTTAGTCCATTATTATTTTTTTGTCTCTCTCATAATAGTTTAGATAAAATAAGAAAAAAATCCAATTCGATTTTGTTTAAAAAATATTTGATTATGATTTCTAAAAAAAAAAAACTTTTTCTATTTATGAAAAATAGTGAGTTTTTTCAATTAGAATTAAAATAACTAGTTATTACAAATTTTAACAATCACCCATATAATGGATTATGGCTGACATAACTGGTTATAAGCTCATAATTAATTATATTAATTATTACCAAACAACCCCAGCGGACATGTGGAACAATAGGATCTACCTAGAACAAAAATAAATGTGGTATGGGAATCGCAAGTAGCACAGTATAAGAATAATGAAACATGCAACGCTAACTGCCATCTTGTAAAGGTTTCTCAGCATACCGATCAGGGAACTTCCACCTATGATACACGCGGAAGTTCAAAACAAAGTGTAAAACATATATCAATAAAGACAAAAGAAATCAACAGAGAACGAGAGATATAAGAAATCAATAGAGAACGAGATATATAAGAAATATTATCTCTCATGTTATAACAGTTATGTTAGAGCAATCTCAAAAAAAAAAGTCGGATCCTTTTTACAATAATGTTGCTGACTCCAACATTCTGATAGATAAGGGAAATATTGGTGCATTACGCATGCGAACTAGAACCTATACTTATCTTCATGAGGAGAATACTGAGAAAAAATCAATATGCCTACTTATGATTGATTTTCCAGGATATTTTACTAGAGACAAATGGATCTATTCATGGAGGAACCATGAGTCGCAGATATGATAAAGAAGGGATTAGTGAATTTATTCAACTGGGCTACTGAAGTGTACCAAGGAAGAATAGGCTTTGAAAGCGACAATATATACTTCCTCAACGGAATCAAGTCAAATCATGAAAGAAAAATGAGAACTAGATTCTCTCTTAACAACCACGACAGTTTGCAAAGAGAGACCCTTGAAAACATGAAAGATATTACAGCCTCGGAACTAAAATCTAACATTTATTCCGGAAAGTATAAACATATTTCATACTAAGTGCGGCACCAAATCTAGAATAGGGAGTTGTTTAGATTTTTCATATGGACTATGTTTAAGCAATTCGAGCAATTGATTCATTTAATGTGTGTAACTTCTTTCTTTGAATAAAGGCCACCTAAGCTCAATGCATCAACTTTATGCACCAACTACAGATACTTTTAGAGAAACTGAAATGAAAAGAGACAAAGAAAATGTGCAACAATAGTAGAATCAACCTAAATAAAGGTAAATATAAAGTAGAATTTAAGAACAAGATAATAAAAGGAAAAATCCAATTGAATTAAAACATAAACTGTGAAACCATCACATACTGAGACCATTCCTTCATTCACCATCACATTAAAACATCCATAAAGGCTAAACCACAAAAATTATTCTTCTAAAATAACCTGAACACCAAACAACATCCTATTCGGATCCTTCATTTTCCTTTTCCTTCCCTTTCTCCAACACTTGTTTCACCAAATCATGATTTGTGATTTTTTCACAAATATTTGAAAGCTTATCAAATGTTTTCTTCTGGGAAGCTACATATTTTTGAAATTGTGTTAGCATAACACCTTAATTTATAGATTCTGGAGTTTGAGGGTTTTCAAATCTTTTAACAACACCGGTAGATGGACTGAGAAGAGGAAGAAAAACTCACACGTGGGTTTGGGTTTATAATAGTTGAGGGTTGCTCTGAGGCTCTCCTTAGGGCACCCATGCCTTGAGTTACAAATAACGAATTAATACAATGGTTGCGAGTGAATGCGTTAGCCTGGATAAGACCACACAAGTGTCTCCCCCCTCTGATAAAATAAGGATGATAGTAGATAACATCATTTTCTTCGGTATAAGTCTCATACTTGTGAAAACCCTGAAAAAACTAACCTTGCAACAAGTTAAATCAAACACATTAAAAAAATGAAAAAATGGCAATAAAAAATAAAAGTAAAAACACCACAACAAGAGTTTCATGAAAAAGATATATCAACAAAGACAAAAGAAATCAACGTAGAACGAGAGGCATAAGAAATCAACAAATAACGAGAGATGAAGGAATCTTATCTCTTAGTATATAAATAGTTATGTTAGAGCAAGCTACAAAAAAAAACATATTTTGTCGGACCCTTTTTACAATGGTACTGCTGACTCCAACATTCTGATAAATAAGGGAAGTACTAGTACCGGTGCATTACGCATGAGAACTAGAATATTTATTTATATATGTTCATGAGGAGAATACTGACAACAAAGCAATATGCCTACTTATGATTGATTTTGCAGGATATTGTACCGGAGCCAAATGCATTTACGGAGGAACCATGAATCGTATAAATCTGATAAAGAAGGAATTAGTAGAGGTCTTCAACCGGGCTATTAAAATGTACCAAGGAACAATAGACTTTTAAAGAAACAATATAGATTTCCTCAACGAAATTAAATCATATTATGAAATAAAAATGATAACTAGATTCTCTCTTAGCTACTACGACGGTATGCGAAGAGAGACCCTTGAAAACATGAAAGATATTACACCTCAAAACTAAAACCTGACACTAATTCCGGAAAATATAAGCATATTTCATAATAAATGCGACACCAAAACTGGAATCAGGAGCTGTTAGAATTTTCACATGGACTATGTTCAAGTAATTCAAGCAATTGATCAATTTAATGTGTGTAACTGCCTTCATTGACTAGAGGCCACCTAGGATTAGTGCATCAACTTGATGCACCAACTAAGAATACTTTTAGAAAAACTAAAATGAAGAAAGACGAAGAAAATTTGCAACATTATTAGGATCAATCTAGAGAAATGATTATATAAAGTAGAATAAAAGAACAAGATAATAAAAGGAAAAATATAGTTAAATTAAAACATAATCTATGAAACCATTATAAGTTGAGACCATTCCTCCATTCACTATCACATTAAAACATCCATAAAGGTTAAACGACAAAAATTCTTCCACAAAAATAACCTCAACATCAAACAATAATCTGCTTGGATCTTTCATTCTTCTTCTCAATCTCCAACATTTATTTTACCAAATCTTGGTTTATAATTTTTTCAAAAAGATTTGAAAGTTTATATACTTCCTTCTTCTGAGTAGCTACAGATTTTAAAATTATGCTGATAACACCTAACTCTATAGCTTCTAGAGTTTGGGGGTTTTCAAATCTTCTAACATCACTGGTATATGGACAAGTAGAGGAAGCAAAACTCATATGTGTCTTTGGGTTAACATTGGAGCGTTGCTTTGGGGATCTCCTTAGGGCACCCATGCCTTGAGTTACAGAGAAGGGATTCATACCGTGGGTTTGAGCGAATGCCTTAATCTGGATAAGACCACACAAGAGTCTCCTCCCACTGATGAAATAAGGATGATAATAGACAACAACATTTACCACGGTATAAGTCTCATACTTGTGATAACCCTGAAAAAACAAAAACATATAAAAACAAGATAAATCAAACACATTAAATAAAAGTAGCAACAAAAAAATCAAAACAGCGCAACAATAACTTTTTGAAAAACTTATGCATATATTGTATGTACATACTCAAAAGGAAGGTTGGGAAGTTGAGGCTATGAGAGGGCTTTTCTTTGATGGATATACATGCAAGAAAAGACGAAAAAGTAAATCCTTTAGTTATTGAGCGATATGTGGGTATACTTGGTCAGTTTGCATCAAACTTTTGGTTTACATGTTTACTTATGAAATTAACCCTTGTCATTCAGTGTATACTAAAGAAGGAAGTAAAGGCCGCTAAATCAAAGAGAAAGGGCCTAACCGTTATAGGATTGGTATTCACTTTGGACTTCTAGAATGATGAAATTGTCAAAGACTTTGGCCCTGACAAATGCATAACTAGTTTGTTGGGTTATTTATCATACATCTCGTAAAAACAAGCTTTAAAAGCAAGTATTGCTACCACATCCATGGATGAAAACACAAACTCAACGTATAATGCACCAAAAAATGTCCATATAAACGAGAAATTATTGCAAAAACATCGAAATGTGAGATTTCAATGAAAGGTTTTGTTTTCAGTTATACCGTATGCCTATAATATTAACCAACTAAGAGAGTCCAATAGTTGGTTATGATTCCATGAAGACTTGTTATAGCATATTAATTTCATTTAGTTAATGTAATAACTAATTGTGTTGTTAGGCATATATTATTGTTGTGTGTTGGGAGCATAGTTATTTTGGGACAACGCAAATGCATATCGCGTATTTTTCATATTGAAGGATTCATATTTATCCTATCGTGAAATAAATTATATTTATATTAAATGATCTTTGTTGATCTATGTATGCGTTACAAGTGTAGATTTAGATGTGGAAAGCCAAGGTATGTGGCAAATTGATGTTGTCTTATATCCAATTATACTAAGTTAATTATCATATGGAAAGTTGAATTATGGGACTAGTTATAATGAGTTATGTTGTAGTTGCAGGAAATCCTACACTACACCCCTCGTATGATTTTATTATTAATCAACTCATTTTAGGTTTAAACTCTTTATTTTATTGAACAATCTTTGAATATTCTTACAAGAAAAGATAAAGAAATCAAGAATGATCTCTGTTCTAGACTTTGTCTCTCCTATTTACTTGTTTCTTACTCAAAAAAGATCCCACCTCTCTTTACAATTCGAACGTCTATTTATAAGTAAATACATAGTGGATGACAGCTAATATGTCCCTTATTTCCGGGTATGGCTTGCGACATTCTCGCAACCTTACAGATGTTAATTTCGTAAACTCTCTAATTTTCGCAGGATTATCATATCTTTCTCGTGATCTTAGCTGACGTCATTTATTTTATCATTTCTGAAATTGTTCTCCGACGCTGTTGTACTGTGTCACTGATAATTTCGCTGAAATATTGTCATTGCGAGATTCTGATCCTACATCTTGCTTCTTGTCATATCTTCTCTACAAAGTAGAGAATGATATGAGAAATGCCGCAGCTGTTCATCTTTTCATATTCTACATTTATCACACGTATTCTCTCTTCCATTTATTTCTTGACACGTCTTCTATAACCGCTGCTTTTCAACCGCTCGCGTCTTTTCGTCTTAATGATGTTTATTTCTTCGAGTAAAAAATCTCCTTTATATACTCTTCTTACCCCCTTTTTCCACTTTTCTATTTACTTTCTCTTCTATTTTTATTCTCTCGTCTCCGCAACTCTGTTATTCTTCTGGAAATTCTGCTGCTGTAATTTTTTCTTCCTTCAATCCTTTTACATTATATACATTCCCATACTTTATATTCAAACATGGATCCAAGTGGTCATAGATATGAGAAGAATTTACAAGATTTACAAAAAGATCTTGCTGATAAAGGTTTCATACTCTCCACCATACCTGGTGAGAATGCCAAATCAATTCTTTCTGTGAAGCTTTTCTCTGATCAATATTGTGATGATCAATCAATCATAATTTCGCTAGGTCAGATTCTCGCAGGTCTTCCTATTCCTCTTTATAACCCAGATCTTCCTTTATTTGATGAAATTCTCTCTCATTCTGGATTTTATCGAGCCATCTTCCAACTGAGTGGGGACTGCATCCGTCTGATGCTAGAGTTCGCTAATCGTGGTGCTGGTAGAGGATCTATGTACTCCAAAGAACTTAGGGATCCTAAATTCGCAAACCTAGAGATAGTTGCTGAGAAGTATACAGTAGCGAATTTCTTTGAGAACTATGAACTTATCTCCATGAAGAAAGAGAATACTCGCTGGGGTATTCGCTTAAAAAGGAAAGATAACATTGATTAAGCCAAAGTTCTTATGCAAGATATTGATTGGCATTCTGGTAAAAACACAACTCCTCGCCAATCCAAAGATGATAAATGGTGTTTTTTTCCTTTAATGCTAAAAGGACCCTACATTGATGGGTCAAATATTCTTCATGCGAATCTCGCTGCTTATCAACCTTGGGGTTTCTCTTGGACCGAGAAGGAGAAAGAGGTATGTTTCTCCCCTTTAACTCATTTTATATTTATTTATTGATTTTTACTATTATGTTCGCTAAATCTTGCGACATTCCGCAGATTCAAAAACTGAAGGATAGTTATAACAGGACGGGGAAATCTAGTACTATGTTAGCTCTTCGCTCATACATAGATGAGGTAAGAAATTTTCTCTTATGATTTTAAATAGTACTATTACTTCCATGCTTCCATTTCTTATTTCTATCTGTGTGTGAAGATTATTGCTGAAGTAGAAGAATCTGCTGATGTTGTGAAGATTGGTGATAAAGGGAAAGGTGTTCTTTGCAAGGAAAAATCAACTGGTCCTCATACAAAGAAAAGTAAAGTTCGTCTTCTTCCCCTTCAAATATTCCTCCTCATGAAAATTCTGAAAGTGATAAGGGTGATGAGGACAACGATGATATCGCTGCAAGTGAAGATTCTCCACCTGAATCTTCTATGGCTAAGTTATCCGGCCTCTTTTCTGATTCTCTACAAGGAATGGGAGATAGCCAATTCTAAGATACCTGCAAAGCTCTTGCTACCCTTTGCGATGTTCCTTTACTGGATGGTGATATCTCTCTTCGTGGAGTTTCTAGATCAGTGACTCCCGATTTTTTGCATTCTCTCAATAGTCTGGTATATTTTTATCCTTTTACTTCTTCATTGTTATAATTCAAAATTTCTTTTTATATTTATATTTTTTCGCAGGCTGGAAAAGCTTCTTTTGCTGTTGCCTCAGATCTAGAGAGAAGACGTGAAAATCTTGAAAAGAAGAATCTTCAATTTCGCAGAAAGAATGAAGAATTGGAAGCTGAAGTTAAAAGTATTCGCGAGAAAAATAGACAATTAGAAATTGACTCTTCCTCGTATAAGAACAAAATTTCTAGTCTTCAGCAAGCTAATAATCAGCTTTACGGTATGTTACTTTTTTCTTTTCTCTTTATTCATTCATCCTGTTGTTTTATATTATTTAAACGGTCATTTTTGCAGACATTTATGGTCTTTCTTATGAAGCTACCCTTCTTCGTTCATTTCCTAATGCCTTGGATAATGATACCCTTCTTGAGCGTCTTAACAATTCCTTAAAATTGCTTCTCAGATGATAGAATTTTTTCTCTTTCTTTAAATGAGCTTCGATCTAAATTTCGCCTCTTAGAAATTGATCATAGATCTAGTTTAGGCTTAGCCAA
The DNA here is from genome assembly GCF_003573695.1 of Papaver somniferum. Lineage (NCBI taxonomy): Eukaryota > Viridiplantae > Streptophyta > Magnoliopsida > Ranunculales > Papaveraceae > Papaver > Papaver somniferum. The sequence goes on along the minus strand of NW_020621603.1, from coordinate 17,359,727 downwards.
TCGATTTAAGCGTCTCCTTCTTAATTCTAAAGAGAAAACCAATGAGTTAAGAACCAAAATTAATGGTCTCATAGATGATAAGGATCGCATATCTGACCAAGGTGCCAAGGCTCTGGCGAGATTCCAAGAGGCTCTTCTTGAAGTTCAACTTGAACGAGATGAAGCTAACCGCAAGAATATCGAACTCTGCGAAAGGGAAAATCAAATTCGTTCTCGTCTTCTTATAAGTAGTGAGGATGAATTTGTTTGGGCTGCGAAAATCTTAGATGATGCTAGAAAAGACTTAGGTGTAAATGTTAGTCTCTAAGTTGAGCATACATCCTTGATTAGAGATATGATTTCTGACAGAGAAGGTTACTAACTGCTCTTCTTTACTAATCTTTTGCTTCTTATGAATTCTCATCAAGTTAATAATTGATTGTCTTTTGCTCGCAGATTCTGAAAATAGATATCGTGAAAAGATTGAGGAACTCGAAGCTGAAAAGGAGGAACTCGCAAAGAATCTTTCTTCTCGCAACGACAAGTATTCTAGATTAAAGAATCAAATCAAGATCACTGTTGCGAATTTTAAGAATGATGCTATGCATTTTCGCAATCAAACTATCCAAATGGTTTGTGATGATCATAATATCCCACATTCTGATTATCCTTGTCTTTTGGAAGAAATCCCACAGAATACTCCCAGTTTGATTATCTCTGATAGCGAAGCTGACGATGAAGAATCTGATAGTGATGGAAGTTCTGATGGTGATGAAGATTCTGACGCAGACGAAGAAGGGAATAAGTCTAATGAAGATAATGAAGGATTAACCAAGAAGTAGTTTCTTTCTTTCTTTGATTCTTTGTAATACTTGTACATTTATTTCTTCTTTCTGTATATTTGTGTTTCTTTCATTTTGACCTGCATTAATTAAAACAATTCTTCTTTGCAATACAGTTAATCAATATAATCATTAATTCTTGAATCTTTGAGTAAATCTATCATATGGAGAGCAAATAACATTTTCTAATTTCATACATTCCCATACTTGCCTCTGTTATTTGAATCCAAATGAGAGATTTCATAAAAAAATTCTTATTGTATAACTTCGCAATCTTGTGCGAAGTGTTTGTTTCTTTTCAAAATCTCATTCCTGTGTGGTCTTATTTTCCTTCCTAATTAAAGGTCTTATTATGCCACCTCTTGTCATTGCGACAAAATCGCAGGACGTCCTTGCACTTTCATGCAAAAACCCATTGATCTTGCCTTAACTTTTTCTTTTGTATTATGGCCTCTTCAGGAATGTTGCGACAATATGACAGGCCTAAATATTCTTGCGAAAATAAAGCCCCATGACATTGCCGTCTTGCGACGAAATCGCAGGACGTCTTCGCACTTTCATGCGAAAACCCATTGATCTCGTCTTATCTTTTCTTTTGTATTATTGCCTCTTCAGGATTGTTGCACAAATATGACAAGCCTTAATATCCTTGCGAATAAAAAGCCTCATGACATTTGCGTTAAGACACTTATCAGCTCCCTAATGGGTGCCGCCCTTATCTCCCCCTGGTTGCCCCTTCAAGGAGGCGTACTTCTACCATACAAGGTTAGCTCCTCCCATCCAGTCTTAACAACAACCAGTTGTTTTCGCAGCCTCTTATCCCTTTTACCTATAGGGCTTATGGTTACGAGACTGCACCCTAAGTGGGGTTTTCTTCAGGCCGAGTGCAGTATAAGCCAAGACTTGTCAAGAATGGCAAGGTACGCTTCAAACGCCCGCACTCTTGACTCAACCGTGTACCTCGGCGCCTTGATCAGATCTGCACTCCTTGGGAGAGTCCTTATTACCTTAGTCGCCCAACCTAAGTCATATGCTTAAGCTGAGAATCCAAGGTTGCCTCTCCCGGATGGGCTTTATTGACCCCAAATCTCCATGACTCAGGTTCCGGTGGGGTGTAGCCTTTCCCTGAGCATGCAACAGGTACCCCCTTATATGACGTACTTTAGGTCTTACATTTGCCTCTTGCGAAATTGTATTCGCGAACTAGGGTGTACGCCATAAAGGTTCGCCTCTTTCTCTTTTGTCATTCTTCTCTGATTATTTTCTGTAAAATTCATTATCTCTGCGAGAGTCTCGCAAATCATTATTGTATCTGAATTTCGCAATCTCAATTTTTTTTCAATCAAATGTATTTTTGAGAATTTTACTTATTGCGAGAATCGCAACAACTTAATCATTCATACATTTCTTGTTTTTATTACCTTTGCCATCCTCTGCTTCTTTATTATTTTCTGCTACTGCTTCCTTGGTAGTGGTATGTTCATCATTTTTATTCTGAGCTAGCATTAATTTCGCAACATCTCTTCTCCTTTCCTTTCGATTGTATCCACCATCAACCTCTCACTTCTTTGTACTTTGATTTTGTGTCGCCAGTTTTCCTTCTTGTTTGCTCTTCCTTCGCAAGATTCTATCTCAGTTTCGTAACATCTCTTTCCTTCACCCAATCTCCCTTTATGATTCCTACACCATTGGGGTGAGGGAATTTGATGCATGGTGGAAAGTTGAAGCTACACCTAGAATCCCATGTAGCCAAGGTCGACCAATTAACGCATTGTAGGGTGATTCTACATCAACGACACAGAATGAGATTTCAGAAGATATTCCCTTCAATGGAATTCGCATAGTAACCTCCCCTTTAGGCTTGTTAGCAGTACCATTAAAACCATATATCTTATATGTTGATGGTATAAGATCATCATCTCTTCCACCCATGGTTTTATAAGTATGATAAAATAAGATGTTCACAGAGCTTCCAGTATCGACTAGAATTCTATTGATTGCCCATGAATCTTCAGCTTCATCATCCTCATCTTCTTTCGGTTTTGGATTAATTTCTAATTTTATTACCAATGGATTGTCATGCACCTCTTCTCCTTCGGGAATTTCTTCTGCGTAAAAGAAATGATCTGTTTCTGCCATTCCTCTAGTGGCGAGATTTTCGCAATATTCATAATTTCTCTTCCATCATTATCTCTTTCGAACACTCTACTCAAAACATTATCATGAAAATCTTCAATTATCTTATATGAATGTACGATAGAGTGACAGAATAGATTTTTTGCTTTTGCACCAACTTCTATGAAGAATGTTTCTTTATTTTTCATCGTATTCACTTTGTGATGTTCTGGTGGTGGTGGTAACAGTTGCGATTGCGGATGCCCTACCAGAAAGTCGTTTAGTTTTCCTTGATCTATCATTATCAAAATAATTCTTTTTACATTTCTGCAATCATTTGTGGTATGTCCATGAAAATGATGGTAAGAACAATATTCATGACTCCTGTGGCTCGGAGGTGGTTCCGTTCCCATGTTCCACGGTGTTTGTATATTTTCCATCAAAATTATAGCTTCCCATATCTTCTCCACACTTTCATTTAGAGGTGGAATCTTGATTTATTCCCATATTACCTTGTGACTTCCTTGTCCTTTATTATAGTTTTGTCTTTGACCTCCATAAGTTTCTTGCGGTTGATCAAGCCTTTGAATCTTGTTATTTCCTCCACAATTGTAGAAATTTATTTTTCTTTCATACTCTTCTTGATCTCGGCTCCCCATAGCTACCAATTTCTGCTGATTGTTACTTGTCACTTTCTCTTGTTGTACTTGCGAAGTATTCGCCACTGTGTTTATTAGCTTGGGTAATAAGCTTGCATTCGCTGTTTGTAAGCTGGTGTTCAGAACTGGATATGATTCCATTTCATTTTGCTTTTCCTCTAGAGCAATGTATTCTTCTTGAAGTTCTCGCAATTCAGTCATTGTAATCTTATTCTTGACTCTGAAAATTTGGACATACAATAGGTTTGTTGCAAACACAACATTCATAAATGATAATATAAGATATCTCTCATCTACACGGCCAACCATTTCCCTACACATAGTTCTCCATCTTTTAGTCGAGTGTTTCACACTTTCGCCAATCCTTTGTTTTAATCCAAACACATCTTTTATACCAGGTCGTGAGGAATTATTACTTATATATGCCCCCAAGAATGTAGTCTGCAAATGATTGAAGGAGGTTATTGTATTCTTTGGTAAACCTTCAAACCATTTTAACGCTTCTCCTGTTAATCTGGATGCGAGATATTTGCACAATACCGCATCATGATTTTCCCATTATAACATGCACCTCACATAGGCTTTAATGTGCCGAATTGCACAAGTTGTTCCATCAAAAATGCTGGTTAATGCGGGCAAATTGCATTTCGGTGGTATTCCTCCTAATTGTACTTCCCTTGTAAATGGAGTTTTCGCAGCTTCTTCTATTGCTTCATCCAATTGTCTTCTACCTACTTCTCCTCTGTTATTTAGCATTCCTCTCATTTCTTCTAATTCTTTCAAGATTTGTTTATCTACGCCTGAATCTTGATCCATCGGTCTCTCTAATTTTGCTTCTCTTTTTCTGTGTTCACGTCTATCTTCTCTTGCGAAATTTTGCATCTCTTCTTCATTATTCTCATCTCGTCACTTCTGCGATTCTCTTCCTCGTCTCTATCATGAATTTGCAAATGATGATGTCTTTCATTTTTCCCTCCATAATTTTGTTCATTTCTTATCAATTCAATTCGCTGTCTTTCAGCCATTCTTTTTACTCTATCATACTCCTCATTGATATTATCGTTATTCCGGTTTTGCGTACGTCTTCTTTCTGGATTGTCATGATTGTTCTGGCGAATTGTCTCCTGAAGCTCTTGTTCTTCCATGTACGCTCTCAATCTCTCACGTTCGCAGATTAAACGTGGTTGTTCAGCATAATTTCTTTCAATTTCTTCTTTAATTGTCTGTTGATTTCTTTGAGTTTCTCTCACATGTAAAATTCTTCTTCCTTCCTCTTGATTTCCTTCGCCATCTTGGTTATTTTGTCCCTGATTTTTCTCGTTCTCTTGATTTCCTCCAATTTGCCTATCATCAAAAGTTTCATTTTGTGGAACGTAACGATCATCAATTCTTTCTCTATTTTCGCGATATTCTTCATTAGGATTTGATATTTCTTCTTGAATATTATTTCCATCATTGATTGTGGGTGAATTTCGCCTCATTTCTCTACTAGTCGATCTTGAATATGATTTTGTAATACTTCTCGATCTTCTATTCTGTAGTCTTATATTCTCCATCCTTAATTCATGATTTTTCCTTGTTAAATTTGCACGCTCTTCTGCTTCAGCTCTTCTTTCTTCATGTATTCTTCGTCTCAATGTTTCTAACGCTCCAATTTCCTCACCTCCATGAATTATTCCTTCATATGCTTCTTGATTTCTCTCTTCCTGTCTATAATTTCTGTTTTGTTGCTCTACTTCTATTTCTTCTGCTGAATTTGATCGCCAAGTGTGTATGCTCACCCTGTCATAATCTGTACTCCTCTCTTGAACTAGTGTTTGTTGAATTGGCGGTTGAATTTGATTTTCTCTATTATTTCTCATTCTAGTAAATTCTCCCATTTCACTTCTTTCTCTTCCGGCAATTCTTTTGCTTCTTCTAATAGTAGTCGTTTGTTCGGATGTATTTCTTCTTCTAGCCATTTCTTCAATGCCAACAGTATTGCAAGAAATTATTAAAAATTCTTAATCAATCACTTTAAATTTTCACAAATTTCAATATCAATCTTTAGCTTTTTCTAGAATAATCTTCAACTCGTCCCTGTTTCTAGTGTCATTATGTAGTTGCAGGAAATCCTACACTACACCCCTCGTATGATTTTATTATTAATCAACTCATTTTAGGTTTAAACTCTTTATTTTATTGAACAATCTTTGAATATTCTTACAAGAAAAGATAAAGAAATCAAGAATGATCTCTGTTCTAGACTTTCTCTCTCCTATTTACTTGTTTCTTACTCAAAAAAGATCCCTCCTCTCTTTACAATTCGAACGACTATTTATAAGGAAATACATAGTGGATGACAGCTAATCTGTCCCTTATTTTTGGGTATGGCTTGCGACATTCTCGCAACCATACAGATGTTAATTTTGCAAACTCTCTAATTTTCGCAGGATTATCATATCTTTCTCGTGATCTTAGCTGACGTCATTTATTTTATCATTTATGAAATTGTTCTGCGACGCTGTTGTACTGTGTCATTGATAATTTCGCTGAAACATTGTCATTGCGAGATTCTGGTCCTACATCTGTAACCCAAGTCTTTTTGGACCCTGTCTTATTGTTTGCATTCTACTCAAATATTTATTTTTGCTCAGTTTTCATCGAGACTTTTTGTACGAGGAAATCGAATAATACGCCAAATTATTGTGTTGTTTAATTATTTTCTAGAATAAGCTTACTTGGCTTAATCTATATTCCTCATAGATATAAGGTTTTGCTCAATGTTTAATATGTAAATTAACCAATTGTTTTGATCGCTGTTACAGGTTGTGCTGCAAGTTATGGGGAAACAACACCAATACTAAAATCATGCAAACAAAAATCTAGTACTAGATATTGAGAGGCCTAATCCATCCTCGGAGCAAGCTTTCTCGATTTCATCGTACGACTTCTTTTCGGATGCAAATTTTTCATTTTCATCTTTCAGCTTATCCAGAGCTTATGAATCTCAGTCTCCCACTTTGAAGTATCAACCTTAACACGCATGTTGATCTCTTTGTTAAGTTGAGAAATAACAAGGTCATGCTCTACGATAACCTTGTTGAGACATGTCGTAAGCCCAACGGACTTGAGATGGAAATACTGCATGAGCCGGTAATCGTACTCCATACCCTTGGAAACCTACAAAAGAAAGAATATATAAGTCGCAAATTGAAGAGCGTACATGCATATTATCTTGCAAAAGGAATTCCCTTGAGTCCTATTCTCGTCTCTTGCTTAAGAGTCAGATACGCATGGAGAATTTGTTTAGGAGCATAATATGATTTGATACTCTCATCGAGTCATTACATTTTGAACTCATTGTTATGATATTGTTACACCAAGTTAAGAAAGAGTTGGCTCAATTAGTGGGGTGATAAATATAATAAAAAGTTTGACTTTCATTGACTAATTAATAGGTCATAAACATAATTAATCAAAAGTGGTCCAATATATGGAGCAAGACTCAACAAAATGGAACAACTTTATGGTCTTTATTTTAGAAAAGAAATTTGTACACGAATCCAAATACATCAAGTAATAAGTATTATTATAACCAGAAAGACTATTGACATGAGAAATGTTGCTAATCATAAAAGTTATAACAGTTATGATATTTGTGCAATCTTCACAACTCTCAAGTCAGTGTTTAGGATGCACCCATCTAAACAACTAAGTAGCGGGGTGGGTGAGGATGAGACTCACTACTTGTATCCCATGGGGGGTGAGGATACTTCGAGTTTGTTTTTCTTGTAATAAGAGATTAGATTCTTACCTTTTGCATCATTTCCTTTAGTAGCTTCTTTAGAAGAAGTTATAATCCTAAATTTTTTCTTTAATGAAGGTTTTGACGATTTCTTATGCCTCATGAACCTGTTAAACTCAAACAATTGTCTTTCATAAGAAGTTTTACTCAAAGATGAAATCTCTCTAGATCTTTTGAAATTCATGTTTTTGGACATCAGTCTTTGGAGTCCTGTATCAGATTGAGTAGGTAAACTCTTTTTGTACTTGGGAATTGTACCATGAGAGTTGGTTGACTTATGAGATAGTTGAGGGGAGTAATATGAAATCTTCTTATCATAATTTCCTTGGATGACTGATCAACTGGGATCAATTGAAGATGCTGACAGACTAGTTACCTCCTAGATTGTAAAAGAGATCAATTTTTGGAGAACAAAACTGCGAAATATCAGAAGAGGTGTACTTAGGAATAATGCTTCGAAGAGCATTCCAAAATATGAATTAAAGAGGATATGGAATACTAATCAAAGGAGGATAGAGAAAATAAATAAAATAATAAATAAAAGGGGGCGTATGAGACCGGACCCGCCGTCTGGTCGGTCGTCATGATGCCGATGGCATGTCCGTCCCCCCACCCTTTTCACTTTTTTAATTAATTTTATTATTCCTTCCTTTATCAAGGACTTCCTCTTCAAAGCAAACTCCTTGATTTTCCATATCATATCAAATATTTCTCATGGACCATATAGTTTATGAAGCAAATGGTCCTGCTAACATTAGGTCTTTGCTCCTTATAATATATTAACATTAAGATATCATTAAATTAATATTTCCAAATATTAGTTTTTAGAGAAAAATCCTACTTGGTATTCAAAACAGAATTAAGTGATTCAGTCAATATCAAACTTTTATTTTACTTTTTGATGGGAAGATGAATTATATTAACTAGCAAATATAGTACAAAAGATTTACAATTTCGTTTCTATCGAAGACATTAGAGAAAATGCTAGATTGCTGAATTTTTTGTTGTAGTTTCGTAGACATATGTTGAAGACTTTTTATTCTTGCTTCCTTGGTAATTAGATCCGCTGCTGCATTGTATTTTCTATTTGTAAACTTTACCTTAGTTTGAGAAAGATCTTTTAATATTGTCTTGGCTTCTCGCACGACGTTTTCGGCTGTCCATGAGAGATCTGTGTTATCCTTGTTGATGTTGTCTGCCAAAACTTTATAATCAGTTACTATTGAAACGCTTGACAAGACGTTGTTTTAGCCAGATGACCGCTTTTTGTAAAGATATCGCTTCCGCATGAAAATCCGAAGTAGCTGTCTCTGATCCCGCTGATATGTGCATAAAAGTTTTGTGATCTACGGAGTAAACAATGTGAGCGTTTATGGGTGAAAATCGTTTTTGCCGATTTTGGTAATTCCGGTAAGTGAGTGAGAAATAGATCTAAACCCTAAACAAATGTACTGCACGAGATTACTTTAGATTCGAGAGATCAATCTGTACAACTCCGGCCTAAACCAAGAAATGGTCGTTCCGGATTTGCTTCGGTCACAAAGAGGATGAGAATGGATGGTTTAGGGAGGGAAGCGAAGAGAGTGTTGAGACCAGAACAGTTCTGGAAGAGTATTACTTTACTTGTATCAGAAGGTGAAAGCTTTTGGGAAAGCTAGCAAAGTTTCCTTTCTGAGTATTGTATTTCTCCTAACCAAAAACTTGTTGTCTTGGTGGAAATAGGTAAGACCTATTTATACAAGTCTAAGTGAAACGTACTCTGGCCTCATAAGAAAAAGAAACGGATGAGTTAAATGGGAAGAGGTGGTAACGCCTGGTATTGATGGAATTTGATGGAATTGATGTTCCATAATGAAAGAGCGTTTCACCATTACTTCCTGCATTTACTAACCTTTTTATTCTTAATACACTGTCTTGAAACGGGCATTTGTGTATGCCACACGCTGTAAACCGCCAAACCAAAACCCTAAAGAGAATCCCCCAGTTTGTGACATGTATTGATGTCTCGAGTGTTTTCGTGGAAAACGTGTAGCATGTCGCTGGTGTTTGATAAGTTGAGCTTGAGAGATGTGCCGGATCAGTGGCGACCTTCGACGGTCTAGATTTTGCATCTTAAGAGAAATAGTGACCTTTGATGTAGGCGCGGCATGCTAAAGTGCAAGGGTTTCACGGCATGTGCCAATGGCTTGTGAGGGATGCCTTGGCTGTAGCTTGCACATCAGGTGCAAGTGGTAATGCCAAAATGCAAGTGTTGCATGGCATGTACCAATGGCGCGCGTAGCGGCTTTGGCCCTAGGTTTGCACGGCTTGGCATGCTAGGTTGCAAGGGTCTCTTGCCATGTGTCAATGACGCATGTGGCAGCTTGGCACTAGGTTTGCACGGCTTGACATGCTAGGTTGCAAGCGTCGCTTGGCATGTGCCAATGGCGCATGTGGCGGCTTGGCCCTAGGTTTGCACGGTTTGGCATGCTAGGTCGCAAGCGTCACTTGGCATGTGCCAATGGCGCGTGTGGTAGCTTGGCCCTAGGTTTGCATGGCTTGGCATGCTAGGTCGCAAGCGCCGCTTGGTATGTGCCAATGGCGCATGTGGCTGCTTGGCCCTAGGCTTGCACAACTTCGCATGTTAGGTCGCAAGCGTCGCTTGGCATGTGCCAATGGCGCGTGTGGCCGCTAGGTCCTAGGCTTGCACGACTTGGAATTGCTAGGTCACAAACGTCGCTTGGCATGTTCCAATGGCGCGTGTGGCGGCTTGGCCCTAGGCTTGCACGGCTTGGAATCTAGGTCGCAAGCGTCGCTTGGCATGTGCCAATGGCGCGTGTGGCGGCTTGGCCCTAGGTTTGCACGGCTTGGCATGCTAGGTCGCAAGCGCCGCTTGGCATGTGCCAATGGCGCGTGTGGCGTCTTGGCCCTAGGTTTGCACGGCTTGGCATGCTAGGTCGCAAGCGCCGCTTGGCATGTGTCAATGGCGCGTGTGACGTCTTGGCCCTAGGTTTGCACGACTTGGCATGCTAAGTCGCAAGCGTCGCTTGGCATGTGCCAATGGCGCGTGTGGCAACTTGGACCTAGGTTTGCATGGCTTGGCATGCTAGGTCGCAAGTGTCGCTTGGCATGTGCCAATGGCGTGTGTGGCAGATTGGCCCTAGGTTTGCACGAATTGGCATGCTAGGTCGCAAGCGTCGCTTGGCATGTGCCAATGGCGCGTGTGTCACAATGATTGTGCGGCTTGGTTTTGGCATGGTTGTTATGATGCGCAGAGATTGTGCGGCTTGGTTTTGGCTTGGTTGCCATGATGCGCAGCGATTGTGCGGCTTTGGTTTTGGCATAGTTGCCATGATGCGCAACGATTGTGCGGCTTGGTTTTGGCATGGTTGCCATAATGCGCAGCGATTGTGCGGCTTAGGTATTGGCATAATTGCCATGATGCGCAACGATTGTGCGGGTTAGGGTTTTGTGTGTCGAAACCCTAGTTTAGCATTTGAAAAAAGATACCCTGGTAATTTTTTACATAAGTGCATTAAATGTTCTAATAAATGTGTTTAGTGTTACCGGTGACGTCATGCTATGCGTAAGATTTTACGATTTTACCCCTTGTCTAAAAACCACCATCAACATTAAGTCCCCTGCTTAACTTGGAACATGGGCCTTGTTGCAAGGTAAGCATAAGATGGTGACAGACGAGGATAGAACTGAGACAGTAAGTCGTGAAAAAGGGCTAAGGAGACTTGTATGATCTTTTTCGAGATGTAAGTAGAATTCACAATCCTTGCGTCTGATAGCTTTGTATAAATCCCAGTCGTTTATATGTCTTTGTGGCCAGGCTTTGGAGCGCGAGGCGAAGATGCTAGTATAGACTGGGTGTGAAAGGGACTTGTCAGTATTAATGAGCCTGGAATGGGCGCGAGCCGTTTGGCAGAACATGGCGTTGTAAAGCATGGTGTTGGAAAGCATGGTGTGGCGCGGATTGGCAGTTGGCGCGGATTGGGAAGCTGGCGCGGATGGAGTGCTTGGTGGGACCGGTGCTAGCAAGGAGGGTGCGTGAATTTTTGGAAGTGGCCAAGCTTGCTATTGCGTTCCCGACTGCCTTTCTCCACGCACGGCTTTGAAAAGGGAATCCTTTCCCTATTCGAAGTCCCCTCAATTATCACGCCTATACATATAAAAAGGGTGTTCTCCTTTTATCTTGCACCTTTGATCTTCCATACCTTCGTGTTAGCGGCAGAGTGACAAGGAGAGTCAGCATTCTAGGTATGTCTTCCGATGCTTCTTCTTTAACTCTTTATATATTTTTGTGTGTCAGTACGAAAACTCTAGCTGTATATACGTTTCGTATGAACCCATAGAAAATATTGTTCTTCCATGTCCTCGTAGAATCGATTCATAAGCGTGATTCTTATGAACCCATAGACTTTTCGTCATGAATACTACGGTGAATATGGCTTTGCTTTCCGAAGATAACCTGAGTGCTGGTGAAGATTTGTTTATGCGGAGTTGCATGCCCAATTATATGACGTCTTTCTTTAGGGGATCGTTCCAAGTAGCTTCTTATAATATTGATCGTGTTGCTCGTCACATGGGTTTCGACCAAGGGTTCCCTCTTGCTCGTCAGCCGGTTGTTCCTAAGAATTCGTTGTTTGTTGCTCTTAATGCCAGCGTTCTTGAACCGGGTACGCGTCTACCCTTCTTGCCTTCGGAAAAAGTTCCTTCGACGACTTTCAAGTATAGTGAGTTCTGGCAAGATGAGTTCCTTACTATCCGGGGTTTTGTGAACCATATGGTGGCGAATGCCCGTTGTAGACCCACTCCTGAGGTTTTGGCAAAGCATCCAATGTTGAGAAATCCTCCTGCAACTAAGCAAAAATCTCCTGGTAATATGGACAGTCCCCAGGTGAAGGAACAGAGGACGAAGAACCGCGCTGGTGGATTCTGGTCGGTTTTTACAGACCCGACGACTCCCGTGTTTTTCAACTCAGGTAGGTGTTGCCTCTTTGTTGGTTCAACTAAAATGTGTAGATTTTTATTTCGTTTCTGAATATTTGTATCTTGTTTCCACCAGGGTTTTGGTAGTGTTAACGCCTTTACTGCACTTGCTCGTCGTCAGGAGAAAACAACTCTTTCAAAAGAGGTCGGCAGTGTTGAGCCCTCTTGTGATAGGGAACAGTCAGAGAAAGAGAAGAGTTCAGAAGATGAAGGCAGTTCTTCTGACAGCGGCACTGGATCTTCTTCGGGAAGTGGTTTGGTAAGTCTTGCACACGTTTTTTTCCTTCTCTTCTTCTTTTTTTTTTCGAAGAAAAACGTCTAACTCAAGATTGCAGGAAGGATCTGAGAAAGGGTCTGATTCTGGAGACAATTCTGAGATAGAGGTTCGTGAAGATTTTCCTCAAGCTGTGACTGCTACTGGCGGGTTGGAGATGGAATTTGATCAAATGAAGAGAATGGACACGACTCGAACAGTGGAGGATGTTCTGATGACCGTTAATGAAAGCGTGGGAGAGAACCCTTCACCAGTCGTGGGTCTGGTTGCAGGTGCCCCTTTCGATCCCCCGTACTTGGTTCCTTACCCAAGTCATGTGCTGGTCGGCGGCTTCAATGTGCTAGCTAAGTACGAGGTGTTGTATACCAAGATATGGGAAAGACATGGACACATTGCCACGCCCAGGAAGATCACCAGTTGATTCTAACTGGTCAAGTGTTTGGAAGAAATCCTGTCTTCAGTCGAGGACATGTGCGAGGTGACTGACCATACTGTTTCTGAGGACATTATCACCAGTTAGAAGTATCATCATGATATGTGTGTAGAGAACGATTTCAACGTTCCATGGTTCTTTAAGGGCTTCGCTGAGATCCAGAAATTGAAAACCGTAGTAATCGAAAGTCTTTCTGCGGATGAAATTGCACAACAGGAGGCAGAAATCGAAGAAATTTCCAAGACGTTGACTCTGAAAAGAGCGGGTCTCGAAGATGCAAGGGTGGGTTTCTCCAAGAAGATCAGACCCCTGTTGGAAAACTTTCCCTGAATGTTTCTCTGTCTTTTTTCAAACTTTCGCTTAGGTTTTTTTTTTGAAAGGCACACAGGGTGTCCGGTTTGAAGTTTGAATGATTTTTGATAGACAGTTGGTATTTTTTGAGAATACCGGATTATTTTTTGAAATGAACGGTTTTAATGGTATTGTTCTGATTATAACTTGACGATATTGATTTCGTGAAAGTGTGTGCCGCTAGTTAGCATAAGATGAAATAGGATGATGGTTTTATCGATAACCTAAAAGAATAAATCGTATATTCCGTCCAGTCTAGACTTACTCAGTTTTCTGGGTCTTCTGATGAAAACAAGATCCTTCCCGTGTAAAACCGGCTTTGTATGCAGTATTGTCGTGACTGCGGAAAGTCCCCAGTCGCTTTGGAGCTTCATGTGAAGTCCCCAGCCATCTCTTTGCAGATCACGGCTGGTAACCAGGTTGTCTGGTAATCGAGTTATAGATCCAAGAACAAATCGCTTGTTTTCTCCGTCCTGAGGTCTGGATCGAAGTATGAGATCAAGGATTGAAAACTGGCATTGTAACCGAAAGATCAATCTCCCACTGTGGTCGCCAATTGTTTTGGGTGAAAATCGTTTCTGCCGATTTTGGTAATTCCGGTAAGTGAGTGAGAAACAAATCTAAACCCTAAAAAAATGTACTGCACGGGGGTACTTTAGATTCGAGAGATCAATCTGTACAACTCCGGCCTAAACCAAGAAATGGTCTTTCCGGATTTCTTCGGTCACAAATAGAAGGAGAAGGGGTGGTTTAGGGAGGGAAGAGAAGAGAGTGTTGAGACCAGAACAGTTCTGGAAGAGTATTACTTGAATTGTATAAGAAGGTGAAAGCTTTTGGGAAAGATAGCAAAGTTGCCTTTCTGAGTATTGTATTTCTCCTGACCAAAAACTTGTTGTCTTGGTGGAAATAGGTAAGACCTATTTATACAAGTCTAAGTGAAACGTACTCTGGCCTCGTAAGAAAAAGAAACAGATGAGTTAAATGGGAAGAGGTGGTAACGCCTGGTATTGATGGAATTGATGTTCCATAATGAAAGAGAATTTCACCATTACTTCATGCATTTACTAACCGTTTTATTCTTAATACACTGTCTTGAAACGGGCATTTGTGTATGCCGCACGCTGTATACCGCCAAACCAAATCCCTAAAGAGCATCCCCCAGTTTGTGACATGTATTGATGTATCGAGTGTTTTTGTGGAACACGTGTAGCATGTCGCTGGTGTTTGACAAGTTGATCTTGAGAGATGTGCCGGCTCAGTGGCGACCTTCGACGGTCGAGATTTCGCATCTTAAGAGAAATCGTGGCCTTTGACGTAGGCGCGGCATGCCAAAGTGCAAGGGTTGCACGGCATGTGCTAATGGCTTGTGCGGGACGCCTTGGCTGTAGGTTGCACATCGGGTGCAAGTGGTAATGCCAAAATGCAAGTGTTGCATGGCATGTGCCAATGGCGCGCTAGCGGCTTTGGCCCTAGGTTTGCACGGCTTAGCATGCTAGGTTGCAAGAGTCGCTTGGCATATGCCAATGGCGCGTGTGGCGGCTTGGCACTAGGTTTGCACGGCTTGGCATGCTAGGTTGCAAGCGTCGCTTGGCATGTGCCTATGGTGCGTGTGGCGACTTGGCCCTAGGTTTGCCCTACTTGGCATGCTAGGTCGCAAGCATCGCTTGGTATGTGCCAATGGCGCGTGTGGAGGCTTCGCCCTAGGTTTGCACGACTTGGCATGCTAGGTCGCAAGCATCGCTTGGCATGTGCGAATGGCGCGTGTGGCGGCTTGGCCTTAGGTTTGCACGGCTTGGCATGCTAGGTCGCAAGCGCCGCTTGGCATGTGCCAATGGCGCGTGTGGCGGCTTGGCCCTAGGTTTGCACGACTTGGCATGCTAGGTCGCAAGCGTCGCTTGGCATGTGCCAATGGCGCGTGTGGCGGCTTGGCCCTAGGTTTGCACGACTTGGCATGCTACGTCGCAAGCGTCGCTTGGCATGGGCCAATGGCGCGTGTGGCGCCATGATTGTGCGACTTGGTTTTGGCATGGTTGCCATGATGCGCAGCGATTGTGCGACTTGGTTTTGGCATGGTTTCCATGATGTGTGCGGCTTTGGTTTTGGCATAGTTGCCATGATGCGCAGCGATTGTGCGGCTTAGGTTTTTCTGTGTCGAAACCCTAGTTTAGCATTTGAAAAAAGATACCCTGGTAATTTTTTAAATAATTGCATTAAATGTTCTATTAAATGTGTTTAGCGTCACCGGTGACGTCATGCTATGCGTAAGGTTTTATGATTTTACCCCTTGTCTAAATACCACCATCAACAGTGAGCGTATCCCATTGAAAGGTCTTCTTTATTGAAGAAAGCATCATTGAAAATTATCCAGTCTGTGTTTATATCTGACCATTTGGTATTGATCATTATTAACTGATTTTTATCCATTCCCTCTCTTTTATTCTTTTGAGGGATGGACTGCAGAAATCTGTTGATCTGGTCTATTAGTTTCATCGGATCTGGGTTTATTTTTCAAAAACAACCGAGCATCTGTATTTCCAGATGAACCATAATATGGTTGAGATTTTTCCTACCAAATTATCCAAATCTGGATTTAAAAGCCACCCCTTAACCCATGATCTAATCGGATCCATATTAGCTGAAGAAGTTAAATTTCCTAGCGAACAGCTGAACCAAATAGCTCTATCGAAAGGGCAAGATCCGAATAGATGATCTCGGTTTTCTGAACTTGAGAATTGCACAGTTGGCAGTTTGGATCAATCTCCGGGTTATGTGCCCCTAGTCTCGAAGAGGTAGGCAAAGCTTTTTGAGCTAGCTTCCAAACAAACAGTTTAATTCTTGGAATTGCTTGAATTTTCCATATATTTTTCCATGGAAAATCTATCAACGATTCATCATCTTCTTGAGCTTGATTAGCCAAGAAATTATAAATGTTTTTGGCCGAGAAAATTCCCGAGTGATGGTGTAACCATCGGATTTTGTCTTCTTCTTGTCTTCTTGGAGTTATGGCTTGAATTTTCTTTCTAACCTCTGGGTTAAAGAAACTGTCAAGTTTTCCTTGATCCTATTTGTTTTCTTCAGTTATGAGCTCTTGAACTATTTTTGCGGATGTATCCTGCAAGTCTTGTGGTTGCGGTATTATTTTCGAGTTTGGAATCCATCTGTCTTCCCATATTTTAACTGATATTCCATTCTTAACTTGCCAGACGAAGTTTCCCTTAATTAAATCTAGACCTTTTCAGATGGTCGTCCAAATCCATGATAATTTATAAACTTTAGAAGCTTCCATAGGGTGAGAATTTGGGAAATATTTCGCTTTGAGTATTTTTTCCCATAGTTGGTCTTTTTCTAATATTAATCAGCTGGCTAGTTTAATGAGAAGCGCTACATTAAATTGGTGAGGGTTTTTAATACATAAACCACCTTGAGCGATAGGCTTGCAGATGTACTTCCAAGATCTGATGAATCCTCCTTGTCATTTTTTCCCTTCTTTATTCCACCATAAATTTCTTTAGGTACGGTCCAATTGATTCAAGGTTTCTTTCAGTAGGGCAAGTACTTGTATTTGGTACGTTGGGAAACCTTGAAGGATAGATTTTATCAGAACTGTCCTCCCCGCTTGAGATAGGAGTTTGGATTTCCAGCCTTGCAGAGTGGAGTAATATTTTTGCAGAAGCGGCTCAAAATTTGCTTTCCTATTTTTATCAAAAAATAGTGGAGTTCCGAGGTATCTGTCATTTTTTGTCATCGCGGGGACTTTAAGAATTATGGCTATTATTTTTCCATGTTTAGGATGGATTTTTGGGCTAAAATAGACACTGGATTTTATAGGTTTATCATTTGTCCTGTTATATCCTCGAATAGGGATAGAACATCGAGAAGATTTCCAACTTTTGTGAATAGGAAACAGTCGTCTGCGAAGAAGAGATGGGAAATTGATGGAGCATTTTTATTGATTCGGAGACCGGAAATTTTTCTCTCCACTATTACACTTTCTAGCAGTCTAGACAGAATTTCCATGTAGATCAGAAAAAGGTATGGAGATAGGGGGTCTCCTTGTCTTAATCCTCTTGAGGTTTTAAATTTTGGCCCGGGGGAGCTGTTGAGGAGGATTGAGTAAGATGTAGTATAAATGCATTTTAGTATGAGATCTACCCACTTTTCATCAAATCCAAAGCTAAGAAGGGCTTTTCGATAAAATTCCACTCCACTTTATCAAACGCTTTAGAGAGATCTAATTTAAGGGACATATATCCTTTTTTCGCTTTTGAAGTTTTCATTGAATGGATGAGCTCATGGGCGATTATAATATTATCAGTGACTTGTCTTCCCGGAAAGAAAGCTGATTGGTTGGGAGAGATAATTTTGTTAAGAATAGGCTCTAATCTATTCGCGAGAATTTTTGAGATTAGTTTGTAGATGGTGTTACTTAAACTTATTGGTCTGAAATCATCCGGAGTTTGAGGATTTGAAATTTTTGGGATAAGAGTAATGAAGGAGTGGTTTATCTGGACCGAAAATTTCCCAGTTAGCTTTGAAGAAACCCGGTTGAAATCCATCGGGTCCTGGAGCGCCCCAATGATTCATATTGGATAATGTGAGCCAAATTTCATTTTTGGTTGGGATTCCTAGGAGAGATAGGTTTTCCACTTCAGATAGACAAGGCTTTATGATGCTGGATATATTAAAGATACAATTGTTTATTTGGGTAGTACCGATGTGGGTAAAGTGGTTTACCAGAAGAGAATTGATTTGATCTCCATCCGAAAGCCAAAGGACAGAAGGTTCTCTAAGGGCATTGATGGAATTTATTCTTTTCCTATTGGAGGCTGTGACATGAAAATATTCTATATTTTGGTCATATTCCTTGAAGAATTTATCTCTAGATAGCTGATAGTTCGTTTTTAATTTCGTATCATTTTCCTAATTTTGTTTGGAGATTTTTTAGCTTGTCTATGTCTCTGGAGATATTTCCGGATTTGTGAGTGCTCTCGATTTTATTATTTAAATTCTTAATATTTTTATGAATATTTCCAAAGATTTACGAATTGCATTGGCAGAGATCTGAGGATATATAGGAGTTGGAGTTTCAAGGAGATGTTTGCATTTGTTGTGTTATTGGAGTGTAATTCCCAGGATGCTTTGACTACCTCGTGTAGAGTGGAGTGTGAGATCCAAGATCTAATACATCCAAAAGGTTTTTGAAGTTTCAATTTCTCAGGGTTGGTATCTAATAAATAGGTGTATTATCTGATCCAACTCTAGGTATCCGGGAAATTCTGAGACCATAGACAGGAGTTCAATGCTATGTCAATTCTTTCGCAAATGTTCGCTTCTCCTTTTCTGTTGTTTGACCATGTGAATGGAGCGCCTTCATATCCCGCATCTTGTAGTCCTATGTAATCGATTGTCTGGATGATGATAGTCTTGCTGCTAGAGTTTTTACTTATTTCCCCCTACTTTTCATCTGGGTCAAGAACGATATTTAAGTCACCGATCAGAACCCAAGGCTTATTCACTTGCTGGGCCGCTTCTGAAATATAATTCCATTGTCTGATTTTTTTCATCAGTGTCAATTTCTCCATAAACACAAGTGATGAAAATCTTCACGTCACCTATATTCGCTTCAAAATTACACACATTATATCTTTATGATACTTATCTCATATTGATATTATTATGCCAGGTGATTGCTAACCCTTTTGTTATTCTCACTAATCTCATATCGATATTATTATACCAAAATAATGCTTGAAGGACCACCAAAAATACCAAAACACTCAAGGATGGTCCGTAATCACCATGGTTACTCGTACACCACCATGGACGGTCCCTGGTCGGTCTATTTTGCCACCATGTCCGGTCCCTCTGCACACATCAATTAATTTTTTTTATCCATTTTGGTCTATCCTCTTTACACCAATTGGGTCATCATCCATACACCGCCAAGCCGGTCCCACCACCACCAATGGTCGGTCCTCATACCCATTGGTCGTTCTATGTCTCTACCATATTAGGTTTTGATACCTAATGCTCGACCAATTATTTTATATTGATCCAACTATCAATATTTAATTAAATATTTTATTTTCGCAACTGCTATCAATATTTTCATTAACAAATCAATTGGTCTTTCTACCAATATTTAATTGCTCGGCGAAGCAATATTTTTCATATTTATTTCATTCAATTGCTTTGCGAAGCAATATTTTTCATATTGACTCTATTACTTAATCAAGCGACTCTACATGAGCTTGGATACTAAAATATGACAACCAAACTTGACATACCAACTATTGGTGGGTTCAACCGAGCTATGCTCTAACACGTACGACATCTTATCACAAAAACATACAAAACATTTCTCTGGGTCTAACATAGAGAAATCATCTTTGAAGCAGTTCAACACATCATCCACAATCAATTTTCACTGATCTCAACCTACAGATCGACCCTTTTTCCATTGTGATCGAATTGAATCTGGAAAGATCATTTCTTAGTTTAGGCCAGATTCCTACAAATTAGTCTCCCAAAGTCAAAGTACTCCCGTGTTGTACATTTGTTTAAGGGTTTATAATATTTGCTTCATCGATCATCTGCCTACTACTACTTTTTCTCATTAACCTATAAAATGTTTTTACACACAAACAACTATATGTGTTGTTTAACATGCTCTCTTGCTTTTAAGATGCCTGCCATTAAGCTGGATCCAATAGAATTAGAAAAAGTATTCGGAAATAAAGAATCATGATTACTATGTTTCCATATCTTTACACTTTGGTAAAACTGTAAGTTTAAGTTTCTTAATACTAATACCTTCTTTAAACTTTGGTAAATATGCCTTTGACCACGCCGCCCAACTTATTTTTTTTTACAGTATTTGAAGAACCCCATATGAAGTTTCTTGTGATCTTCTCAAGCTACTTTAAAATCGAGATTGGCCTGCCAACATATTGTTTGTCATAATAAGTCTTCCACCATATTTCCTCTTCATAGTAGAGAGTTTTTGCTGGGCCCTTTGAACAATAATATCCAAACAACTTTGGCTTTGGATTTACTACCTAGTGGAATACCCAAAAAATTGATAGGTAGCTCCACTAAGTTGCATCCAAAAATAGTAGCACAAGTATCCCATTATGATTATGACTAATACCAGCAACCGCGCTCTTTCAGAAGTTGACTTTAAGCTATGAGAATATTTCTTTAATTTGGCCATTTAATCTACAACATCATCCAAAAGATCATAATATCACCCACAAACTGCAGGCGATTTATGATAGTCCCATTACTTGAACTGCTGACGAGACTTGAATCTGAGCCTTTTTAATCATTAAAGATAAAATTTCAGCAATCGAGATATATAAAAAGGGGATATAAGATTTCCCTGCATAACCCCCTTTTGACTTTTGAACAAATTTTGTGCTTCACTATTCAACACCACAACAAACCTGGCATTATAGATACACCATCTTATCTAACTTCTCCAAACATGATCAAACCCAAATCTAGCCAGAGTTAAGTCTAAGCAGTTCCATTTTATATTATCAAATCCAAAGTGTTATTTGTTTCGGATTCCTTAATTAGCTACCAACATAAGGTCATCTTTAATGATTTAAATGAACTCATCCATCAACCATGATGAAGGGAAAAAGAAAGATAAGATCAATGATTATAAATTTTATGCTTTTCAATTCATTTTTTTTCTTATAAGAAAATTTAATTAACATTTAAAAAATTATTACAAGAAACGGGAAAAAACAAAAAACACCAAAACAAAACATAGAATCCACTGAGATCCCTATATAGATTCGGTTGGACACGCATGTGTTATCTCATTAATACCTTGACAAGGAAAACCCGTAGAGATAAAACCTCGACGAAGGAAAGAGTACAACGTGATACGTCTGATAATAAAACTAATACTCAAAAAAGTCTGTCTATAATATAAACAAAGGTAAATCTTCAGTAAAATAGGAAATTTCAGTTCTCCTTCGGTATCCAATGAGAAGTCTTCTAATACTGGTTTTATGTAGTAGTCCACAAAAAAGTTGTAAAAGATGGGAAGCTTAGCTCGCGATAGAACTACCAAGATGGATTCCTACACCCTTATAGTCACCTCATGAGTGGCAAAAGTGTCACGAGACGTATCCAGGAAAGAGGGATGCTGCTGCTGATTGCGGATGGCGAGAGTATTGCCATAATGAAGGATTCATTTGGTGAGTGTTGAGGTTGCACCTTCGAGAAAACATATTCATTGGGATCACCAACCCTTAAGCTTAATCTACTTAAAGAAGAAGCCACAACAACACAATCAACATTGATTTCAACATCATATTGTTTCACAGGACTCTTCATTTCTCCGTTCAAAGAAGAAACATAAAAGTTTGACTGTGATTTCAACATCATATTATTTCACAGGACTCTTCATTTCTCCGTTCAAAGAAGAAACATAAAAGTTATAATACTTTGCTCCATACTTCTCAATTAATATGAGATGGAAGAGAGATCACCCAAGTGATACCATATTACCCCATCACTCTGGCTAGTAATATCTTGTTCCACACCTCTCAAACCACTGAAAAGGATTTAATGCAACTTTTTATTTTCATAGTGTTAGTGTCAAGCATACACTTCAAAAAAAAATTTAATTTTTTTTTGAGTAATTTATTCTTATAACCCTAGAAATTATGGGTTTTACTCTTTTGACCCCAGGGTTATTTAATAAAATTTGAAAATTATTCTATTGACCCTGAAATAAAATAACTGATGTGCATATTGCCTGCACATAAAATCAGTGTGCATATTGCCTGCACAATATAAAATATGAAGAAAATTGTAAAACTTATGTACATAAATCAGTGTGCATATTTCCTGCACATAAAAAGCAGCGTGAATATTTTCTGCACGCTATAAAATATGAAGAAATTTTTAAAAATGTTGTAGGGCCTACGGCCCATCTATATAGTTAGGTTTTACCTTTCCATTATATAAATGATACTATAGCTATGTAATAAGGTTGATCACTTATCAATAGAAATCCCTTCTATGCCTCTGTCTCATTCTCTTTTCCTATAATTCTACTACAATACGTTATCATACACGAAGCTGTATCGCAGAGCTAATTTGGATCAGTTCATTATTTTTCTTTTTTCGCAAGAATCAAATCAGCTAAGTTTTCTTCTATACATTTTTTTTCTTGTCCCTGATTTTGATTTTGGCATCTCAAATATAATTGTAAATTTGTATATACATCAATCCAATTCAATCGTACCGTGATTACTAGTGCATTTTTTTTTATAATATGTTGTATGTTTTTATGCTTCCTTCCGTCAGCGGGGAATCCGGAAACCTTCTGTTCATGATAGGAGAAAGTAAATCTGACGAGAAATCATGGAATCACGAACACGGATACCGTCTCAGCAACCTCCATCTTCATTGGTTTTTGGAGGATACCAAACGGAGCTAGACGCTGGCCTCCTCTATCAATCCCGATCAAGTGGAGTTTTTCACCGTTGTTGTTTTTCCAATCTTAAAGTACGGTATACCTATACCTATACAAACTCTGTCTTCCTTGTTTCTGTTTTTGTAACATGTGAGATCTAATCAGTTTTGTCTGCCATATCTAATTTTTGTTTTGATGTCCATCATATGAATTATTATAATTATATTCTTATTTTTCTATCCATGCTTGATTGATTTTATATTATATTCTTCTAATAACACTTTTTAGGCTAGAAGTTATCAAGATTTGTTCTGTGCTATTTTTCTTATGCCATTGAACGAAACTATGAATGTCTGATCTTGCTTCAAATGTTAATAATGTTCCTTGATGGAGACGGTGACAGGTGATTGATCTTTTTTTTTATTTTATTTTTCAAAATAATTTAACGAAAGGTAGTCAAAATTTAACACTGTTCACGTTAATCAATTATTTTCCATTGTACATTTTTTTTAAACTCTTGTCGATGATTTTCTATTTTTTAAGACCATCATGTTCAAAGTTAGCACCTGTGTTACTAATGTCCGTCACCTGTTAGTGCCCATTTAAATTCATTAATGGACTTGTAACTGTAATAAATTAGAATCATAAAAGCTAACCAAACGTTAATTTTAAGTTTTTTTCTTTCTTTTAAAGCTAATTAGTTGTACATTTTTAATTTTCTTTGGCTAATAATTACCCTGTAATCACTATCACATGCGTCCGTTTGACAATAATTTCCCTATTTGTTTATCTTTTCACTTCCTTTTGATCATGACATATTCAATATAATTGTGCTTGTATATATAAATTTATTCCTATATATGCTTGGGCGTGAAACTTGATTCCAATCTGATCACATCACAATTTTTGTATTTTTGTCCGTCGTTTGCAATTCTCCGGGGAAGGAGAAGAAGGAAAGCTTGTTCGGTCGAGCCAACTGAATCGGACCAGCTAACTCGACCCAGTCCAATCCAATCGGACCGGTTCACCCCAATCTGGTTCGGTTTAGTTACGTTCCAGCTGAGCCGGTTTCAGAGGGTGTTATCCTGTTCCAGTCCGGTTTTGGGTTCGTGGCTGTGGGCGATCAAGACCGTTACGGTTCTACCTATGTACGGTGGGAACCAAAACTTGAGGTATGTAATCAATGGAATATTTATTTGGCTTATTTATTTGGTTTTAGAACATTCTTTTAGTCCATAAACGGTCAATTTCAATCATGACTGTTGATCTCGTTCATTAAGAATTTTGGTTAACGTTATTTAGTTTTTCTGAATATGACATTGGTTATAGTTGAATGTTGAATGTTGTTCAATTGGTTGTACCAACTCGATTCCAGTGTATTCATTTGAGGTTTAGAAATACTTGAGAAACATCATTGCTTACATGATATTTTCTCCCCAAAATTTGATTGTATCGTGGGATGTAATTCATTTGCTCGACTATTAAAGAGTCAGTATTTTCAAAAGATACGTTGGAAATAAAATCACATGTATTCCAATTTTTGTGGAAGAACTCACAAAAGGTGAAATGAGTCAGAAATTTTCCATTTCTCTATTTCATCCATGATACTAACGAACCAGTACATGTGTAGTGAGATTCTCTTAGCCTGTTGAGATAATGAATATTCTCAAATTAAGCTAAATGTAGAGAAATTGAAAATGGAAAGAACCCCGAAGTAATGAGGGTTAGACGTACCGACTCATATAAAACATGTGAAAAGGGACATATATATCATGAGACAAAGATGTATTTTTTTCCCAGTAGTAATGACACCAAAGTAGAAGTATCAACTGAATATGGGATGAAGCGAAAATGTAACTCTAGCTCCCATCATAAATGAAAGAGTTGGAAATGCACCTGGTTATAGGTGTTGGTATATACAATGTAATGTGTGTAACATAATAACAACCAATTTTCACATCAACTTTTATGGCAACAAGAACTTTGCCTAACCAATTGACTATTTAATTGAACTAGATCAAATGTTTGCGCTTATGGAATGGAAAGTACATCATTCCCACGAGACATAAATTCTCTAAAACACTTGGGATATATCTGGATGAAGTGTAACATATATTCATTCTAAAGTAATTGAGTTGAATCCGACTTTTTTTACATAATAAGACCACACCACTTATTAAATCTCTCAAGACTCATTGTCTAAGCTCTGTATGTACTAAAGGATAATCACATATTGTTAAGTGCAAAGGGTGTTCATGTGTAAACTATTACATACCTTTTTGAAAACTGAGAATGGAGTTGATTGCACCTATAAATTATTTCTATCAAATGGGGAAGGAAGCATATTCTTAGAAAATTAATGTGTCAATCTAGTGAAATGCAAATCACTGTACTTGAATTACTGAATCCATTTTAACCCCAACAATGAATCGATTGGGATTGATTCATAAAGACTTTGACATAACCATAAGGCACATTGGTTGTGACACGATGTTCAGTTTTGAAAGTGCTAACATGGCCATCACTTCATTTGAGTGTACAAGACAATGAATTAGTAGAATGCGAAGTTACGACATCTATCACAATCAGTGATTTCTAAAGTTACTAGATTTGCAATGCCTCTCCCCATTATGCTTTAAAGTAAGAAAACACGTCACTCATCTTACAAAGTCTTTCTTTAGTAAAACATGATTGAGACCATCTAGTTTTACTTAGATGCAAATGGAAAATAACTCATTCTTCAAAGAAATAAAGTGTTGTTAGTGGACATATATCCATGCAGAATGCGGACCATTCAAGTAATTTATGGATCTAGTGGATGATTCGACGCGTTGAATTAATTATTACTCACAACAAACGATGTGTTTAATTTTTGTAAAAACTCCTAGCACATATTACATAATACAAAGTGCAAAGGCTCACCACCCTTATTAATGCTAGAGAATTTACATCAAAAGGACTTGATGAATATTGCATGTTTAATAGGATCAATATAGAGCATCTTATACCCACTGGTCTCGCAGAGGCTACCATCAAAGATTACAGATGGTGCCTAAGGAATAGGTTATGCGTACCAACTTATCTTTTATTTCTTTGGGGATATGCAATATTACACGCATCTTACTTAATTTGTTTTTAGAACCCAATATAGTCAACCTTTTATGCGTACCAGTTGGTAACTGGATTTAAGCCTGACATTCGTGTTCTTACGCATTTTTGGTTGCACTATATATGTGCCATTACGACTCCACATCGTACTATGACGGGTCTTCAAAACTGTTAAGTAGTTAAGTTGGAAATGAGTTCCCAACAATTATCCGCATTTTAAAACTTTTGGCAGGAAATCTCTTACCGCTAGATTTGCGGGTTATCACTTTAATGAGAAAGTTTTCCCGTCGTTAGGGGGAGATAAGAAAAAGTATTTTCTAAGGGAACGACAGGAATTGTCGTTGTGTGTTCCCACTGTATCTCATATTGATTCTTGTACTCCACAAATGTAAATGTGAAGTTATAAAGAATATTCGATTTTCATAATGTACACTAATGTTGCTAAAGTGATGAGATAACACATACCAGCTGCAAACCTACCTGCAAAGTTACAAATCCTCAGTACGGGATATACACCATAGACTAAGGTGTTGCAACTACACTCAGTGGAAGTGTGGTTGAGGTCGTGGATCCATAAAGGAAGTTGGAGAGACCACTTGGTTCGATCAATCCTCACCTATAAAGGAAGTAGGTGAGTAAGGAACAACTTATTTATATCATCAGAAATCATCTCATAAGATTGTCTCTGAATATGTCCATGAATCAAACTGGAGGACGCTCCGAAGTTTTAAATGATTTTAGAGAACAATGAAATCCTGACGGATTATGAGAATGCATATGAGTCAATGGAAGGATCATGCGTGCACAATGATGATATAATCCATAAATAGTTCCTCCAGAAGTAGAGCACAATGAGATCGAACCATGCTTTATTTTGATTAATTTCAAATAAATAGCTTATTTGGCCTACGCAATCCAGGCAAAATTTAGTTCTTTGACAAATATACGGGTATTTGGTGTGGTAGTGCTAACCAACCTAGTTTAAAGCCTGTGGGACATATGTGGTTATTTGTCACAAAGTGTATTGAGAAGAATGAGGTCTTAAAGTATAAAGAATCACCTTGTAGCGTGAGGTTTCTCACAAACCCCTGGATCGCTTACTCTTTTGATCATCATAATTTTTAGTTAATTAGTTTGCTTGGTAGTTTCAAAAGAACTTGAAACATAGTAGATGTGGTTATATCTCTGGAGATTTAGGCTCAAAGATATTTGCAAAAGTGCATGATGGCCTTTTGCTTCCCAAGTCGAATGACTCTAAACCACGGAGTGTGTTTGCAGTTACACTGGAACACTCACTTATTGATTTAAACAATCAGGCGGATGTGGTATATCCGTCTAAGTGACTATTTGATTGGGAAGGGATAAACAAGTAAAGTTTCGTGCCATGCGTATTAAATAAGTTCCTGATTCAGAATTATAGCTATCTATGTCAACGGTATGGACATGATAAGTACTCTTAATGGAATAAGAGATCTTACAAGCTATTTAAAATCTGAATTTGAGATGAAAATCCTGGGAAATCTCGATCTTATCTATGTTCTAAACTAGAATACCGAGCTTGTGGTATATTATTCCACCAGTTTGCATATGTCCATTGTCAGGCAATTTAACAAGGACGTGCATGATGCTAGCACTCCCATGATTAGTCGAGTTTCAAATGTACATAAATGACCAGTTCGTCTAAAGGAAGATGACGAAGTTGGGTCGGGAGATGAACTTTCCTTATCTAAGTATAATAGACGCATTATTGTACTTAGCATAATGTACTCGACCAAATGTTACATACTCAATCAACTTGTTAGCTAGATATAGCTCAGCGCCAACGCAACGTCATTGGAATGGTATACTGAATATAATCATGTGCTTAAAAGGAACCATTGACATAACTTTGTTTTATCCATGCAAAGACATAAAAAGGAATGTTAACGAAAGTGCAATCCAAAGGTTGTTGATTATAAAGGAACAATAATATCTTCTCCAATGAAAGTAATCAAGGGGAGATAAGGTAGGCTATTTTCTAAGTCATTACCGATATTCAGTTTCGAAAAATACATAACTAAAGGAACAGTCTGGAACAATCTGAAAGTAATCAGGGGAGATGCCGACATCAGGGGGAGGATCCAAGGATATGATGTCGACATATTTTACTTCGAAATTGAAGTTGTGTTGTACTCTTTTTCCCTTCGATCGAGAATAGTTTTTCCCAAAGGATTTTGTTACTCGACAAGGTTTTTAGAGAGACAACACTAAAAACATCAAGTATGTTGAACGTTGAAGACATAAAGATCACCGTTGATATTACTGAAAATATCTGGATCAAAGAAATGAAACGCGATATTCTGTTAAGCAATGTAACTTCCAGAATCAACAACATGGTCTTATAAACATTCATGTCACCAAAGTAAAGTGTGATAACCCCTTTTGACTGCATTAGACTAATGAAAATTGTCTGACATCAGGTGGAGCATCTAATGGTGTGTTGAAATATTTTCCTTCACCGAGGTTATTTTTCCCACAGGGTTTTGTTGCTCGGCAAGGTTTTAATTAGACAACAACAAACACCGGGAATTAACTTCCCAAGTAAGGCTATTGTCTTTTCCAGAAGGATTTTCTGCCTAAGAAGTTGTGAAGCAACTAATCAAATTCCACGAAGCAAAGTGATCACCCTCAACGGATCACCTTTACTTGCATATGTCACATTGTACTCTTTTCCCTTCGTTGAGGTTTTATCCCACTTGGTTTTCCTTGTCAAGGTTTTAATGAGGCAACATATTCGAGTCCAACTACGTTCTAAGTTTGCTTAATATTGTACTCTTTTTCTTTAATCCAGGTTTTGTCCCTCTAGGTTTCCCTGGCGAAGTTTTAACGAGACAATTAACTTAGAATCATCGATCTTTGAAGATCGTATTACATGTGATGAACTACATGTAAAGTACGAGACAACATGTGGAGTACTACATGTGAAGAGCTGTACCAAGGTTTTGTGCCACTGAGTTTTTCCTTGTCAAAGTTTTAATGAGGCAATTGATTTCGGCGCAAGTCATCAAGGAGAGGACGACATTTGAAGAACTACATTCGAAGCACTATATGTGAAGCACTGCATATGAAATTCTATTGGACCGCACAAGGGGGAGTGTTGTAGGGCCTACGACCCATAGATGTGCGGCCCATCTATATAGTTAGGGTTTACCTTTCCATTATATAAAGGATACTATAGCTATGTAATAAGGTTGATCACTTATCAATAGAAATCCCTTCTATGCCTGTCTCATTCTCTTTTCCTATAATTCTACTACAATAAAAAAAAATATTTGAAGAATAAAAAATTATGTGAAATGAAAATTTGATAGTTGTATTTACGTTCGTTGTGTAGGTCTTTCAAAAAGCTTTCCAAATATATAAAATTCGTCGAATTCTTACGTATGATTCGTGAGACATGTTATGTTCAAGTTGGCAGGACGACTATACCCTTAATAAATGATTTAATTTATTTGATAACATCATCAAACATCTTTATCCAAATGACCCTCCTTCTTTTTTAAGGGTCATTTCAACAAAATGAATTAATTTTTTTAAAAGTGAATTTTAAGTTAAAGGTCATTTAAGTAAGAGAGAGTGAGGGATGGGCCAAACAATTAATTCCCACTTTACTTTTTTGGGCTCAATGCTCCTGAACAGACTCAAAGAGCTGAACAGACCCAACTAGTTAGACACGATACTCAACAACAAACTCAATTGGAAGCACGGCCCCCTAAGTTCTAAACCCAGGTCCCCAGTTTTTTTCAGCTAGACGGTGTTTTATGGTCCTTTCAGAATCTGATACAAACACCCGCTGCGATTAATCAGATTCCAAAACGTGTCCAGGATCTCAGGATGGCCCCACAATCTCAAACAAAGTACAGAAAAAAGAAAATCACACAGATCAAGACCGTTGGTTTCATGTATCAGAAATTTTTCAAAATGAACATAAAAAAGTAGGTGGATGATGAAAAAGAAGATAAGCGCCGAACAGAGGGTCCACGTCATCCAAAAATTAATATTTTAACATGGCAATCACGCTATTATAACTGAATTCTAAGCCCATATTCGTAATTAGCCCATTTATAGTAGTTTCAGTTCATAACAGAAGGGAAATAAAAAAACAACCTCCTTTTTCTCTTTCTTTCAGTCTGAAACCAGAAACAAATAAACACTCCTCATGGAAGAACTAGAAGAACCAGAGGTAATAATTAAACCAAACCTAATCACCATTAAAGCAGCTTGAAAACCCCATTTTGATCATCTCATTATCTGATTGTTTGATTCTTTCTCTCTTTCTAAAACCAGTAAAGATTGTGTTTTTAATCATTGTTTTTGAGTTTGATTTTGGGGGATTGATTGATTTATTTTTTGGTTATTTGGGTTGTTTGCGTTGTGATTTTGTGATTGATGTATGGGTTTCGTTTGATTGTTGTTTTGCAGAAGTTAGGAGCATTAAAGAAGGCATATGCAGACATAATCTTGAATACAGCAAAGGAAGCAGCAGCTAGGATTATGGTTTCTGAAAGAAAAGCTTATCGTTTTCAACAAGAATTATGCACTGCTAAACAGGAGGGGCTTGATATGCTTCTTCGTTTGAAACAAATTACTGATTCTAAGGTATAATTTCTTCAAGGGTTTTTGTATAAAATGATGAATTGATCGTTGTGGTTCTTCCAATGTTTGTTTGTTGATTTTGTTTTGCTTTTCATGAGTAGTAAGTTTGGTTTCGAAATTTAGGTTTTTAAGTGTTAAAGGTGTTTGCTTTACTGATGATCGGTCTGTTTTGCTAGGGATGATGGATGTACAAATCAGTTCTTAGAGTTGGGTATAGTGTATTGTATTTGTCATTTTGGTTATGAGGAATAATGTCTTTAACTTCTTCCATCTCGGAACAAATTTGAGGAATTGTACATAGGAAAATAGGACTACTACTTAGTAAATTCCTTTCAGGTCTTACTGTCCGGCAGTTAGTATAAATATAAAAGCAAAAGGGGTTGTTTGAGTGTCTACTATCTAGGTCATCTGGATAATTTGTTTTTGGCCTCCGAATTGCCTCTTAAATATTTTGTGTGCTGTCATTTGCCATTGGAGCATGTAGTAATATGCAACTAGTTTCGGTGAACATTGATTACTTTGATGTCTTATATTCTATTTCCCAGATTGTTTGCTGTTCTCGCTCTTACTGGCTCGCCTCGCCTCTTTCTTTCTTTCATGTAGAGTTTTACCTTGTCAAGTTTAGGATGTTCCTCAAAGTCCATCTTCGCTGTGAACAATATTTCTACTTTGGAGTAGCACCACATAGTTGCACGGTTGCTCATAGTGCCTTATCCTGATATATGGAGGCATCAGGCATATGCACGGTTAAAGCATACTTTTATTTCCCGAAGTCTTGGTTACTATCCTTTACCCGAGACTTCTTTCCCACTCTACTTTAGGCACCAATTGTAAACGATCGTCATTATGCTTTGTTCTTTACTTTACATTTCCTGCCCTCCTCCCATTCCTTTATCGAATTCTACTTCAATATTTAGTCTTTTCAAGTTAATGTAATCGTTGGGGTTTTGGGTGTGAGTTAAATCTTCTCGTATCATTGTAGCAAAGGGGTTGTCTTTCTTTATTAATAAGAAAATGGGTAAGTGTAGCCAATGCATTTAGGCTTTAGTGATGGAAACATCTGAAAGTAAACTGGTTTTAACCTTTGGATTCATGTTCAGATTATTTGCTTCCTAGCCATTGGAGAAGGTTAGTGGTTAGGCCAAGGGTGATTCAAAAGGTCTAGCTAGTTCTGTGCTCGGGCTTAGTTGTTTGGAAAATCTGAAGGTTCAAGGCTTCAAGCCAAGAAAGATGACACAGAGAGACGCTCTAGCTTGAAGTATTACGAGCCAACAAGACTGGGGTCTAGACTTGTAAGAATCAAAGAAGTAGCAGTCCCATATGGATCTGGGTCCAATTGCGCATTCCTTATATGCAGTACTTAACTATTGCTTGAGAAGGATTTTCCATTAGACATTAGTTTAATATCTATACTAACCTTATTTTGAAGTACTAATACTGAAGGAAGGAACATGTTTTGTAGCAATTTGGAGTTTCGTTCATTTCGTGGTTTCAGATTGTTTCTCTTTGTAGTCATTCAGAATTATTCAGGAAGAACTATCATTCCAAATTACTATTTCTGTGTTTATTCATCAGTACCTTGCTGATTACTCCCTCTCCTGTTCGAACAAGAATATTACCATTGGGTTATAAAGTCTTACCCTCCATGCCTTATGTTGTACACTGACAATCAAAGACCCCATTCCCTACTGAGAATGTGTAGAAATTCAATATAGTTTCCTTTCTTTATAGTTCCTTAATGGAGATATTCATTTACAGTAGTTATATGAGAACCATCTGACCTGTTATTATTGTCCCTTAATGGAGATTGTTGGTTATCTGAGCCTTTTGCTAGATTTCGGCTCATGCCCTGTATACAAGCTTATATGATCACCTTCCAAAGTAATTGCTCATCACTTTTACCCAATATTGCTTATAAGTCCTTATTTTCATCCCTTGCTCTTACTGCCCTGATTCTGTCTTCTTACTTTGAAAGAATAACAATCTGTGTTTCCTTTCTTACAGATTGCCGAAGTGGAAACCATGTCAGTTAGCCAAAGAAAAAGGATACAAGAGCTTGAACTGCAATTGTGCAGAGCAGAGGATGTGGTAACAGATCTTAGGTCACAGTTGAGTGGAGTACAGGATGAATTGGAGAAGGTAAAAAACAATAAAGAGATTGCACCTTTGCACAAAGATGTTAGCAAACATAATACTTCTGATTCAGAACCCAAAGCCACATCTACCTTTGACGCCAAAGATAGACCTCTAGTTCGAAGAAATGTACAGCCTAAAGCCTTTCGAGCAGAAAAATGTTATGCTGATAAGCCTGACTTAGACTCCCTCATTCTGACAAGCAAAGAGCCTGAGCAATACCGAAACGGGTGTACTCAGAGAATTCGTGCATTTGATAGGAACCTGGCGAATGGGAAATCACCTCTTCGTGCAGAAACAAAGAATCAGTTTTCACGTAGAAAGAAAGAATCTTTTATCAGAGAGGAAGCCAGGGAAGTTGGTATCACTAAATCTTCTTGCAAGGATGAAAATGCCGGGACAAAGAAAAGGAAACTGATTGGTTTGGATGAACTATTGCAGCAAGATATTGGCTGTGAAAATGGTCAATCTATAGGGTTTCTTCACAAGTTCTGTGCTAGAAAAAGAAGATCTAGATACAGGTCAGGCAGACCGAACTCATACACTGACCAGGTCATGCAACCAAGAGAATTATCTCTTTCTCGTTGCAAAACCAACCCCTGTGAGGAAAATCCAACAGTTACTCCTTCTGAAGATAGGTCAAGGATAGTTGAAGGCAATGCCCAGAAAGCCTCAGACTCACGTTTGACTTCAACTTCATTATTAACTACTATGGCTGATGTAAACGAAAGGGATGCGAAGACTAAACCATTAAGTGTTCAAACTTTTCCTCAGGGAGACGAAGAATCTATAGTTAAGTCAGAATTCAGCAGACATGGTAACAAAGTCGCAGAATGTTCAGGGGTTTCAAGATGCAAGGTGAACCTCAACAGCATAGATAATCCATGGATGACTGATATCACTGAAGAAAAAGAGTTATGTGAAGCGGCAGATCCATTGCCTGTTCCAGCTGGAAAAGATATGCCTCTCAAATATACATTTCAAAGGAAGCGTAAGAAGGGACCCTTGATATGCCTGGATGAGAATAAAACTCTTGAAAAGGAAAGTGCAACGGAGAGCTCAGGGGAGATAGAAAATATTGCTCCTGAATCACAAAAATCTTGCTTGTTAGATGAGCCTCCCCGTGATAATCGGAGGTTGGCGCTGGTTGCTCGCCAGGTAAGCTTCCTGGCGAAAATAGTATCTGGGATTTCCTCTCATTCAGTTTAGAAAATTTACTACTTTCTGTTACCCTCCCCCATATGTGTTTAGCAGTCAAAGCTTCCCGCAGTTTTCATACCCAACCACTTCAGTTGTCTGTGTCACATAATGGGGGCATATATACAACTACTATTAGTTAGGCGTTTGGATCATAAAGGGGAAACATAAAAGGGAATTGTTTTAGACATCCTTACTACCTATATACATAACCGAGTATTTATGTGCTTCATTTTTGGTTGAACTGGCTTATCTGTATTGCTTTAACACATGTTGATTTTCATTGTTCCCCCCTTTTTTCAGCTCATTTCATTGTCCGAGAAGCGATGGAGATGAGAGACAAAAATTTCTTCCATTCATAATGGACAAGATTAGCCTCAAGGAGCATTTGTAAATTAGCCATACACTATGCAAGGTTAAGTGTTGACAGATAATTTCTCTGAAGATTCTCACAAACTACTGGCTTCTTAAAGAAGGGCAGTGCGAGTTATAGAGCAATTGTAGGCTCATTCATAGGGATTAGTTACCTTTACGGTTCATGCTAATTGTTGTTGTAATATGTGCTATTGTCAAACCAGTTACCTTTACAGTTCATGCTAATTGTTGTAATATGTGCTATTGTCAAATCAGTCTTTACGTAAGCCTTATTTTTACAAATTAACAAGTGGCTTGGCCGGTAAAAGGGATTTGTTTTTTTCTCGAGTAATGTATTTATGCGGTAGTTTAGAGTCTAGACAATTCCAGAATAGAAGCTGTCTTCGGAAGTCGAAAACAAAAAGATTCTGCTTCATAAAAAGTAACTTTGTTGCTTCCAAAAGTTATTATGAAATATATTGTTTTCCAGAAGCACAAGCCAAATTCCAAAATTCAGAAGCCAAAGAAAATTTGCTTCACAAAAAGTTTACATGGGACTCATCCACCCAAAAATGAACTCCTGCTAATCCAGGTTTGCGCCAGCTGAAAGAATTCATCATCATCTCCAAGACAATATGGCATAGACTGTGTACTTGGCATCTTTTGTAGCTCTCTATTGCCAAGTTGCAAATCATCAGAAAATACTAATTCGTGCTTCAAAATAAAAAAAATACTAATTTACAGTAATGGCGGTGCCGGGTTAAAGCACGATACTATTTAATCTCATGTTTTTTCTTTTACTCGGTCAAAAATGGATTGATTAAAAAAACGAAAACACAAAGGTGAAGGTCTCTGAAGTCTTAGCCAGAGAGCCAAAAGCCAAAGAGCCTATTTGAAACGGTAATACAATTTGCCAGGCCATTCTACAGAGGGAATGAAGGCCGGCCTACCCTCATAAAATTCAAAAATGTCTTCGGCTAGCAAACAGGCCCTCTTGGCCAAGGCGTCTGCAGAAAAATTGACTTCCCTATAGCTGTGAACATAGCGAATGTTGAAGAAGAATTGCTTCGCTAAAAGCCATTTCTGTCTCAGCTGCCAAGGAAGTTCATTGTTCTGAAAGGCCTGTATACAACTCATCGAATCAGAACGTATGCATAGATTTTTACTGTCCCACTTCTGAGCCACAACTGCTCCATAGATAACAGCTGCTATTTCCGCATAGAAATTGGTCTGCTAGCCCAGACCAACAGAAAGAGATCCAAGGACCGCTGAGCTTGGATCGCGAAATATTACTCCTGATCCTGCTTGGCCTGGGTTACCCATCGAGGCTCCATCGCAGCATATCAAGATTTCGTCAGGATTAGGAGGAGTCCAGCTTATCTCCACCGGGATGTTGACCTTGCAAGATCTGTGTTGAACTCTGAAGTAATTTAGGATCCTCAAGTCACCTTGAGTGTTGTGCATATGCCCTTTCATTCGGCTAGAATTGTCTCGTATTATTTGATAGACCCTTCCTTTGAAGCCAAGCCAATTCACCGGAGCATCATCAAAGTAGTTTCTGTTCCGAGTCTTCCATAACTCCGTTGTGGTAGCAAGATTTTCCACAAGCCACAGATCTTTTATCATCTTGCTACGGCCCTTTGCGGCCTTGTAAGAGTTCACAAGGTCTTCACTTGGCTTGATATTGAAGAGACCAACTAACCAAACCCAACTCCTTTTAGCAAATCTACAATGCCAAGTGATATGGCTGAGAGACTCGCAATCTCTTCGGCATAGCCGACACATCGTTGGCATGCTTCTACCAGTGTTTTTGATCATTTTATCCTCAGTTGCACAACACTGGCCCATCCATATCTTCCAATACTGCACGCCCAAATTTGGATGGACCATCTTTCATTTAAACAGAACCGCTGCTGGCTGGATCTCCCCTGACGCTTTGATTGCAGCCTTGGCAGATTTCACCGAGAAAACCCCTTTCTTGTCCAAGTCCCAGATTCTGTAATGTTCCCCTCCAGGAATAATTGGAAGCTTCCCCACATCTATGCCACAATGAGCCATTAGACTACTCGTTGAGGGTGGAATTACCCAAGACCCATCCTCAATAATGTCACTAACCATTTCCTGGAAATCATTAGGGCCTTTGGAGGAGAGGCCCAGCTTCCCAGCAATCGAGAAGTCCCCACACCAGTTGTCAAAAAATAAAGAAGTATTCTCACCAGTTCCTATGATCGATCTGGTGTGCTTTTGCACAAATTTGTAAACTAGTTTGATGCCCGAAAAAATAGAAGAGCCCAGCTTGTAGTCGATCAGATTGCCATTGTTTTTGAAGTATTTGGCTCTCAAGAAGCGAGCCCAAATCTTGTCTGAATCCCTAATGGAGACCCAAAGCTTCATCAACATAGCCTTGTTAACATCCAAAAGCTTCTTGAGGCCTAGGCCACCTTCCTTGTTGGAACAACAAAGGATTTCAAAGAGAACAGTGAAGTACTACGCTTATCCGCATCTCCAGACCAAAGGAAATTTCTGATGGCTCTCTCAACTTGTTTGATGGCGGTGCAAGGCCACTTATAAACTGCCATGGCTAGCAGTGAATGTGAACTTTTTGGTATTCTCCGAGAATGTGTAACATAGATCGAGATCACTGACTTGATTAACACCATCCTAGCCTGAAAAGATAAGAGCTTACCCTTCCACCCCGCTAACTTGTCCATAATCTTCTCCACCACCTGACGGATGTGGATGTGCCGAACTATGCCTGGCTTCAAGTTTATGCCCAGGTATCTATCAGGAAAGTGAGCTCTTTCCATGCCCAGAAAATTGGAGATTGCTATACCTCTTGAGACCGAACCTCCTTCATAGCGTTCATGATTGGTAGCAATTCTAGGGCGGAGCCAACCCATGGCAAGGGACCGCCAAGGGTAGGCAGTTGCCTACCCTGCCGGGCTGGCTCCTAAGCCCATTATTACAAAGTAGAGGCCTTTCTCGCTCAATTCCAAGCCCATTTATTGCCTTTTGCCTACCCTTGAAATGTTTTACCTAAATCAACTACTCATTCTCGTTCATTTGTTCTCTCAAGTTTCAGTCTTCTATCCTACCATGTTTTCAGAAAAACTTTGTAAGATTTGAAAATGCACCTGTTGGAGACACAAATGCACGAGAGTGTAGCTTGCCAGACTGTAAAAGCATCCTAGACGCCTTCGTAGCTGCCATATTTAAGTGTAGAATTTTGGAGTATAAAGTTTCAGGTGAAGTGTTCATTTTTTTGAAAAGATTCGCACAAGGATTTTAACTAGAACTTCATATTAAATTCAACAAAAGGAATTAAGATGAGTCATTCTATTCACCAGAATCAAGCTCAAAAATACTATTTGAATTCTCTGTTAGCATTAGAATATTAGCCACACAATAAAAAGTATCAACTATGATAGTCTTGGTACAGCACAAGCACAGACTGCGTGATCCTGATCCCACCCGTAGAGCAGACTGCGCAATCCTAGTCCTTTCATCCAGCCTCCACGATCATACTCATCGCATCCAAGTTGTAGTAAACTGAATCATAAGCGTCTTTCCACAGAATTTCTAGTAGTTCACCTCCAATGTCTTCTGGATGAATATCATGCTTGTAATCTTTGAAGCCCCGGCCATAGATCAGTAATGTCATTTTCGCCCGTTTTGCCAGATAATACGCAGCTTTGTTCCACTTCCTTGGCATCCTTTTAAAATTTAAGATATGTAGCTTGCCTTGGAGTGTCTCTAGGAGAGGTACCACAGATTTAAAGGAAGCTTCAGTCATATGAAGGAACATGCTCATCGTACAACTCTGGCAAACATTATTGACCTTTATGCTACTGCAATTAAGTCTACTGCAAGAGGCAATGTGGTAGAGAAGCCGAAAAACTACTCTGGAATTGCATACAACACGAGGACTGGAACAGCCATGTTTTAAAGCAAGTTTGAGACCAGCATCTAATCCCTTCAACACTTGATAAAGATAATTTACTCCATCCCTTGATAAAGAGACTGAGGCAGCTATTGGCTTTGCAGACATATTGCGCATAATAACTCCATATCCTCCAGAATTTGTATTTTCATCATAAAAACCGTACACATTCACCCAAGCAGATTCTGCTGTCTCGCCATCATCTGGCCAATCCAGCTTCCACTTTTGCTCGGAGGGCTTGCTTGACTTGAAAAGCGCTGCCCCTGTTGTAAAACAACCATAAAGACCAAGCTGACGATCATTGTTATCATTATCCTCCTGCAAAACATCCTTGTTGTTGTTACATATCGTCCAAATATAAAACCGGTAAAAATGGATGACGTGTAGGTTTTCATGCGAGCAATATTAGTGAAACTGAAAAATTAATGCATGGTGAGTATGAAAATTTAGTACTCCCACCACATACATCCACATCTTCATCTTCGTCAGAGTCTTCATCAGAGTACTCTTCCTCCGAGTTATAATAGCTGATAGAGGAGGCATATTCATCATCTGACGGAATCTGAAGAGGAACCTGAAAAATCTCCTGCTCACTAGTTATATCCCTGCTGTTTCCTCCAGAGGTTGCTTCTTCATCAGGAATAGTAGTCATATCCTTGTTTCCTCCAAAGGCACATTCAGCATCCGAAAAATAATCAGGAAGAATAGCCTGAAAGGAATCCTCCTTTGTAGTCATATTTCTGCTATTTCCTCCAAAGATATCTACTTCATCAGGATAAAAACTGTAAACCAAAGATGAAAACATCAGTAATGCATGACCTGTGGTTCTCTATAAGCAAGACAATCCATTTATTTCTCGGGAGATGGGAAAAAATAAAACAAGAGGAAAGATGAGACCATCAAGAAGGCATAGACAGCAGAAGTACAGTTCTTGACAGACAGTTAAACAAAGGATATCCACGCCTAAATGTGTAGTAGTATTAGATTAATAAAACATGACCGGAACTGAGTCAGATGAGTCAGACTCCAACGATATGGACGCATATGCATCCATATCGAGTTTAGACCCAACATACCAAGTTTGGTGAGAGTTATGCATCCATCACATGTTAATAGATGTTTTTGGACGGTAAGTATGGGATGTTATTGTCTTACTGTAAATATTATTTTTTTCTATGTTGATTTTTCTTTTTCTTTGTTGTTAACAGGGAATTCGGACGATATTCCATCGATTTCATGTCAAAAAATAGCATTTTGATGACCTTGTTGAATGAGGAAGGCCGCGAGTATAATAAGATATGTTACCTTGCTAACCAGTCAGCATTGAGTGGTGGCTAGGCAGGGTTTGCCAAGGCTCACAATTTACAAGAAGGGGACGCACTGGTTTTCCAATTGGTAAACCTTGATAAGTTCAAGGTCTACATTGCAAGGAAAGATATGTCTCAAGGAATCCTTCTCAGGCATGTTCTTGTGATAATTTTGCTGTTTGTGCTGAATTCTTGTAGTTTAGTTACTTACACCTAGTTGTGCTATATATATGATTGTAAATTAGGCAACGCTGATGAGAATTTGAAGCAGGAGGAAAAACGTATGTACTTTCAGTTGTTATTGAAGACAACGGTACTGAAAATCCCCCATTAAAATTTGAAGATATAAAATTTTGAGAGTTTCACCACAATTCTTAACAATCTGGTTGGGGTGCAGCGGAGCTTGTAATACTTATCCTTAACATCTTCGAGCCATTCATAGCGTTAAGAATTGCCCAAAAATGTTAAGGATAAATATTACAAGCTATGCTGCACCCCAACCTGATTGTAAAGAATTGATTTGAAGATAACTACAATTTTGAAAATTTCACAACAATTTAACAATCTGGTTGGGTTGCAGCGGAGCTTGTAATACTTATCCTTAACATTTTCGGGTCATTCGTAGTGTTAAGAATTGCCGAAAGATGTTAAGGATAAATATTACAAGCTCTGCTGCACCCCAACCAGATTGTAAAGAGTTGTTGTGGCACTTTCAAAATTATAGTTATCTTCAAATTTTAATGGAAGATTTTTAATACCGTGGTCTTCAATAATAGCCGAAGGTACCGGCATATATTTTTCCTCCTGCTTCAAATTCTTACCAGCATTGCCTAATTTACAAACATATACAACACAACTAGGTGTAAGTAACTAAACTACAAGAATTCAGCACAAGCTACAAAATTATCACAAAAACATGCTTGAGAAGGGTACCTTGAGACCTCTCTTTCCTTGGCATAACATGTGATGGCATAACTCTCACCAAACTTGGTACGTTGGGGTCTAAACTTGTATATGGACACATATGCATGGCTGATAATTGATAAGGGTAAATTACATAAAAACAACTTAGGGTTTTCATAATCAGCCGCATATATGAATACGAATAGGTTATGATGCATGAAGATAGCAGCCATAAGCCAACAGGTACAAATACCACAATATGACTGACATGAGTTTGAAACTCGTCAGAACCAAATAATTCTAAGCCAACAGGCAAAAACATAATTCTAAGCCAACATGTAAAAATACCACAATATCGATGACATGGGTGCGAAAATGGTCAGCACCAAATAATTCTCTATCGATTAAGAAAATATAATACTACAATAATAGCTAATCATACCTTGCTATCGATCCAAACGAAAGCAGCAGCTGCAGCAAAATCAAATTTGATATCCTCCTGTACAATTAAGTGCAAAGGAATAAAAAGAAGCCTCTTATACGAATTCTTTTGTTTCAGCGTGATATTTATAGTAGGAAAGCTTGAAATATAAGCCAGTACGAACTTCACCAGCACCAATATGAAGTGTATCTCCGGCTACAAATAAGTTTAACTTAGCATTCACTTCAATCCAGCTACATCCAGGAAACTTTCTCAATCCATTTTCTTTCATCAAATTTCGAACTCTGTTGGATGCATCCTAGTTCTTAGATGCTGCATATATATAAGAAAGAATCACATAGGATGAGGGATTATCAGGTTCCAACAAAACAAGCTTCTCAGCTGCTTCTGACCGTATTAAATCCCCCTGTAATTTACAAGCTCCGAGTAATGTAGCCCAAACTCCAATTCCAGGTTCAAATGGCAATTTCTCAATCAACTCTTCTGCTTCTCTGAGACGTCCATGGCGCCCAAATAGGTCAGTCATGCAGGAAGAATGATCATTTCTAGGTTTGATCCCAAAATTACTTAGCATAAGATTGTAATATTCACGAACTTAATACCATTCCTCCATGACTGCAGGCTGTGAGGAATCATACAAGTCCATAAAACTCTACTTCTCTGTTCTGGGAACTCCAAAAGGAGCTTATTTGCATCTTCACTACTTGAAGATCGCAAGTACATACCCAAGATTGAGACACCCGAAAACTCATCATCAATTAAAACACCAGATTTTGAAAGTATCGCGGCGAACCTGCCTTCCCAGATCCAACCTTGATGATGCACTACATGCAGTTAATGCTGGTGAATGTGTCTGCTTTGTTGTTCTGAAATGGAAGCGTGCTTGGATCGTAGGCTGATACCCAGTTTAAACACGAGTTTAGGTAGAATATCTTCCACAGTCTTTGTGTGGAGATCTGAGTGTTATTTATCCTTGAAGAATACTGCAATGCAGTTGCAATAGCCTTAGGATTCTTCCTAGTTACGCGGTCTGCTGACTATCTCAATGAGACTTTGTTGTGGAGATAAGTCTGCTATCATTAACAGTATCCTGCAATTAGCACATTTCTAGAGACAACAGGTAAGTTAACTCGAACTTAACCCGCAGTCATTTATGTCCAAGATACAGCATCAAGTTTACCAACTCTATCAAATACTTTTTGAGCATCAGCTAAGCAGTCACATTTTGCATGCATATCAATCAAACAACCCCACTGAAGGAATTTAACCCATATCTGATCGAATCCCAGTGAAAAACCTTACCTAAACCCACATTACTCAAGCAGAAACAACCAAAGCAAATGTGAGCTGATCTGATACAGTGTAAGAATTACGCATCAATCTAAACGCCGTGACAACCTCTTCTGGATATCCCGGTGTTGAATGCATACACACATGATTGAAATCCAAGCAACGGTATCTCTTGTATCAAGCCGGTTGAAGGCCTCTTTTGCGAAATCAATCTCGCCAATTTACCAACTTATCAACAATTAAATTTCCAAGTTTTCCTTGTAATCAACAATTATCTCTTGTATGCTACCACTGAACTGGTCCAAGTTAGATGCTACACGCACACTGTTCATTCAATACTATTCATTTTGATTTAAGGAATTTTATTGGTATATATTTGTAAGAAATGAAATATCTTTCCACAACCAAACTAATTATGAAGGTAGTTACAAGACAAGATTGTATGTAGAAAACAAGAGTGAAGAAAACAGACGAGACAAGAAATTGTTCTCCGTTTTCATTGTCAATCAGAACCGCCAAGAAAAATAAAATGGGCCGTGAGAGATCGACGACTAAGTGGACAACTAGCCCAATATGCATCACAATAGGCCTCAAGAACGGATTTGGAATCAGCTCGAAGTAAAATACCTTGCCCAGGGCTAGATTTCAGATAACGCACAACTCGAAGTGCAGCATCCCAATGAGATTGAGTTGGATGTTGCATAAACTGAGACAAAGTATGAACAGAGTAACATATATCAGGCCGTGTAATATTTAAATAAATTAGTCTCCCCACCAACCTTCTATAACGAGCAGGATCAGGCATGAGCGTGTCAGAAGCAAGAGCCAGCCGATGATTCTCCTCCATTGGAATACTAGCTGGTTTGGATCCGAGAAGACCTGTTTCCGTCAAGATGTCTAGCACATATTTACGTTGGCAAAGGAAAATGCCTTTAGAGCTTCTAGCTACCTCAATACCGAGAAAATATTTTAATTTGCCCAAATCCTTCATATGAAAGCATCTACTGAGATATGCTTGAAACTCGCAAATGGCAGCCTTATTGTTGCCAGTAATAACAAGATCATCCACATATACTAGAATATACATAATAATATTTCTTCTGCGATAGAGAAATAACGAGTGATCTGAGGCACTTGTAGAGAAACCATAAGTACGCAAAGCGGTTGCCAGCTTTGCATACCAGCACCGAGGAGCCTGACGTAGACCATACAAAGACTTACGAAGTCGACAGACTTTGCCAGAAAATCCATTACCGAACCCAGGAGGAAGTCGCATAAATACTTCTTCATATAAATCGCCATGAAGAAACGCATTGTGAACATCCATTTGAACTAACTCCCAGTTGTTGATTGCAGCAACCGCAAGAAGAGTTCGTACAGTAACCATTTTTACTGTAGGAGCAAAAGTGTATGTGAAGTCAATTCCTTCCTTTTGATGGTTGCCAAGGACAACTAATCTAGCTTTGTAGCGCTCAACGGAGCCATCAGATCTTCGCTTAATTCGGAAGACCCACATGTAGCCAATTACATGTTTGTTAAGGGGCATATCTTCAATAGTCCATGTACCGTTGGAGATTAGAGCAGCAATCTCTTCCTCCATTGCTTTACGCCATCTGGGATCAGCCATAACCTCCTTAAAAGATTTGGGTTCAACATCTTTCGAGATGGCTGCAACAAAAGTACGATGGGCAGCAGAAAAAGCATCATAATTCACGAAATGGGTTATAGGATAGGGAGTACCTGAGGTCTTGATTGGTACAGGTGAAGCTTCAGGGGGAACCAAGGTTGTGTTGGCCTGTTTTGAAACTCCCTGCCAACTTACAAAATCCCTGTGACGTACATTCTCAAACCTTGTACGTTTTCCACGCCCTAGATCCTCATCTATAGCTAGATGGTGATGAGGTTCATTATCTTTAGTCACTGTAGGAATATCATTTGTACCAGCTATAGGTACAGCAGGTGAAGAAGCATCAGGTAATACCAAAGTAGAATCTCCTTCAACAGAACGTGTATCACATACAACAG
This sequence comes from Papaver somniferum, assembly GCF_003573695.1. Lineage (NCBI taxonomy): Eukaryota > Viridiplantae > Streptophyta > Magnoliopsida > Ranunculales > Papaveraceae > Papaver > Papaver somniferum. The sequence continues at coordinate 17,315,537 of NW_020621603.1, read as the reverse complement.
ATTCTGGCGGATGAAGTACTTGTACATTTTCATTGTCTGTGATATGAACAGAGTCTTGTGCAACGTCCTGGAGATCTGGAGCAACATCCTGGAGATATGATGAGCTTCCTAAACTAGTCTGTGGAAGTGCGTCAGTAGCAGCAGCGGAAGAAGAACCACCAGAAACTGGTGACACATTATAATCAGCTTCAAAAGGATCTGCAGACATATCCCTAGATATAGTGCCGTTTCATCAAGATACAAAGAATGCAGTCGCAGAAGCTCATTCTTATCAGCTAACGGAAAAACGTCTTCAATAAACTCCACATCTCGGGACTGAAAATATTGACCTGTGTCTAGATCAAATAGATGCCATGCCTTCTTTCCAAACGGATAGCCGAGAAATAAACAACGACGACTGTCAAATTTATCGCAGGGACTAAGATTTTTTGCATAACAAAGACAGCCAAAAACTCGAAGAGAGTTAAGAGTAGGAGCCGAACCATATAGAATATCATGCGGTGTTTTGAAATTAAGAACACGAGAAGGAGTTCTATTAATCAGATATGCAGCAGTTAGAACACATTCACCCCAAAAATCGATTGGTAAACAAGCCTGAAATCGTAGTGCACGAGCAACATTAAGAATATGACGATGCTTCCTTTCCACCCTTGCATTTTGCTGTGGTGTCTTAACGCAGGAAGTTTGATGAACTATACCATTCTTTCGAAAATAAGGAAAAAGACCTTTGAACTCAGTTCCATTGTCACTGCGTAAAATCTTAACCTTTTGTGTAAACTGACGTTCAACCATCGCAAAAAAATTTGTTAACAGGGTAGGCACCTCATCTTTAGTTTTCATCAAATACACCCAAACACATCTAGAAAAATCGTCTACAATAGTCAAAAAATATCTTGAGTTACAAGCACGATTTGCACGATAAGGACCCCAAACATCGCAATGAATTAACTGAAATAAATCGACTGCCTTATTATCACTTAATGGAAAAGAAGTACGAGTTTGTTTGGCTCTATGACAAACTTCACAAGCATGAAAATCTAAATCACTATCGATACGACCAACTTGAGGTAAAGACTTCAATACTTGAATAGAAGGATGGCCAAGTCGTTTGTGCCATAATTCCGCAGCAACTTTCTCCAACACAACATTAACACGAGCTGGTCCCCCCGTTATCAAGCAATAAAGCCCATCAGTGAGCTTACCCATACCAATCTTCGTCCTAAGAGTATGGTCCTGTATAACACATTCAGAGTTAGTGAATTGAACACTTAAAAGATGCTTCTGTGCATGGTTAGCATGAGAGGAAGATAGAAATTGAGACACAGAGATGAGATTGCAAGTGAATTTTGGAACATACAGCACATTGTGCAATACAAGAGAATCATTCAACTTTACAGTCCCAATTTTGATTGCCTGTATACTTACACCATTAGGCAAACCAACTTGGATAGGACTAATATCACGACAAGAATCAAACAAGGTGTCATCGGAACAAACATGATTGGACGCTCCGGTGTCGACAATCCAGATAAGACCATTCTTACCAGTTAGACGAACGTGATTTGTAGTTGATGATGTCTCACTAACAATAGCATTCGCCTTGGCAGATGAAGAGTTACGGACAGATGAAGAATCGTTTTTGTACTGAGTCGCAGGTGGACGTCTTGGCTGGCGACCATCTGGATAACCATGCTTCTCCCAACAACGATCTTCAAGATGTCCATTGTGAATAAGTGCACTTTAATGGAGGTTTGCCCCCCTTGGTTTTTGATCCTTGTGGCTTATGTGCGTGAAAAGCCATTGGAGTAGCTGTATCCTCCCGTTGTTGAGTATATGATTTGACCTCTTCCTCTTGGATGAGACGAGAATACACCACATGTAGAGACGGAAGTGGATCGGTGCCCAAAATACTAGAACGAACATTGGCGTAATAGGGTACGAGACCCATTAAAAGTTCACCTACCTGATCATTATTACGCCGAGTTCTGAGAGTCACATTCAAATTGCAAGTGCAGCCAGAGCATTGACAAGAAGGCAAGGCATCAAAATCATTGATGTCATCCCAGAGTTTCTTCATCCTCCCGTAATAATCTTGAATGGATTCTCCATATTTTTGTTTGCAACTAGCAACATCAGATTTGAGCTGAAATATTTTGATTCCATTCCCTATAGAAAAGCGAAGTCTAATATCTTCCCATAAATCGAAAGCAGTATCACGATAAGAAATTGAAGAACGAAGAATTGGATCAATCGTATTAAAAATCCAGGCAACAATCATGTAGTTGACAGTCCACCAATCATCCAAATCAGAAGAATCAACAGAAGGTTTGGAGACTTTACCAGTAATGAAGCCAAGTTTTCGTTTTGCACCCAGAGAGATACGAAACCCTTTAGCCCATTCTTCATAATTCAATCCTTTGAGAATTACATGAGTGATGATAGTTCCCGGTCCATCGTTTGAGGCTAAAGTATATGTAGAAGAGCGATTCTTAGGAGAAGAAGAAGATGTAATTAGATCGTCTGGCATATCTAAAACCGGACTCAGGATACCATGAAGGTAGTTACAAGACAAGATTGTATGTAGAAAACAAGAGTGAAGAAAACAGACGAGACAAGAAATTGTTCTCCATTTTCATTGTCAATCAGAACTCCTATATAAAGGAGTTAGCTTACAAAAGATTATCTCCAATATCCTGACATAAGCAACATATCTCTTAAAGGAGGTAAGTAAATATTTACATCTAATACAAAAGATACAGGAGTATCCAAAAGATACAGGAGTATCCAAAAGATATTAGAATATACAGCTAATAAATTAGGGCCATGAACTGTTCCATATTTGATTAGTTTTCATCCCGTTTTAGTATTAATAATTCAGTTGTTTTTTAAGTTGACTCAATAAAATTTAAAATTTAAAATTGATTATGGCTCTTTTTTCCTAATATAAACGTTGTAAATTAGCACTAATTAAATTGCAATAAATGTTGTCTAATTTACAATAATAAAATTTCAATTAAATTTGTGTTGTAGGGCTTGTTGATATTTAATGGATCTATCATGTGTGCTCTGTTGATATTTCGATGTATGTCTTGTATTTAATTATTATGTAATTGTTTTACGGAAAATGGATCATTTGTCCAAATATTTTTAAATCACGGTTCAAATGGACGAGTAAAAAATAGTTTGGATGAAATGGCCAAAAAAAAATTAGTAAGGATGAAACTGTATTCATCCTAGCTTAAATTTAAAAAATAGTAAGGATGAAACTGGATACATCCTGTGTAAATTAAAAATAAGGAAAAATATTAAAAATGGGCACAATAAAACTGATTACATCCTGCCTATTTTTACATTTTTGTCCATTTAAACAGTATCAAAATCTAACTGTCCATTTCACCCAGGAATTATTGATTTTAGTCTTTTTAACCAAGTTTGTGATTATTTTATTGATTTGTAATCATTGCTTCTTGTATTTTTGTCTGCCATATTTGATTTGATCATTATAATAAAGCTTATTTGATTGATTTTATCTGCCACATTTGATTATTTTATAGTAAAACATCAATCCGTTAATTTGTTCACATCCTAGTTAGCAATTCGGGATTCGGTAAACGTACGGAACGTCAAACGTACGAGTATTATACGGTTTTGTAAAATCCAGATTCGGTCCAAAATTCGGTCAACGGGACGTGATTCGTTAGTAATTCGGAACGGCATACGTACGTGTATAATTCGATTTATAAATGTGAGTTCGGATCTGAAAATTCGGTATCTATATATAACAAATAATTTGTATTTATAAGGTCATAGACCAATTTTTATGCATATGTGTGAGTTATTTAAAGAAAAAATAAATTTAATATGATGATATTAATAATATATACAACATTAGTTATCCAAGAGGACGTCGTATGGTGGTTTAGATGCTTGGTTAGTGAGTTTGAGATCTCTCTCACCTTCACCTTCAAATCTCTTCAGTCGTTTTTGTTTTATAAAAATTACAACACGTCTAATATTCGGTCGTGTATGCTCTGGAGGCAGTAAAGCCCAAAAAATGGGATCTTTGAAAAGTAAAAGCTAAAGAATTTATGGCGAATTAAGCGGACGTATCATTCGGGATACGTAAAATTCGTGAACGGTTCGCGAATAATTCGGGAATGTCACATAATACACGACTTGGGTTCGGAATTGCAAACGTACGTGAATAAGACGGTAAAATTCGTGATACGGAAAAATTCGTGAATGATTCGCGAATCATCCGCGAACTTACTAACTAGGGTTCACATAAATCCTTTTATGGGCAAGCTTTTTCCTCTTAAAAAAAGAAAATAATAAAAAAAATAATTAATAAATCATGATGATTGTGATTGTGGCGCAAGAGGTCTGTATCATTTAGAACATGATGCTTGTTTTTTTTGTTAAACGTTATTTTCTTGTACTGTGCATCCTTAATAATCATTAATTATCCTCTCTTCATATTTTAATTAAGAAAAAAAAATCCATGTACGTTACTAACCCTGAGTCCAATTCTTTTTCTACAACATCCTCTTAAATAATTAAAATATGTACCGTATTTATTTCATGCTGCATCACAAGCATATGGTGTGGATTTACAAGTAGTAGGATGTCTGTTTTGTCTTTTGTGTAGAGTTTAAGAAAAAAAAAGGAAAAAGTCAAGTACGTTTAATTTGGATTGGATATAGGGTTGTCAACCGCACTTAACGAAATGGATATTGGCTCTGTTGATGCCGTTGCCATTAAAATTAGCTGATATCCGTTAAGTTCCGACGGAAATATGAAATTCAATTTCATTATTATTATGTTGGACTTAACGGGATATCGGATAATTTTCCGTTATCATCCGTTAATTTTCCAAAGACAAAAGTCAACTAGCAAACAAACCCTAATTCTGATATTCGACTCGACTACGATTAATCCCAAACAAGGACGTGAGGTGCAAATTCAAATCATGATAAAATTTGGTGGAAAGTGGATCAAATAAGATAATTGTCGGAATGCTTCTGTAACACAACAATCATCAATTTATGGAGATTCATACGACCGCCATTAACTAACATCAAATCTGGGTAAAAATTCATCACTGACTGTTATAATTTCATCCATCAAAACACTCGTTACCTTAATCCAATAACACATGCTGTTGATGTCGCTGATTTTAGAAGAGACGCTTGAATTCAAACAGTTAAGAGATAAAGAGGAGTTTAATAAGAGGTGCTTCTGTTAACCACTTCCATTACCATTAAACTCCATTAATTGGTATCCATTCATGGAGTCTACATATCAGATTGATAAGCAGCTGCTCAAACACATTTGAAACGATGCTCAGATCCCCTTTTTCTAACGAAACACCACCAGTCTGCTTAAGATATGTATTTGGATAAAGATATAACGGAACATTGTTTATATGCTATCGGATATCGGAACTTAACCTAACGGAAATACACAATTCCACTACCGTTACGTTAAGAGGAGATTATCCGTTAGCTTATCGGTATCGGATATCCGTTTACCGCTATGTCGGATGGCAGTAGTAACAGATTACGGATTATCGGTATCGGATGTCGGAAAATCGGTATCCATTGACAGGCCTAACTGGATATGCCATGACGATCTCTTTTGTACGTGGTTATCGTATATATACTTGGTAAATGATATTTTTTTTTTATCTATTTGTGATATGTATACGTCGCGATTTCCGCCGCATGTCGTGTTTATAACCTGTGATTCGGCCGAGAATCTCTTTGTTGGATGCTGGTTGTTCGCGGTGAAAGAAAAATTTGTTCCCACGTGAGACCGGTTCAACCTGTTCCAGCTCCGTGTCATGTTCTGATCCGGTTTTTGACCGTGCGTGATCAAGTATGTGTTGGTTTCGGCTATGCACTGTGGGAACCAATTTTAGAGGTATGTAACTATAACTAGTGTGAGTATTTATACTGAATATTTATTGGGCTTATTTATTTGTTTTTAAAACATGAAAAAAATTATGTGCAGGCCCAAAAAAAATAATATTTTCATTGTTACACAGTTAATTTTAGGTACCGTGACACCCATAATTATATGAAATTATTAAAAATGTCTGCATGACGGATTATGCATCAGGGGTATAATTGGCAACACAATTTGGATATAACATATCTAAAAAACCGCGCCTTGGAATTTTACAAATTTTATATCGTTAGAAATCTTTTTAAGAGAGCTACGCAACGAGTACAAACAAGAATATCAAATTTTTTGTTTTTCACGAAAAATAGGAGGTGATCATCATTTTAGGTAAAATTTTCGAAAACTGACTACATAACCATTATGCAGCCACCAAAAAAGATGCATAACACATTCTGCAGACGCATAACGAATTATACAACCATTTTCTCGACTGCATAACAAATTATGCATCTGCATAATAAAGTTATGCAAATATAACAAGTTATGTAACCATTGTTTTGGTTGGTTCTAGTGCGTACATAAAAATTGATGCATAATGCATGTCAGGTTATGCATCTATTTTCTCGATGCACAAAAGTTTGTGCAACAATTTTCTCGATGCATAATGCATTATGCAGTCATATTTTCAGATGCATAATAGGTTATGCATCCATTTTCACGATTGCATAACATGTTATGTAGATATTATTGTAGGTGCATGAAAAGTTATGCAGTCTTTGTTTTAATTGGTTTCAATAGTGACAAAAAAGTTGTTGCATAACGTGTTATGCGACCATTTTCGGGACTGCATAACAAGTTATGCAACAAATTTTGTAGATGCATAGCCGGTTATGCAACCATTTTCGTAGCTGCCTAAAAGATTATTCAACCATTTTTTTCTTCATTTCATTCGCTTGAATCTGTGATGCGCAATGAATGCACTTCACCAGTTCATTCCAGCCATGATGGCTACGCCTTCTTCACAGCTGCAGCTTCGACTCTTGCCCGCACTTCAAGTCACTAATTGCATTACCAATCTCCATACACACACAGCTACAACCATTCCTGCAATTCCTCCAGCAACTTCATAACCCCACCTGCAATTGCATCAACAACTCATATTCATTCACCAGATCAGTTCAGCTGTATCTCTTGCCACCAGATTCATTCCATGGCTGCAATGACAACTCAACATCATCTCATTCTTGGCATCTGCATCGCCAGTTCCACACTCCACTAGTATCATTCCCATGTTATCACCATTTCAACTAAAATTCCACCACCAGACCAGTGCATAACCTCCTCAATTGCAGCGCAGTAAACCAAAGCAGCTTATTTCAGTTTTCGACACATTCAGATTATCACCAATATCTGTTACCAATTTCACTGCTCTTTATAACAGCAAGGGAACCATTCAAGCATACCCATCAGCTGTCTCGCCTGCAACTGCAACCTAAACATACATCTACTTCACTACAACAGCTTCTCATACTTCATCTCAGTCACACCACCTGCAAGTCTATCACAGACCCAATCTTCACACAACAACAAGTTCAGCTCATCCCCTTGTCTGTATTTTAACAGCACCAACACCTGTAATTCCTTTGCAACCAACAACTGCAATATCACCAAACCATTTCCCTGGCAACTCCTATACATTCATCTAGACAGACTCATTCATCACCAGAAACACTTCAATCATCTCTGTCTCTGAAATGAATGGTACCAACATAATAGCGGCACCAGTATCATCTTCATCTATTTCATCTAGAAATCCACCTCAAGAACAGCTCAAACCCACAACTGTGTGTGTTTCTTGGCTTCCATTCTTCTTAATTTCTCTTTTAATTCGATTTCTGACCATTACCCATCTGTAATTCATCCCAATCCTTCATCTAAACTCTGAATCGGCTCCAAATCTTCATTTCCATGAAACCCTAGATACCAAAAGTAGCAACTCATGTTCTTGCTTGATTTCTCTTCCATTTAAACTGAACATCAGCAGATCCCGCTTCTCGATTTCTCCATGTTCCCCTATCACCTCTACCCCTATCTCCACGGCCACCAAATCCACCTCTTTCTCCAGCAACACCACCATGTCCTGCCATGATTGGAAGCTCTTATACCTTTCTTTTGTGAGATCTCTCTTTCTCACTGGTTTTTGCGGGAGTATCAGGGATGAAATTTGGGAGAGACAAAAAATATTGAGTATTTTTATGGAAAGATAAGAGTATGGTGAGAGATGCTCGGAAACAGAAGAGAAAAAAAGGTTGAATACTTGGACCAAGAGAAACAGTGAAACACAAAGTGATTCTGAAGAAGTTGAGGAGACAAGGATTGATGAAGATGCTGAAAAGTCTGAAAGTGATGTAGAGGCTGAAAAGACAAAAATGGAGAGGGCATAGAGGATGCATGGTTTGAGCGTCATTTGGATGAGAAAGCTAATCCTCCGATCTTTGCCCGAACCATACAAAAAATACTTGATATTGATTCAGAGGTGAGAATATTGAAGGTATATATGCAAATGGAGATCCAGAGATGGAAGGAGACAGTATGAAGGATGAAGAGTATGATAAGGACAACGAGGATGCTTCTGATGGTAATGAACTTGATGCTTAAAGTGGTAGTGATGATGGTGATAATAATAAGAAAGAAGACTTTGGTGGTGAGGAGAAGAGCTCTGAGTATAGGCATCTCCAGATAATCAGAAAGAAAAGGTTCTCTAGTTGTGGTGGTAAGCCTCAATATAATTAATAAATTTCTTTTCAACACGTCTTTCTGATTCCCACTATTAGTCTTCTTGATGTAGTTGTTGTGTTTTGCAACCTTTTTTGTCTTGTGGTTTATGCAGACGATGTTGGAAGTAATTTGCGATGGGAATCTTGAATAGGTAAGGGTGTTAGATGTTTATACAGTTGGTTTTTGTCGGGGTTATCTTGGTGTTGATGAAATTTTTTTTTTTCAGTTCGGAGATCTCTTAGGAACTCATGTAAAGATTTAGATGAGGGTTTCGTAAAAAGTGCAGACATTGATTTCGGTTGTAATGAACTGGATTTTTCCAATACCAATGGCCTTCTTGTAAGATATTATGTAATGGAAGTTTAATGAAACTAGCTCAGTTGTTTTTGTTTGATGTTCTATCTTGAGTTTGTGATTTGAATGAATCAAAGGACTGATGAAATTTATAAGGTAACTATCACAAAGAGATAGGTGGGTTTTGGTAAAACTGAGGATGAATTAAAGCTGGTTATAAGTAGGATTAACATGTGAAAGCATTTGAATTTTTTTTTGAAGAACTCAAATGCCTAGTTTTGTGGTACTGAAAAAAAAGGAACAAACTTCTTCGAGTGTTTTTGTGTAACTTTGCACATATTACATGAGTCTTCTTTTTGTCTTTCTTATATTCATTGTTTGATGTGAGAATTTATTTTTGCATTTCCCAAGTTTAAAAGTTCATTTGGTCCAACCGACAATGAACTTGAAGCATTTTCCTTTTATACTCTTATTAACTAAATTTAGAATTGACAATTCGCATTAAACGGATATTTACAAAAATTATTCCGTTAGAAATCTTTTTAAAATGGAAAATGATAAACTCACCACGCTTTTCTCCCGCAGAGTGTGTCCCGAGGGCCAATCCATCCGTCTTTAGCAACATCTTCAACACTGGGATAATAACGGTGGAATGTGGATCCCTATTTTTTTTTGTCTTATGCGGAATAAATCGCAGGAGAATCTGTCAGTATATCTATTTCGGTTAAAATATGCACAAATAAGAATGCAAATATCACAAAGATTCGACATCACTAATTATGTAGGGAGGGACTGGCTTGGAAATATATAACATAAAAATAAAAAGTAACCTATTCCCGGAACCAATGTAGTCAATATCGGCCGTATCGGTCGATATATCGGGGATATTTCGAATATCTGCCCAGAACGATACGATAAGAAGGATATCGGGGATACGATATTCGCCCGATAATATCGGCCGTTTCGGTCAAATATCGGCCGTATCGGTCGATACGAAATTTTCCTACATTTCCCGATATGAGACGGTATTGGTCGTTTTCGATAAAGTTTAAGGGTAATTTTGGCGAAGAAAGTCTTCCAGGTGGTAGTAGAGGTGCATGTAGCTCTCGAAGTTACTCTTTTGTTTTTTTGATAAAATTAATGTTATCTATTATATCTTATCCGAAAATGTGTGGAGAAAATGTTTAATATAAAATTATAGTCTCTAAATTTAGAAACGATATTATACCGATATTTCAACGATAATATCCCCGATATAAAATCGTACCAGTGTATCGGTCCCGGCCGAGATGAACCGATATCCGATATTAACTACATTGCTCGGAACGCAAAAAAGAAAAGTATCAATAGTACATTTCGGAACGCATGAAGTATGACCCAGGCGGATTGTAGTAATTGTTTTTGGAATCTAAGAGGTACAACTGTGGCAAAAGTTTAAATTATTTCTAAGCCTAACATTGGAGTAACTTTTTAAAGAAGGGGGAAGGAATTTTCAACATACAACTAGGGTTCGCAATCGAAGTAAATCACATCCCAAGGGTCGGCAATAAAAGTAAATCACATTCCAAAGGTTTCTCTCCCTGCTCTCGAGTTGATCACTCCTTTACCTTTTGGTCGTATAAAATGGATTCCGGAACTGGAACAATGCAATCAAAGATGATTGGTGATGGTGGAATGGAAAACACGAACATTGCTAATGCAATCAAGAAAAAGCTTCAAATCCGTGCACCCCATTCGCGTATTTCGGGAGGGTGCTCTATTCATAAGGTTCCTCAAAAGTTTCTCAAAATGAGAGAGCCTAGTCCATACATGCCTCAGGTTATCTCGATTGGTCCTTATCACCGGACAAACCAAAGTTTAAAATCAAGAGAAGATTTGAAGTTATTGTATGCACACAAATTACTTGCCAAAAGAGCTGGAGAAGGAGATTCGGAGTATGCGCGTAGAGTTCAAGAAGAAGAAGACACTCGCGCTATTAAGCCGGACTTGTCCGGAATGCTAGTTGCGACGTCAGAAGCGTGGTTGGAGGAGTGTGTTTCATCTATTAAAAAAATGGAAACAGAAGTTCGTGAGTGTTATTCAGAACCAGTTGACCTGAACAGTAGAGAATTTGTAGAAATGATGATAATTGATGGATTGTTCATTATTGGGATGTTAATGAGATCGGATTTACGGAAAAGCTATGTTGCAGTTGCAGACGACCCTTTTGATAGAAACGATTGGCTCTTGTTTATGGTCGAACAGGATTTGTTACTTCTTGAAAACCAAGTTCCGTTGTCTGTCCTTCAATGCTTGTACAACATAATTTTCAATGCAGAAAGGATGGATTCCCTTTACGAGGTTATTTATAAGTTTATCACCAAAATGTGGCAGCGGATGTTACCAACTCATGAAACGATACCTTTTGAAGCGCATCCGGGTCAATGTGAACACGCCGAGCATTTACTAGGTTGCCTTGTTATACTCATCCATGGGCGATTATCTCGCTCTTTGCAGCAGTTCTACTTATTGCCCTTATTGGAGAAATTACTAATAATGTAACTGAGAAGAAGATACTTTAGCTCAAAAAGATAGGATCTAATGAACCCACACCCGAACCCGACCGGATGGCGGCGTGCGTGCTTCTGCGCGAAGCACCGCACGTACGGGAAAGACAACCTTGCCCTAGTCTAAGCCTTCCCTCCAAGCACAAAAGTCTAATGACCCAAGGGCCATGCCCTTATAGCCAATTCTATGGTATTTATGTCTAAAACTCTTTAGATTTTTATCAATGTGGGACTATTGTTTTATCTATTCAAAAGAAAAAACAATTAATGGGAAATAGGTCTAGGGATCAAAACATAGTCCAAGGAAAAATTGGTAATTTTAAATCGTTTTTTCTAACATTTACAACCCTTTCAGTTATTATCCATAAGTCGTGATCAAAATACACTCTACGTCCTAGTAGTTTTGGATGCAAAATTTCCTAGTTTGTGGTGGGTCTTGCATGTCTTAGTTTTGCATGTTTTTATCCTTACAGAGCATCTGTTTAGCGAATAAGCGTGTGTTTGTTGTGTCATTAAGCTGCTTCTTTTGTTTGTGGTGATAAAGATAGAGACTCCTATTAAGGGTACTGTAATTTTGAGTCTCCGCACTCGTATCATGAATTTGAATTCTAGTAGCGATTCTCTTTTGTTTATATTCCCAATAATTCTTGTATCGATTTGTTAGTAGTGCACAAACTATTTCACCCAACCATCAGGTTCGATTTTTACATGAGTTTTAGGTAATTCACTGGCGGAGCGAGTTTGTGTATTTATCTGCATTTGTTTTTCTTTTTTCTCTTTAAGCATGAAATGCAACAACCTTAGTATTATGCAAAATTAGAAGGGCATTTATATTGTACCAGTACATCTGATATGACTGGATGACACAGCAAAGAAAGCCGAACGCCTCAAGAAAAAAAAACATACTCCAGTCATCCAGTCATATCAGATGTTGAAATCATACATCATACAAAAATTGATCTTGATGTTAAAATCCAATTAGCAAACGAATTGAACCTCTGAATTTCGTAATCGATTCTTCAGTTTATATTTGTACTTGTATTGTTCTTCTGCATCTAACAGAATCGTTGTTGATCTCAACTAGAAATGCAAATGAAGTACGCCAAAGCTTGTCCAAAGTGTTAAACTTAGTTTGAAAATGTAAAAACAAGTTCAATGCGTAGGGTGTGTCATGTGTGAGCTATATTGACTATGGTGTAATTTTTTTCTTAATTATTAATTTATTATTGTTGTTTATATATTTCTTTACAAGGCACATATGATTTACCATCCGATAACAATTTGAAAATACAATAGTTTAGTAATGCACAAAAACAAACATATAAACAAATGATAAATTAAATCACATATAAACTCAGTATTCGAAAATACAATAGCAGCTGGAAGAACCCCCGAAAAATATGTGCAGCTTCAATGCATTGAATTTTCCACTTGGAATGCATGCCAATTAGGTAGCTAGCTATCATCAGAAACTGAGTTTCTGTGAACACACTTTAGCTAGATGAGTGTTGATAGGAAATTCAATGCAAAACGTAAGGGCCGTGTTGATTGCGTTACAATTGGGTCGAGGATCAGGAAGATCAATTCTACCAAGTATAATCACATATGCTTCAACAGCCAACTGAAGGATGTACTACATTCGAAAACAGCTTCCAAACAAAAAAATACACGGAAGAAAACAAATTAAGTTAGAGAACAAGAATGATATGCTGCTTATCGGCAAAGTCTGTCAATGCTGCATCCGTCTGGCCCTTTCAGTTGTTTGTATGTCGGTGTTTATTGGTGCCTGCGAGACATACTGATAGCTCTGATAAGGCTCCTGCAGAAGCACCACCTTGGCTAGACCCGTTGCCAGAACATGACCATGTGGAGAGTTCGTGGGTAACCAACTTTGTTGTATCAAAGGCCTTGCCAAGCAAAAAGGATGTTCTATATTGCCAGGAAATTGTAAATTACGAACCAAAAATTAAACCAACATCTTCATAAGGTTAAAGAGTGGATCAAGAACCTATAAATGCAATGTGCAGCCACAGTGGGAACACAAAAAAAAAACGCCACATTCTGTTGAACTTTCAGTATAACATTTTCTAAAGACATAAATAGGATGCACAACTCAATAAAACATAACTCCTTCATCTTTGGCAATTTCTTGTTCTCTTGTTCAAACTTCTTATTCAGCCTTTTACATCCAGATTACGTAGTATTTTCATGGATGGAAAATTGGAAATCAACACAAAAAGAAATAAAACGAACAGAAATTATCTCATTTCATAATTTATTTACTTATTTGGTAATTGGTTCACATACATCAACTTCCCAATGATCACATACCTAAGAAGGTCAAATATGGAGTTCACTAGTGTTGGATACAGAAAGAGATCGGCCAGGTGTGTCCCGGCGGGTAATTATAATGATAATAGATTTACATTTTGAGAGGAGAAATCATCGTGCTAATAGCTTTTAGTTGGTGATGTTGATGCTATTGAACCACCACTTCGGTTGATGATCACCATAATCGTAGATAGATGAGAGAACTGAACTGTGGTTGTTTGTTTTTAGGGTTCCTTTGTTTCCTACTCAGAAGAGGGATGGAGGCACAAATGGGAAACACTAGTAGGAAACTAAACTACTTATAGGGTTAGAGATCTGCCCTAAGTTTAGGGTTACGTTATTGCCGTTGATTTTTGTTTTGGTTCTACTATCCAATCTAACGACTATAGCGTACTCTATGTCTGACAGCACTAACTGAACCACTACGTATGGCTGTCATAGAAGTGTGGAACTTTAAAGGGTGAGATTTTCTATGAGGTACTGTTGTTTAGATTTGGTGCTAGCAGTTCAAAACAATTCTAATTATGAGGGAATATGAAATTATGTGTACTAAAATTGCTTACAGGCCATATGGTAAAACTGGAATACCAAGCCATAGCCATTTCAATTGTCATTGAAAGTTGAGGCCATTCAATCTTGAAAGACTTGCAAAAGTATTGCAGATTTTTTGTGTTTCTTCCTTCACAATCATGACATTTGGGCTGTCTTTCGTCTTCTCTGCAACAATCTCTCCACAAAGCTTGTTTCTCATACTCAAACCTCCACAACCATTGTACTTGAAGCGCGCTTGGTTTGTTTTATCTAGATGATAGTCACAAATTTTTTATCATGAAACCCAACACATTCTCCCCACAAAAAACTTCCTCATAATTTGTCTCATCTTCTTTTCTATGTAAGCAGGGAGAGGGAATAAGGAGCCTCAACTTGAACAAAATTCTTGATCCCCTTGAGAACTAGCTAATTTATGTTGCTTGACAGAGACCGACTGGCAATTTGGTAGGACTCCCCTGTGGACAGACCCAAACCCACCTTCCGCTAAGAACTTGCTTGGGAAAATCCTCATGTGGCAAGTTCCAACTCAGTGTAGCTGAATCGCCATGCATGGTGGTTTTTCCAAATTCAGGTCCCCTGAGTTGGCAGAGTGAACAAAGATGTGGTGGACCAAAAGCTGCACTCTTGCTAGAGAAAATGCTTCTCTTTCATTTCCATTGTAGTGAATATCTGACCTATAGCTCATCGCTTCTATTTCAGATTCACAGTCAAGTTTAGAGAAAGGCTTTGGATGTGAAAGTTTGAATTTTATCATGGAGTCTGTGAATTTTCTTCCAGATGCTTTGATGTTTGACGATCTGAACCGACCATGTCTGTCACTCTCTGAGCTGCACTGCACCATGCCGTGTTCTTGTGAAATGACTCCTCTTTCTTCAGGTCATCACTAACTTCCAAAATGAAAAATGGACAAGTTCCTGGATCTGATTGTTTTCAAGATGTCCTTCAGGTGAATCCTCTAGCTCAATAGGCACTAAGCTAGCTCCTTACTAGGCGATCCAACCAATCTTAAGCGAAGTACTTTTGGATCAGAACATTTCCTGGCAACAATATTACATTGCAGCTCTTCCATTCAACGTTTCTCCTCAGGTTTAAGCTGTCGGTGCAGAAAAAGCTACTTGGGTAAGAAAAAGTAAAAAAGGAACAAGAGAAAAGTACGAACTACATATAATTTGTGAAAGACTTGAGCAAAAATTGGACGAGGAATACTTCACCAAGAAACAAGAAAAAAATAAATGCTGCAGTTATAAGCTCATGTGCCAACATGGAACACACCAAACACTTGCGTTAAAGCCAAAAGCTAGGTCAAGGTGAATCATCGTTACCTATCCAGTATGCCCCAGTTAGCTTCAGTTCGTTCAATTAGCTTCTGCAGCCACCGCACAGAAATACAGATAATGAACATCGTATGCCAACCTTGGTTGGAGCGCATTGGATGACATAGCAAAGAAAGCCGAGCGCCTCTTTAGCAAATGAAATAGTTCTAGAATTTACGCAATACTAGTAAACAAGTCTTACAGGTTGCATTTGACAACACACTCCAGTATACAAAAACCAAATCCTCTTTGTATAAGTTTTGCGCGCACGAGGCCATATTTAGAATTTGTGAAAAAATCTTGAAGAGCTAACATTTGGATAACTCATGAATGAACTGTATCAATTGCGTTTCATTATGTTGACTTATTTTCTGTTTAAATTATTATAATTTGGTTACAATTTCAGCTAAGTAGTTGACTCTTCCCCACTTTATTTTCTATGTTCTTGTCAGCTCTGGCTCTGCTCATAAGAAGTTGCCATATTGGTGGACTAAATTACTGGACTTTGTGGGCTATTGTTGGTCTAAAATGCTGAGCTTGATAGACTAAAATGGTATTTTTGATTTAGGTTAAGAATAAAATACTAACAGGGTGATGTTTTATTGAAAAAGTTGGGTTGAAATTGATAGCTTGTTCGCATGTCACTCTAGAAGTTTCTTTTTGACTTTTGAAAGTAGAAAAGTCACAAGTTAGTTTGAGTACACAATTTTCGAATGACTTTTAGAAGTTAAAAAGTTAATTTTTTGTGAAGCAAAAATATTTTGCTTATAATTTCTGCTTCTGATATCCATACAGACTATGAGTATCTTTACGAACAACGATGAACGCCAAAACAACAACAACATATACACAAACACACAATAATTGACATTGAGTTTGAAATCCAATTAACAAAGTAATTCAACCTCTGAATTCATAATCGATTTGTTAGTGAATATATTTATTTTCCTTGATCTTTAGCATCTTAATGTAATCGTGTTAATCATCTAAACTAGAAATGCAAATGAAATAGGCCAAGGGGCTGTTTGGTAACCATTATTTTAATGAATATTATTAGACCATAATCCATTATGTAGTAGAGTTAATTAGTGTTTGGGTCGTAAGTTTTGGTATGTCTTTGAGTTTGGGTCGTAAGTTTGTCCGTTTTAGAGTTTGGGTCGTTGACCCCGTTAGTCAGCGAAGTCACCTGGTCAAACTGTTAGTTAAAGTTAACTTCAGTTAGTAACTTCTATACTCGCATAAATTTCGGGGACTTGCCTGCAACATGCACAAAATGGTCAGCCTTATCAATTTCATTATTATCTTCTAACTTCTATACTTGCATAAATAAAAATGGCATACCTATAGCTTTTTTCGTATGAACCAAATATCCTCTCTAAGCACATGTGCCTAGCATGCCAAGCAGTCCAATAAGATATGGTAACTCCATGCTTCCTCTTCATTCTATTCATAATGGTAGAAGGTTTGCATTTAATGTGGTCCTTCATGTACCCCATTATCCTCCAAGAAACCCATCGTGCATTAGCCATGGGATTTTCCAAACCTACAAACAAAATTATTAAAAGGCAACAACCACATACGATATCAACTAATCCAAACGAAATTGGTATAAAAATGCGAAGGAAATGGAAAAAAAAAATCTTACCTAAGGGCTTACAAGAGTGCTTCAAATGTCCAGATTTAATTCGAAATGAGGCCTTCCTATTGGTATAACTACAATTAACTCTCCAACGACAACCTTCAGCGCTACACTCCATTCTTGTCTCTCACTGTTGCTCATAATCTTTTTAATGCAGAAATGTTTCTTTATTGCTAAATCTCTCAAATATACCCTGCACTCCTCACTGTTAGCCCATTCCATACCAACATATAACAAATCAGGTGGAACTTTCGTAACATACAAATCATCATCATCAACATCTTAATTCTTATAAAGATTTTCAGTACTTAACACAAATTCAGAATGGTCATAATCATCTTCTTTACAAAATTCCTCATCCA
This sequence comes from Papaver somniferum, assembly GCF_003573695.1. Lineage (NCBI taxonomy): Eukaryota > Viridiplantae > Streptophyta > Magnoliopsida > Ranunculales > Papaveraceae > Papaver > Papaver somniferum. The sequence goes on along the minus strand of NW_020621603.1, from coordinate 17,297,818 downwards.
CATCACTATTTATAATTATCTCATCACCATCTTCAGGATCAGTTGTCATATCATCAAACTCATCACTATCAGTTCCTGTATGGTATTCATCCTCTTCATTACATACTTCTAAGATAAGGTCCTTGCTGCTAGGAACATAATCTTCATCATCAGAACTTATACCTTCATAGTATGTTGCAACTGCATCATCTACAACATAATTAGTGTGCTCTTGCAGACTCAATGCTTCGTACTCTTGTTGTTCTTCATCAAGAGCTTCAAACTCATCCAACTCAATGCTTCTATCATCATCTCCTGAGCTATCCACCACAACCTGTTTTCCTTTTTTATAGTTAACTAGTTCATCGACCTTCTCCTCCCCTGAAGATATCTCGGCATAAAGTGTTGAATTTACCTGATTATCCTTATCCTTGGCCAACCTGTACACATACAATTAATCACATCATTCAACACAGACAACCACCATCTGCAACTACTATTTAATAGAAAAATGAGTACAATAATCCACACAAAAAATGCAATACATTCCTTTAATATGTCCAGTGAAACACAAGTGGTCCTATAACACACTGTTCAACAATTATAATAACCAAAACATCATATTTCAAAAGAATCTTTTCTCTTTTCTAAAAGCAGACAAACAAACACATACATAAAGTTACGGAAAGCTACAGAAAAGAAAAAAAGAAAAAGTTGAAAAAATCCAATTTTTCTTCACAGGACACATTACCCTAGCACTATAAACTGGTCATCCATAATTTCACTGCCATATCACTTCAAAATAAACAAATATAGCAACCCATATCATTAATTTATAGATACAATCAGAAAAACAGTAACAATCAAACAAAAATTGGAAAAGAAAATCAATTACCCTAATTTTATTTGAGCTAAAGAATTAATCACTTACTTGTTACGTTCTTTTTCCTTCATATTAATCACCAAATGGCAACAACAATCAAATGAAACTCGATTTACTTAATTTGAACAGGTTATATGATTTGGATCTATTTCTTCCTCTAGCCGCGGCCTACCCTAATTTCTATCGAGAGTGAACTGATGTTGCTGTATCATTTTCTTTTCTTTATATACCCTAATTGATTGACAGAAGTTGACGGACGTCAGTTATACTAACAGTTTGACCAGGTGACTTCGCTGACTAACGGGGTCAACGACCCAAACTCTAAAACGGAAAAACTTACGACCCAAACTCAAAGACATACCAAAACTTACGACCCAAACACTAATTAACTCTGTAGATTATAATGGATTCTATATGTGTTTGGTAACCATTACAATAATTGATTATTTTAATCATAATTGAAAAAATCTATTATTTCCATAAACATAAAAAAGTTGTTTTGAAAATTTTTTATAATCAATTATTTTTTCTAACAAACTCAAATTTAGTTGTTCTCTATTGAGAATCATACAAACTCAAATTGATTTTTTTTTTTTGCTTAATCATATAAATTTTTGTTACCAAAACCAATAAAGGAGTTATTACAAAAATTAGTCTAGACAGGCCCAAACCAATAAAACTAAAAAGACTCAAAAACTTTTACCAGAACAGACTAGCCCATAAAGGCAAGCCCATGAAAGGAAAGATTACAAAAACAGAAGAATAAATTTCAAAATCTAAAGTATGATTTATTATGACTTTCTAACACACCTAAGAAGGAAGGTTTATTCTCATAATATACAAATTCACCTCTATTTAGAAGAACTCCCTTCTTAGCCAGTTTATCAGCTGAAAAATTTACTTCTCTGTATGAATGTCTGAATGATATTTTGTTCAGATTCTTCCTTATTGCCTGTCATCTATTATTCACTATCCAAGGTAACCTTCCCGTCATAAAAGTCATGATCACAGCCTTTGAATCAAGGCTAAAACACACATCCATAAAGCCTCTTTTAACTACCCATTCACCAGCTGTGACCAAAGCCCTCACCTCAACAACATAATTAGTAACAATTCCAATACCACCTGAAATATCACCTAGATAACTCCCATTAGTATCCCTACCTATACAACCAACTCCAGCCTGTCCAGTATTTCCTTTGGCAGCACCATCACAACAAATTAGTACTTGGTTCATCACTGGGTACTTGAAAAAGCACTCCTTCACCACATTGGTACACACAGGCACACCTTTAATATCAAATGCAGATAGTACTTGAAAATCATACACATTAATCAATCTTTTGCCGTTCATTCTGATGCTACATTCCTTGGTGAAATTCAATATTCTGCATTTAATTTGCACCCAGTTTGGAGCTATGTCTTCATACATTTTATGTTTATACTAAACCATATTTCCACCATAGCATTATATGCACTGATTAACCACACCTGCTTCACTGCAGTACTCTTATGGTTCACAGTGTTTAGTACCTCCTCAAAATTTAAGGGAATTGAGAACTTAAATATTTCACAGAACCAATGCCAAATTTTTTCACTAAATTTACACTTCCATAGTATGTGATCTATATTATCTTGGCCATCACCACACAAATAACATTTAGAAGTTGTGCTAAACCTTTTTTTCTAACTATTTCTTCAGTTGCACAAGCACCTCTAAGAACTATCCAGACATTCAAGGATATATAAGGATGAATATAAGGCTCCCCTACCCTTTTTGTCCATGCTACTGGAGGAAATTTACTTCTAACTTGTTGAGTTGCATTTTCTACTGTGAATTTTCCTGTTAAGTCTGCACTCCAAATTCTTTTATCATCTCCTTATCCAATATGTTGTTGGAACCTGCCATTTTCATTCATTTATATTAAGTGTCCCACCTTCCAGTCTTGATGTTGATGGATAAAATTATTATCAGGAAATCTCTCAGCAAGTGTATAATCAAATATCCATTTATCATTCCACACTGATATACTCTTTCCATTGCCCGCCAACCATATGAAACCTTCATTTACATCTTGAATCACTCACTTTAATCCAGGCCATATTGAAGATTGTTTATAAGACTTGATCAATTCACCCTTTTATCCATAAACTTAGCTTTCATGAACCTTGTCCACTCTTCATCCTCAATCATGATACTCCACATTAGTTTCATTAGTAGAGATTTATTTATAACCTCCAGTCTTCTGAGACCAAAACCTCCTTCAAAAATAGGAGCATTTACTTCTTCCCACTTTAGTGTTACAAGTTTCTTTTCAGTTGGATCACCAGTCCAAAGGAAGTTTCTAATTATTCTCTCATATTCTTTTATCACCGCCTTTGGCCACTTATACACTGACATAGTGAAGATTGGATAGCTACATAACACAAATTTAACTAATGTAAGCCTAGAAGAAAAAGCCGATAAAGTACCTTTCCAACTAGCAACATATCCTGTATCATTTCTACAATGCCCCAAACTTTATGTACTCCCACTCTACCAGGATTAAGGATAACCCCAAGATACTTATATGGAAACTCAGATAGTTCCATTTGCAGATGCTCAGTTATCCTCTTTCTTCTAATGTTAGATATACCTCCAACAAAACATTTACTTCTCATCTTATTGATCACCTAACTTGAAGCATTTTGATAACTAATTAATAACTCCATTAACTTGTCCAGAGATTTTTTATGTCCATTGCAAAAAAAAAAATATCATCTGCAAAAAGTAAATGAGATGGTTGAACACCATGTCTTTGAACCATTGCCTGGATTTTTCCTTCTTGCACCATTCGAGTTAAGTTTCTACTCAAAACTTCTTCATCTATCACAAACAATATGGGAGATAATGGATCTCCTTGTCTCAACCATCCACTTATTTCAAAGAAACAACAAGGACACCCTTTTACTGATACAGAAATTCTAGCTGAAGTAAATAAAGTTCTTAGCCAATTGATTCCAACTTCTGAAAAACCAAATCTTCTTAGGACTTCAAAAAGAATTCCCAACTCAGGAAATCATAATCTTGAGAAATGTCTAGTTTCAACCCAACATTACCTCCCCTTCTCTTAATATTCATTTCATTTATCATCTCAGAAGCCAGCACTATCTTCTCATGAATGGTTCCGCCTTTTATAAAAGCTCCTTGCTGGCTAGAAACCAGTTTATTCACCATACTGCTGAGTCTTGTAGTTATTATTCTGATAATTACCTTAAAACTGAAATTTTCCAATCCAATTGGTCTAAACTGGTCAGCCTTTTTTTGCTCCTTTCACTTTTGGTAACAAAAACAAGAAATTGGAATTGAATCCCTTAGGAATAAATCTGCATTTCCAACAGTATTGAATAACATCTATAAGATCCTGACCTACAACTTCCCAAAAAAATTTGTAGAAACTTCCAGGAAATCCATCTGGACCAGGAGAAGAATTTGCGTTCATCCCAAAAACAACATGTTTGATCTCGTCACAGGAAGGAACAACATTCATTACATTATTGTCTTCTGCAGTAAGAACTTTTGGAATCACCTTAAAAATGTCATTTGAAAAGTGAACTGGTTGTTTCTTGAATTTATTTTGGAATTGCTCCACTAGCATGTTTGCAATTACTCTTTGATCAGTAACTACATTTCCATCTTTGTCTTCCAATTCAACAATAGCATTTTGAGCTTGTCTTATTCTCATATTTGCATGAAAAAATGAAGTATTATCTCAACCACCTTTAACCTATTTAATTCTTGACTTAGCATGCATCAATGTATTATACTGTTGAGCAGCTACTTCATGTCTTCCTCTGGTTGTAATTAAATCATTCAATAAATCCATATTTTCAGGATCTGCATCTGATAGTAATGAAGCTTTCATAGCATCTTCTTCAGTTGTTTGCACTTTTTTTCTTAAGTCACCAAAAACACTCCAATTCTATTGTTTTACCATTTTCTTAAATCTTTTGAGTTGAAAAATAAATTGGAAGGATGGATTACCCTCATATGGTTCACTCCAAGATTGTTTTATTAAATTTAAGAACTTTGGATGAGTAGTCCACACCTCTTGATATCTGAATGGTATATTTAAAAGTTTTGGAATTCCTATTACAGATGCAAGAAGAACACCATGATCAGAAACCCCTCTAACTCCCACCTTATAACTCCATCCTTCATATAATTATATCCATTTGACATTGATGAATTCTTTATCTAAATCACACAACATTCTCTTTTTTCCAGCTATGTTGTTGTACCAAGAAAATTGAATACATGTTCTTGCATCCTGCATTAGCTTACATAAATCCAAACATTCTTTAAAGTCTTCAATTGAAACCCTCAGTGGTCCTCTTCTTCCCTTTTTCTCATCATTACTCAATATAACATTAAAATCCCCAATTACAAGCCAAGGGCAGTCCATTTCACTAATATTCACCAATTCTTCTCAAAGCTCCCTTCTATAAATAGTCAAACAATCTGCATGTACTCCAGTGACCATAACATTCCCAACAACTACTGTAATGGCTTGTTTGGTGATAGGTACAACAATAGGAGTAACTAAACTTTGATGCCAGAATAACCAGATATTTGCTTTTTCACCTTGAGCAGAGTTATAAATTAATTTCTTACACATACCTGGAAGCTTTAAACTCTTTATGGAGTTTATCTTTGGCTCTCAATCTTTTCAAACCTCTGATATTCCAAAACAAAACTTTCATTGAGAAATTGAGTGAGAAATTGAAGGACTTCTCATACCTTTTGATATAACTAAATTTACCGTGGCTTCCTGTTTTCTTGTTGTTACATTTGGAATGGGTTTCATATTTTTTCCTATAGTATTTTTCCCCACCACCTTATTTTCATTATTAATTATGGAAGAACTGCTACCAACATCAACTTGTAAGTCCTTTGCCACTTCTCTTAAAATTTGGAATTTGTTAGAATTTACTGACTACCACCACCTTGAATCATGTTGCTAGAAACAGTTTTCTTCTCTCATGACAGAATAATTATCTCTTTGACTACTTCCTGTCCTATGGAGCCAGTAATTACTTTCTCATATGTTGTAGAGGGTATCTGAAAAGTAACTGAAGCTACGTTGAGTAGCATTTCTGCAGATAATAAGGGAAAATATTTTAGAATATCAAGAGTAAACTGCTTATCCACAATACCATCATGTTTCTCCTCAGTAAATAGTAATGGAGGCACAACAGCAGCAACTACTTCATCTTCACCAAATAATAGATCATCAACTTGTTGCTCCATTGCTTTTTCTTCATTAGTGATGCATATATCAAAACCAACCTTACTTTTTTCCTTTGGTCTCCACTGTTTTCTTTCCTTCCTTGCTTGTTCCCTTCCAAACTTAAAATTACCATTATTTGTTCTACATTCAGATGCCAAATGACCTACCACCTTACAATGACTACACAATTTAGGTACCTAAGGAATTTGGACCTCTTGAGTAAAGCTCTCATACTTTGTGTTTACAACAATTTGATTTCGAATATACCTTGATAAATAAACTTCCACAAGAACACTAGCATAGTAACCTACTTCTCTCTTCAAGGTAATTTCATCCACTTTTATTGCTCTACCAAATCTTTCACCTAGATCCATAATGATTTTTTCTTTAAATACTCCATACCCAAACCAGGAAAATGAATCCAAACAAAGGCAGTAGTTACTTTTTGAGCTGTTGGATTAAAATTAGTTTCCCATTCCCTCAACTTTAAAACTTGTATGCTTCAAAAAAAAAAAAAACTTTAAAACTTGTGTTTCAACCATCCAATATACATTCCAAACATATTTCATATTGATTTCATTATTCAATTCAATTATGAAAAAACCTTTAACAAGAGGAATCATTTGACAATTACCTGTAAGCTTTCATTGATTTCTTAGTGATGCTACAGCTACTACAAACTTCATCTTCACAAAATCCAATCTACCAATTAGATTAAATTTCCATTCAGTTAAACTCTCATCAATTTCCTCATCTGATATATATAAAGATGGAGGTTCCTGTAAAACACTCTCCTCTGAAGAATTTTTTTCATCTCTAAAAATAGATCTGAAATGAGATTTATTCATATTTTCCCCAAAATTATTAACTTCGATAATTTCAGGTGAATCAATCATGAAAAAAGCACCTGAACTACTGATTAACATCATTAAGATGTAAGAATTACTCAACGAAAAACACCTGAAGATTTATGCTACGCACTGAAAAAGAGAGACTGAGAAGAAAAATTTTCTCCGAGTTCGTCGCTGATCCTCAGAGCTCGACTCAGTCCGATCCAAAAAAAACTCTCCAACTTTTCAAGGAACCCCTTTTTCTTCTTATTTTCTCTAAACTATCAAGAGAGAGAGACAAAAAGATAACACATGACTAAAAACAAAATCCTTGTTCATTGTTCTTTCCTCTCCTTTTTTAAATCATCATTTAAGATAATCAATTATTTGAAAAAATGTGTTTTGGAAAATTTATTTTAAAAATGATTATGTCAAAATCGTTTATCAATTTATGATCATCTATAATCATAAATTTTACCAAACAAGGTAGGTGAAAAAAAGAATAAATTATTTTGCCAATAAAAGTAAAATAAAAATCAGAAGGCCATGAGACAGTGAGTTAATTAAAAGGGTAACATCGGAAAGAAGTATCTGGAAGTATCTGGATTCTCGGCTGCTTTAGACGTGTCAATCAGATACATGGGGTTCATTTTGACAGTATAGCTCTCGGTTCGCATAATATCATCACTCTATTTTCATCATGGTTAAATTAGAAAAAGATAATATTCTCTCTGCTTTTTCAGAGTGTTGGGGATGGAGTGTGGACTGTGGAGCTTTCATTTCATTGATCATTCTTAAAAAGAGTTTCTTCCGTTAGGGTTTGCTGCGATGGTTTTCTACTTATAAAGTCACCCATCTTTTTTTTCTCAATCTCAACCAACACCACCGTCACCCCCACCACAACCCACCTGATTTCCATCATCATTTTCACAACCACCACCACAAACCATGGAGTAGAGTCTTAATTTAACCCCTGGAAGTGAGAATAACTTTGAGAATGGTAATGAGAGTATGAATTTAAACCCTGGAAGTCAGAACAACTTTGAGGAAGATGAAGTTGCTCTTGATCCTCTTCAACCACTTCCTCTTTTACCTGTATGCACTCTTACCAGTTCTCCCTCATCTGCAACTTCTGAAAACTGCAAAGACATACCTCTTGGTCATTTGATAAGTTATTTTCATGATTGGGTTTCCACGGGTAGATTTGGTTGTACCTTTTATGATGGAGGAGGAATCGTGATAAAACCTATTAGTGATTTTGATGATGCTCTAAGAAAACCAGATGGTCAGAAGGTTTACATATATCCATTTTGATGATTGGGTTTCCCGACCAGATTTGGGAAGAGTTATAATGAATTTGCTATTGGGTAAGTTTTACAAAAACTCTTGTACTAATATGAATTTGTGGTGTTTGATTTGGTATTTTGCTATTTATTTGGTGTACTTGAACATTCAAAAAATTTGTGTACTTGTCTATTTTCAAGACTTTGAGTGACTTTTGTGTTTGGATTCTCCTTGACAAAAGTCTTGAAAAATATGCACGATTTTGGAAAACTTCCCAAAAATTAAAGTATTTCTTAATCTCTTTCTCTTTGCTTTTTTTATCTCATAAATATATACAATCAATAAAACCAATATTATAGATGCATATACGACTAAAATTAAATCATAGATGCATATAAATTATATGTTATGATCAAACGTTTTTTTATTTTATTTATTTTGTTCAAGTGTGTAATAATAATTATTTTTATTATTACTACTTATTGTATTTTATTGGGAAAAAATGTTATCTACTCTATAATAATTCTTTTTTTAGTTAAAGTTAGTATAATAATTAAGGTAAGATTAAATTTATATTTATGATATTAGTTTTCATATATTTTCTTATATTTATGCAAATATTTATATAATATATTTTTTACAACTTTTTAGGACTCTACAAATCTCTATAAGACATTATATAATTCTTCGTAACTCTGCAAGATTTTACTTAATTCTATACAACTCTTAGAAAGTTGTTAATTTTCGTGACTTATTTAAATTCTCCACAAATTTGTAAAAGTATTTATTGAATAAACCCTTGTCAGTTGCTTAGTTATATGCTTCAAACATTTACGTTTTCAAAAAGGATCTTCATTATTGTGGATTTTGTTTTTTTAAAGAGGGCATCTAAATTGTACCAGTGCATTTAGCAACTGAAATAGTTCTAGAATTTACGTAATACTAGTAAACAAGTCTTACAGGTTGCATTTGACAACACACTCCAGTATACAAAAACCAAATCCTCTTTGTATAAGTTTTGCGCGCACGAGGCCATATTTAGAATTTGTGAAAAAATCTTGAAGAGCTAACATTTGGATAACTCATGAATGAACTGTATCGATTGCGTTTCATTATGTTGACTTATTTTCTATTTAAAATTATTATAATTTGGTTACCATTTCTGCTAAGTAGTTGACTCTTCCCCACTTTATTTTCTATGTTCTTGTCAGCTCTGGCTCTGCTCATAAGAAGTTGCCATATTGGTGGACTAAATTACTGGACTTTGTGGGCTATTGTTGGTCTAAAATGCTGAGCCTGATAGACTAAAATGGTATTTTTGATTTAGGTTAAGAATAAAATACTAACAGGGTGATGTTTTATTGAAAAAGTTGGGTTGAAATTGATAGCTTGTTTGCATGTCACTTTAGAAGTTTCTTTTTGACTTTTGAAAGTAGAAAAATCACAAGTTAGTTTGAGTACACAACTTTCGAATGACTTTTAAAAGTTAAAAAGTTAATTTTTTGTGAAGCAAAAATATTTTGCTTACAATTTCTGCTTCTAGTATCCAAACAGGCTATGAGTATCTTTACGAACAACGATGAACGCCCAAACAACAACAACACATACACAAACACACAATAATTGACATTGATTTTGAAATCCAATTAACAAAGTAATTCAACCTCTGAATTCATAATCGATCTGTTAGTGAATATATATATTTTTATTGTTTTTTAGCATCTAATGTAATCGTGTTAATCATCTAAATTAGAAATGCAAATGAAATACGCCGAAGGTTGTCCAAAGTGTTAATTTTAGTTTGAAAATGTAAAAACAAGTTCAATATGTAAGGTGTGCGAGGAACATTGAGTATGGTGTTACTATTATTATTATCATTATTACAAAATTTTCACGACAAGGCTGGTGGGATTTACAATCTAATATTTTATTTTTTTGCTAAGAAACACACCATGACATTAGAGAATCACAGACAACATTCAAGGTCTCCATCCTAGCAAGAGAATCCAAAAAAGAAGGATAGGAGATCCAAAGATCCTTAAGACTGAGTTTTCTAGCCCGACGTGCAAGCCGGTCAGCTAGATGGTTTTTCACACGCTTTATATACATAATTTTAAAAGAACAAAAACTAGAAATTTAACTACGACACTGACAAGAAGATCACTACCTTTCCACGCTGTATTAGATCTGACTGCTTTCACAAAATTTACCAGTTGGAGACAATCACTAAGGAAAACCACTTTGGAGAGATTCATCTCTTCTGCCCAAGAGATCTCCAAAATTACAGTAGCATCTTTAGCACCTACTGCATCTGGAATCAAACCAAAGTCCGAGCGAGAACTTCTTAGGTTTCTTGAAATTTCACACCAGATAACACCCAAACCCATATTAAATTTTTTAAAAGAACCATCAACAAACATAAACTGATCCACTTCAGCTACAAGAACTTTAAAATCTCTAACTAAACCACCAAAGCATAACGGGGGAACAATATAGGTGTTAATCATTTTCTTAGTTTCCATAATGACCTTGTTTAGGTCGATAGAAGTATTTCTAAAAAGTACATCACATCTTAACTTCCAAATACACACATGACTATAACACCAATACTAGGCCAAGAAACTTTAAAAGGAGATATACCAAGAATTGAGTTATGCAATACAGAAAAATATCATCCATCCAATCCAAATCTACCATTATCAAATGTTGTAAAGAAGTACAAAACCAGATATCAGCAGAAACAGAACAATTCACAAACAAGTGCATTACAGTTTCTTCATGATTATGACAAAGAGGACATTCACATCCACATACGGGTTATAATACTGAAGCAAGGTATTAACTGGGAGCATCTGAGCAAATAATTTCCACAAAAAGAACGTAATCTTCTGCAAACAATCAATACCCATTCATATAAATTCTATAAGCTGACTTAATCGTAAACTTACCATTCATTGTATGATCCCACATTAATGTATCACACTGATTAAGATTTAACCTAATAAACCTTATTCTGGTTACTTTATCTGGCGAGAATAAAATAGATAACAGATTGACATTCGAACAATTATTTTGAACATTTATAAGATCCTTAACAAAATTATAATTATTGTGAGAGGGATGAGAAGAAACAGGAGGATTATAAAACCCTGGAATCCAATTTGAATTCCAAATACAAGAAGAAGGCCCATTATTTATTTTTATTACTGTATTATCTCTAATAAAATGTAACCCTTTTAAAATACTTTTCCAGATCCAAGAAGAAGTATCAATAGCCTTGTCAATTTCTAATAAATTTTGGTTGGAAAATATTTGTCCTTTGAAAATATAGCAAGCAAGATGTTCGGGTTCTTTATAATTCTCCAACCTAGTTTACAGATAAAGACCCTATTAGTGGCATAAGAATTCCTAACACCTAGACCACCACACATTTTAGATTTACCTATATCTTCTCAAGAACGAAAATACGCAGAATGTTTGGGATTCTTTTTTGACCACCGGAAAGACCTTTGAATAGAATCAATTTTTGAAGTAATTTTCTTTGGAAGAGGAAAGCAAGACATATGATAAACAGCTAAACTAGACAGCACATGTTTAGTAACAATTATTCTACCTGCAACATTTAAATTGGTCTTCTTACAAGAACTCAATCTAGAATAGAAACTGACAATCAGATAATTGAAGGATTTAGTTTTATCTCTACCTATAAATAAAAGGGTACCTTGATATTTTTCAGAGTTACTGAGAAATTTCATTTTAAGAGTTCTAGATAAAATCTTAATGTGCTTATGATGCATCTTACCACTAGTGATGAAACCCGATTTTTCAAAATTTATCGCCTCACCAGAAGCTTTAGCAAAAACATTTATAATCTTGATAATATTCCTAACATAAGTAACATAAGCCTTAGCAAACAACATGCAATCATCCGCAGAAAATAAATGAGAAATAGAAGGACTCTTCTTCTTGAACTTAAAACCCTGAATCAATTTATCTTCTTCTGCTTTTAAGAGCATCTGAGATAGAACTTATATACATAAAATAAAAGTATAAGGCGAAAGGCAATCACCTTGTCTAACGCCGCTAGTTGGGAAGAAGATCTCACCATGCGAACCATTAACCAAGACAGAATAAGAAGTTGTACTTATATACTGAAAAATCATTTGACACTAATCTTTAGAAAAACCAAGTTTCCTAAAAACATCAAGAATAAAAGGCCATTCCAACCTATCAAATACCTTAGAAAGATCAAGCTTAATAGCTAGATGACCATTTTTAAAGTTTTTTTTTTTTTTTAAAGAATGAAAAATTTCATGAGTGATAACAATATTATCATGAATCTGTCTATTGGCAACAAAGGCAGATTCATAAGGAGAAATCAAAAGGTCTAAAAGAGGTTTTAAACGATTAGTTAAAAAATTTGAAATAATTTTATAGACAGAATTTGACAAACTATTAGGCCGAAAATCATGAGGAGAGGAAGGATTTTTATTTTTGGAATTAAAGTAATAAAAGTATAGTTAGACTGTTTAAGAAGAAATTTATTTTTGAAATTTTTTTGAATATGAGACACAACTTCAGAGTGAACAATGTCCCAATTATCCTTGAAGAAACCAGCTGTGAAACCATCTGGTCCTGGTGAGCTCCAAGGGGCCATATTATTAACTGTATCAATGATTTCATTAATCGAAGGGATGGCTGTCAAAGAGGAATTAACTTCATCAGAAATAATAGGCTTAACAAGCTTCTTATAAATCATAATTTTCAGGATTGGAAGAAGTATAAATTTTCTTAAAATGTCTAGAAAGCAAAGTAGCAACTTGTTCTCTATTCTCTAACCAGTTACCTTGTTCATCTCTAATAGTGTGAATAGTATTGTACATGTTTCTAAGCTTCACTGTATTATGAAAAAAGTGAGTATTTTTTTTTATCATACTGAGTAAAGTAATTAATTCTAGAGTTTTTGCTTGTAGAAACTATTTTCAATTTCATACTAGTAATCCAGTTGTTTAGAGTAATTCAAGATATAACCACCAATCTGAGGGGAGTAAGGTAAAGCTTGAAGATTTTCTAATTCAGCATTTAGTCTTCCTATCGTAGTTTTAATGTGACCAAAAGAATTAATGTTCCACTTGATCAACTCATCCTTCACATTTCTGAGTTTACTAACCACTATAAAATCAGGGAAACCTTTCACACTTTTAGACCAAGAATTATGAAGAACATCTTTGAATTCAGGGTTAAGCTGCCAACACTTGAAGAACTTATAAGGAATGTTTACATTTCGTTCCCAATAAAAACACTTAACCAAGATAGGACTATGATCAGAGTAGACTCTACCTAAGTTGGTGAACCTTGTTTGAGGAAGAGCCGTAACCCATTTATCATTCATAAAACCCTTATCCAGCTTTTCAAAAATTAATTCTAAAGGATTTTTGAATCTTCTATTACGCCAAGTGAAAGGATTACCATATGAAAACACTTCATTCATATTCATCTTTAAAAGATTTTCCTTAACAAAATTAGGAGGAAAAGACTTATCTGGATTACCACCTTATTTTTCAGAGCTATGTAAAATAAAGTTAAAATCACCCACTAATAACCAAGGATTGTTGTTATTTTCATTCATACTACTAAGAAAGTTCCATTGATTTATCATACTAGCCAAGTTTAAAGAACCAAACACAAAAGAAACAACACGGTTTTTGATAGAAGGCATAATATCACATAAGATATGAATCATATTTAAGGAACTACCAAGCACTTCAATACTCGACTTTTCAAAATAACCAAAAGCAAGACCACCAGATTTACCCATAGCAGAAATGATAGACCAGGAATCAAATGATTAATGATGAGTATATTTTTTAACTGTTTCAGCATCAACCATGGTTTCTAAGAGACAAACACTATCTAATTTATATTTCCTAATAAGATTCAACAAGTGCCGCCATTTCTTGTCAGAACAACACCCATTAATATTCCAACACAAGAACTTCATTGTTAAAAACAACTCAGCAGAGTAGCAAGCAAAGAAGAAAAAATAGTAGTAGAACAGTATAGACAATGAAACACAGAGATAAAAAGAAACGAATAAGTGATTTAGTTACTTACTAGGTCATGAGCCGAGGAGGGTTCAATATCCATAGAGTAAGAGTTCATCATCATGAGATTGATTTCCTTTTCAAATTCCTCATCACTGATCACATATTCAGGAGGAAGAGAAGCTAAAGGTACTGGTTCAAGAACTACAACATCTTTAAACTTACCCTTCTGATCAGTATTACTCGAAAAATCATTTTCTGAACTAAGATGCATGAAAATTTCTGAGAAATAGTTCATTTCTGATCCAAAGTCAAAGATAAATCCAGAAGAAGTTACGACAGTCTGAGAGAAGGAGGTACATGAAGTAGACCAAAACACATTAGCATCAGCAGAACCAAGACTAGAAGACACTCCTAAGCTACCAGTATTGAAAGAAGTATCAGAAGGAGGACTAAAGGGAGAAACTGAAGACACAGGAGGCCAGCGAGGAGTAGGCATCATCGAAGAGGTGGAAAAAAAAGAACTAAAACCTGGGAAAACAGATTCAAAGGCAGTCCTAGTTCTTTTTCCTTTTCTATCATGTATAGGCCCATCATATCCAAGAGTAAAACTATCATAAGGTGACAAATAACCAGTAGATTTGAAATAGACATGAGGAAGAGTATTAGAAGGATGACCAGTAATGACAGGTTCTCTAATAGTCAAAGCAGATATTGCAGGAATAATAGAAGAAAAAGCATGCAAAGAAAAAGCTGAACCCTTATTACCAAGAGCCCTTGAAGGTTGAAGGCTAATAGAAAAAGCAGATGGTTTTGATTGTTCCTGATGAATAGCATTAGCAGCACCAGATTTTGAAGAACCAGCAGAATCAGAACACTCACCAACTTCTTGGTTTGCCACCACTTTAGTAACATCAACATGAGTAGCTCGATGGGAAGGAGCAGGCAAGGCTTTGATATATATTCTCATCTGAATCTCCTTACACTTTCTTCATCATGATAGAGAACAAAACATTTCTTGCAAGCTTGAAAAGAAAGCTTTGGATAAAAAGCAGTCATATAGTAAGTTCTTCTATTGGTATTGAAAACTACCTTTCTTGTCAGAGGAGAGTTCAAGGGTACCATAACCTTTGCTTCATAAAGATTTCCTGCATGAGTATCCACCGTAACATAGGTACCAATCTTCTCCAAGACTTCCCTAGCCTTTTCTTTATTAACCAAATCTGTAGGAATGGTAATTTGAACCGACATTAATGTAGTTTCCCAGACCAGATCAAATATAAACTCCAGATCACCTAAATGTTGAACAACAAATAGTTGACCAAACATTAAAGAATGTCTAGCAACATATGCTAACTCCTTATCTTGACTCTTCTTAAACATGACAAACATATTTTGAATACCCAATCCTTGGACATAGGGTTCTGCAAGTTTAAAATCAGAGGAGTTGATGGTCCAGATTCTGTTGAGGTGATGTTTTACTGAAGTTTTATAATAGCTACGATATTTGTCAAATAACATAGCAACAAATCTGTGTGGAAACTCCTCAACATCTTCAACTAAGTCTAGAACCCTAACTTGATCAGCAGAAAAAGCCATTGCTAACACTAACTGACGGAGAAAATATTGAGAAAAAAAGCAAAGAGATGTAAGAACTAAACTTGAGCTACTGAGGAATTTATAAAGAGATATAGCAGAAGAAGATACACATACTATTCCTTGGAACTATAAGAATATAGGCCTGCAATAATGATATAGGTAGTCCAATCAATTAGAATTAACCATTAAGAGCAGGAAACTGAAAAGACCAATATACTTAGGGTTATTTAACGTTTGGTACCCAGCAAATGTCCAACACCTAGTTTTGTTACCCAACATTTGAAATATTAAGGGTTAGTACCTTGACCAAACGCTGCCTGTCAAGTCAAACCATTGACCTAACTTGAAGTTAACTTTGAAAATACGTTAATCTTACGGTTACAACTTAATTAATCCAAAAGCTACAAGCCTACCTTGAATATTAGTGTTGTTATACTCGGTTAGGTTTTTTTCTAACACCTTGTGTGCGCGACTTTCTGCTGGTGAAGAGGTAATGTTGTCAAGGAAAATGAAGACTAAAATAACATTTTAACCTTGTATTAGGATCCAGGCGACTTGGCCTTTCAATTGGAGTATATCCCTAAATTGACTCATTGTTGGCCTTCAAGCTGCTCTCCCGCTCTTGAACCTTGGCAGCAGCTATGGGTTCGTTTATCTATTATGCCATAGATGATCTCTGTAATTGTTCTCTGCTGTAATACTAAAAAGAAAAAAGGAGTTGAATATTACAGATTTGCTTGTGCCAAACGTACCTTGTCACCTGTTACTGGAGTTCTCTCTTCATGGCCAGGAATATAGTTTCTCTAAATGATCAAACACCTAGTCTCAACAACTGCACAAAATCCCAGAATAACAAGACAAACATCCTGATAGTATCTTCCGATAATTTCACATAGAACCTTCCCATAATCATGTCTCTATCTGTTCTTTTGGAGGAAACAATCATGATTTCAATTTTATTGTACCCTAAAACAGAAATACCAAGTACTATCTTGTACGCAGGAGTAAGACATTAAGAATGTCTCTTCAAGTTTTATTAGTGACCGATTCATATTCATAATGATAGATAATCAAAAAAGAAAATAAAAAAAGTTTGAGAAGGGTATAAGTCGATTTGAGAATCACGATCAGCATTCCTTAATCTTTATTTTCGATATGTGGTTTTTGTAACCCAGGCATGCCTTCTCGCTGTTCTTCATTGGATCGAGCTGCAGAGAGACAAAGAAGATGAAATTCATATACATTTGGTTTTAGCTTGTTTTTTAATCATGAACGTTTATTTAAATATTATGCCATATTTAGAAACGTGTGTTATAACTACAGGAGTGAAGGAAAACTCAAGCCATTGTTATCTTTGATAAGGATAATTAGGTAAAAGTGTGAGTTTCGTAACAGAATTACTATTTTAGTTAAGTCAATGAGTTCGTTTGACAGTCACCGTGTGGTCAAGGTACCAACTCTTAATATTTCAAATATTGGATACTAAAGCTAGGTGTTGGACGTTTGTTGGATACCAAACGTTAAATAACCCATATACTTATCCACATCACTTAGAAGATGATCATCAGAAATCAACCAAAGAATTCTTCCAAGTGTAACAAAAACTCTAAGATAGCCACCCACTATCCAAGAGATCATTAGTGATCATTTAAAAATATCCTTTCATGATAATATTAATTTAATCTTCTTAATGATAAGATTAAAAGAAAACACATATTTTAATGCAAATGAGCAACAGATTAATTCCAATAAGAAACCCCCAGGAGGAATAAAGCCTAAAACCCTATTAATCCTACTTACAAAATTCATCATGAAGAGAGAATTTAACAACATCACAGTAGATCTTTCCCGAGATTAAACTTGATAGAGAGAAAGAATCTTTAAGAAATAAAATCAAAATCAAATCTCTACTCTAAGTAGGATCTCAATCTCCCCAAAATCCTCAGAATGACTAAACTTCACATATTTCTAACGGATTAATTCAGAATCATTTGTAAAAAAATAGATGACCAGAATGAAGTATCAATGAACCATACCCAATATTAGAAATAAACCAGACTTCTCAAATATCACTGTTGAATTATCAAATCTCATGATGATGTCTCTGCAACTCAATGTCGGCTTCTCCATTAGCTCATGACCCTAAAATGGAAAAAACAAAAAGAAGATTACAAACAAAACAAATCAGTTAGAGGATAAGAGAAACATTGAGGAACACCAAACTAGTAGATTGTAAATAACATGATAGATTAAACACGCGGGATACTGAAGATTAAGAGAAGACTGAATATTTTGAATTAGGGCATAGATTAAGAAGATTTCAATTGGAAAAAATTAGTTAAGAAATTGATGAATAAAAACAGTAAAACAGATTGAAATCAGGAGGAGAACATGATTATTTCAATGGTTTGAAGAAAAAATTGACCACTTGAAATGAAGAACGAAGACGAATTCAAGGTTGACTAAGTCAATGTCGCATGAATTTTTGTCTCCAAATAGCCTTGACCCTCTCTTCCCCAAACCCTGAAATCTCTCATTTACAATCTAATAACTATTCGAGAAATATAATAGCTTTGTAATGCACCAAAAAAAAGGTAAACAAATGATATATTGTTTTTTATCACTAAGCCACATGGCGGCTGCTTAGCGACGTATTTCATTTGGTTTTAGCTTATTCATATTACCCTTAGTTTGTTTTGGGGAAAAATACAGTAGAAATCTCGGAGTGCATTTTGGACGCGCGCAAGGTATCGGAGCTATTTTGGAACCATAAGTACTATGATATTAGAAACAGAAGTGAATTCTTATAATTAGAAGCAAAAAGAATTTGTTCGGCACAAAGTTAACTATTTTATTTAGACATTGAAATCTCTTCTGCTTACTTTTTTTTTTACTTATTTATTTTTATTTGTGGTTTTGATTTTTAATATGGATATTTTAATGCAGCACTAGCAGCCGGAACCCTTGCAAAATATGTACAGCTTGAATTTTCCACTTGGAATTAGAATGCATGCCAATTAGGTAGCTAGCTATAAGAAGTTAAGTTTTTGTGAACACAATTTAGCTAGATGAGTATTGGTAGAAAATTCAGTGCAAAACGTAATGGCCGAGGAGGTGTTGAATGTGTTACAATTGTGTCGAGGATCAAGAAGATGGCCATTTTCAAGTCGACCAAGTATACTCACACATATGCTTCAACAGCCAGCTGAAGGATGTACTCCATTCAAAACAACTTTGGCTTTGCTGATAAATACAGTAATGAATTTGGACTTACTAAAATACCATACTGAATCGGTCGCCTAGTGAGTCAACTGGTGGTCCAAATCCGAGTCTCAAATTTTTAAGAGCAACCATTATGAACCGAGGAACAACGGCCAATGTTTCAAAGACTAGCATTGAGAATAAAAATGCTTAATTAAAAACGTAAACATCCATGGTTCAGTTCAGACATTCCAAACAAAAAATACAAGGAAGTAAACAAAGTTAGAGAACAAGAATCATATGCTTAAATATTCAATTACCACTATGCTTAATAGCAAAGTCTACTGCATTGGTCTGGTCCTTTCAGTTGTTGTTTGTATGTCGGTGTTTATTGGTGCCAGTAGTGCGAGACATACTGATATGTCTGATAAGGCTCCTGCAGAAGCACCTTGGTTAGATCCGTTGCCAGAACAACGTAAGATTACAGGACCATGTGGAGAGTTGTGGGTATCACAGGCCTTGCCAAGCAAAAAGGATGTTCTATGTTGCCAGGAAATTGAACCTACCAAGTATTTCGGGAAAAGATACTACTACATTGAGTAAATTATGAACCACAAATTAAACCAACATCTTCATAAGGTTAAAGAGTGGATCAAGAACCATAAACTATAAATGCAAAATCTGCAGAACGCATGAAATGAAACGCCACATTCTGTTGAACTTTCAGTATAACATTTTCTAAAGACATAAAACTCATATAACAATTTCTTGTTCTCTTGTTCAATTTCTTTTTCAGCCTTTTACATCCATGTTACATAGCATTTTCATGGACTGAAAATCGAAAATCAAAACAAAAAGAAATAAAACTGACAGAAATTATCTCATTTCATAATTTCTTTACTTATTTGGTAATTGGTTCACATAAATCAAAGTTGTGCAGAAAGAGATCTGCTTGGATTATCTCTGGCCGGTAATGATAGTGATTATAGATTTACATATTGAGAGGAGAAATCATTGTGCTAATAGCTTGTTGATGGTGGAGCTGATGCTATTGAACCACCAATTGCTTTTGCCATGATTTTGTAGTTGCTACTGCGTTTGATGATCACCATCATCGTAGATAGATGAGAGAACTGAACTGTGGTTGTTTGTTTTTAGGGTTCCTTTGTTTCCTACTCAGAAGAGGGATGGAGGCACAAACGGGAAACTAAACTACTTATTGGGTTAGAAATATGCCCTAAGTTTAGGATTACGTTATTGCCGTTGATTTTTGTTTTCGTTCTACTATCCAATCTAACGACTATAGCGTACTCTATGTCTGACAGCACTTGCTGAACCACTATGTATGGCTGTGATAGACACAGAGAATTTTAAAGGGTGAGATTTTCTGTAAGCTTGTTCCGGACTTCTGAACAAAATTCTTGATCCCCTTGAGAACTAGCTAGTTTATGTTGCTTGACCGCGACCGACTAGCCATCTGGTAGGACTCCCCTGTGGACAAACCCAAATCCACCTTCCGCTAAAAAAATTGCATGGAAAATCCACCTGTTGCAATTTCCAACTCAGCGTAGCTGACAAATTCAGGTCCCTTGTGTTGGCATATTGAAAAAGATGTGGTGGACCAAGAGTTGCACCCTTGCTAGAGAGAATGCTTCTCTTTCATTTCCATTGTAGTCAATATCTGACCTATAGCTCATCGCTTCTATTCCAACTTCACGGTCAAGTTTAGAGAAAGGCTTTAGATGTGAAAGTTCGAATTTTATCATGGAGTCTGTGAATTTTCTTCCAGATGCTTTGTTGTTTGACCAACTGAACAAACCATTTCTGTCACTCTCTGAGTTGCACTGCACCATGCCGTGTACTCTTGTGAGATGACTCCTCTTTCTTCAGGTCACCACTAACTTCCAAAATGAAAAATGGGGAAGTTCCTGGATCTGAACTTGACACTGAAGGTGTTCCAACTTCAGTTACAGTGAATGGTGTACGGCGTCACAGCTGGACCTCGAATGGTATTCAATGTATATATTGTCCTTCAGGTGAATCCTCTAGCTCAATAGGCACTAAGCTAGCTCCTTCAAGGTCATATCTAGGTGATCCAACCAAATTTATTAAGCGAAGTACTTTTGGACTAGAAACGTTTCATGGCCACAATATTACATTACAGCTCTTAATCCATGCAACATTTCTCCTCAAGTTAAAGCTGTCGGTACAGAAAAGCTACTAGACTAAGAAAAAATGAAATAGAAACAAGAGAAACGTACGCATTACAGATAATTTGTGAGATACTTATTAGAATATATAGCAGATACAAACAAGTAGCCGAGGTGCAGAAAAGGACCGATGAAACTATATGGTGAAGTGAAGACTAAATCAAGTAATTGTGCAGTAAGACACGTGAAGTGGAGGTTAAGTCAAGTGACCGTGATATACATGGCACGTGAAGTGAAGACCATACAATATACAAACTGAAGTCAAAGTCAAGATGAAGTGATCAAGACTCAAGTTACCAGAAGATCAACGGAGATTAAACAACACAAAAGATCGAGGGAGATCAGTTAAGTTTCCAAGAATAAAAAGATCTCGTGTAATTTAGGTAGTTTTCTAGATAAGTCAAATATCTAGCTAATTTCATATTATTCATATTATAGTTAATTAGGATATATATTCTAGAGAATAATATAATATCTTATATTAATTATTCATACTCTATAAATAGAGTGTCTCAATGTAATTGTAAAATCATCTCAGAATGTTCTGATGATCAATATTATTATTCATCCTACGGGGTTGCTTGTGGACGTAGGTCGAGTTGACCGAACCACGTTAAACATCGTCTCCATTATTGTTTTGGTATGTAGATTTATTTATTCTTGATTGATTTATTTTATCATTGATTTGTTTTTATTATTTATCTAACATCAATGATATCCATCTTGAATTTGATCTACATATCAAAATTTAAGAATACTAGAGCAAAAAATGGATGAGGAATGCTTCACCAAGAAACAAGAAGAAAAAAAATGCTGCAGTTATAAGCTCGTGTGCCGACATGGTACACACCAAACACTTGCGTTAATGCCAAAAGCTAGGTCAAGGTGAATCATCGTTACCTATCCAGTATGCCCCAGTTAGCTTCAGTTCGTTCAATTAGCTTCTGCAGCCACCGCACAGAAATACAGATAATGAACATCGTATGCCAACCTTGGTTGGAGCGCATTGGATGACATAGCAAAGAAAGCCGAGCGCCTCTTTAGCAAATGAAATAGTTCTAGAATTTACGCAATACTAGTAAACAAGTCTTACAGGTTGCATTTGAAAACACACTCCAGTATACAAAAACCAAATCCTCTTTGTATAAGTTTTGCGCGCACGAGGCCATATTTAGAATTTGTGAAAAAATCTTGAAGAGCTAACATTTGGATAACTCATGAATGAACTGTATCAATTGCGTTTCATTATGTTGACTTATTTTCTGTTTAAATTATTATAATTTGGTTACAATTTCAGCTAAGTAGTTGACTCTTCCCCACTTTATTTTCTATGTTCTTGTCAGCTCTGGCTCTGCTCATAAGAAGTTGCCATATTGGTGGACTAAATTACTGGACTTTGTGGGCTATTTATTTGAAATATCACACTTGTGGTCTATAATGATCCCTGCGAAAACTTTCGATATCCACTGGCACAGTCACCAGAGAATCTTGGGAAGCCCCATTTTCTACCTAAACATGAAAAGATGAATTTGACATTAGTCACCATCATTGGCCACCAAAGCACAACCAAATTCAAAACAAATGAAAATAATCAGCAAAAAGAGGAAAATTAAAGCCCCTGAGATATTGCATTTAAAGCAAATGAGAAAAACAAAGTAAGAAACAGAAGATGGACAAATGGATACCTGAAGTATGAGCAGGAAGAACAACCAAAAGATTTATACAATCCCCAGGTTGAACAACATGAGTTAAAGCAGGCCAAACAAGTCCAGTTCTTGGTATTTCTTTAGATTCCTTAACTGCGAACTACTACAACTTTGTCAGTTCTTGGTCTTTGTTTCCCTCTCTGCTGTTCAATCCATGTTGAACATTTGTTCATTGAGAAGGTTGCTAAATTCACTACTGCCTAGTAGTTTTGGCATACTGGTGGATAAATTTGATTTGTAAAATGTTTGTTCAATCCACTTCCTCTACAGAAGTAATTTCAAGCATTGGCTGGAGCATTAACATACTTCATTGCGTTTGGCACATATTCCGCCTCAAACTTATGATACTCCAATTCTCAGATAACCTAATTACAGCATAAGACTATGATGAAATGAAAAAATAAGCAACCAAACACAAAGTTGTAGCTAAGTAGATTTTAGTATAAACAAACACAAACTAATCTTTTCATTAATGAAAAAATTAAACCGGTCACTATGGAACCATACACAACATCTCCAATTCATGATTTCATTTATGTGTTGTTCAATTTCTTTTTCTGCCTTTTACATCATATGCATGAAAAATAAAAAATAAAACCAAACTGACAGACTTGTTTGGTAATTGGTTCACGTACATAAACATTGAATATAGTGGGAAAAGAAGGATCCAGATAAACAGAGTCAGGATAACGCTGAACGGATCTTAGCAGCCGACAGAGATCTTCTGTGAAGCTACATCTCAAGAATTTGTGAAGCACTTATGGATGGACAGATAAAGAGTATATTTACATTTTGAGAGGAGAAATCATCATGTTGTTTCTTGTTGTGGGTGATGATGTTACTCAACCACCACCAGCTTCTGACATAATGATGATAGACGAGGGAGAGGGGGCAGATTTTAGGGTTCCTTTTTTCCTTTCCTGCTCAACCTAGAAGCACAAGCTGCTTATAAGGGTTGGATATCCGCCCGGCAAGATTAGGGCTGAGTTACAACTGTTGGTTTCATTGATCTAACGACTGTAACATACTCTCTGTCTGACAGTACTTTGCGGAAGTGAAAACTACAGGGAAACCCATTCTCCCAGATCTTTCCACTGTGAAACCCACGCTCCCAAAACTAAAGGCGCGCACCCATTTTCTGGAAGAAAATTATTCTCAGACCCATAATTTATAAAATTCGGTTGTCGTTCTTTTTTCTTCTTCATCATCTTCAATTCTTTTTAACTCAGATAAGGAAATCGAAGAATTTAGACAACGAAGATTCGAGGGAGAGTTTGCTACAATGATTTTGGTTGAATCAAAGAAGAAACTGAGATTGGGGTTTTTTCAATCAGATGGAAGGTTGCTGTTCAAGAAGAGGAAAGGGGATCTGTGAGATTTTGAAATCAAAGCAGATGAGAAGAAATTGCTGATTTTGAATTGCAAAAAATTGGTTGTAGTCTGTGTGTTGATTGGAAAGGAAGAGGAATTCGAAGGTGGGTCTGTGATGTTGAGAAGACTTAAGAACTTCGGTTTGTCTTTGATTCCAAGATGGCAGCAGATGGTCTCGAAATTGTGATGTGAGTTCAACACATGAAGATGCAGAAATTGGTTGGTCGATTCAGAAGTTTGACAGTGGTTCCGTCGTCGTATGTGAAGGTATCAATAGAAGGTTTAAGAGATGGAAGTTTTGGCCGATGGAGATAAGGAAGAAAACGAGTTGCTGCCATCGATTTGGGTGAGTAATGGAGGAGGTTAAGACAAGGAATGTGAAGCGGAGAAGAAAATGAAGATGTGTTTTTATCGAATTTGGCTTCACAACAAGGATTGATAGTGAACAGTTTCAGAAGTTATCTCAGCCAGGGAAGAGAGGCAAGTTGTTGTTGTTGTTAACTTCAGTGAATAAAGTGCATTTTGATGAATATCTGAGGTTTATGTGAATGTTTAGGACAGTGGGTTTGTCTCTAATCCACATTTTCTGGTAAGAAATTGATTCTGGTAGTTTCCAAGATGCATCCATTACACAATCCGTCACCAACTCAAAGCTGCACACGGTGCTTGGCTAAATGCCTGAATGACCGGCCAGTTCTTGTTGCCACCTTTTAACTATAGAGAGGTGAGTCTTTGCACAGGTTTTGGAGAGGATTTAAAGTGGTGTCTGAGTCCGTTTAGAAGATTACCAGTTGAGCTGGATTCAAGAACAAGTTGCTTATGAATACATGAGTATTTGGCTCTGGTATTTGACGAGAAAACAAGGAAGAAAGATGGGTCAGTTTGCCATATTTACTTGACCCTGTAACAAAGGTTTGCTGCCGGTTTCAATGGGTTCATTGGTTGCTTTTCAAGGGGCAGTGGAAAATAGGTGTTGTTTTTGAGAGGTGTTGGTGTCGTTGGTTGGGATTTTGATGCCTGACTTGGTTACTTGAACTGTCATCAAATTATCTTGGAAATGACATGGGTAGTAAAAGAAAAAAAAAGGGAGGTTCTACCGAGAATTGAACTCGGGTTACCAGATTCAGAGTCTGATGTCCTAACCGCTAGACCATAGAACCTCTTTTGATTTTTGAAATTGTTCTTTCGCTCCTCTTATGTATAAAACCAAAAATGCACCCGCAACAACTTTCTGCCGCTTCATTTTGTTATACTGGTGTCCTCATTATGAGGTCAGTCAAATTGATTGGATGGATTTGGTTTGCTTAGTTAAAGTTCATGTTTAACTTTTGGGTGGGCGTTGGTGGCTAATCTTTTCATGTCTAGGTAGAAAATGGGGCTTCCTAAGATATGCTGATTATGACAGTGCCAGTGGACATTGAAGGTCTACTGCAGGGACAAGTGTGATATTTAAGATACATGCTCCCGGATGATGCTGCATGATGTATGTGATCCAAACAAGGTTGGCATATGGCGTTGTCTGTATTTATGCACAATGCTTGATATTCTCCAGGTCCTTGCTTTAATAGCTGAATATTGACCGTTCATCCACTCTTTGTTCAAGATAAAGATTGTTTCTGGATCATCTGTGGAGCGGTGGCTGCAGAAGCTAAGGGAACTCAGTCTAACTGGGACCTACTGGATAGGTAACAAGGAGTCGCCCTCGCTTTTTGGCTTTAACGCAAGTGTTTTGGTGTATACCATGAACTTTTAACTGCAGAGTTTCTTTTGTTTCGTTTCTTGGTGAAGCATTCCTCGTCCGTTTTTTGCTCGAGCCTTTCACAATTCATCTGTAATTCGAACTTTTCTCTTGTTCATGTTTCTTTTTTTTCCAGCTCTAGTAGATTTTTCTGTGCAACAAGCTTAAGCCTGGGGAGAGACAGTACATGGAGGAACTGAAATGTAATATTGTGACTATGAAACATTCTCATTCACAAGTACTTCCCTTAGGTTTGGTTGGATCACCTTAGAAGGACCTTGAAGTAGCTGGATTAGTGCCTTCTGAGCTACAGGATTCACCTGAAGGACATCCAGAAAACAAGGACAATACCATTCAAGGTCCAGCTGTGACACCATCCACTAGTCCTGAACTTGGGACACCTTCACTGCAACTGAAATTGGGACATCTGAAGTATCAAGTTCAGATCCAGGAACTTCTCCGTCTTTCAATTCGGAAGTTAATGGTAATGTTCAATATTATCAGGATAGAATCTTGCTCATATACGATTGTCACAGCAAATAATGGAAAGTATCTCTGAATTTCAATTGAACGTAACTCTTTGATGCAACCTTGGTTGAGAAACTTGTGATACACTGAGCTGCAGAAAATTTGTATGATGATTAGGCAGCAACTTTACTCATACTTGAGGTATCCCATCTACCCATCCTCTTTTTCTTTTCTTTTTTTGTTTCTGCATTTGCTTAAGACTGCCAATATCTTAGGGGGTTTCAATTTTCATCCCTGTGCTGATTATTCTCTAATTTAGAGAAAAATGTAATTGTTTTTATTACGAATTGATTATTTTCCCTGTGCAGTTGACTTAAAATACTAGATTAGTTAATTCGGTGAGGATTGTTTCACTTTTCCATCAAAGAAAATGACGCCTTTCGGATGTTTCTCCAGTATCATGTTGATAAGTCAAACCGAAAATGCAATGTGTAATACAAACGGATCAATTGTTGCTTTAGTTTAGTTGCAAGGTATTATAATTATGTGACTAGTGGACCTGATTTTGATTCATAAATTTCTATATGGATCCTATCAATGTTGTGTGATGATGGCATAAATTTGATACTGTGGTAGTAAAAAAAAGGGAGGTTCTACCGAGAATTGAACTCGGGTTACCAGATTCAGAGTCTGATGTCCTAACCGCTAGACCATAGAACCACTTTTGCGACTAAAACTTGTTCCTTTGCTCATCCTAAAAAATGCACCCGTAACAACTTTCATTTTGTTATACTTGTGTCTTCATTATTATTAGGTCATTCAAATTGATTGGACGGATTTGGTTTGCTTAGTTAAAGTTTGTTTAACTTTCCGGTGGGCGTTGGTGGCTAATGAAGAACTCATCTTTCCGTGTCTAGGTAGAAGATGGGGCTTCCCAAGTGTAGATATTTAAGATACATGCTCCCCGATACAGCTGCATGATATATATGATCCAAACAAGGTTGGCATATGGTGTTGTTTTATAATTTTGACTCACCATAGTAGGAAGTAGAATTATTTCTCTGATGCCATTTATTCATTTTGGATGGCTGTAAGTTTTCAGGTTATATTGGAATCTAATCACAGTATGCAAGCAAGAACTGCATCCCCATATTATCCGATCGATCAAGAAGGTAATCTCATAAATCCAAAGTTATTCTTAAATATTCAAAAGAAACATTTAGCACGAACTACAATCTCCAGCTTCAAGTCCCCCCATCACCAGAGGGAAAATTAGCTATCACAATGACATCGCAGACATAGAAATCTCTAGAAATGGAAGAGAAAAAAAACTAAGAAAAATGCAAGAATTAATTAAAACAATGATAATAATAATATGAAAGACATCTGGATTCGAATTGAAGCACTCATGCATCCTTTAATGTGCAAGCTAATTAACTTTCGGGACGCCCAAGTTAACAACCAACTAGCTCCTCTCCGAGTCCTTTCAACGAAACAAGGCTATTACTATGAGGAATTGCTTGCACATCCTCCCCTTGTGGACCTTGAACATACCATAGTTTCTCAGCAGAAGTGTTTTTAACGTCATAACAAGAGAAAACGCCATTCTGCCATAACAAAATTTCACCCTCTGTTAAAGACAGTTGACAATTCCAGTTAAAAAGCTCTAAATCCCAATTTTTGCTGAACACCTTGATCCAAGTGAAAGAGTTACGAGCACTCCGTAGAGACATGGTCATAGGTTTCTTCTTCTTGAATTCCCATATATCCATCCGCCCACCACGATTTATGCAACAAAGACACAGATTCCCTCCAAGCGACGCGAGATGAAGTTTATTTTTTGTGGATAACCCGAGATAAAGGTTACGATAGGAACTGGAGAAGGAACTGGAAAGAATACGACAAGGTGGTGATGGGAGAGTTCGAAACGTTTCATCTGTCAAATCAAAGGCTACAATATCCCCTTTAGTTGCTATATTTAACCAGTGAAGAGCCCCGTTAGCATAAACCCCAGCACCTATTAACGTATAGGGATCATACGTAAATTCTTTTTCTCTCCAGCCGCGGCCATCACCAATAGTGTAGACTTGGACCCGAATGCCGGATTTCGTCACGGAACAAATGTTAACAACCTTGAACGCATTGGTGGAACGACAGCAACCGAATCCAACACAAAAAATAAGCATACCTGCGCCGACTTACGAAGCCGAACACGTTCACCACTGATGGGATTGAAAATGTACATGACATCACGTAGCTCATCGATATACACACCACGGAGTACAGGCTGATAAGTTTTGTAACACACCAAACCGTCGCAAGAACCAACTAAACTGAAATATCTAACAGTAATATTTATATCGCCTATCTTTGTAACCCTTGTGTGAAAATTCTGTTGATCTCCAATCAAGCTAACCCTCGGAGGAGCAGAAGATAGTTCTCTATAGTAAAGTTGGGTACAACCAACGAAATTGCTCGGGAATTTTGTGAAAAGCATACCTGGCTTGGGTTCCTGAAAGAGACTTCTCCAGACTTTGCATACTCTTCTGCATTGCAAGATGGATTTGATAGGCAATCGAGAACGTATTTCAGCTGATACTATATCTAAACTCAAGTTCTCCATCACGACAACGGATGCAGTTTTTATCTTCTCCACAAATTGATCATGATCTCTTGTTAAATTGCTAGGGTTTGCTAATCGGAATTCTTTGATAAAAATGTTTGTTTTAATAAACTCTTCCGATCAAAAAAAGAACAAATATCGCACTGTAAATAGAAGCTAGGGTTTTTGTATTTCAAGTGCAACTACCGGATTTGTCTCTGAATTTTCAAAATGATGGAGAAAAAGTCTTTAGACGTGGTTTATGTCGTTAAGAGCGTCCACGGTGGTGCGAGCATAACTAAAGACCAAAGACTAAAAAAAAAGATCAAATTTGGGTTTAGTCCGTCCTGTGGCGTAGCGGGTGACGAGTAAATTTGGTCACGCGTTGATATAAAGTCCGCTTCATCGTCCAGCGTAGATAAAGATTACGCCTGGCATGGGGCGTTGATAAAGATAACGCCTGGTATGGGGCGTTGATAAAAATAACGCCTGTATGGGGCGTGAACTATAGCAACGCCTGGTGTGTGGGATGGAGATTATACGTTCGCCCGGGTTCAAAAAAAAAAAAAAGAAAAAAGAAAAAAATGGGGCGTTGATAAAGACAACGCCCCAAGTAAAGTTTTCAAAACTTTTCAAATTTGGGATCATGACTATATCAACGCCTGAGTGTCCGGCGTTAACTTTACGTACGCCCCATCCAGGCGGACATTATACGAACGCCCCATGCCAGGCGTTGATTATACCAACGCCCCATTCAGGCGGACATTATATCAACGCCCCATCCAGGCGGACATTATACCAACGCGCTGCATCAGGCGTTAACTTTACGAACGCGCGGCTACAGGCGGACATTATACCAACGCCCGTCGGGTAGGCGGACATTATATAAACGCCCGACTATATTTGGATTTGGTCTTAATCGCCGACCAAATTTGGTCCGAGTTTTACTCTTTGATCAAATTTTGATCGATGGTCCGTCCCACTACGCCAGCCCACTCGACACCAAATTTGGGTTTAGTCGTCCACTGCAGTTGCTCTAAGTCATTGTACGTGTCTACCCACGTTTTTAATTTCTAAAAAATCGATGACTTTTGTTTCCTTAATACAAATATAAGAATAAAAATGATTACTAAATACATTTCGAAAATACATGGTTTCGTTTTTTTTCGGATTTCATATTTCAATAAGGTTTTATATTTTTGGATGGAAATAGGATAGAAAATATTTACGAGTATATTGTCCATTTATTAATATTTCAGTTTTTTTCAAAATTAACAACTGTTTTATTTATTGCGTGTACATTACACTTCAGAGTTAACACGGGTTCCTTTTTTTTTTTAAAGTAAGCTAACAGGTTCCTGTTGTGTCATTGTACTATAAACTTAGCAAAACTGGCCAAATTTAATCGAAAATGCTAGCAAACAGTGAAAAGCCCCCCACCGTACGTCAGATACGGAATTTAGCAAAACACAAGCAAACGACCAGCTCTATACACTATAGCCGTAAGTAACTCCTGCAAGAAGCCAGCTCTATACTCTATATGCTGGAAGATTTATCTGTAGGGGGGCTCTTTGGTCAAACTAGAAACGGGAATATTAACCAAGAGGTTAATTAGTATCCTTAATAATGTTTTGTCTTTAATATGTTGTTGATATGTCACTTTGATACCGATTTTCTATTTTTTAGTTTTCTTCCAGTCCAATTTTGTGCACAACTCCTTTAACGAGTGTGCACGTAACAAATGACTCTCATTGGCTACTCTTTATTAGCCTGGCGTTTCTAGGGGCCACTCAAAAGAATTTAGGGGCCAACAATAAAACAAAAAAGGTCACCCAAAGGGAAAATGTAGCCAGCCCTTATCTCGCGTAATTCGTAATGGCGAAATTACCCTTATATATTCGGAGGATATGATAACATTGTTATCCTCCGATTGCAATCGGAAGCCAAAATATTTCCCAGACTTCCGATTGTAGTCGGTGCAGTATTAGAATGATTTCGGTTTCATTTTTTCCATTTCTTTTTCATTTTTGAGTTGTTAGAGTTATAGAGAAGAAGGTGAAGGAAAAAAAGAGAAAACCCATTTTATCACTACAAAAATGGATGGATATGAAGAAGAAGGTGAGAATCATGGCGAAGAACAAAATGTTGAGGGTTCACCACCGTTTAGAGAAGACGATTTGGGGTATATGTTGAATGATCCAAACTTTTGTGGAGAGGAAAACCTAGACGACCCTTTCATGGAAGAAAATGGAGAATCGCCCGATATTGAAGCTAACGATGCATGTAAAACACAGGTATTGTGTTAAGAAACTCAAATACTCGATTTGCATGCGTTTGTGTGCTTTTGTAAACAAGAAAAACCGATTATTGCATGCATTGAATGCCATGAACTACCCAGATTCGGTAGATAATTCTAGAATAAACTTACGAATATAACACACTGAGTACCAAATATGTATATTCGGTAGTTCCAAGATACTAGTTTACTGCCGAATATGAGAAAAAACCCAAACCGGTTTTCCAAAAATATCTACATTCGGTAGTTATGTAGAGTTATTTACCCCCGAATGGCCCCAAAAACGAATTCCTCAGAAAATTTCAAAACTCAGTATTCTTATCCTTTACATTCGGTAATAGTTTAACATTATTTGACTGCCGAATATAACAGTGGCCTCAAAATAAAATTTCTGAAAACTTGAAAATCGGATGTTTATCGATTAAAGTTATCTCCCGGTTATTTATATTCGGCTGGTTTACTATATATTTTCGCTTCCGATTATATCATTTTTTGCACTCAGTAAACTGTGTACATTCATTTGCATAAATCGGGTGTTTTAGGTAACCGATAGGATTCCGAATATAGAATATTCGGCAGTTTGACTTATTTAATAACCTCCGATTATATCATTTTTTGCACTCAGTAAACTGTGTACATTCATTTGCATAAACCGGGTGTTTTGGGTAACCGATAGGATTCCGAATATTCTTGACTTATTTTATAACCTCCGATTATTGTATAATAGTTTGTTGCTTTCATATGCAGGCCGTTGAAGAGTTTGTTGATGACTTCTATTTGAGGCCCGACACTTCCCTATACTATGCAAACGATTTGGTATACTCATTACTACTTTTTTCTTTTTTTCAAAATTTATATGTTAAATGGTTATGCTTATTAGATTTGTTTTGTTTTATGCACGTTTAGACATTTGGAAGTAAGAAGGAGGCAAAGGAATGGCTTATGAACAAGGCAAAAGATAACATATGCGTGGTAGTTCAAAATAATCATGTTAGTGACACTCGATTTGAAATGATTTGTGAGCGAGGTGGGACGCGAAAGAGTCACGAGGGAAAGAATAGTAAGTACATACGGAAGACGAATAGGAAATACCGAAGCAATACCAAGAAGATAGGATGCCCATTTAAGATTGTCTTCTATAAGCCCGATGGTATTAAAGGTAAAGAGTATAAAATGTATAAAGTTGATAACGGTTGTCACAACCATGATGATCCGTTGGATTTAATTGGACATATAATGGTTGCCAAGTTAAAACCACATCAAATGCAGACGGTGAGGTCTATGCGGATCCAAAAAGCGAGTGCGATCTTAAGTAAAATAAAGGCGGACGATCCCGACAACTTGTCTTCTTTGTCTACAATTAAGTCGGCCCTAGCTACGATCAAAAGGACTGATTGGGATGGTAGAACGGTCATGCAACAATCGGAGTGGTTAGCGGAGTGACACGGCTACACCTTGAGAAGGGAAGAAAAGGATGGTATAGTGGTTCGTATTTTCTTGGCACATCCCTAAATGATCCAATTGGCTCAATGCTTTCATCAAATTTTGATGATAGATGCTATTTATAAGACAAACAAGTATACACATGCCGTTGTTGAACATTGCTTGCCATACTTCGGACAAAAAACGTTTACGATTGCATGGGGTTTAATGGATCATGAGAACAATGTGAGTTTCATTTGGATGTTGGAGACGTTGAGGTCCATTTATAACGGTGATAATTTTCCAAGGGTTATTGTAACGGATAACGATCAAGCCTTAATGCATGCAATAGCGGTAGTGTTTCCGGAAGCCCAAAACTTGCAATGTACGTGGCACATTCAATGCAATCTCAAAACCAATTGCCATCATCATTTCCAAGCTAAAAGACCAAGGAAGGGTACCAAGAGGTCAAAGGAAGAGGATGAGCGCATTAGTAAATTAACCTTGGAAGAACGTAAGGAAGAGGATAGGCTATTTGAAGAAAAGTGGAAGGAGGATGGAATAATTTGGAAAATGTTCATGAAAGCATGGGACAAAATCGTTTGGTCGATGACCGAGGAAATTTACGAATGTAACTTGAAGAAATTTGAGGATGAATACGGCACGGACTACCCAAAACCGGTTGAGTATTGTAAAACACAATGGTTAACGATTAAGGAGAGGTTTGTGTTTGCATGGACATATGAATATCGTAACTTCAAGAACGAGGCGACAAGCATTGCGGAGGGGTCTCATGGTCGACTAAAGAAAATACTAATTGGTAGTCAAAATGGAGTTGTGTCGATCCAAGAAGCAATCCATGAATTCACCAATCGTGATCTCGTAAAGATTAGGAAATGTATGCAATTTAGTGTACACCAATTCCCGATGGAACATATTAAGGAAAAATTGCTTCTAAGGGGAGTTGTTCATAAAGTTTCAAGATGGGCAATAAATCGCATGATGAAACAATTGAAGTTATATAAAACTTATGATGACGAGAATACGGTTTGTGTTTGCAAGGATATGATAGGTATTGGACTCCCATGTCGTCATAAGTTGGGTAGGTATGTTGAAGTGATTGACATCGATGATATTCACCCATTTTGGAAGCAATTAAATTTCACTCCGAACACCCCGGTAGTTGATGGTCCGTCTTTCTTCGAGTCGGAATTGTATGCACGAATAGCCGAGCGTTACGCTACATCAAACGGCACCAAAAAGCAAATATTGATGCATAATTTGGAGGAAGCCCTTCACCCTTGTTTAAGGGAGGTTGATGAACCTATTAAGCAAAAGAACACGGTAGGCCGAACACCGAAGTGTCGAGGACCATCCAAAGAAAAGAGTTGAAGGAGTATTTGTCTAATAAAAGAATATTGTCTAGGCACGAGTGTTCGGAAGCCGAATTTGAAGATGAGCCGGAACCTAAGAAAAGAGGTCGTCCAAGAAATGATCAAAGTGGACCAACCACCCGACAAGTAAGGCCAAAGATCTCTACAGAGCCTTCTCAAGTAAGTCAACCCAATGTTGTCGAAGAAGTTGTTGAGCAAATGAACGCCTCGCAACAAACCCAACCAATGGAAATTCTTACTATAAAAGAGGACAAAGGTACTCTTCGTTGCCCTAGAGATCTTAATGGAAGACCAAATCGATCCACATATACAATATACAAAGAGTATTTGGAACAACTCCCTCCACTTATCATTCCATTTTTTTGTCGACCGACGAGGTTGATGGGGATGGAAATTGTGGGTTTCACGTTGCTACGGAACAAATGGGTTACTTTAGAGAGGCGGATATCGAAGATGTCACCCAATGCCAATATTTAAGAAATAAGATGGCGGTACAACTAGTGAAGGACAAGGGTTTTTATATGGAGATGATGAGGCGAGGAGATAGATACGACAAAGAACAAGAGTTCAAAGACTTAGTTGCGCGTGTGAAGTGTCGAAAGGGATTGAAGACAATCGGATCCAAGTATTGGATGACAATGCCTAAATTTGGATATCTCCTAGCGGACGTTTTGAATTGCGTGGTACATTTCTTTTCCTCCTATGTATGGACTTAGCATGACGTTTGCACCCACAAGAACGGCTTGCGACGAGTCGGTTAAAGATAGAAGAATCGTAATGGCATTTGTGAATGAAATGCATTTTATCGGTTTAAGAGTAAAGAAAGATTGTCCGTTACCTCCGTTGAGTAAGTGGCACGATTACTTCCCGATGAACCATTGCAAGGATTGGGTGAAACAATATGAGTCCAACATGGTTGATTGGGATCGTGTTATGGTCAACAACTTTCCTGCTGAGTTACTCGAATTGATCCCCTCGGATGATGACGATGTTTGATCGTTTTTTTCGTGGCACGACTATAATATTTTTTGAAACTATGTAATCGGAACAACAGTATTATAACACTTCAATATGATTAATAATATTCGGGAATTCCATATTTTATCAAATCGCTGATTAATATTAAAAATTTGAATTTACAGCACTCAAACATCACATGTTATTCTTTTTTCCCAGTCCGAGATGCAACAATCAACGGGGCTTCGAAATGTATAAACGACTCTCCTCTCCACTTGGAATAAGCATCTTGTGCCGCAAACCTGTCGTCTCTGTGCCTAGCAAGAATACGGTTGTACTCGGTGCACGATTTTATAACATGGTGCACCCTTGAAGAAACATGGGATGGTTCATAATTGTGGCGTGGCTTCTTGTACTCACCAACAAAAGGACCCAGTGAAACGTTAATCCAAAATATATGATCGTCCTGCTGTTCTTTGGGTAGATCTTTCACAATGTAATAATTTTTTATCCATTCGGTCTCTTCCTCAACTGTTTTAATCTTTCTCTATGATGGAATTGTTATTGACCTCGCTTCTTAGCCTTGATTTCCTATTCCTCCTCCTCCGTTGCCACTAACGATGGTTTAATTTTTTTGGGTTGTTTGTTCCTTTTTTGTATTTCTTCTTCCATTGCTGCAATTGATGTAGTTGTTCGCTTGCATCTTCGAAGTATGTTGTCGAATGATGATGGACTTGCCATTGAAAAGGTTTTTCATTCCGATTTTTTACTCACTAATAACTGAGAGGGGTTACCCTCCTTATATAGATTAGAGTTCCAACGGATCTAATTTTTGAAAATATGGCCGTTGAGGTTTCTAAAAATATGGCCGTTGAGGTTTCCGAAAATATGGCCGTTGAGGTTTCGTATCATTTTCTCCAGAGGTTGATGTTGTATATACCTGTGTTGTCGCATCACCCTAGAGGGGTTATACATCACATATCCTGTGGGGTGCCACAATGGTCCAAAATAAAGGGACAAGTCCGACCGAACATTTATATGCCCACTGGCTCGATCTTCCTTGTATGGATCAAAGCATACGTCCGAGGCCTTCAATTGGTCCAAAATCTCCCTCATGCGAATCAACTGCTGCTCTTTTGTCCTAGAACGGTTGTCTTCAAATATGTACTTTGTTCTTCTAGGAGTACCTTTGCACCACCCCGGGTTCTCTCCGGCCAACTTCAGGATAGGGAAGTGGTCATAGATCCATGCCTATATACATAAGAAACCAAGTTTTAGTAAATAGATTGTGTATATTCAGTAGTAATTTCCTAACATAATTTCCGATTATATATAATCGGAAATAAAACTGAGTACCTATCCACCGAATACCCAACATTCGGAAATAGACATGGATAATTTCTTACCGAATATGCGTCATTTGGAGTTCAGTAACCTATAGTTTTTCTGGCCTGTATATTCGGTAGTAATATCAAAAAAATATTCCCGATTATATATAATCGAAAATAAAACTAAGTACCTAGCCACCGAATAACAAACATTCGAAAAATTAGATGGATCATTTCCTACCGAATATGCGTCATTTGGAGTTCAGTAACCTATAGTTTTTCAGGCCTGTATATTCGGCTCTAATATCAAATGAATATTTCCGATTATATATAATCGGAAATAAAACTAAGTACCTAGCCACCGAATAACAAACATTCGGAAAATTAGATGGATCATTTCCTACCGAATATGCGTCATTTGGAGTTCAGTAACCTATAGTTTTTTTGGCCTGTATATTCGGTTCTAATATCAAAAGAATATTTCTGATTATATATAATCGGGAAAACAATTAAGTACCTAGCCACCGAATAACCAACATTCGGAAAATAAGATGGATCAATTCCTACCGAGTATGCGTCCTTTGGAGTTATGAATATGCATCGTATGTATTGTCTACCGAATAACTATAGAGTGAGTTATAGAGTTAAAGAAAAAACCTGCAATAGAGCCACGTTCCCGGCAACTTGGAAGGTTCCTATCCTCGAAGCCTTTCTCAACTCTTCCATCAAGAATGCTAGGCATGTCGTGCCCCAAGAATAGTCACCGACTTCATGGAGAGGATCCAAAAGTTGTATAAGGTTGGCGTCGATCCAGTTTCCAGAAGTATTGGGGAATATGACACATCCCAATACAAAAAGGAGATATGCAGTGGCAGCGTGGTTCACTTGCTCATCAGTTAACGTTCCATTCTTTTCCTTCTCCAAGGTGCCTTGGAACATATTCATCAAAGCTGTAATGTTGATCTGTCTTGTTCTGTAACTTGCATGCCTCCTAAACTCTGCTGTTGTTGTCTCTTCATCCCAACCTAAGCACTTTTTAGTTAGAGAATAAAGTTGTGCCCAACTTAACTTCTTTGTGTAGTTAAACTTCACAGCTGTGCCTTGGTCAGGAAGGTTAAGAATCTGCAGTACATCATCCGGGGTAGTCGTCATCTCCCCAAACGACATATGGAAAGTATCGGTCTCATGATACATTCTCTCCACGAACGCCGATATGGCCACACGATCATGTTCCAACAATGAATTCTCGGCGGCATTAGCTAACCCCGAGTTGGCAACAATTGTCTTGAACCTTTCACATTCACCGGATAAAGGCCACGCAAGCATTTTTGTTGGTGCGGCGGTAGGTTTGAGTAGACGGACCGCATCTTGATGATCCTATTAAAGTACATAAAAAAATCCTTAATACAAATATTACGATATAACACATAGACAATACATTAATAAAAAATAGTAATTTTATTACCTCGGTTTCGTATATTTCTCTGGCCCATGAGTCTTTGTATCCAAATAGCAATTTTCCTCCATCCGCTGGTAGCCCAAGGATTGTGCCTGCTGGAATACCCTTCCTCTTCAAGTGCTGAGGGACAAGATGTGATGCTTTCTTAGCAATATCCTTCTTTACACCAACTTTTCCTTTTTTGTCTTTTTGGGTACCACTTGGTTGTCCTTCTTCTTTTACTCTTGGCACTGGATCAACTGGTTCAACACTTGGTCCTGCACTTTGTTAAGCTGCTTTTTCAACACTTGGTCGCACCCCTTGTTCACTTCCTTGTTGTTCAACACTTGGTTGCACTCCTTGTTGACTGCTTTGTTCTTGTTCGCTTTGTTGAGCACTTGAATTATCTTTGGCACTCCTTTCCCTCCTAGCACTAGCTGTCACTTTCTTCCTCCCTTCTCGACTTTGTCTAAACAACAAAGAAATGAACAATATTTACAAACTATACAATCGGAAGACAAAGTATGGAAATATAACCCGAATGTACACATTCGGACGTAAGAAGACACATATTGTTCCCGAATACAAAACAATCGAAAGATAACTAAACATATTTGCAACCGAATATGCATCAATTGGAGTTCAGAGGCTGTAAATTTTTCATCCTACACAATCGGAAGACAAAGTGCACATCTATAACCCGAATGTACAAATTCGGAAGTAAGAAGACACATATTTTTTCCGAATGAAAAACAATCGGAATATAACTAAACATGTTTACAACCGAATATTCATCAACTGGAGTTTAGAAACTCTAAAATTTTATCCTACACAATCGGAGGTATAAAACATTATATTGTCTTCCGAATAAATACTGGCCCCAAAATGGGATTTTTCCTATATCAGAAATTTTGAGATTTTTTCAATATATACATTCGGTAGTGAGTGTTCTTCCGAATACTGTGTGTCTACTTAAATATATTTGGTAGCCAAAAAATTCATTAAACTACCGATTATTAGCAGTTTGTATCCAGGAAGATATGACCACTAATATTCGGCAGATAATCATCAAATCTTTCTCCCGAATACTGTCGATGTTCTTGAGAAATGAAGAACACGACTACATTCGGAAGTAAATGAGCATGAATATCGTCCGAATCTGGATAAATAACCGAAAATCCTAGAAATTTTTTTTCTCGATTCGACGAATTAAAGCGAAATAAACCCCAAAAATGATAGATTCTTACCTAATTGGGGCCATTTGAAGTTGACGAAGTGTTTGACTATCGGAATCGCCACCACCGACTACATTTCCGGGTACTTCTTCTTCGCGTTCTTCTTCATTTGCAGCAACAATTTCTTTATTTCTTGCTAAAATCCCAATCTTAGGATCGATACCCCGAGCAACATTTTTGGTTCTAGGTCTGTGGGTTTCATTTCTCTTATCCATTGTTTTATAAACGAATCGACGATGTTTTGATTTTACGATTCGCAGCGATGTTTCGGTTGAACAAGGAAATTTTTTTTTCTTCCACAATCGGAAGATAATATGAAACTGGAAGAAGAAGAGTTGAAATGAGTAGAATTGTTTTTACACAGTTTTACCAGAAGGGCATTTATGTAACTTCAATATCATATAGGGTACCCCTTAACTAGAGTCTTTGGCTGGGTATAAATTGATGGCCCCTAAATCCTTTCGGGTGGCCCTAAAAACGCGAAGTTTATTAGCAGTTAACTATTAAATGAAATCAGTTTTTTTTTTTTACTTTAAATATATCTAAATAAGGAAACGACTGTACATATAATATCTAATCTAACCCACAATTTAGGGTTTCAAAAAAGGAAGCGAGTATTATAGCAGAGTAATCGTTAATTTAACCTTTTTTTTAAAATAAAATTTGTACCTGGCTAAGCGATGAACTATGTACAAATCTAATTAACTTGGTTTATTTGATCATAGTTCTTTTTTCTAGAGAAAAAAAATGATGAACAAGTAATTTTGATCAGATTTCATGCGGAAGAAAGCTTGGTTTATTTGATCATGGTCACTTCATTTTTCTAGAAATAAAGAGAAAAAATATACTCCCTCTCACTACAAGAAAGCTGGTTTATTGCAGCAGCCAATGGGTGTGGCATGAGCGCTCATTTGATGCTGCAATAGGTTTTTAGCAGCACCGAAACATTTCGCCACAGGTGCGGCAACAGGCCCTGTAGCAAGAAGTATAACGCCACACCTCAATCTCTTGTTGCGGCAAAATATACATTTTGCGGCACCAGCACCGCTGTGGCAAAAAGTAATTACAGTTTTTAATTATTTAATTATATATTTATTTTAAAAAGTTGTTGCCACACCAAAATTCTGTTTTTGCCTCAACAGTGTTGGTGCTGCCTAAATTTGTTTTGGCCGCACCCTATTGGTGCTGCAAAAATTTGTTTTGGCAACACCCTCCAGTGCTGCAAAACGAGATACCTTGGTGCTGCCAAAACTTGTTTTGGCAACACTCTCTTTTGATGCAATATGGGATTAAATGGCTGTTGCAAGACCTTAATGAACCAAATATATTGTAATTCTTAAATAAAAGAAAATAAAAATTAATTTTCATTTTATTTAGTAACATTAACTTTAATGTTTTATAAGTCACATTGGGTCCTCTTATATAGTAACCAAGACCAGTAGACAACTGCTTCAGGAAAACAAGAAAAAAGGAGACAAGACAAAGAATCAAGAAAGTCCGCAAGCAAATATAGTATGTTTTTGAACCTAATACTCCAATCCGGACATATAGATATCCGATCTCCAACTGTAGCTAACCTGTATATGAGTGTTCAATGCAATCTAGAGCTGCAACCAGGTTCTCCTGCTAAACAAATAAAAAAAAAATCTATCAAAAATTGAGACGTGAAGTGCTTAAATACACATCATGTACAAAACTACAGTCATTATTCAGCAAATTTTCCCTCCCTAGCATACAATGCAGTTCATCATATTCAAGTCCGAGAACAACACTTACAGAATAATCAAATTCAATTGTCAGCATTCTTTACTCAAGTCTAATTCAAAGCTATAATCACTTCAATTAATGATACTGACTTCTATCCTTTGTGGTATAAGTGCACTACTACTGTAACTCAAAACTCTCAGACAAAAGGCAACATCTTGAACTGTTCGGAAATCTACCCATTTCATGATAGTTTCTTTTCCCTTGGTAATGTCATGCTATAAAACCTGGAACTGATCGCGTATACATAAATGCTACAGTGTTAACTCTAATGACGATGAGTCTAGGAAATTATCTAAAATTAAGAAATTGGCAACTGATGGGTTCTGATCCACAACATGTAGAGTCCTGATATGAGTCCCAAGCTAAATTCCCCTCTTCCTTTAATATCTAATTTGTATTCTTGTAAAATATTATTAACCAACAGAAATTTATGCATTTGAGTACAATAACACTTACAGCTAGATGTTGCAGGCAGCCCTGTAGAGTGGATCTGACGTTGCAGCCATATAGAGTGGATCTGACATTGCACCCCTATAGAGTGGACGTTGAGGCATGAATACTTGCTCTTGAGGTCTGAAAAACTCTTCTGGTCTGAACATGAGGGAGGCCACATTCTCCATCATTCTCTTCTCAAACTCCTCAAATCTTCTATCATTTTCCTTGCTCATTTCTCCAATGACCTCTCTGTCTCTTTGTCTTTCTCAGATATTATGTCCTTCAGGTCAACCACTTGTTGCTCCAACTCTCCTATTCTAGAAGAATAGCCAGAACTAGCACACGACGTGGCATCATTTTCTACAGCTCTTGCACGTTTACGATGTCTTGTAGCTGCGGGTACTACTTCCTTAAAGATATCATCAGGGATAGATTGTTGCAGACCATTCTCATCGAAGCCATTCTCGTCTAAGCCAGCTCGTTCTCTCATCTGGACCTGTAAAGGTAGATATTACTAATCAAAATAACTAATGGTAGATATTTCCAATTAAAACATGTGCAAAGATCATAACAGTTTGAAGTAAATACTGCATCACGACTTACTATGAAGCCCGGGTCCATAGCCTTTTTGGACTTCTTACTTGTATGGTATTCGATGAAGACGTCACCTTCAGTTGGCGGAACCCCACTGTTTTTCTCGGTCTATCACAGTTCCATGGTAAACAAGAACACCAATTACTTCTATTTGAGTATACGTAAACTCAATAAGACATAGTTCATATATGAATATGTTTTTCAGTCAATAAAATTTACCATTTCAGCTACGCTTCTTGCGATGCTCTTTTTACCCCCTGTGTGTTTAATTACTTGTTGACTTCGGATATTAGTGTTACGCTCAGACAATACCTTATATATACAAAGATCAAAATCATCTAAATATAAATGTGAATATAAATTAAACAACCAAGTAAATATACAAGACTAAGATGATTCACCCATACCTGGTGTCCTTCATCCGTGGACCCAAATGTCACCAGATCCTCCCATTCCCTTTCATTTAACATGTCAGGCTTATGTCTAATACGATCTTCATGTTTTTCGTACGGTGTAAAGCCAGCTGCTTTCCATTTAGCCTTTATGTTCCTGAATACACCAGAGCAGATAGTTCGCAAGGTAGGTTTCTTACCCAACTCGAATAAATCCTGAAACAGTTAACATAAGAAATTTGTCACATGTTGAACTTAGATTAGTTTTTCTTTTTAGTAAATGCCCAAAGAAGTTGACATAATATTGACAATTTACCTTAAGTTCTCCCCATAACCATTCCTTATCTTCCTTGTGTTGTTCGTCTCAATGCAGTCTCCAGTCAAATCGCTGAGAGGTTGTAAGCAAGACTCCAATGCATTCAGAATATTTTGATCCGTTTTTAGACTCGATTTGATTCACATAATTCCATCTGAT
Source organism: Papaver somniferum (assembly GCF_003573695.1). Taxonomy (NCBI): domain Eukaryota; kingdom Viridiplantae; phylum Streptophyta; class Magnoliopsida; order Ranunculales; family Papaveraceae; genus Papaver; species Papaver somniferum. Next base: position 17,254,900 of record NW_020621603.1, on the reverse strand, counting down.
TTTCTCTTTTTCTTTCTCTGCTTCCTTATTTTTTTCCCAATGAAAGTAGAGTAGGTAGTAGGACCTCGAGTGTTTTGAGGTCCAAGAACTGAATCTGCAGTGTCAACCAAGTTCAGATATGAACAGAGAGTAGTAATACAATGTTATAAATAAAAAAAGTCACATGAGATACTATCATACCAGCGGTAGAGGAACTAGAGAGCTCGCACTGTTCTTCACTTAGTTGATCTTCCATCCTGTACACATATACATACAAACCGCACAATGATATAAATTCCTAAAGAAATTAAAGTTCAGATAAACTCAAGACATGCAATTCCACAAGATCCAAATCAATCAGCAGCAAACAATTTGTCACACTAATCTCTAGACCAAAACAAAAGAGAATTATCTTATACTAAATCATCTTGTTCACAATCACTAAGATAATCACTATGGTCACTGTCACTATCATCAGCAGAATCATCGTCATCATTAGCGGCAGTACTTCCGATCACTTCTTCTCCTTCAATTTCATTTCGGGTCCAATTGTCAACTTCAACAGCGTTGACTGTAGCAGTTTCATTTTCATTTGTAGTAGTTGCATTATCATTTGCGCGAGATGATTCTTCTTGGATGGGCTCAACTTCCTGTATACCCATATCATAGAAATCCCTTGGCTGCATATTAAGTACAATACGTCGGTTCTTGTCTCGGTTGTCTTTGACATAGAAAACCTGTAGCGCTTGGTTTGCAAGAATGAAAGGTCCATCCTTGGCTATGGTTCTTGTTAGGGGTGAGTAACGGACGGACGGTTGAGGATTAGGGGTCACCCGCAATCAAACCGTCAAAGTTGCGGATTTGGGAACTCAAACCGTGACCGGCCCAATCACCCGCGGATTTGCCCTCTGCGGATCAGCGGATTTTGCTGGCCGGTTGCGGATTAACCGCGGATTTGATCACAAGACATCGAAAAGAAAAAAAAAGTACAGAAAGAGTACTAATTCAGTAATTCAAAAGCAAAAGAGTACTAATTCAGTAATTCAAAAGCAACAAAGGACATAAGATAGTTAACAGTTAACATAAAAGAGTACTAATTCAAATGCAACAAGTCTGGTGCAAAGCCATATGAATCTCTGATGCAAAAAACTGAAAAAGAGACCTTGGATTCGAGTACTAGTTTATTCAATCCATGATAGATATGTCTGGAATTTCCTGCAAGATTTCTGCCGCATCTGTAAAATGAGGAGTTATAGATAATCAGTAAACACTAAATTTAGGCATCATTATGATCATAAGTTCCTAATTTGATTTGATATATCATAAGCCGAAGGAACCAATGTCACAAACAGATATAAGGCAGCAATAAACAAGAAGAAACAAAAACCAATCAACATTGGTTAGTAAAGACCATTTAAAAGGGCTGATCACAACTAGACCGTAGACCCAATCGACATTGAGGAACAACAAGCCAAAGTTTTAAGATTGACTATGACTAATCAAATTCCAATGAGACTAATAGAAATTTATGCCCGCAGACCATATAATGAACTGATCATGTCAAATTTGCACACAAAAAGTTATGCCCCATAGGCCCCAAAATTGTAGCATCACATCAAAATATAGCAAGGTTTTAGAAATCAACTTAATTAGTGCAAGGCTGATCACAAAGAGAAAGATGCAAAAACAAAAGAAGCAAGGTTTGAGATTTACCTAAGTCAATTTTTTCAACCGCTTCTATCAGATCCTCGAGATTGATTGGTTTATCTAGAAGCCAATTTTGAGCACAGATCAGTGCTTGGACTGTTTTTGGCAGCGTGGAACTTCGAAATTCATTAAGAACACGACCACCCGTGGAGAAAGCTGATTCTGAAGCTACTGTTGATACTTGCATAGCAAGCACGTCTCGAGCTATCATGGACAAGATCTTATACTTGGAAGAGTTAACCTTCCACCAATTCAGAATATCGAATTGTGGATTAAAATCCTCTCTTTTCTCTGAGAAATACATATCGAGCTCTGTTTTTCCCTCCACTGTTTCTTGATTTTTTTCAGACTCAACAAATCTGTTGATCGGATTCTGAGGTTCTAGTGAACGAGACGTCTGTGCTGAAGCTGTTGGTCTTGAATCCGTATCATCCCCTTTATATAACAGTGCATACTCCTCAAACATATTTGGTAAAATAAGTTTCACTGCAGTCATCATCTCATGGACCTCGTGGTCAACTGTAACATGATTCTCTTTCAGTAACTCTGTCAAAGCAAATCTAAGATAGGCTTCCTTGCGTCGTGGGTCAAGCAACACATCAATGTATAACATTTTGTTGATTTTATCCACTGCCCAATACTTTTCATATTTAAGAACCATCCAGTCAGCCATGTCAGACAATAACACATTACCATTCTTAACCCATTCTTGCAATACGTCATTAATATAAATTACTTCGTCGAGGAATAAATTAGACGTGACATAAGTTGATCCAGAAAATTTCAATGTAGCATCATAGAAATTTTTTAGCAATCTAACAAATGCACGAGCTGTTTCCCAATCAGAAGCAACGGGCCATACCTTAGGAACTGCTGGTACGTTTGTTTTACCTCTTGTTGTTGGTCGAGGGGGATTAAGAAATTTATCCGCATACCCTAATTCTTCAAATTGGTAGAAGGCCTCCTCATATTTTTCAGCTGCACTCAACATATGGTAAGTATAATTACATCTAGTCTCGCAATCCAAGCTAAGAAATTTGGTGATGTTAATCTTCCGTTGTTCAGCGCATTATTTAAACTTCTTCAATCTTTCTGCTGATCCTCTAACGAACTTAACGGCCTCGCGTATCCTAGAAATAGATTCATTATACAAATCCATACCGTCTTTAACCACTAAGGAAAGGATATGTGCTGCACATCTAAGATGCATGTGCTCTCCTCCCAAAATTGCATCCTTCCAACCCACAACTCTCTTGGACAAATAAACAACTGCTTCATTGTTAGAACTAATATTATGAACCGTCAAAGTGAATACCCTTTCAATCCCCCACTGTAAAAGACAAGATGCAACTGTTTTACCTAATTCCAGACCAGTATGATCCGTAACTGGACAAAAATTCTATATCTTCTTCTTTAACACCCATTTCTCATCAATATAATGACCTGTCAACACCATGTAGCTCATGTTTGTAACTGAAGTCCACGTATCAGTGGTGAGACATAACCTTCTACCATACTTTTTAAATTCAGCTTTCAATTTGTGGTACTCACTTAAATACATCTTCATGCAGTTTTTAGCTTCAGTAAAACGAGAAGGAACATCAAACCTAGGTTCTAGTTGATGACAAAATTCTAAGAAGCCTTCACGCTGTACAAACATAAAAGGTAATTCATCTTTGATGATCATTTTGGTGAGGGCTGCTCTGCATGCATCTTGGTCAAACGAGTGATTCACAACGGAACGAGTCTCACCATTATCACTTACTTGAAAGGCTAACTGTTGTTGTCCAGGTGGAGTGTAGTTAGGACACCTTCTTTGCTTTATATGGTTGTTCATGTTTGTTGTTCCATGAGAGTTAGAACCCCCTATATCGTCTTTACCCCATGAAAACTTCCTTTTACAATGCTTGCACTGAACTTTAGGTGGCTTAAGATCAAGACGCTTATCAAAATGTTGCCAGCAGTCTGATTGCTTCTTACCAGAAGCTTTCGGAGGCTTTGAAACTTCAACCAGAGATGATGGTGTAGCTGTAGATATGCTCTCGACAGTTGCCAAGTTAACTGTAGCCATGCTCTCATCAGGATCGTCAACAGGAATAGAAGGTCCCTCAGTACTTGAAGCCATCTGCTAACAAATTTAACACATTAGGTAAATGAACACAACAAGGAAAACACATTCTAAGAGATTAAGTCAATTGATCTGTATATAGAGAAATATTGTAGTCTTTGATAGAGAAGTGTGGTCAAGCAAGTAAGCTCATGAAATAGTAGCTCAAGGTAAATAGACAGTGCTCTCAGATTCTCCTGTTCATACCCATTGACAGTAGATATTGCAACATCATTATCGGTACAGTCACAAACTTTACTTTTAGTATAACCTAACAAAATTCATTCCAATAACAAACCCTAATCTCCATTCAAATAACAAAATTTATTTTCAAACCAAAAAATAGTAAACAGAAACTGAATTTTCATTAATAAACAAGGGTTGTGTTTCATTACCTCACTTGTTTATCAATCAAGTCAACTGCAACTAAATCTCGTTGAAGGTATATTCTTCACTTCACCATTTTCTGAAACTAAATCTCTGCAACATGAAAGAGACATTGAAAGTTAATACCGAAGAACCAATGATGAAGAAATTGATTGAATCCTAACATGCAATCGATTTGGGGGAAAAAAATCAAAAAACATAATTTCTCTGTAATCAAAACTGAAGTTAATACTGAAGTTAATCGTTACTTACTTCTCTGAATCAAAACTGAAAATTACGGATTTCTCTGTAATCAAAATTGAACCTAATTGAAGAAGAATCGAAGATAGGAAGGAGAGGAGACTAAGAGGTATGTTCGGTTCCTCTGAAGAAAAAAAATCCATTAGGGTTTACAAATGTAAAGATGTTTATATATAAACATCCAACTTCCCATAATATCCTTAATACATTTACTAAATTCCCTAATTGTCCTAGGGTGCGGTTAATCCGCGGATTTGAGATTGCACCCGCAACCGTAACCGCACCGCGTGCGGATTTGAGATTGCACCCGTGTCCGGTCCATAACTCTAACGGATTGGTTTTCACCCGCAAATTTGCGGACGGATACGGATAAAAACCGCGGTTACGGTTTTTATGCTCAGCCCTAACCATTGTGAGTCGAGACATTTCTTATTTAGTCCAGTAAATCCGACCTGTGTTACTGGCTAGTCCAGAGGGATAACACATTTATCGGTTGGTCCAATAAAGTTTAAACCTGCCTAAAATTATCTATCTACCCATAGACACTTTAAAAGTAATTTTCAGTTTCATTTTCGATTCTCTCTCTCTTGTTTCTTCAGTTACAGAACCGCTCCTTCAATTTCTTCTTTACCAATCGCTTCTATCTCTTCTTTCTTCTCAATCAAACTCATCTGAAAAACGATTTCGGAAATCATTAATTACAGAAAAATCCTCAGTTCCTGACCTAATCAATTACATAAATCATCAGTTCCTAACCTAATTTTTATTCATTCAGTTGAAGAGAAAGAATGGTTAGAACTATCAAGCGGACAATTACAGAAGAAATTGTAGAAGAAACCCAGGTAAAAAGAAGAAGAAAAATTGTTGATGATTCACCAACACAATCCTCCCCTGCTGCTAAATCTCCGACAACAAGGAGTATGAGTAAAGTTGGTACTCCGTCATGAAAAAATGTTCCTCAGGTAGAAGGTAAGCAAAAATCAGAAGAAAGTAAAGCCTAATTTTATACTTCATATTGACATGCAATACTTAGAAAATTGTTGTTGAATTTCATATTGACATGCAAATACATATCAATATGTAGTACTAATGAAAAAATGTTGATATGTAGTGATGTTCAACTAATATCCTACATATGCTCAATAGAATCACTACATCTCTGTATGTAGTGTTTGTTTTACATGTTTTCAACTGTTGTATATGCAATTTACTCTTACATATTGACATGCAGTGTGTGTTTCTATGCTCAATGGAATCACTAGATATTTGTATGTAGTGTTTGGTATACATGTTTTCATATGTTGTATATGTAATTTGAGACAACATATTGACATGCAATGTGTGATTCATATGTTTTTTGTTCAATAGAAACACAACATCTCTGTGAGTCATATGTTTTACATGTTTTTCATCTGTTGTGTATGTAATTTGACACAACATATTGACATGCAGTGTGTGATTCATATGTTTTATATCTGTACTACATATCAATATGTTGTCTGCAATTTGTAGTTATTGATATGTAATGATAGCATCTCAAATTGATATGTGTGCTACATATTATTATCTGCCTGTAATACGTAATGTGTACAAAACTTTTGGTTTACAAAAAAAGGAAAAACCAAAGGAAAGAAAGCAATTGCTGCTCCTGAAGCAAAAAGCAAAAGAAAAACAGCAGCGGCAACTACTAAAGCAAAAGGAAAAACAGCGACAAAGGCTGCTACTCCTTCACCACCAGCAAAGGGGAACAAAGCACTTGTCCTGAGAGCTGCTACTCCTTCTCCAAAAGGAAAGGGAAAATCAAAAAGGGGGAAGCAAAAGCGCTCCTGAAAGAAGGTTTGTAATGTTAAAACTGAAGATAATTCTTAATAACGAGGGGGCGCTGCCCCCTCGACCCCCGTAAATTGTAGTTCATATGTAGTTATAAAATTACCAGTATGTTGTGGTATTTGATATGTAGTTGTTTCATGTTCATGGTAGATACATTAACTACATATTTGATATGGTGTAGGGGAAGAGAAGGGGAAGAAAGAAGTTGCCTTGAGAGCTGCTACTCCTTCACCAAAAACAAAAGGGGGGAAAGCAAATGTAGAAGGTATGTAGTACAACTACATATAAGAATAAAGAGTATGAATAATAGGTATCCTTAATAACATATGTTTATGAGTATGTAATGATGCATTGTTGTGCTTGTTTTTGGTATTAAGTGTTTTTACATTTTTACTGTATCAAAGCAGATACATATGCCATACGTACTACAAATCGATATGTAGTGGTATCTACTATTATATATCAATATGTAGAGGTAAATACTTATACTCTGATAACATATTACATATAAATATGTAGAGGTAGATACTTATATTCTCGTATGTACTGTTAATAATATGTAGTTTCAAGACTTGGTAGATATTACAACTACATATTGATGATGTAACTACATATTTGATATACCATATTGATATGTACTGTAATAGTTTTTGGTGCTTGTTATTGTGTAGGTGCTAATAAGCGTAAGAAAGGAGATGGAAAACCACGAAGTTTATACAGTGGGGTTTCAGGGGCTTGTGGGGGCTTGAGAAGACTATTAGGACCACTAAGAAGGATATTGCGAAGTCCACTGAAAACCTTGAGTTGAGTGAGTTGCAGCTGAAGATGATTTCTGAAGCATCATTCGGTAACCTGTTCCTAATGTTCTGGTACACAAGATTTGAGTTGGAGCATTGGTTGAAGATTGAAGATGCAATGACAAAAATGTTACGCTGTTACGTTAGGGGTCAAGATCCAAACAAGCTTAGATTGTCTTTAAAAAGCATGGCCAACCGAATGAGCTAGTATCCACACCAGAAGAAATGGACTTATTTATGGGATGCCGAGAATTCCCAAATAGGAAATCTTGTATAGGCTTACAACAAGTCAATAAAAAAAGTGGATGGCGTGAAACAGAATTTTTCAAAAGGACTTTTCCTACTGATATGAAAGCTGGTGATAAAGTGACTAGGCCAATGATTGTGAAGGCAATCTTGAATATCCTTAAACGAACACCAATTAATCTGAAAAAAGAGAAGTCTAATGAAGAGTCTCTGCAACGTGGGTGATCATCAAATGAAGATTCTGAAGAAGACGAGGAAGATGTGTTGGAAGATCTTGTTAGGTATCTGCTTGTATATGTGCACTTCATTATTTTTCGCTACAAGTGATGCAAACGCTTTGAATGAAAAATATATTGGTTTCGTTCTTGATCTTGAGAAGGCTAAGAATATTTCATGGCCTGACCTCATCCATTCTCATTTAGAGAAAGAGCTGAATGAAAACGTGGAATCCGTAGAACGCCAAAAGGTTGTGCTATTTATTTTGGTAAGAATCTATTTAGTTGTTTATTATACTTCAAAATGTTTTTGTTTTATGTGTGTTTTCTACATTTGATAAATATCTAATACTGCATATCAATATTTTGCAGCCATGGTTTGCGGAGCATACCCATTTGGTGGCGCCCGAGGATATAGTGACAGAACCTGCAGGAATGTATGTGCCAAGAGTGGCTAGGTGAATCATAGAAAGATATGTGAGTTCTAAAGGATATTGATCTTTCTGAGTATCAGGTAAACTTGTCGTACATATTTGTCATAATAAATATATATATTGATAAGTACAAGGCGTAGTTCGACATATTGATATGTAATTATAGCATATCAATATGTAGTAGTTATTAGCATATCAATATGCTACTACATATTAGCATATCAATATGTATTAGTTATTAGCATATCAAGTGGTGGTGATACATATTGATATGTAGTTATTAGCATATCAATGTAGTGTCTCCCTGTGTATCTAATAGAGAAAAAACTACGACATGTTTTTTTTTTGTAATATCTAATATGTAGTTGCTTTTTTACATTATATTTGATTTGTACCAGTTCCATGTTGATTGAAAGAGATGAGATAACACACGAAGAAAGACAAACCTTAATCGTATTTCAAGAAGGATTCAACAAGGAAAATGATGAAGCGTTTTTGTTTAGATGACATTCTGAATCGGAAGAAGAGAAAGAAGAAGAGGACTCAATATTGGAGGGAGAAGATTGGAAGATTAAATAGATGATTTGAGGAATACAATATATCGCCAAATGGAGTGAATTCAACACAATGCAGCAAGAGGGCGAACCGGTTGACGCTTCAAAGCTTGAGTTCATGTTGCATGATATTTACCGGAAAGCTTTCCCTTTACAGAGAGAAGCCATCCAGGAAGATTATGTTAGCTTGGGATGTACAACCTACTCCAAGAAACCCCAATGAAAGTGAATGTGGACCAAATAGTTGAGAACGAAATGCAAGGTTCTCCGGAAGATCAAACAGATGCTAATGTCAACATTCCTGAAGTTGGTTTGTCAACACCGAAAGATCAAACTCATGTTAATGCCACCTCTGAGGTTGAATTGTCAACAACTTCAGTATTGAAGTTCCATGATGTTGAAGTTCCGCGTTCTGAGGTTAAAAATTGGGTAAATCTAATTTGGAGCAAAAAGTCAAAGAGATACAAGAGAAAAAGGGCAAAGAAACACAGGTAAGTAGCATCAGTACGTAGTAAGTAGCATATCAATATCTGTGACATATCAATGTAGTGGTATCTACCATTACATATTGATATGTAACAGTACATTCTTGTATACCACTATCTATCTGTTACATATCAATATCTATCTGTTACTTATCAATATGTAGTGGTATCTACCATTACATATTGATATGTAACAGTACATTCTTGTAGTGGAACATATTTATATGTAACAGTACATTCTTGTGGTGGTAGACATAGCAAAAACTCAAGCTAAGTAGGTTTTTGTTGACAGTTTCAATTGATTTTTGCAGGTTGATCAACTTGAAGTTAGGCAGGAAGCAGCAAAGGAGTTGCTTACAACTATGCTAGAAACGAAGTCTTCAGTTGTAGTTAATTCGCAGAAATTTCCAGAGTATAACGCCGGATTGGCGGCGGAAGAGTTTCATTTGCTGGATGTACCTTTGTTTACTATGATGTCGAGTTTGGAACACATTGAAAAGCTGTCTATGCCAGATTTTATAAATGGCAAACTCTGGCATTGGTGTTTATGTCGAAGAGTTTGCAGACCTCCTTCCAGATAACAACGATGGTCTTTTTGGTATTAACTTACGAGAACAATTTGATAATCTGTTTGGAAGAGATTTGCGGCCTTTACAAATTCCACAAGAAACAACTGAGCAACAAGAACCCATTGAACCGAAAGATGCAGGTGAAGTTACAGGTAAGCAACAAGAATACATACCTACAACCAGTTCAAAAAGTCATTTGGAGGTTGCATCACAAGATCCTTTGGATGTTTCATCACAAGATGTTCTGGATGTCCCCTCGCAAGATGTTTTGGAGGTTCCATCACAGGTGAATGATATGTACTAAAAATCTCATTTTGTGTAGTTAATATTACACTACAAATCACTACATACTGATATGTATATCAGTATGGTAGCACTAGAAATCACTATACCATACAATCATATACCACTACATGCTTTCAAAAATGATTAGGTGATGTAACTATGTTTTATGCAATATAGATATTTACATATTTTTTTATGTTGATTAAAAATGCAGGAACAGTTTAGCCCAAGCCAGAAACAAAAAATGGTAAAAGTGAACAAAAAGCGTGCTACAAAGCCCGAAAAGCAGCAGGTAACAACACCCACCAGACCTGTTACTCGTTCCCATCCTGCAAAGAAGGTAGATGATATATGAGAGTGGAAGTAAGTTCTCACCATCATATAAAGGACCGAAAGCTGCAGCTGCAGAAGCACTACCACTAAACAAAAAGAGAAAGCTTAAATTGCGCAAGTATTTCCGGAAACTGACTAAATCACCATTCTATAATGACATGAACGATGAACAAAAGAGTACTCTTTCCACATACATCAATAATGCGAAAAATCTTAGGTGAGTTCACAATTGACACTTTATATTGATATGTACTATTAGTTTGTGTATGTACTTTTGATATACATACATATTTGTATAAAAAATACTGAGAAAGACATATCAGTATGTACTGTTACACAAAGAATACTAACCTTTACGTCGTTTATTTTCTAGCTCAATTGCTTGGAGAGTGGGAGAAGGTGGTCTTTGTGTAAGTGGAACTACAGTTGATGACTTGGTGCAGAACGATTTATTAGAACAAGATCTTCTCAACTACGCACAATACAAGCTTAACACCAAATTTCAGAATGAGCAACCGATGCACGAAGTATAAAGGAAATACTTGCCTGTGTTGCATCTGGATCCGTCCGCTTGGGTAAGTTGTTATCTTACACTGCATATTTACTACAACACATATTCAAAAATTAAAAAAGTATGTAGGGGTAGGTACACTACATATCAATATTGCATAAAACAAAATTAGATATAAACCATTTCAAGTACATCCATGTTTTCAGTACAATGTCGAGTTCCCGGATAACCTCAAAGGAGCAGCACATGATTCTGTTTACAAACCAATATTGGCGATGGATGAAAGTATCAAGAAGATTCATGTACCAATGTGCTACCACAATCTTCATTGGACGCTACTTGAGTATGAATGCAAAAAAATGATGTTTAACCACTACAATTCTTCTAAGGCTGAATGGGGAGGTATTTATTATCCACACGCCTGCAAAATGGCAGATTACATGTACGTACCTATCAGCGTGTACTTTCTAGAGAAGAACAAAGTAACAATGAAGAATGTAATAGTGAATGAATGTGAAGCACCTCAACAAGGGGGATCGCCAGACTGTCTACTGTTTGTGATGCATTTTATGAAGATAATGTCAAAAAAAATATGTGGGAGTGCCTTTGGGAGATGATGAAGAAGTGCAAGCGAAGATTCGTAACAAAAGGGTCACGTCAGCATGCAAATTGCTGAAAACATCTCCACCAGAAATCAGTTGGCAGATGACACAAAAATAGTCTTACTTGCTAAAAGTAATCTGACAGTACATATCACTATTTACCTATTTTGTTTTCTTTTTATTCTTGGTTTCATTTCATTTCATGAGTTCAAGAATGTTCAAAAACATATATGTAATATGTAGTGATTTTTAATTTGAATTTGGGTTTAACTTTAATGTAGTGATATTTCAATTGTGTTACTTAAACATGATTTTGTGTTGTTGATACGAGGGGGCGCTGCCCCCTCGACCCCCGTGAAGATGGTGAATCAGCTAGAAAACCAAAAGATGTTCTAAATAGTCTTAGTGGAAGATGGTTAAACCACAAACCAGTACATATTTAATTGTTTTCTTGTTACAAACATATAGTATGGTTACACTACAACCACTACATATCAGTATGTAGTGGTAGATACTAACACTACAATACTGACATGTAATTTCAGTATGTAAATACTTCACTACTGGTGATAGATACTGACATTTTGATAGACTTAACAACATATTTCATTATTCGAAAATAACTACAATAACTACATTTTGATAGACTTATAATGTTTCAAAAACCAAAAGATGTTCTAAGAAACAACTAAAACAGTATTTTCAGTACACTTGTAATGTATGTACTATAAATGAAATACTTATTAACCAAATTCAGTTGGTACTGGCAAAATCAAAAAGAAAAACGGTAGAATAGAACAAGGGCTAGAGGAAAGAATTGTGGAAAAGGAATCTGGCAACATCATCGATATAACATTCTGCTGCACGTTCAAGCCTGTGATAAAAGAAAAAGAGAAATCAGAACACTACTTGCTTAAAAGTACATTGTATTGTATCAAACTTACTTAATTAATACATTAATATGTATCTGACTGAAATACATACCTGACACAAAATCATTCATCAGAAAGTTCATACTGTCGGATAAGATTGCATGTTTCCTTGTTGTGATGAGTCTTCAAATTAAAGTTTGAACACTTGACAGATTTTCTACTAGTCTCATATGAAGAATTAATACGTTTCCCCTTTTTCCTTCCTGGTGGAGACCTAATTACTTCTGCTGGGAGAACGATATCATCTACGTGATACTCATCGGGCCTGTGAGAAAAAAACAGTATCATATAAATGGAAGGAACCACAACTACATATGAATATGTACACGGTATATTGTTCCTGAAAAACAAATATAAAAAAATGTAGTGGTATCTAAGTGGTATCTACCATTACATATTGTTATGCAAAATATGAAAATGTACTGATTAAAGATACATACCTGTCGTGGTTAGGAACGGGTCTAATAGCTATTGAATATATCTTACGAAAAGTGGTAACTTTGAAATAATCTTCAACGTAATCAAGAATCCTTCCTCCAGATCTAGTAATAGTTGCAGTAGCGTGCGAGCATGGAAAACCATAAACACGCTATCGTTGGCAAGTACAAGTTTTTCTCTCTAGATCTACCATATGAGATCTGCACAGTACATATTCATGTGTTATTTTTCAGTACACCTAATATACACAATACATATTTATATGTTCTCACAGAAACATGGTACTTAAAAAAAAAAAGAAATAGAAAGTAAATAACATTCAGATGATAGAGATTAGGGGTAAACGCTAACCTTGGATAATGCACTTCATAACGATTAGCATCTGACTGGCTAACTTTCCAGGGACGGCCAATTTGGATGTGTAGTTCAAGCAAGGCTTGATACGTAGGGGTTAGCAGTTCTGGGTCCATCAAGAGACTCTCTTCACGACGTTCTGACATCATTTCCATCATGCGTATCCTACACGACAAGGGGATAGCAAGTCTGTTATACTAAAAATATACGTAGATTAACAGAACATATATGCTAATATTGTTACAAAAAGAAAACTAATATAAGCTTGTACTGTGACTAAGGAAACTGATACAAACCTGATCGAGTCAACGAACGCACACGCAGGTAATTTCTTCTCTTTGTTAATCCAGCTATTGAACGATTCAACAACGCTAGATGAAGTGTAACCATAACTACATCCCTTGAAGAAAACATTGGACCACTTTTCTTTTGGAATGTTGCGGCAGTAGTCAGCAACCCAAGGCCTTCCCAAATTAACCATTTCTTGAAGACCTTCCTCGTATGTTGCAGGAGAAATAGCATATGTCTCCTTTCGGAAAGCATCAGTCACTTCCTTATACTTTTCGTCAGACTTTGCGATAGGTAAGTTTTTGTCCAAATGGAAGTAACAATATATTTGATGAGAATCAGGGAACTCTTTGGGAATATATTTAACCAACCCTTCACCTCGGTCAGTCATAAAAGTGATTGGGCGATCATCATTCAAAGCCTCCTTCAGTTTCTTGAAAAACCATTCCCAGCTGATATTGTCTTCACCAGGTACTAAAGAAAACGCAAGCGGATAAAATCCTGCAAAAAGGAATTACTAGTTATGTTAATCAACTAATATTGACACTACATATTGACATGCAGTTGGTTTACCTATTTGTTGATATGTGAAAACCTGACACTACATAATAACATGTTAAGCAACTGATTGACACTACATTTTCACATGCAGTATGGTTTATCTCATACTCAGTAAGCTCAATATGTAGTATGTAGTATGGTCAATACTCATTGTCATATAGTGAAGTAAGGTCAATATGAGTGATCTAACTACCAGACACTACATATCAAAAAAAAAGAACCAGTTACCTTGATTGCCATTAAGACATGTTGCTTCCATGAGACCTCCTTTAAAAGTTCCAGTGAGAAATGTACAGTCACGGAAAATCATGGGAAGACATAGTTTATATCCCTCTATACAAGCTCCAAATCAAACAAAAAGTCTATTGAATCTTTTTTTAGCATCATTGAAATCGAAATCAATAAATGACCCAGGGTTTGTTTCCCTAACAACATTCACCCACCAAGAAAGATCAGTGTACGACTTCACATCATTACCAAAAATCTGTTTATGCGACAACTCAATTGCATGATATGCGTGGTGATACTGGATTTCAATGCCACCACCAACTTTAAGATAATATATGATCTCTGCTGGTGTTATGCGAGGGTTGTGCCTGACCATCTCATGAATTAGACTGTTCATGAGTTTTTTTGTAACTCTTGGATTCTTCAACATATAACCACCGCCACAGGTGTGCCTTCCCACATATTCCTTTATCTTAAAAACATCAATAGAACTACCAATGGCAGTTGCGTGAAGCTTCCATGAACAACCTTTCACACTACATACGGCGGTGAATCTCTCAAGGTCATTCTTCTTCTTAATTACCTCATATCCAGTTCTCATGCAGTATTTTTGGCATGCTATACGTACGGCATCAACACCACCATAGAATAATTGATCTGTATCATCAAAAATCTTATCCCAACCATCTGAAAAAAACACTCTTGGGGCTTCTTTACCTTCTTTCAAATAACTATTGTTTGCACTGACAACTAAGTCTGCATTACTGTCAACTTCCATACGCCTAGACGCGCCATTTGAAATTACATCCACGTGCAAATCAAAGAAAGATGATTGCTTTGAAGAATGTAATGCAGAGATGCCCTGGAATGTTACATAGGAAAGAATAGGAACTATCGCTTGATTCTGGAAATAGTTAACCAGAATAGTCGATGGAGTCAACCAGCTCCACATATTGCAGATTCAAAATTTCAAATCCTCTAAAGTTGAAAACGATGTAACCTCATATGAAAAATGATATTGCTTATGGTATACATGAGAATAGATGGAGAAGTCTGGTTTGGGAGAAACGTCAGACATGTTAACCCTGTAAATGATCCAAAAATTAACTAAGTCTCTGAATGGATATAAGTTATACATATTGATATGTATTGGCATCTACTGTATTGCACGATACATACTAATAGCGCAGGCTATATGTAGTACGTATTGGTATGTAACATGTAGAATAACTAAGTCTCTGAATTCCTATACGTTATACATATTGATATTTATTGGCATCTACTGTATTTTAGTAAGATATATTTGCAGGCTATATGCAGTACGTATTGGTATGTAACATGTAGAATATATTTTACAACATATCAATATGTTTTGAGTTTCATCTTCTATAAATAGAAGAACTGCAGCTATATCAAAAAGAGAATACAAAATTACTACACGATCTATCTAACAAAACAAACCTATATCAAAAAATACAGTAAAACAAACCTATATCAGATTACAAAGAAACTAAAACAGAACAGCAGCAGAGAAAAGGTGATTATAGTAACATACCTTGTTCGAATCTGAGATTAACCTAATTCGATTTTAAGATACCTAATTGAAACACACAAAAATCACAATGTAAATCGAACGGAAACTGAATTGAACAATGTAAATCATCACAAAACTGAAATCATAAAAGAAAGATAACAATGTCCATCATAGACAACTATTCTGATAGAAATCGGGTCAGAATAAACCTAATTATTCATCAACATTCCAAGAACAACAGCAGAGGAAGATGATTTACGAGATAAATACCTTGTTCGAATCTGATTTCGAAGCACAGATGATTTACGAGATAATAGTTGTGATGAGCCTAATTGAAAGACGCTACCAGATACTATGATGAACCAAAACGCAGGAGCAGAGAAAACCAAAGAGAAACAATCTAAGATGAAAAAAAAAAAAGAAACTGAATTTGATTTGTTCGTGGAGTTGCAGAAAGGGTATTTTTGGTACTTTTGAAAAACTTGTCTTGTGTGACCCGCACGTTTTGGACCGGCGGATAATTTTATTCTAGGGGTGGATTAGAGAGTAACCGGTACTGGGTTTCCTGGACTACCTATTAATTCCTAGTTGTGAGTCTCCATCGTGACCGGGGCTTATGGGCATGCCCAAGCCCTTCCCAGCCAAGAAAACCGTGGCCAAAGGTGGGTATTCCCGCAAGGCTTTCCTGGTGTGCGGGAAGACTCCGGAAACGGCTAACGGTTAGTCGTTTTGAAAAAGAAAAAAAGGGTCATTCATTAATCGTTCTTCTAAATAATAACGGACAACCATTGTCTGTTCCAATGGAACAACTACTCATCGACCGTTTTTTCTTTCTTAGAACGATTAATGGCTAGCCGTTCCTTGAATTTTTTTCGTTTACACTCCACGTACACTCATTTGTAGTTTATGTTTTCTGTTGACAATAGTATTTACGCTAGACGGGTAGACACAACTCAGGTTAAATGTCGTATTTAGTTTGTAGAATATGGTTGATGTAGTGTACACATGGAGTTGCTAAGTCGTATTTAGTTTGTAGAATGTGTAAATATAAGTGACAAAGATGTGTAAACAATTTTATTTTATTTGGGTACTTAAATTAAGTAGTACATTAAATTAAATTACTGGAAATTAAACCTAACTCACTGTCGCAGGCATCGCGACTGCACTTAGTCGGTGCAGCAACCCTTCAAACCGTTAGGTGTCCCTAACAACCGAGTTTAGTCTCGGGAGGGTTTGTCAGAGATGTACCCACAAAATCTATAGTGTTAGCGCAGCCGAACTAATCTTCGTCATCATCTTCACCCTCTTCACGGCATAATATCTCGGGATCGTATTCTTCAGGAAACCTCTGCTTCAGGAGTAAATAACATTCATATAATTGGAATGCTTTACCGGTTGCAGCTTCGTATCTATGTTGCGATCGAAGTTTCAATATTATACAACCAAAAATTAAAATTGTGTTATTAAAAATATGTTATGAAAATTTAAGATGTTAGTCCAAAATTAGTACACTTACACATTCGCTCGTTGTCCATCCATAAGGCATGTTTCTTAAAAGTGGGACCAAAAAATCTTAGGTACAACTTAACCTTTATCTTAATATTTGGATCCCGGTTTTGTAAAACTCTAGATGTTCTCTGGTGTGGGTTTCCGTTCCTAACCGTTAAATGTAGAACCACAAGCTCCCATAAATTGACTCCTGAAATAATATTTCTTATTTATCCTTCAGCGACAAAGACATTAATCCAATACTGGATGATAGTTGCATCTTCAAGAGGGGTGAATCTGGCGACCATGACTACTAAAATAATAAAAGGAGGTGCTGAAAATTAAAGAGAAGATATATCTAATATAAATAAGATGTTGATAATTTGGTTGTGTTGTTATGGTACAGAACAACATTATTTATAGTACATTGCCTGTCTTTTTGGTATCTCAATTTTCAAATCTTACTATTGTTATTGTGGTCTAGTGTGGTCACTTTGTTTATCGATGCATTTATGTCGGGTTGAGTTTTCTTATCACCAGTTGTCGGTTTAGTCATATCACTCATAAATTTATTACATTATTTGCGAATGTGTAAGTGAGATTTCTTATCACCAGTTGTCGGTTTCTTCGGTTCACTCATTAATTTATTACATTATTAAAGATTCGGTAGTTGAGTTGACGTATCAATGTATTTTTCATCTTTCGACATATCAACTCACATCAATTATTTCGACATATTTGTTCCTGATTTTATTTTCATTCACTTTTATACGTGTCCATCTAGTATTCTAGTCAAGTGCAACTTGAGCATCGTCATAATGTATTTGGATTTTTTGAATCTTCAGTATGTTTTGTCATAACCTATTTGGTCGACTACTTTTCCAAATAAATACATGTACTTGTCTTAAGACTCATCATATCACAAATAGTATGGTAACATTTTATACTTTTCTATAAAATCCCCTAAATTGGATCACAAATAGCATACCCTCATTATATATGCAATAAGATCTTCTAGTAAGTTTTGTAATAAAATATTCGTGATGAGGTTTAGTAATGAAAGAGATGTTGGTGTTGTGGAATCATGGATTTTAGAAACTCATCGATCCACAATCCCAGGAGAAGTAAATCAATCAATCGAATTTTGGAACCGCGTTTTCCAAAATTTTGAAGATATTACCGGAAACGACAATAGAAGAACAAAGAAGTCAGTAACAAACAGACTGAACCTAATTAATACTGAAATCCAAACCTTTGTTACTATTCTGTTTGATATCACTTTAAGCATGCATCATTTTCATACGAAGTTCGAGTAAGGATATAATAAAAACTAGTTAATAAGTTGATTAATTATGTACTCTAATGTCAAATATTTTATGTTAAGTTATCATGTTAATGTTTTCTTTTTCTTTTTCAGAAAATGAAAGCTCGGATCGAGTACCGTGAAGACACGAAGAAACCTTTTAAATTTGATGCATTGTATGAGCAATTGAAAGATGTTGTACCTTGTTATAATCTTAAATGCATATATCAGTGCGAACATGTTTTTTAATAAGCAGAATAATCATAAATTCAAACATCAAATGGATACAATAGGATTAAAGTTAAAATACACTCTAATTAAAAAAAAGCATCTCGAAATTAAAATCACAACTAATTAACAACACCACTAATTAACTAATAACCGAGACAACTAATTAACTATTAAACAAGACAACTAATAACCAAGAAAACCAACTAACCATATTAAGCACGTATTAAATAACTAATTACGAGGATCGTATCCCAACCGGGTACATATTTCCTCCTGCATCTTTCTTACTGCATATTTCTTCCATTCAGGCAGCATTTCCACATCCGTTAATAATATTTCCATATCTTTATGCCTAATGGACATTTCTTCAGTGTGGGTTTTTTTCTCTCTAGCCAAGGTATCCCTTCTCCCATTTTCAACTAACTGGCGCATTAACTCATTTTCAGCTAATTTTTCTTCATGTTTGACTGCATCCTCCTTCTCAAAATAATGAATCATGTTGTTCCAGCCTCGTTTTGCAACTTTAGCCATGGAATTTTCCATCTTAGCCTTATCTCTGCTAAGTCCCCTGGGTTTATCTTTTGCAAAAAAACGTGTTTGTGTTTGGGTTTCCGTTGTTGTATTTGTGCCATCACCATCTTCACTTTCTTAAACAACCATAGGAATCGGGGTGGACTGACTAGGTTCACCATGATGGTTTCTTAAATTCTCCGGGTCACAACCTTCAACATGTTGCCTCAAAACTTCGAAAACCGCGTCATGTTTCCAAGGTTCCCCCCCCCCTTCCTTCAACAAACTTCATTCTTGATTCTATGTACTGCAGCCATTTTGGGAAAAGTGTCAATGAAGTAAACTTCTGAATTAATATTAACATTTGAAGTGAAATCAAAATTAATAACCTTGTTTGTATGAGGAAACTTACTATTTGTTCATCAGTCCATCCACTAGGCGGGTTCCTGAGAAAAGCCGCCACTATTGCAACAAATCTTCTGCAATCTGATTTGAGGGCACTCATTCGGTTTTGAATCGCTTTCTGAGTCCGGTTTGTACGTGTGCCAAAAGTACGGTGGTATTCCGGTTCGATCTTATCCCAGAAAGTTTCTGAATCTTGATACCCCCCGACTAGTGAATCAGTTGCAAACATAACATAAGCTTTTGCAATTGCCAAATCTTATGCTCATGTAAAATTAACCATTATGTTTTGGAACAAGTACAATAAATCAAACCAAAATATAAAATAATTGCAAAGAGATATAACATTTTGAAGTGATTTTCAGGTGAGTGTAGTAATATGATGGCTAGATTTGGATTGGTGTGAATTTTTATTACCAAAAATCACATATATATATAAGGCGTTTTCAAAAAATAACCATTGGATTAAAACGACATATGATTAGCCGTTTCTGATTTTTGTCCGCAGGATGATTCTAGTCGTTGAAGATATAACGGACAAAAAATATAAAGGCTAACAGTCAACCGTTTAAACGGTTGATAGTTACCCGTTTTACTTTGGTTGTTGTTAGATCATCAACGGTCTTTTTAATCTAGCGGTTACCTGGAAGAACGGCTAACAATTAACCTTTTATCTCAAACGTTCAAATTTCAAACCATGTATATATATCTGAAGTTGAGTTTAACTTCACTACCATCAAATATCAAACATAAATTTTACCACTCATGTTTTAATGTTTGATTTATCAAATTTGTTGGTTTTACATTTTATTAATTTCTGTTAGTTTGTAGAAAAAATAATGGTTAATTTTAGTGAACAAGAAGATATTCGACTTTTGAGAAGCTTTTGCACTGTAGTAGATCGACCAGATTTTTTGGATATGGAAGCTGAAACTTTTTGGAATGATATGTCGGTCGAGTATCATTCAGGAGGTGGTGTGACCCAAAGATCCTTGAATGATCTTCAGTGTCGCCTAGGTTTCCTTAAGATGAATTGCAGGGTTTTTAGGATTTTTCTACGCGAAGCAGATAATGACGTAATTTTAGCTCAAATTAAGTTTAATGAGCAAGGAAGGGGTACGTTTCGTCACTCAAGCGTTAACGATATATTTGGAGTGCATTTGCATATCAATCCAGAACACATCTTATAATATACCAAGTTATTAAAGAATATAATATGTTTATTTTATAGGTTATCTTAATGTTGTGTGTTTCTATGTTGTGTTATTTAACAAATGTAATGTATTTTCTTTTTTTCTGCAAATGTAATGTTTTTCTTAGTACCTGCAAATGAATGTTTTTAATATTTTCCTGCAAATGTAATGTTTTTATTAATTTAAATTTGAATTTGTAGTAACCATGTCTCACTGCTCACATAAATTAAAAAACATATAATAAAATCATTATGAATCAGAGGCCAAAAAAACTTGTCCTAGGTCGTAATGGTCTTGATCAACATCAACCTCGTCCGTGTCTTCTCCAATCCAGCTCGTTGTCTATCGCATCTCCAGGCATGTTACCATCCCTTAGACCTTGACCATGTCGTTCCCATATATGAGCTGCAAGATCCGTACGAAGTCTCTCCTGAAGATCTGGGTTTTGTAATGACTTGCTCGTCTGCCTCAAGTTTCATACTATAGGTGCATGAGGTGGGTCTGGCACATATTTCCACTCCGGGTCACGATGTTCATCCTTTACAACGATATTATGCAATATCAAGCAGGTTCTCATGATCGATTTCATATCTTGCTTTTCCCAGTAGTTACATCTGTGGTAAAGGATCCAAAATTTACTTTGCAGTGTCCCAAATTATTCTTCCACATCTTTCCTCTTAGACATTTGATATTTGTTAAATAACACGAAAAATTGGAATACCACTGGGTGCACCGTAAGCTTGGACTAACACAGAGTAACTCTTATAAATTCCATCAACTAAATAATACCCATGCGTGTACTAGTTCCCGTTGATAGTAAAATGACAAGGTGGTGCAATACCATTGAGATTGTCATCAAACAAATTAGAGGACTTCAAAAAATTAAGATCATTGCTTGATCCACCCACTCCAAAATAACCATGCCAAAACCTCCTTTCGTATGAAGCAAACGTCTCAAGAACACAGGTGGGATAAATTTTATGGCATGTGTGTGTTCCTGCCTCATCCATCGTCACACCCTCCAACCCCAATGCATACAGTCCAGGCTATCAAGCATTCCTGAAAAGCCTCAAAATATCATTCACAGTGGGACATCTCATGTATTCCGCATTAAACCCAAACATAATTGCATCACAAAACTTCTTAATATAATAGTAAATAGTAGAAGTAGCCATACGGGTATAATCTTCAATGTTATCGGGTGGGATACCTTTACAAAGAAACTTCATAACGACATATATTTTCATGTGTGGGCTATGACCTGGAACTCTTGCAGCATCTTTTTTTTGTCGAAAGTCGGGGTCAACCTCACATATTTTGTGCATAATTCTTTAGAAAAGGGGTCGATACAGACCTAAACGGCCATGGAACTTTTTTGGTCTCCAAGTGCAACCATCATTGAAATAATCCTGCATCAACCTTGTATCTGCTTCGGCACGATTTCTATTGATTGATTCTCTCTTCGTCACTTGGGTTGGAACGGGTTGATGCAAATTATGAGTATGTTGCAACATACATTGATATAGCATGAGAAGATTTTGATTTGTATCTCGTCATCTGAATCATCGGCTAGACGAACCCCCAATTTGATTGACATATATCTCCTTAAAGACATTCTTCAATTAACAACAACACCGGAGTAACAATAAAATGGTGTCAAAATGGACATCTAATAAACTTAACACAAGAATTCAAGTATAACAAAGTTTAATACCACCAACATTTGCAAATGAATTCCAACTAAAGTGCAGCATTTTATGACCATGATAATATCTATAACGTGTAAATTACATATACAATTAGACATACAATCTAAATTATCTCATTTTCAATCATACCAAATCATATAACTTGTAAATAACCTATACAATTAGACATACTAAGTACAGTCCCTAAAATTAACAATGTTAAACAAATTCAAGTCCTCACAGAGTTGTAAAACTAATTCAATTTATGTTATTCATCAAATAATTAATGAAAATCTTTTCAATTGAAAAAAAAATAAAAAAATAAGGGTTTTAAGTTTATTGGATTACCTTTGATTATTGAGAAGATTTACCTCCTCAAAGATAACCCCAACTTTCAATAAGAGCTTCCTCAAAAAAACCAAATCCTGAAATTGTGTAGGTGATGTTTATTTAGTTATTTAGTTATTTTGGTTGAGAAGAGAAGGAAGAAAGGGGAAGAACAAGAAGAGAATGAATGAACTGTGTTCGTTCTTCCTGGAAATTTTTCCTAAACAGGAAACGGCTAATGGTTAGCCGGTTCAACGGGGTTTGACTGGTCAAGATAGGAGTAACGATTAATGGATAACCGTTTTCACCAAAACGGGCAATCAGTGACCGTTATTTGAAGAACGGTTGATTGTTGTCCGTTTTTTTTTTGCTTAGAGCGGCTAACGGTTAACCGTCCCTGGAGTTCTCTGGGAAAAACCGCAAGAGCCGGGCCCTTCCCAGGCTGATGTGTAAAGATGTTTGTGAAGTAGCTGGGAACGCCTACTAGACCCGATCTTAAGTCTTACCAAATAAAAAATACATGGAGACAAGTGACATCTAACTCAACCCAATAAATACAAACGTGAACAAGAAAGAAAAACAAGAAAAAAAAGTAGCAAAACAAGAAGAAAAAAGTAACGAAGAAAAATTCGACAATCTAAGGTAACAAAAGCAAGTTCTTTTTCTTTTATGATAAAAGACAATAATATTAACTAAAAGCCGATATTATGGATTAAATATAGGAAACGAATTCCTTCTTAGTTTAATAAAAAATGGTGTCTTCGCTTCACACACTAAAGATTCAGCAGATAAATTGTGGACACTTAAAGCTCGTGCTTCTTTGTTAGCCTATCTAAAGAAAGCAGTAAAGTCCTTTTCCTATATTGGAAATACACATTACTAACTGAAATAAAAAGATCAAGACATTCCTTAACATTGATCTGCTCTCTCCAATGAGGCTGACATGAAGTATCTTCATTTATTGCAGAAACCAGATTCTTGCAGTCATTTAAGAAAAAGGAGGTAATCTTCAACTCTTTAACTACAAGAGAGCTTGTAGAAACGCCTTCGTTTATACATCTAGGGGGTTGGCTGTCCATCCAGACTTTACTCTGAACTCACTACGCCATCCATAAATGTTATTGATAGAAATGGCAAAGTCTTATTGATTTATCACGTTCTTTAAAACATGCATCAAAATTAATAGCCCATTTAAAATTTCATATATCTTTCGAGTCCAGAGAATCATGAAGATTCCTAACTAATTGAATTGGGAATGTTCGTAAAATCCTTATGGAATTTAGAAATTAAAATAGAAGGATCGGGATTCAAATGATTGAAAAACTTCACTTTTATAATTCCAACTTGACCAAAGAATGGATTCAATTCTTCATTTTTAATATCATAGCTATGATTCGGATTTATAATGTGTTCTTGAAAGAAAAAGCAAATCAGATGCATTTGGTGAGAATGATTTTCCCCTTCTAATTGACTATCAGAACAAAAACTGCAACAAGGGAAAGCGTGCTTGTTAAACTGAGATATTCTTTCTCCTAGAGGTAAGACTCTAGAAACCAATTTCCAGCAAAAAAAGTTTAACTCTTAGAATGCAATCAATTTTCCAGAGAGAATTCCAAACATATTTGTTATAATTATTTGTATCTTTGTTTGGGAGGAAGTGATACACCGATTTTGCAGTGCACTCCACAGAAACACTAGACTTCCATCTTATACCATCTAGATTATCAAAGTTTAGAGTGATAGACTTAACTTTATTATACAAAGAAGGGTGGATATACTTTTCAACTATATTATCATTTTAGTTTCCTTGATCATCAGTCAGTTGATCAACAATTTTCAGGAGGTTATTATCTATAAGAACATGTTTAAGTTCAGAATCTTGATTAGGGAGAAAAAAATCAGACCAAATGCTTAACCTGTCAATCGTAGTTAGACCTTATAGTAGAAAAGCAGTTCTTAATGCTACTCCAAATCCAAAAGTTATTATATTTTCTTGAATGTAATACATGATTAGTTTTAGAAAAATACTTATGTTTTAAAATTCGGAACCAGAAAAATCTCCAATCTAGTTTACAAAATTCTTATGTTTTAAAATCTCCAATTTAATTTAGTTATCATTGAAAACTTTTGTTTATGGGGATGTATAATTCCTAGCCCCAAATTCATAACTAATACACATGCCGACCCAAGATTTTATGTAGATTCCCTGAGAAACGTTGTTGTTTTTTTGTCCCACAAGAGGTCTCTCGGCATTTTCTCAACATTATCCAGCACAGTCTTGGGAAAGTAATACACTGCATCTGATAGCTAGGATAAAGACTAAGTACTTACTTAATAAGAATTCTATCCTTATGAGAAAGAAATTTAGCCTTCCATCCCTAAAGAGCATCATAACACTTATTAAGTAGAGGTTAAAAACTATTAACTATATTTTTACCAAAGAAACAGGTGTGCCCATATATTTAGGGTTTCTAGAAATTTTCCTAACTTTAAGTATTCTGCTAATAATTTTACAATATTTGTTATAAAGTTTCTGAGATAAATACATCTCGTAATTCTAAAGGTTAATAACTTGAATAGACACAACCCCGAATAAATTACGGATATATATCAAGTTCTTCTCATTAGGAAATCCTGCTTTAGAGAACAAGCAATCGTCCACAAAAAACAGATGACAAATCGAAGGGGCAATTTTAGAAACTTTAGTCCCGGAGAAATTTTTATCCAACTATGCTTTGAACAACATCCTAGATAAAAACTCCATTAAATGATTAAAAAAAAGATAGGCGACAGAGGGTCTCCTTGTCTAAAATCCCTCTCAACATTAAAAACTTGACCGAGGATTCCATTAACAAGCACAAAAAAGGAAATCGTAAAGACACATTGAATAAAAAGTTGACACCAGTCATTATCAAACCAAAGTCAGACAAGATTTTTTCAAGAAAAGTCCATTCAAGCTCTATCAAAAGCTTTTGAAAGATTAAGCTTTAAAATAAAATGACCTTTTATTATTTTTCAGAAGATTTCATCGTAAGAAGAATGTCATGCGCAATAATTATGTTATCAGTAATCTGACGATCGGGAATAAAATCCGACTGGTTTTGAGAAATCATATTTTCTAATGATGGTTTAAATCTATTAGACAAACTTTTTGAAACAAGTTTATAAGTAGGAAAAAACAGGTCTTACTAATGAGGGTTCATAAACCATCACTATTAGGAAAAACCCGCCACAATTAAACATTTGTGATGGATGACCAACCGTCGTGATTAGTGGCGTCGCAAATTTTATTTGTGGCGGTTTTTCTCTTTCTTGTCGCGGTCTTGATCAACCGTCACTAGTAGATTTTCTATATGTGACAATATTTTTGGCCGTCACCAATTGTTCTACCACTGCCGGCTAAATTTTTTCCGCCAACGGCTGCCAAGTCCGGACGGTTTACAAACCCTCACTAATATTTTCCTGCCGCCGTCCATCAATGTTTACCGGTCACCGGAGCCGGATTTTTTTCAACCCATAACAAAAAAGCTAATTTTGTAGATGTGTACAGTGACCTGACCCTAGTTACCGCCATCATCTTTCCTAACTGTATATTATGACATCGATTCCCTGTTAGGCGAGGGTTCACCAGTTTATTCACTACCTTTCTTGAACAAATGCGCTGACTGGTGTGTCTGTATTACAGACTCAAAACATTCACTAACTAATGGTGCCTCAAGTCATCCAGCGTAGATGTTCCCCCAGCCTAATTATGCTAGTTAAAACAAGGTCCCAGTAACCTCAAATATGCAATTCTAATAAACATCTTGTATGAGCCAATTCAGTTTCAAAGATGAAGATAGATGACGAAGCATAAATAGATGAAAGAGGAACTTGGACTTCCATTGGGGAGGGGGGTGTGGATTATTATCACCCATGTAGTTTGACATCCTAATGAACATTCAGTTTAAAAACTTTGTTGGACAAAGTGGATTTGAGTTATCCCTAGATCCATTATCAAGCCATAAACACTGCAAAGTATCAGACTCCTGAAAGCCATAAACACTTCAAAGAACTGTAATGTACCTCTAGACAAAATACAACTGTAAGAAAATAACCCAATTACTCAATAATAATTGAGCTACTGCAATCAACTGTAAGAAGAGAGAAAAACTAAAACAAAATTCACCAACAAATGAACAAAAACAATAAACTACAAATTTTCATGCTAATAGCTACAAACTTATAGAATATATAAAGCACAAATGAACCCAAACCCACATCTAACAAAAGAAATTACAAGAAACTACAAAAAAAGACATTAAATTCCATCAACATAAAGGAACACAAACTTCAATAAAAAGGAATTTAAAGAAATTGAAATTTGTAAACTAAAAAAAAAAAAAAAAAATTATTTTCAATCAAAATCTTCGCCTTAAAACAATCTTGTAGGTCCTTAAAGCTTCCTCCTTTAGATCCTGCATAAAAGAAAAAAAGGAAATTAAAAGAAACACAGAAAAAAAAAACTAGAAATTAAAAAAAAATGAAACCTTCTTTTAAGATTCGAATTTTCACCTTAATAGACTTCCATTTCCTTAAAGTTTCCTCTTTTAGTTCCTGCAAAAAGAGAAACAAGTAATTAAAATTAATAATTAGCAAAATAAAAATAAAAAACCCATTAGTGGATTCTTCTTTCTAAGGTTCGAAATTTCACCTTCACAGTCTCTTATAGTTCCTTAAAGCTTCACCATTTAGTTGCTGCAAACAAATGCAACAAACAATTAAAAGTAATATTTAGCAAATTACTTTTGTTCAGTGAACAAATCTATTAATGGAACATCAGATCGAGAACAACTGGACGAGATGATAACGAAAAATATATGGAGGAGATAGTATCAGAGCATAGCAGAGACGAGAGAAGATAACATAGAGAAGAAGAGGCGCGAGAGAGCAAACCTAGCAGTTCTTCAGTGGCGGGAAAAAAAAAAGGAAAACGATAAGAGAGGAAACTGAATATACACCAGATATTTTGGAAAATTGAGCCAATTCTCAAACCATTTTTGACGGCTGAGAAACTGTAGCCATTAATCTGCCTGGATTTTTTTTACATTGTCGGAAACACGAAACTGACAAAAGAAAACTTCTCCTTTAACTAAACCTACTATATCCTACGGTTGGTCAAAACCCCTCACAAATAGTCACTATATGTGACGCCCCTATGGAAAAAACCCTCGTTACTAGGACCTGTTTTTGTAGTGACTGCTTAAGCATGAACTTAATTTTCTCAAAAAAATAATAATCCTGAACTACACTGATAATATCTTTAGCAAAAATATTCCAGTTGGCTTTAAACAAATCCAGGTGGAAAGCTATGTGGACCAAGAGCACCACACTGGTTTAAAAAAAATGTATTTCTTATTTTATCGTATGAGAGATTCTAGTGTGATGAACATTTTCAACCTCAGAAATAACAGGTAAATAAGATGATAAATAATATGATGATGTATAATTCCTCAGAACAACCTATATCTTTAAAGTATATAATGAGTAAAGAGTCAAGCTGGTTCGGTCCCTAGTCCACTAGCCATAGGAATCTTTAAGAGTATATATATGGTTAATCCTTCTCCTATTGGAGGCAATTTGATGAAAGTAAGCAATGTTTGTAATCCATAGGAATTTCTAAGAGTATATATAAGGTTAATCCTTCTCCTATTGGAGGAAATTTGATGAAAGTAAGCAATGTTCGTATCATAATCATGTAGAAATTTACCTTTAGGTAGATGATTTTAATAATCGTTTTCCCTATCATATATACCAAAATTCAAGTTGGTTCTGAAGATTTTTAATCTCAACAAGGTAAAGGGTTACATTATGAAGTTCGACAAATTTTAATTTCAGGTCACTAATATTCTTGAAAATATTTCCATTTTTTTTTATTCCAAACGAAAAGAGAAACATGTAGGACTTTTAGATTACTGGTGAACTTATAAGCACTAGAACCTACATGGACATAAATTAATAAGAGAAACATAAAGGAGTTTTTCTTAGTATGATTCCAACTATCCTCAATGATCTTGCGAAAACTATTATGACCTAACCAAGTCCTGAAGATTATAAAAGGTCTCGCCTTCTGATATTTTTTCAAAGGATTAGTTTCTAATTAAACCATAGTATGATCAGAACTTACTCTTACAAGAGGTTTAACTATAACATTAATAAACTTTATTAGAGCGCTGCTCGGTTGAGCCCACCAAGCATTGGAATGTCAAGGTTGGTTGTCATGTTTTAGTATCAGAACTCATAAGTCGCTTGATTAGATTACTAGAGTCAACTTCGTTAGGTTAGATTAGGAAGTCGAGAAATGTTAAAACATACAAGTATTACTCTGGACACTAAAGATTTCAAAAACTTCTCGATAAAGACGATAATATCATACTTCTACTTGAGGTTAGTAATACATGACTTGATTTGTTTCCATTTCTATATTGTTAGATTTCAAGTCATTTTTGATCGAAAATATAACATGTGAAGTTATATATGTGAAACTATAGTATAATAGACTTGATGATCAAAGTGTCAAGGAATTACGAAGTATAATGCTTATCTTTTTAACATCATAATCGCGACATCTACATAATATTTGTAACTCGTTACTAGATTGTGTAGTGAACATAGGTTTGATTTCATTCCTAGAAAACTATGTTTAATTATAATTTTAAGGAAGTATACGTACAAACTTGTTTCGTAGTCGATAGGAAATCAAAATGATTATGATCTCGTTTTTCATTGAAGATATTATGTATGTCTAGTAGGGTAAAAGCTGGGTTAGGTTGGTGAGAAAATGAGTCTAAACCCTTAAAAAAAATAAAAAAATAAATAAAAAAAAATCAAGAGTACTCAATTTGTACAATTTTGGCCTAAACCAAGAAATGGTTGTTCCAGTCTTGCTTCGGTCACAAAGGAAGGAGAAGGGTTGATCTTAGGAATGGAAGAAAATAAGATGTTGAGATCATAACGAATTTTGTAAGTGTGATTGTTTATGACTATGTATCAGAAGGTAGAACTTTCTTGTAAAGTGTAAGTTGTATGTTCTCTGTGTTTTCTCGATTGAATAGATTTAAAATATTTTTATATCAATTCATAGTCGAACACCCTGTCTCATAGTAAGTGGAGGTTGTAAAGTAGTGAAGAAGTGGAGATCGTATGAAAGTGATTGAGAAAATTGTTCCCCTACTGTCAAGGGAGGACGACCCAGTTTTGCATCCACTATGAAAATGTCGGGGGTACCAAAATACACCACCAAATTTTTCTTAGGAAACATGTATTGACTAAACTCAAATATAATTCTGAGAGTTCAACTTAATGAATCTCAATCAAGTAATTATATGAAGAGCTTATATCTCTTTCTCTCACAGTTAGAATGTTTACGGAAGCAAGTCTGTGAGCCTAATTATGTGTGAGAGTATTTGGACAATTCCAATTGTGAAGATGAAAACATTCCTCCTAATTGTGTGTGTGTTGATAATACAAATTTCATGACAAGTCTCCCAACTAGCTCTAAGTGCATAATTCAAAGCTCCTCTAGTCACTGATTATCTTCTCTAAATATGCTACCAATCAGAGCTAAAGGCTCGATAAATCTTCATTTTCTTTCAAGAAATACATGTTAAGTAGTTGTTTGAGATACTGAACATTTTTATTTTTGCAAGCTTATCAATAAGGTTAGTTAACAACATTTGAGCTGTTAGTAGCCATAATATTTTGAGCTTATCATATAATAATATTTTTCAAATGTTAAAAATAAATTTTACTCCTACTATATATATATATATATTTTTTTTTTTTGCTTTTGAGTGAGAAATTTAAATAGAGCACGTCTTCAAGTTTCCTCTTTTTCTAAAACAATGTGCCACATACGAAGGTCCAAGTCATATAAGTAAAGCTCTATTGAGTATTCTAATAAGTTATTATACGCCGTGGATCTTCAACAAAAATTAAAGGTGCTGAAGCGATCATATGTAGAATCATGGAAGAACTTGAAGTATAAAGAATTCAAGTAGATGCTGAAGATTCAAGAAATCAAGCATAATGGGAATTGAGCGGAAAGGTTTATTTTATTGAATCTATATGGATTCACAGTTTTGTCATTAAAATTGACGAAGGGAGAGATTGTTAGAGCATCGCTTGGTCGAACTCACAAGTTTTGTTATCTCAAACTTGTTTTCAATGTTAGATGTACAAAACTATATCTTGATTATAGTTTACCAAAGTTAAGTATCGCACTAGGAAGCATGGAAGTTGAGTATCCGATGTCACTGAATAAACCTCGATGATTAAAGACCGAGGAAAAATTAAAAACATTTGCAAGAAATTCATCAACAAATAGGCATGTGAAGACCGACCTATCTTATTTAATCAACTTATATGCCATTCTATATTATGATAAGTTGTTGTATGATTTTAGTAGATTTAATATTATAAAGAATAAATCTCAAGTTCAGGCTTGTCTAAGTTAAACTCTCGAACGATGATTCTAGCAATGGATGTTCACAGATCCTTTACAGTCTTATTTAGAACAATTTATATTTCATAAAATATTTTGGTTTCAAGTTGATCATTTGGAAATTGCCCAAGCAACAGTCTAAACTGTCTATGGTTATTGTAACACCCGCACGTTTCGTGATGCTTAGCATTCAACGCATGTTGGTCAAGAAATGAAATTTCATCGGTGCATCACGCAAGTGGGATGCTGGCCATGAGCTAAAATGCGTTATTATAGTGTATTTCGAAATTTGAGCATTCTCTGAGAATTGAAACTGCATCATACTGTTGCATCCTTTGTTATTCGTTGTCGTGAAAGCAGGTGGCCCTTTCTCCATGGAAAACCTCTATCCAAAACTTATACGTAGAAATATGAACAATACATGTATATAGGAGGGGTGTTTTTTGAAGGTGCATTGGGAGGAGATGCATCACTAGGTTATAAAGCTTAAACGATAAATCATATATGATGCAAAAGCATCATATATGTCATGCTTCAAAAAGAAAAAAAACATCATATATGTCATGTTTCTTATTAAAAAGAGATTCATATATGTGATGCGTCAGCACCACCATTATTCCGTTGCTAAACCATGAATGATTCAGAATAATGCAAATCGAAGGAAAGGTCTATGATGCACACTCTTGTGCATTATTTGTAAAAGTCCCCTGGGCTATACATACTAGGATTTTTTTGGCCTTTGGCCTTGTAACACGAGTTGGTTCCGATTGCTAATCGCGATACGGATGAACTACAGTTTGTGCTTGATTCATTCAGTGTACGGGTTGGGCACGTAGGAAGATGCAATATAACATATTTTTGGTCCAACACTTTATCGCTCTAACTGGCAGATGACTGCGGCACCTTGTTTCTCATATCATATAAGCTCATGCGAGCAACTATATTGCAACAAACTTGATGAGTCAGGCGCAGTCCATATCCCTGGATGCTCATACTGCATATCAAGCCATTAGATGATGTCGTGCACCAGAGCTAACTAGATTTCATATGCCCCTTTCATAATAAGGATGCAAGGTATGAAATACATGACCCCGACTGATGCGCTCTTGACACAAGCAAGACCAATACATGCATACATATTTTTGTCGAAGCGAATTAAGAACGCACAAATAGGTTTATTGTAGCCTAGGTGCAAGTCAGTGAAACATACAAAATAAGATAAATTGGGATGATGATAAGATATGAAGGAAACTACGTTTCAAGTATCATGCTTGGAAAGGAAAATCAACATGCATTTGCTTGGTGAAAAGTGAAGCTTTACGGCATGGTCACTGTGTTACGTATAGCGCATCAGTGAGTTTCATCCTATGTAGCATAACGTTGGAGGCGAATTTTCCACTCCATCACACCAACATTACAAAGCCGAACGATCTTTCTCGTTTGCAACTTTATACGTGAATGTGGTTTATCCTACTCTAGCCGCAAGTTCACTATTGAGAAAGCGGGGGTCTAACAACCTCACCCATTATTTAGATTAGCAATCTGTATGGACTAACTCCAATATACTTTCTATAGAATCAACTAGACAGTCAGACTCAATCTAGATAAAAGTATATCAAAGAGTTAATATCTCAATCTCTCGATTTGATCTATACTCAAGCAAATGGAAATCTGCGAGTCTTTATCAAATACTAGAGAGATAAACTTGGATGGTACCAAAGACCAATATCCAAGTGTCAATCAATTTAAATCAACAACCAAAGGTTGGATATTCTAATTGATTGATCTTAACGCACAACCTGTGATATTTCAATTATATAACAAAATACAATGCGGAATAGAAATAACATAGATACCAGAAATTTTGTTAACGAGGAAACCGTAAATGCAGAAAAACCTCGGGACCTAGTCCAGATTGAACACCACACTGTATTAAGCCGCTACAGACACTAGCCTACTACAAACTAACTTCGGTCTAGACTGTAGTTCAACCCTAATCAATATCACACTGATTCAAGGTACAGTTGCACTCATTACGTCTCTGATCCCAGCAGATACTACAAACTTGATTCCCTTAGCTGATCTCACTCACAACCAAGAGTTGCTACGACCCAAAGTTGAAGACTTTAATAAACAAATATGTATCACACAGAAAAGTCTACGATGATAGATAAATCTGTATCACACAGAAAAGTCTACGATTTTTGTTCTGTCTTTTGATAAAATCAAGGTGAACAGAAACCAATTGATAACCCAGACTTATATCCCCGAAGAACAGCCTAGAATTATCAATCACCTCACAATAATCTAAATCGTATGGTGGCGAAACTAGATATTGTGGAATCAAAAACGATGAGACGAAGATGTTTGTGATTTCTTTTTATCTTGCCATATCGGAGATATAATCTCAAGTCAATTATTCAATTGAACTAGTACGATAGAAAATGGAAAGATCAGATCGCTCAACTACAATAGAAGTAGCTTCGTCTGGCTTCACAATCCCAATGAAGTCTTTTAGTCGTTAACCTACAGGGTCTCGAGAAGAAACCTAAGGTTAAAGGATAATCGACTCTAGTATCACACAGGAGGTGTGGGGATTAGTTTTTCCAATTGCTAGATGTCTCATTTATATAGTTTTCAAATCAGGGTTTGCAATCCAAGTTACCTTGGTAACAAAGCATTCAATATTCATCGTTAGATGAAAAATCTGATTTAACCAAGCTAATATCTTCCAATCATTAGATCGAAACTTAGCTTGTCACATACAAATGAAATGTATTTCATTTAGGTTTGAGTAACCGTACCTAAACGTGTCCACTTAGTTGGTTCACAAATAGTTAACCAATGGTTAGTCATATGATCACTTCCATATTAACCATATTCATCTTCTTCACATAACTAGTTCAAATGACTCATAAGAACTAGTTGAAGAGTTGTTCAATTGCTTAGGTATTTATAAATAGACACAACTGAAACAAAATCGGTTTGATTCACTTGAATCAATTCATGAACAATATAGCCACGGTTTGCAAAGTTTGCATTCCTTATTGATTTATTGTTTAAGTTCATGATCTTCCGATTTGAGAAATATAACCAGCTTCGGAACGCATACGGGCACGTGTACCATAGCTACCAGATTTGATTTTAGAAACTCGGCAGATTTTCTAGGTCGAAAACTTCCACGGGTACGCGTACGGGTATGCGTACCTAAGGTGAATGGTTTAAAATTTTGCAAACTTAGAAATTCAGCAGAAATTTTCTCTTCGAAAACTTCCGCTGGTACGCGTAGCCAACCTGTCTCCTTCACCAATACCATATGCACACATATGGACACACTTGGTTTCCGACATATGGATTTATACACTAATGTGCGAACACACTATATATGCTTATATCCATAGTTGGTTACGTAATCTCAACTCTACATTTCAATCATTGAAACATTCTTCTATAATGTTATAACAGTCGTTATTCACAACTATCGTCATCAAAGCTATTTTCAAGATTAAAATGTCGCCATGACTTTCGTCACGGGTAAAGATGAAAAGTGGTTAAAGCGAAAGCTTACCAACACATATTTCGAGAAAAAATAGGCGAGTAAACTCGGGTCGAAATAGTAAATGTGTATGTATGAAAACTATCATACTTATACGACTTTGTCTCAAGAGTAGGAGATAGAGTAGATAGACTTTTGAGTGATAGATAAGTTTAAGTCTCCACATACCTTTTAGTCGGATGAAGTTCCACTGGTTCCTTGAGTAGTTCTTCATCTTCGTAAGATGATCACCATGGAGTCTGGAGCTCAACTACACTAAACTGTCCTAAACCGAGACTTAGCTATAAGTAGTCTAGAAATCAAGACATATAGTTTTAAAAGCTAAACTTGACAAACATGCTTGAGATAGCAACGCATGCGAGTTCCACCGATAAATGCTCTAACAACTATACATTCCCGAGGGGCTAAAAAATGTTAAATAAATATCGATGTCCCACCAAAGATTATCAAGCTACTAATCACAAAATAATCCACTGAATACCAATATGCACAACTTCATCAACCCCCATTAGCCCTATAACTATCTCTAACAGAGCTCCCAACATCAACCACCGTACTACTCATTATTCTACTTATGTATGATGAACTCCTCCATTGCCAAATACTTTTAAACTCAATTATGATAGCACATAAAAAAATCCATATATAACAGTAGCAGAAGCAGTATTCAACAATGAAGAAGAAAATCTCTTTTACGCTATAACAAAACCACACTATGACATACTTCAACAATTAGGGCAGAGACGGAAGGAATGTTAATTAGGCTTCACCATACTTATCTAATGAGCATCACACCCCTCATCTTCGATTCAGATTCATTACCCATTGTATGATACCTCACCACCAACACCACACCTCCATGGCCCCATCCAGTCACTCATTCATGAAATCAAGGAGTTGTTGCAACAAATACCAATACAGGAGATATTCCACTTCTGCAGAGAAGCTAACCAACTCGTTGATGCTTTGGAAAAATTTGTTACTGATAAGACTCAAGCAATAAGATACTCTGCAGCAAGACACATTTGGATACATATGCACCCTCATTTTATTAATGATTATGTGATTGACCAACTTGGCTTGACTTTCCAACGTCTGTTCAATCTTGCTTAATTTGAATAAAAAGTATAAAAAGTATTTTGATTTCAAAATAAAATAAAATAAAATTCAATTGTTTTTTTATGGTAAATGTGTGATTCATTTAAAGAAAACGAAACATACATAAAGCGAAACAGGAAACAAACATAAATGAAACTGATTGTTGTCATGTTATCATGCCAGGATATGCCCTTGTATGATCTTTTGACAACACTGGTACTGCCACTACCTGCAATTTGATTACTTAACTTATCTATTGTAATAAACCTATTTAATAAAGCAGGTAAATCTTCCTTCCAGTTGCTAAAAATTGAAGATTTTCTTGCCTCCACCGCTAGTTTATCAGCCACAAAGTTTCTAGTTCTATGGATGAAGGTGAAACCCAAAGTTGTTGCATTCTCTTAGTATCTTCATAGATTCCTTCACTATCCTTTGATTTCTTCAGTCCATCATTGTTTCCTTTCCTTGCATGAATCCTACCACCCTTTCACAGTCTCCCTCAATCCAGAAGTGCTCCCTTCATCTCTTAGCTCATTGCAGAAGAGTTACAGCTTTAGTTTTTCTGCACATGATACTTTGAATATTCCTAACTTATTTGCTCTTCCATTACCTTAGAATTAGTCCAAATCTTGCATTCAAAGTATCAGAGACCCAAAAAGCATCATAATTTAGCTTTAAACAATTTACATTTGTTGATTTCCAAGCCATATATTTTTTTTTTGAGATTTTTAACAGTGTCGACCATAATATTATTCTACCCATTGGTTGTGTTACTCCAGAAGTTCAAGTGTCTCCGAATTATTGTAGAGGTTTGTAAGGAAGATGTCTTTTCTTCCAAGATTCTATTGCATCTTGCCTTCCATATGTACCAACACTTTGTTGCACTGATTTCAATCATATTTTCACCATGTGTCTTCCACTCATTGTAATGATTTATGAAAGAATTAGTTACAACATTGTTTTGATTCACACCAGAAAAGAGTGGTAGCATCCAAATAAATTTAGCATACCAACAATCAAAAAGTAAATGTTGTACAAATTCTACATTATTCTTACAGAAAGTGCACTTATTATCTATGTCTGGCATATGACGACTAAGAATTTCAGTTACAGGTAAAGTATCATTTAAGTATTTCCGTAAAAACAACTTGATTCTTTGCGGTAGTTGTGTTTTCCAAAAATAAAATCCAGAATAAATCTCTTCCGGTGTTAACATTTTGTATTCCACTGAGTCTATCATACAAAGACCCAACTGATAAGTGTCATTCTTAGTTAATTTCCATCTAGGTTTATTCTGCTCTAAGGTATCATTCCTATATATATGATCAGATTAATGTTTAAGATGGATTGAGAAATCATGTGAGGGAAAAAATCTCCGATTAGTTCACTTATTCGTATCAGGATTAATCAAATCTGATACAAGTGTTAACAGGTTGTTCTTTTCAGAATTTTTTTTCAAAACTGAGTTGATCTAGTATATAATATCCAGATTAAGTATCCATAGATCAGTCCATAAACACATGAACTGATCAATGGATACCTGACAACAAGTATATTCATGGATCAAATTGGCTCCTTGCAAAACACACTTCCACATCCAAGAAGAGTTAGTAGCCTTTTAAACAACAAAAACCAATTTCTTTCGAAAGTATTTTTCTTTAAACATTTTAACCCTCCAAGAATCGGCCTGATTAATAATTCTCCAGGCAATTATCTTTTTTGGAGAGTTTGAAATATCCCATTCAATAGTTTGGAAGGCTAAAGAGGACTAATCAGCCTATTTGGTTGGCTCAATATCTTACTTTTCCACCCTTTCACCGTTTCCAATATAGGCGGACCAAAGGTGGGATATTTATTTCGAAACAACATTTAGAGCATCTCCAAGAGAGTGTGGATCTATTTATTTTTAGTGACACATAGGATTTTAGACCCCCGTTTGGCATAAATCCATCTCCAACAGTAGGGTCCTACAAGTTAGGAGGGACCAATTACTAATTATGAAGGTGTTCAAGAAAGTGTTATCTACACCTCCGGTTACACCTCCATGTCATGTTTTTAACCAATTTTCTTTTAATTCTAAGGATTAAAATTCTCACTGTTGGAGATGGTTTTTTAGATATGAGGTCATATATTTACTCTATGTGTAGACCCCATAAATAAAAGGACTAAACAAAAAATACACGTAGGACTTTTTACACCTTCGGTTGGAGATGCTCTTAATGGTTAGAGTAAGTGTTGTATCCACCTTTGTAGGAGGTGTAAACGAAGTGTAACGGGAAAGTGGAAAATATCTTCTTGAGACAGTATAAACAAACACAACCTTGTGAGAACCAAATGAAAGCAGAAGTCAATTATCAGCCACCCTCACGTCTCCAAAATCAAACCCCATTTGTCTGTCAAACCTTAGAACAATAAATTCTCGTTCAGATTTACTCCTCTCTGGTCTAAACTTCCATCCCATCAGCTATCCTTCTCTCAATTGCACTTCCTGATGATTCTGATAGGTTAGGTTTTATCCTCTCTACTTGCGACGAAGGGCTTAGAGAATTTCACTATAGTGAGTATTGATGTTGAAAATTATCATGAGGCACTCTTTAGTAGAAACGCAAGGATGAATTTAAACCCTAATTTACTAATAACTTCATTTGAATGTTTAATTTTGTTGTAGTGCACGGAGGATTATTAATTGAAGTGGAAGACATGATAAACTTGCTATTCGGATTTGGTTACATTCCATCAATTGAATGAGTTCAAGGTTGTTAGAATTTATAACTCTAAGAGAGAGCTAGATGTTGGAATTGTTCAGGTATATACTGCCAAGAGTATATATACCTGAACTATCCCAAGACTAGGCTCTCATTATAGAGTTATAAATTCTTGGCGTTGGCAATGGATGGAGAAATGTGGGTATATAAGACATCTTGGTCAATATGCTAGTGCATTTGCAATTGGAGCTCTTCATTGGGTGGACAGGGAGCAAACACTGATTATCTGAAGAAGCTGCAGAAAAGGTTAAGACATCTGTAGTTAAATGTAAGTAATGATAATAGACCTTCATTGAAATTCTATGCATTTTGAGATTAGATAGCAAGGGATCTTTCCTGAGTTTAATTAATTGACAGTAAGTGGTGATATGTATGAGTTACTTTTTTAGCTTATTATTGTTATGTTTATTACGCAGTTTATGACTTAGTCTTTAAGGAGAATGTTATGCTAACTCTAATACACTTATTTTCTTGTATAAGAAAGTAGTCCTAGTCTCATAGCCCACTAGGAAATCTCTTCACTTCTTAGTTTTAAGCTGATATTCTTATGCTTTTCATCTCGAGATTTAGTCTGTGATGATGAGTTGCTGAATTCATTTGATGGAAGAAAAACAGTGCTTTGGGTAGGAAACAACAGAAAAGTTTTTTTCAGTAAGCAATAATTTCATGTTAGCGAACAGCTTTACACTAATAGGCAGAATCCTGTGAGTATGCAAAGGGGTTGATGCTGTTTAGAAAGAGAAATAAACTTTCACTAGAATCACTACGGAATACGAATACTGTAGACGGTTCCAATGACAGTGTATAGACAATAAACCTAATCTTTCACTATAATCACTACGGTTTGTGTATAGATAACAAACCTAATCTTAGGACCTAATTGTTTATACATGTTTGGTTTCGATGTGATCATTGAGTTCAGCTGTTAATTCTTAGATCTGTATGCCAGAATGAGCATTTAGGCATCTTTTTTTTGGTGAGTTCACCCACTTTACTTAACAGATGATATTGGTAAATAAAGTTTCCTTGCTTCTCTTGTTCAAAATGTAGCAAAGTAATGATGGTTTTTCAAATGATGTTGTAGTTGTGGTAAAAACTGGGTTCTTTTCAGACTTGTGAAGGAAATAATTTTTTAGACTTAATAAAAATAAAGATAAAACAAATTAAATTCAAAGGTGATGTAAATATTATGGAAAGACCAGGATTCAGGATTTCACCATACACCAAAATTCATGTGATTCAATGATAATTCTTATCATGCAATTCTAGACATTATAATTCCAATAAAAAGTAATTGTGATTCTAATCATTGCCTAAATCAGATTTTCAAAACATCCATTGTTAATCGCAAGCATGAAATATCAAAAGCAATATACTAAGCATACTTCATCAAGGGAAAACACAATTGATTCATAAAAATCATTTACTCAATTTTCACTCGGTGCAATTAATCATAAAAGAATTGCATAAATAAATTTTACCACATAACTTTTGGAAGAATGGCTTCCTTCATCACCCCTGGGATTGGGTTTAGCTCCTCATCCCAAAAACACACTCACAAGATAAATTCATGGCTAAAATAGGTGTTTTTATTGATGTATATAAGATGAAACAGGAATTAGCAACGCGTAAAAGTGTTACAGCGTCACTGTTACAAAGGGGTAAGTCCTGAATATAATCTATAGAAGTAAACTGTTGTAGAAAAACGACACTTGGGTATTGATATTAAGACTGTTGAAGAACGACGGACTTTGTGAGTCTGTTCTTCGTGTTCTTCAGGATCTTCAATGGTAGCAGCAACAGCAACAATATCTCCTGTAACTTCTTCTTCTCGTCTATCCTGAACTCTAAACTCTCTCCTAAGGTTTTCTAACCCTTCTATGATGAAAACACAACTATTTATATCTATCCAACTCCCTAGAAACTCGATCAAATCCGAGAATAATCTCATTATTCTTCTCGGGCAGTTTGGAGAAAAATCACTTTCCTGTTGATTCACGTGGTTCTGTTGGCTATTCTCTCGTATCCAAACTATTCTCTGACTTGGAATGAACGGAATTGGTATATATCCACGCAAGAATATCCCATAAATCTCTCTAACCAATCCCAAACCCTAAACAGAGAAGCCGTATCATGTTGGGACTTTGATCAATTATTCCGACTTATCCAGCCCAATTGGATGGGTCTAGACGATTGCATTAGGCCTGTTATGTCTTCTAGAGTCCGTAGGTACCAAATACACCCGTTTAATCTCCTCAGAACTCGCTAAGAATTCAACTCCAAAACTGTTGTCGCTGCAACCAATTCTTCCCGCCAATTTCTGTTTTGAATTTTGAAGATGACCCCCCCATCCAGTTCTGGTGTCCCTTTAGTACATGCCCTGAAATGGGGTGCCCCTTATCCAAATTAGGGGTTCCTTTAGCAATTCTTCTGGGATGTTTTCTGCACTT
The DNA here is from genome assembly GCF_003573695.1 of Papaver somniferum. Taxonomy (NCBI): domain Eukaryota; kingdom Viridiplantae; phylum Streptophyta; class Magnoliopsida; order Ranunculales; family Papaveraceae; genus Papaver; species Papaver somniferum. Next base: position 17,213,791 of record NW_020621603.1, on the reverse strand, counting down.
TTTCAAGGTTCCTCCGGGGTATTTCCGGTACACTATCAACGGCAATCCAAGGGCCACATTTTTAGTCAATTTTGCCGCAAAGCCTTATTTATCCAAAAACATCTACAAAAGCATAAAAGACCATAATAAGTACAAAATCGAGCACTAATAATATATACAAATGAGATATATTAGACACATAAATGTGTCTATCAAATACCCCCAAACTTATTATTTGCTAGTCCCGAGCAAATCAAAACTACAAAATAAAATCCTAACTCACTGTCGCAGGCATCGTCGATTACAGTTAGCGTATGCAATAAGCCTTTAAACCCCTAGGTGGCCCTAGTGGCCGAGTTATAGTTTCGGGAGGGCTTACCAGAGATATACCCACAAAATCTTTACTCCAGACCTTAGCTATCTACGCAGAACCTTGGAAGGCACTAAAGAATCTCCTTGGTTGGCATACTTATTGACTACAGGAAGAAGTACGCTGATGCGAAATTCCAATTGATGTACACGAGTTTGCACTCAAGCATACTAAAATTCATATGAAGTGACAGAGCTCTACTCAGATAGTTGCACTATGGACATCATATTCGGAGTCAAAACTAATCACATGGATAGATCAAGAAGATGGATATAGAAAAACATATATGGTTTTGATGTTTACTAAATGAACGGCGTTTCCCATATCTTTCTGAAGGCCTCCGCCAAAATGAACCTATCCTAATGGATTGAGATACTAGTCTGACTAATATCAACACAACTGGCATATACAAAGGTACCAGTGGTCGATAACCTAACTTTAGGTCAACACAACTGGCATATACAAGGGTACCAGTGGTCGACTTTATTGAATTTATTCCTTTTGGTAAAATGGTCTGGTCTCAATTTCTTTCTTTTTCTCTTTTTTTTTTCCTTTTTTTTTTCTTTTTTTTTTCAATTTTTTTTCATGGTATCTCAATCACTCTAATTCACCCTAGCATTGGTAAAAACTTGAATCGTGAGCCCCACCAAATCACTTAGAAACATATTTAAAAAGAAAACAACAACAAAAAAGAAGTTAAAATGACTCAACGAGATATGGTGAAACTATCATGTTATTCCTAACAACTGAGCTCTGTGCTTTTATGAATAGACTCTTTAGATGTTGCCATCTAATCAGATTGGTTCCTCAACTCCTAAAACCAAAATGCTTCCATCCACTTAGATTGGATAGTGCCCTCCTTAATAACAATAAATTTCTAGGCTCTGGAGTTTATTTATTACAACTTAAAACTAACAAAAAGTCTCTTCCCCACCCCCAAACTTAAATCTAACATTGTCCTCAATGTTCTAAAGATGAAATTAAAAGCATGAACAAGGAGAAACTATTACCATTGGAGGGAAAAGAAATAAGGAAGGATATTACCGTATCACATGAACGCGGGAGCCTCCCAGTAAATGCTAAATTTATAGTCATTAGCTAGACATCAAATACCTCTAAAAGAATTGTCACCTTCCAAAGTCGTATACCAATAGTCGAAACAATTGTGGGTCCATAAGACCAAATAGAACTGCCATGAATAGGAGACAAATGCTCAAGATCAGAAAAAATGAGCAGATAGAGCACAAACTGATCTAAAGTTTCTCGCAAGACAACTGGATTTATCTGAGGTTCCCACTTGGGCTTCATATGAGTGTCTCGGCAAACAGATTCATCCGAAAAATGGGTCTCTAACATATGGATTTTCTCCTGGACAGTATCAGGAGGATCGGGTTGTGGAGTCTGAATAGACTCAGGGAATACCTCACTAGGCTTGAGTCCCAAGTTAGGGAATTCCAATGGGGATACTTGACGATCACAAGAATCATTACTACCCCCAAACTTAGGGTTTTCACTACTCTCAGACGAACCTTTAATTATTGCTTGGATTTCCGGATCTTCCCAGTCCTTAAAATGCTCAAGAGATTCTTCTAGTTCTCTACCCCCAAACTTAGAATTTTGGGTGCCTCTACATAGACTAGTCACAATGTTCCTAATTTCTAGACCATCGGGTTCTTGAAAAAGGTCAATTGCTTTCTCTAAATTATAATCAGGTTGTTCATCCTCTACTTGCTTCATAGCTACTATGGTCCACTCTAAAACTTCCTTATTTTCTTGAAGCACGGTCTCTGGCCTATTCTCCTGATCACTATCCAAATCGGATGCTACAATCACAGGAAAAGACTTGGGTGGGCCTAAAAATGTATAATTAGGCTCCAACTCAGGAGGCTCTTTTAAACAAGGTATTAAGGTAGACTCGGAAGCTAGTAATGGTTCAAACCTATAATTCCATATATCAATATCTAACACAGGAATGGAATCTAACAGAGCATTTACTTGTTCAATGTTACTACCATCGTCGAAATCCAGGCTAAAATGGGATAGACAACTCTCTAACGGATCTTTCGATACGATGTTTGGTAATGACTCCTGAACTAAGGTTCCTATCATGTTTACCTCTTCTATGCTCGATTCATCTAGCTCGGAGGGTAGCTTACTAATATTAAGAATTTTCAGCTCAATAGTCATATTACCAAAAGACAAATTCATTATACCATTTCGACAATTAATGATCGCATTGGATGTAGCTAAAAACGGGCGACCTAAAATCACTGGTATTTGGTTCTCTGGGTCAGGGACAGGTTGGGTATCTAGGATAACAAAATCCACCGGATATATAAACTTGTCGACCTCTATGAGAACATCCTCGATCACACCACGAGGAATTTTAACGGACCCATCAGCTAACTGAAGTGTCATCTGGGTAGGTTTCATCTCACCAAGTCCTAGCTTAAGGTACACATGGTATGGATAAGTTCACACTGGCTCCTAAGTCAAGCAACGCTTTCTCAACACGGTATTACCTATTGTGCAAGAAATGGTGGGGACCCTGGGTCTTTATACTTAGGAGTAGTGGTATTCTGAATAATAGAACTCACATGACTAGCTATGAAGGCTTTCTCTCTGGACACTGAGCTTACGCTTTCGCGTACACAAGTCCTTAAGGAACTTGGCATAAGAGGGAATGCCTAATTGCATCTAATAATGGAAGGTTGATATTAACCTGCTTAAAAACCTCCAATATATCATTAAAGTTGGACTCCCTCTTAGTCGGAACTAGCAGCTGGGGAAACGGGGCTCTGGGAACAAAGCGGCTCAACAGGACCCTCATTGGTCTCTTTAGAGACTCTATCAGTCTCTTCATTCTCTGGCTCAGCAGGGTGAACTACAGCATGTTCACTATCAGGCATGGCAACCTTGTTGTCAACTTCTTTCCACTCCTAGGGTTGTGACAGCATTCACATGATTGTACGATTTCTCTCTTTGGGGTTAGGATCGTATGACTAGGGAACCTTCCATCTTCTCTCTCACTTATAAACTTAGCTATTTGTCCTACTTGAAGTTCTAATTGGCAAGACTCTGGGAATTATTCTTCAATTCTTCCTAGTTTCTTGTTGAAAGCTCATGTGGTTCTTTGATAGCATGTCATGGTTATTGCTAACATAGTGAGAGTTCTCTAAGGTAGAGATCTTTTTCTCGAAGTGTTCTGAAACTGGGTTTGACCTGAAGAGTTCTTAAAACCAAAACCTGGGGGAGGCTGAGAATTGCTAGACTGGCCTTGACTCTGGCCCTTAGACCAAGAGAAATTAGGATGGTTTCTCCAACCAGGGTTGTAGGTTTCTGAGTATGGGTCAAACTTCTGACGGTTCTCAAACCTAGCATTGTTATAGACAGATGGGCTTGTTTTCACTAACCTGACCTTCCCAAAATGAATTATCGGGCTCTATTCCACAACTAGAGACTTGAGAGGCTCTATTAGGTTCAACAAGGGACCTATTTTTAGACTGACCCATTTCCAAAGCTTCTAACCTTCTGGACAAAGCAGCAAACTTAGCATCTGACGCAAAACTCGTATCTACCATATTGGTGCTACTTCTATTGACCAAGAGTCTTTTAGGGGGTTCAACACAAGATTCCCACTGTTGGGATTTTTCAGCGATAGCTCCTAAGAAGGTAAAAGCATCATCAGCATTTTTACTAGTGAACTCACCAGCGCACATAGACTCAACCATGGCTTTGGTCGAATAGTCTAAACCATCATAAATAATCTGTACGAGTTTCATATTATCAAATCCATGGTGAGGACACTGAGATAGGAGATCATTGAATCGCTCTAAAAACCTATAAAGAGACTCTCCCTATTGTTGCACACTAGCACTAATTTTCTGCCTAACAGCTACAGTTTTATGCTTAGGGTAGAATTTCATATAGAAAGCAGCAATAAGTTCCTGCCATGTTTCAATGGATTCAGATGGTAGGTTGTTCAGCCAGGTCTTGGCTTTATCTCTCAAGGAAAAGGGAAACATCTTAAGTTTCAAGACTTCAGTAAGGTCTTTATCTAATTGTCCCACAATTTCCTCAAAGTCCCTAATATGAAAATAAGGGTTCTCATCATCTTTCCTAAGAATATAGGGATCATCTGAAGAATACTAGGTTTTATCTCAAATTAGCCGTAGTGGCTGGCAATTTAATGCATGAAGCTCGGTTGGTCCTAGTTGGGAACATGTAATCTTTCAAAGTTGCCATCGTTGGCACAACTGGAGTACTAGGGGTACTTTTGTCACTCAGAGATAAATTCTCAAAACTGAAGTTTCCAAAAACAGGGCTCTCAAAAGAAGAATCTTCGAGCTCCCTGCTTATATCAGAAGAACTACTAGGTTTTTCGCTAATCAATCGACCTAGAGTATCTCTTTTCCAAGCCCTATTAACAAAATCGGGCATACACTAAAAAAATTCAAAAAGAATAAAAACCTAACAAGGAAGGTTGTTAACAAACACACAGCAGGCTGACTCGACTTCACCAAAGCAAACCTAAAGATTTCTAGCAAACAAAAAAAATGATGGCTCCACTTAGATTGTTTCTAGACCAGCTTCTAATCCTTCAAAAGGGAATTCGTTACAGTTTGATCAACCCCTCTGGATCAATCCAAGCTAATGTGAGATGAAACTAAGGCGAGGGAAGCTCAATGGAGCTTTGATACCCAAGGCCTCACCGGCGTTACAAGGCGGCTTGTTTCAACTCCCAGAAGTCATCATGAACTTTGAAGTTGCTTAAAAGGTGACCAATATCCTTCGAAAATTTTTCCTAACAAGCTCGATACCCTATAGGTCTCTTTCTAATCATATTTTAAAGCTTGGGTTCGCGTTAGGTTTTGTTTTCCTAAGGCGGGCAAGAAGGGAACGGTGATGAAATCCGAACCCTTATCTTGTTTTGGCTAGGCCTTTCCCTTTACTAGGAATATAAAAACAGTCTGGTTCGTCCTCAATTAATTATCACCTTAAGGAATACAGTAACCGGCTTGCAGGAGATTCGCGGGTGTTTCGATTGGACTTACCTCCCATACCAGACGGGGGATGAACCGCTGAAGTCGACTCGGGCCACGACTCCTATGTCATGTGCGAACCCGATGGGCCGAGACGATATTGTAATCGTCGTCCTTTCCTGCACACAATTTGTATTTAAGGATACCCTTCCGTAGGGTTTAAAATTAAAGTACAAATGTCCAGTCCAAAGTTCAAAGTGCAAAAGAAAAAGAAAATTACAAATATTTCCTACTACAATTCTAAAACAAATAAAATAATAATAAAAATATCTAAAAATTAAAAAAAAAAATAAATTAAATCCTAAAATTAATTTGTCTTCTTTTCTTCTCTTTTCGCTTTAAGCTTTTTTTTTTTCCAAGTCCTTAGTGTTCCACTTCGAACCTGTAAATCAAAGACAAAGACACTAAAGAGGAACAAATGAAATAATAAAAAAATAAATCTAAAAATGCTACCTAAACACAAATCCCGTCGGCGGCGCCAAAAATTTGATGGTTTTTCAAATGATGTTGTAGTTGTGGTAAAAACTGGGTTCTTTTAAGATTATGAAGGAAATAATTTTTAGACTTAATAAAAATAAAGATAAAACAAATTAAATTCAAAGGTGATGTAAATATTATGGAAAGACCAGGGTTCAGGATTTCACCATACACCAAAATTCATGTGATTCAATGATAATTCTTATCATGCAATTCTAGACATTATAATTCCAATCAAAAGTAATTGTGATTCTAATCATTGCCTAAATCAGATTTTCAAAACATCCATTGTTAATCGCAAGCATGAAATATCAAAAGCAATATACTAAGCATACTTCATCAAGGGAAAACACAATTGATTCATAAAAATCATTTACTCAATTTTCACTCGGAACAATTAATCATAAAAGAATTGCATAAATAAATTTTACCACATAACTTTTGGAAGAATGGCTTCCTCCATCACCCCTGGGATTGGGTTTAGCTCCTCATCTCAAAAACACACTCACAAGATAAATTCATGGCTAAAATAGGTGTTTTTATTGATGTATATAAGATGAAACAGGAATTAGCAACGCTGTAAAAGTGTTACAGTGTCACTGTTACAAAGGGGTAAGTGCTGAATATAATCGATAGAAGTAAACTGCTGTAGAACAACGACACTTGGGTATTGATATTAAGACTGTTGAAGAACGACGGAATTTGCGAGTCTGTTCTTCGTGTTCTTCAGGATCTTCAATGGTAGCAGCAGCAGCAGCAATATCTCATGTAACTTCTTCTTCTCGTCTATCCTGAACTCTAAACTCTCTCCTAAGGTTTTCTAACCCTTCTATGATGAAAACACATCTATTTATATCTATCCAACTCCCTAGAAACTCGATCAAATCCGAGAATAATCTCATTATTCTTCTCGGGCAGTTTGGAGAAAAATCACTTTCCTGTTGATTCACGTGGTTCTGTTGGCCATTCTCTCGTATCCAAACTATTCTCTGACTTGGAATGAACTGAATTGGAATATATCCACGCAAGAATATCCCATAAATCTCTCTGACCAATCCCAAACCCTAAACAGAGAAGTCGTATCCTGTTGGGACTTTGATCAATTATTCCGACTTATCCAGCCCAATTGGATGGGTCTAGACGATTGCATTAGGCCTGTTATGTCTTCTAGAGTCCGTAGGTACCAAATACATTCGTTAAATCTCCTCAGAACTCGCTAAGAATTCAACTCCAAAACTGTTGTCGCGGCAGCCAATTCTTCCCGCCAATTTCTGTTTTGAATTTTGAAGACGACCTCCCCCTATCCAGTTCCGGTGTCCCTTTAGTACATGCCCTGAAATGGGGTGCCCCTTATCCAAATTAGGGGTGCCTTTAGCAATTCTTCTGGGATGTTTTCTGCACTTTTTCAAGGTTCCTCCGGGGTATTTCCGGTACACTATCAACGGCAATCCAAGGGCCACAATTTTAGCCAATTTCGCCGCAAAGCCTTATTTATCCAAAAACACCTACAAAAACATAAAAGACCATAATAAATACAAAATCGAGCACTAATAGTATATACAAATGAGATGTATTAGACACATAAATGTGTCTATCAAGTAACAGCAGGGGAATGAATATTTCGACACACATACATACACACAGGATAGACTGCAACTTGTTTGTTTTGCTACTTGATAACAGGGTACCTTTTTTGAGCATTATTCACCAGTGAGTCAGTGATTTATTAGGTGTCGATTGATAAACTTCTTAATTTTATTACCGTTCTTCTATCTCACATTGTTTTCATAAGGAATTTAATTTCTATGTGGGTATTGTTTCACTTATCCATTGAAGAAATTAGCTTTCCAGATGTTTCTCCAGTATCATGTTGATAAGTTCTTTAGATCAGTTGTCTATGCAATAAGCCAAACCCAAACCCAAACTGTAATGTGTAATACAGACAAATCAGTTTCATTTTTGCCTCTTTTACAAGGTATTCATGGGTAGTTATTGATTATTTTGTGACTAGTGGACCAAATTTTAAAATTTTGCTGCAGAAATTTCTGCACGTGAAATAGGCCTAATCTAGGTTGCCTATTTCTCTTGAGGGGTTATTTGTGCCTTTATTATTGGGTCATTCAAATTGATTGGATGGACATGGTTTGTTTAGTTAGCGTTCTTGTTTAACTTTTCGTTGTGCTTTGGTCGCTAATGATGGTGACTAATGATTAATTTGTGCTTGTAGGGAGAAACTGGGGCTTCCCAAGATTTGCTGGTGACTGTGTTTGTGGACATCAAAGGTCTTCTGCAGGGACCAGTAGCACAAGTGTGATATTGCAGATACATGCTCCGAGTTGATGCTCCAGCTGCATGATGCATATGATCCAAACAAGGTTGGCATATGACGTTGTTTATCTGTATTCATGCACACTATGCTTGATATTCCCCAGGTCCTTGGTTTAGTAGCTCAGTATTGACCTTGCATTGACTCTTTGTTATAGATCACCATGTTGAGCGGTGGCTGCAGAAGCTAAGAGAACTCAAGTGAACTGGGTCATACTGGATAGGTAATAATGATTCGCCTTGACCTAGCTTTTTGGCTGTAAAGCAAGTTTTTGGTGTATATCATGACGGTACATGAGCTTTTAACTGCAGTAATTTTTTTATTTTTATTTTGTTTTGTGTCCCCTTCCTTGTCCATTATTTGCTCAAGTCTTTCACAAATTATCTGTAATTCGTACTTTTCTCTTGAGCCTGTTTCATTTTTCTTACTCTAGTTGTTTATTTTTGTACAGACAGCTTAAACTTGAGGAAAACGTTGCATGGAGGAGCTGCAATTTAATATTGTGTCTATGAAATTTTCTCATCCAAAAGTACTTCGCTTAAATTGGGTTGGATCACCTAAGAAGAAGCTTGAAGGAGCTGGATTAGTGCCTTCTGAGCTAGAGGATTCACCTGGAGGATATTCAGAAAACAAGGACAATATGTTCGAGGTCCAGTTGTGACACCGTCTAGTAGTCCTGAACTTGGGACACCATTTACTGCAACTGAGATTGGCACATCTTCAGTATCACGTTCAGATCCAGGACTTCTCCATTTTTCAATGGTGACCTGAAGAAAGAGGAGTCATCAGTCTCACAAGAACACTACATGGTGATGAAACCAGCTCAGACAGTGAGTGAAAATTTAAGCCTTCCATGGACCAGCTTTGGATTCCAACCGTGGATGAATGCTTAGTTCAGGTCGTCGAAGATCAAAGCAACTGGAAGAAAATTCAGACAGGCTCCATGACAAAACTCAAACTTCCACGTACAAAGCCTTCCTGGAGAAATTCTCTACACTTGACCTTGAAGCTGGAATAGAACTTATGAGCTATATAGGTCAGATATTGACTACAATGGAAACATAAGAGAAGCAGTTTCTCTAGCAATAGTGCACCTCTAGGTCCACCACCTCTTTGTTCAACATGCCTACACAAGGGAGCTGTATTTGGAAAACCACCAAGGTGGTTCAGCTGTGCAGGGTTGGAACTTGCAACAGGTGGATTTTCCCAAGCAAATTTCATAGCGGGAGATGGATTCGGGTCTGTCCACTGGGAATCCTATCAGATGGCCAGTCGATCGCGTTCAAGCAACAGAAATTAGCTGGTTCTCAAGGGGATCAAGAATTTTGTTTAGAGGTTGAGGATCTAAGCTGCAGGCAACACCGAAATGTTGCCATGCTGATTGGGTTTTGTGTAGAGGAGAAAACGATGTTGCTGATTGGATTCTCATCTTTACGGTACTTATCTATATCAACAAATCCATAATATATAATAGGATTCAATGTTGGTAAAATCATGCTCACATAGGACTGTCACAGTGAATAATGTAAACTGTCTCTGAAATTTAATTGAACACAACTTCTTCGATGGACTTCATACTCATCCTTGGTTCAGAAACTAATACACTGAGCTGCAGAAAACAAACACATTGACCACTCTTGGGGACGTTTTTACCCATACTATAAATGCCGATATTGGGGTATTGGTTATCTTAGAGACTTCAGTTTGGTAGGAGACTTATGATACACTGGTCACTGTGTCCCTATTTACAAGTACTAGGAACTCAATAATTTAGCAACTTGTAAACTAGGAGATTTTAATATATCAAGATCATGACTTGTCTACTTTGGTTTCTCATTTCACTTTTTAGTTCCTATTTTGGATTGTTAAGGAACGATTTTTTAGGGACCATGGTTTTTTCGAGGGGACCATGATTTTATTAGGCCACCTTTTCTATAGGGGTGTCCTAATGCATTGAAATGACTAACCTACTCTTAACCTAATTTAATTTAAAACCAACCCAATAACCACCTATATATAATCATCACCTCCTCCCACCATCGCCGATTACCACCACCACCACCTCCGATTATCACCACCGATTACCACCACCACCACCGCCCACCATCGCCGATTACCATCACCACCACCAACCACCGATTACCATCACCACCTCCGATTACCACCACCATCACCACTATATATGTATATATATATATATATATATATATACTAGGTATCACCCCGGCCTACGGCCGGGGCTCAACCTTTTTAATCTTTTATTTGTTGTTTGGTCTGCGAGTCAGTATCCTTTCACAAAATTTTAGCTGAGTCATAGTAGTCAGGGCTTAGGCATGTGGACCCGCGATTAAGGATGGTTTATGTATTTAGATAGTATTATCATACCATAGTAGTCGGGGCCTACGGTCCCGATCGTGGATTAAAAAATCTAGGGACAAACACAGTCCAGCATTAATATTAGATTAACTGTGATTTGGTTGAGTTTATAAGTTAGATGGGACTTGCAGCCTCGATGTTTTGTTGGTCGGGTCTAATTAGCCGGGGCCTACAGCCCCGACCGTGACCCCTTGCACAAACTCCAGTATGTCGTTGGTCGGATCAAATTAGTTGGGCCTACAGCCCAGTCGTGGTCCCTTACAAAAATTCCAGTTATTTTATTGGTCAGACCAAATTAGCTAGGACCTTCAGCTCCGACCATGATCTTTTACATGTAAATTCCAGTATTTTTTTGGTTGGGTCAAATTAACCATGATCATAAGCCCGATCGTGACCCCTTTGCTTTTTTACAAATTTATATTTGGTGTTAAGGTTATCCGTCATTAATAGAGTTAATATAGTTACGGCAAACCTAAATAAATTTTCAAAAGAACGAAATTTGTTAAAATAGGTTTTCTATTATCGGTGATAATTGTTATGGAGTTTGCGCTTTTGTTTTCTGGAATTAGAGGTTCGGGAAGCTGAAAGGTCATCAAGCTTATGTCAGATATTTGCTTTAGAAACTTGTCGCATTAACACTGTTCACCTTTCAAGAAAATAAGCTAGCCCAAGAAGGGAAAAAAGAAACACTTTCCTTTTTTGTCGTGATGTGTAAGCCCTTCAGTTTACCTCTTGTTGCAAACTTTCTATAACATGTATTTTTTAGTGATGATTTGTCGCGTGTGGTGTAGTCAATCAATGCATAGTATAGTACGCTCCTAGGATAGTGAAAGTGTTTGGAGTTAAATCATGTAGGGAGAGTCTAGCAGATTAATTGTAGAAGGAAGTTTGATTTTTTTAACCTTGGCCTCGTGTTCTCTTCATCTCTGTTCAAATCACCGATTTATAATAGCCTTGCGCTATGAAATTATAACTAATGAATAGACACTCGAAAACAACAAAGATCGAAGGGGTGAGCGTATCGGTTGGTCTGGTGAATCGGAGATAATAAGCCTATAAACGTACAATGAGAAGAATTTAACTTTATTATAAATACCAAAAATTGGTACTGATTTTGGAAATCCAAAAATATGGCAACTACACGGATCTTATTGTAGTTTACAAAAATCAAATAAATACCAAGAATTGGTATCCAAAAATATACACGTATCTTATGATAGTTTAGCAAAATCAGGAAACCCACCGATCGGACTGACGTCTATATAGAACATATAACGAATCGATCCGTGTCGTGGGATGACGAAATCGATGGTCGGATTTATAAGGATACACAAACACCACTTCTTTTTATAATCTAGACGTAGGCCAGGGCTCAACCTTTTAGAGTTTTTTTTTATTGTTTGGTCGGTTGGTCAGTATCTTCACATATTTTAGTCCGTCTATCTTCCCATACAATTTAGTCTGTATATAATAGTCGGGAGCATATTTAGTTAGTCCGGATATACCAGAACAGTCCCGATATTTAGTTGGTCGTGTCATATTATAGCATGTTAGTTAGTCGAATCACAGTAGCATGTTTAACTAGTTGAATCATAGTAGCCGAATAGGGCAGGGGCCAACGCCCCCGGCCGTAGATTAGAAAATTTAAAGGAAAATATAATATCCGCATTAAAATTAGTCATGATTAAGTAAACTCTACAAGGTCTTCAGATTAATATTTGTTTTTTTTTTTGGTTGGCAATCTTTTTTTTTTTTTTTTGCTTCGATCAGAAGGTCGACAATATTTGGATTACAAATGGTCACATTAAAGATAGCTCATTCTCCTGATTTTATAACTTTGTTGTGGCCCCGGCCGTAGATTAGAAAATTTAAAGGCAAATATAATATTCGCATTAAAATTAGTCATGATTAAGTAAACTCTACAGGTCTTCAGATTAATTTTTTTTTTTTTTTTTTTTGCTTCGATCAGAAGGTCGACGATATTTGGATTACAAATGGTCACATTAAAGATAGCCCATTCTCCTGATTTTATAACTTTTGTTGTGGCCCCGTCCATAGATTAGAAAATTTAAAGGAAAATATAATATCCGCATTAAAATTAGTCATGATTAAGTAAACTCTACAGGGTCTTCAGATTAATATTTTATTTTATTTTGGTTGGCAAATTTTTTTTTTTTCTTCGATCAGAAGGTCGGCAATATTTGGATTACAAATGGTCACATTAAAGATAGCCCATTCTCCTGATTTTATAACTTTTGTTGTGGGTCTCCCTCTTGCCACTCTTTGGCAATGAGCGGGTGGGCGCTACAGTCCAAGAAAGTCTCCAGTTAAGGAATATATGGGTATGTCTCCTGTTGTGCTATATGGGTATGCATTGTGCATGAATGGGTGGGATGAGACCATATATATTTTCTATACTAAGTAACTACATTTATGGAAACCAATCTATATAAAGAATGTTCCATGCACAAACAGTGTGGCCATTAGGAAACCACGTTATTAAGGGTACCGTGACAATATATCTTAATAACTGGGGTTGTGGAATAATGTGATAAATTTCATGAATTCATTACCATGTTGGTGCAGATCTCTGGAACTGACAGATGAACGGACTAGTGGATGCCGGTCTGTTCATTGGCTCTAGTTCATTCATATGATCTAAGGCTGACGGTGTCGTGGTTGAGTGGGTTTCGGCGAGAAACTTTAAAATCCATTCCAAATGAAAGCAACTAAGTTTGTGAATGTGATCTGCTACGGGGTCATTATCAATGGAAAACGAAGCTGTCTATTTATTAATGATAGCTTGGATTTTTTTATATAGGACTCTTTAGTATCAGAATTAGGACAGTATTTTTTGGTTCCATCATTAGGACAAATTCTATTTCCGGAAACAGTGCGAAACTCACGTTTAGAAATCAAGCTATTATTAATAAATTAATGGGGCTCAAACAATATCGGGAAATTAAAGGGATCAACGAACGTCTATATAGGACATATAACGAATCGATCTGCGTCATGGGATGACGAAATCGATGGTCGGATTTGTAAGGCTACACACACACCACTTCTTTTTATAATATATATATAGCTTAATTTAAAACATTAACAAAGATATTCTCACAAACCCATTACTTGTCATTCGTTTTTGGTTGAATAAATGAGAAATAATCATTAAAATGAGTTGAAAATGGAAGTTGCAGAGAGGTTTAATGGAGGGTTTTTTTCAGAGAAAAGTTCGGTTGTCACAATTTAATTTTTTCTTAACCGAACTCAGAGTTCGGTTGATTCGCAAAAAAGTACTTTTAACCGAACTCCTTGTATTAGAACAACACAAGTCCATAAGTTCGGTTCCTTCGCAAAATAAGGATATCACCGAACTTTAGTTTACGGAAATAATGAGAAGTCCACAAGTTCGGTTCGTTCGCAAAAATGTTAAGTTTTCTTTGTAACCGAACTCTACCTTTGAAACTTCGTAACCGAACTCTACCTAATTCGCCAAGAAATAAATTTCGTAGTAACCGAACGTTTGCCTAATTGCATATATACATATATAAGCCCAGTTCGGTTGATTCGCAAAATATGTTGAAGTTTGTGAACCAACCGAACTTCTAACACTAGGTTACTTTTAACCTGCGGTTCGGTTGGGAACTTGGTTGCGTTGAAGTTTGCGAACTAACCGAACACAATCCATGTACCCAAATAAATTGCTAAGTTCAAAGTTCGGTTACCTACCATTTTATCCTAGGTAACCGAACATTACATTGTACGACCAAAACCTCCATTAACGAGTGAGTTCGGTAACCTGCGTGTTTGGAAAACGTAACCGAACTACACTTTCAGGTGTGTTCGGTTACATGTTCTTGACATGTGGTAACCGAACTGGCACAAATCTACATAAAAAATTTCATTTTTTTTTGAAAGTTTGGAGCAATTCAACCAACATTATCTAAGTTTGAAGCCTACCTGGGTACCCCAAATACCCTTCCTCCGGTTGTGGTTGGTAAAATCCATCGTTTTTCATGTTTTCCTTCTTCATCTTCTCTAACTTTACTCTCTCAATAATTCTACTTCTTTAAAAAAAAACATCTGATTTTTTAATCTCACTAATTATCTTTAACTTAATCATCTCACTAATCACATTATACTAATTATTATTAACACCAACTAATCATCACCCAAAATTAATCAGGAGGGTAATTTGGGTATTAATATAAATATCTAGATAAAGGGTGACCTAGATTTACTTCTAATGTCTTTACCCAAAATAAAACCATGGTCCCCCCAAAAAAACCATGGTCCCAAAAAAATCGTTCTTGTTAAGTGCCTTATACTGGAAACTGAATCTGTAGAGCAACCACAGTGGGCGGGTAAAACTATAAATATGGTCCACGAAGCAGACACAGCGGGACGGACTAAAGAGCAAAACCCGGACTAAAACCAAATCTCAGAGTATATTTGGTCTGGGACCAAGATCAAAACTAAATATAGTCGAGCGGACACTATAAGTGCGCCTGATACCGAGCAAAGGTATAATGTGAGCCTGATCCATATGATGGTGGGGAGAAGGTATAATGTGAGCATGATGAGTGGGGCGAAGGTATAATGTGAGCCTGATGATGGGGGAAGGTATGATGTGATCCTCAGTGAGGCGAAGGTATAATGTAATTCTGATGGATGGTGGGGCGAAGGTATAAAATGATCCCGTGATGGGGGGACGTATAAAGTGATCCTGACCAAATTTACTCTTCCACCCTAGTGTAGCACCACAGACTAAACTTAAATTTGGTCGTTTTTTTTGGTATTTGGTCTATGGTTTTGATCGCACCATTGCAGTTGCTCGTAGGGCTTAACCGAAGTCCAGTAGAATTGTCTGCACAGCAAAAGATTGCAGTTGGAGCTGCTCATGGATTGCGATGAACGATTTTTTAGGGACCATGGTTTTTTTTAGGGGACCATGGTTTATTAGGCCACCTTCCCTATAGTTACAAGGGGTGTCCTAAAACGTTGAAATGACTAACCTACCCTTAACCTAATTTAATTTAAAATCAACCTAATAACCACATATATATATATAACTACCACCTCCTCCCACCACCACCACCCACCATCACCGATTACCACCACCACCACCGCCGATTATCACCACCACCAACCACCGATTACCACCACCACCACCTCCGATTATCACCACCACCAACCACCGATTACCACCACCTCCTCCCACCACCGCCACCACCACCACCGCCTATTTAAGAAATGTAACAATTTCAATGCAATCACAATTAAGTTCGGTAACATGATAATTTTATCGAGTATAAAAGACTCCAGCCGCAGCCTGATTCTACCATGGGACCACTCAGGAGGTATTTTCCAACAAACCCTTCACTTTAATTTGATTTTGATTGCTTCAATCGAATAGAAATCATCAAAATAGGGTTTTAATAGGAGTTACAGAGCTATGTTCGGTTAGGCCGATTTTCCAAAAATCCCTAGTTTACTAACCGAACTTCTTGAAAATGAAGAACACGAAGAACAGTTCGGTTCTATTGGATTTTAAACTAAGTCACCGAACTCTCTGTTCGGTTGTTTCGCAAAAAAATTTAAAACTACAAAGTAACCGAACTCCACCCTTAGAACCGAAAAAAAAAACAAATCCATTCTAACCGAACTGTGTTGTTGTGGCCACTATGTTGAGTTCCAAAATAACCGAACTTAGCCAATAGAGTTCGGTTTTTTCGCAAAAAATTTTAAAACTACAAAGTAACCGAACTTAGCCAATAGACGCTGTAACTTCACTTTTTTTTTGTTTGTTAAGTTCGGTAACTTCACAATTTTATCGCAGAAACCGAACTCTGAGTTCGGTTGGTTAGCTGTTAGGTTCAAGTTTGCGAAAGAACCGAACTTTGTAAACTTATATACTCTTATATTACGTAAAGTTCGGTTAGATCAAAAGTGCATGCAGTTTGCGAACCAACCGAACTTTGTACACCAAAGTTCGGTTAGTTGAGAACCAACCGAACATAACGCTGTAACTCCTATAAATTCTATTATTAGAGAGTTCGGTAACCTGCGTGTTTGGAACAAGTAACCTAACTACACTTTCAGATGAGTTCGGTTACTTGTTCATCTCACGGGGCAACCGAACTACAGCTTCAGATGAGTTCGGTTACTTGTTCTTCATATAAAGTAACCGAACTGTTCAAAATCAAGTTCAAATCCGGATCATTTTTAAGATTAACAAATATTCTAGGAGAGGATGGGGATGAAGAATCAGATGAGTTTTCATCATTTGAATACTCAAACTTAGTGAATTGGAAAAAAAAATCTATTTTCCATGTTTTTCTCCTTCATCTTCTCTAACTCTACTCTCTCAATAATTCTACTCAACTAATAATAAACCCATCTTTTAATTTAATCTCACTAATTGTTTTTAACTAAATCATTCACTAATCATAACTTAAAATTAATTAAGAAGGTAGATTAGGTATTAAATAAATAACTAGATATGGGGTGACCTAGAATTACTTCTAATGCCTTTACCCAAAATAAAACCATGGTCCCCAAAAAAACCGTGGTCCCAAAAAATCGTTCATTGCGATACCTCCATGAAGAGTGTAGAGTGGGCTGCATTGTCCACCATGATATGGGCTGCATTGTCCACCATGATATGCGTCCAAAAACCAAAATCATCACTCGTGATTTTGAATTGCTGGTGTGAATACAATGATTTTGAATCGCTGTTGACATCAACCGGCCCAAGAGCCCGCAATACCTTACTGAATTGGTATGATGCAGAAACCTTGTTTTTTGTTTTTATTTACCTTTCAATTGCATGAATACACAGTGGAGTGCTTTTATTTCCAGTAAAGTAAAGAAATTGAGATAAAACATAAGCAAGCATTGCAGAAGATGTTTTCGTCTGATGTTGTTGTGAGAACCAATATTCAGTACGTAAATGTAAAAAAAATTATTTGATTATAAAAAATGAAGCCTTCAGGTTATGCAAAAATGAATAAAAATGCAGTGCCAAAAGAACAAAAAATATAGATCTAAAGAAAGCATTGAAATTTTGTAGTTTCTCAGATGAGTTTCTGAACTCCTCTTCTTGTTGGTGCCTTGCCAGGTTTCTTGCATCTTGGTGCTGCTTCCTTAGAAGCCTTGCGAGGTTTCTTGCGTCTTGGAGCTTCTTCTTCTTCTTCCAACTGACATCTTGTTGCTAGCTGATATCTTGGTGCAGATCCTCCTGTAGATATTCTTGCAGTAATATGCTGACGACGTGGATTAGACTTGACAAGAATCTTCCATCTTTTGCACACCGCTTTGCATCTAAGAAAGCCTTTTAGAGGTAAGCAACGGAAAATGTGTAACAAAATCTCGTCGGGAAGCTTATCGACATGGTTACTGACATCATCCATGTCAATCATCATGGCGCTTTGATAAGAGAAACTTTCAAACACTGTGTATAGAGGAGAGGGAGAGAGCAATGCGACTATATATAAACGTGTTTACACCCTGGTTAGTAAGTTCGCGAATCATTCGCGAATTTTTCCGTACCGCGAATTTTACCGTTTTATTCGCGTACGTTTGCAACTCCGAACCCAAGACGCGTATTATGTGGCATTCCCGGATTATTCGCGAATTGTTCACGAACTTTACGTATCCCGAATGAGACGTCCGCTTAATTCGCCAAAAATTCTTTAGCTTTTATGTTTTCAAAGGCCCTATTTTTTTGGGCTTTACTGCCTCCCAAGCATACACGGCCCAATATTAGACGTTGTTGTAATTTTTATGAAACAAAAATGACAGAAGAGATTTGAAGGTGAAGGTGAGAGAGATCTAAACCACTATACCACGTCCTCTTTGATGACTAATGTTGTATATATTATTAATATCATCATATTAAGTTTATTTTTTCTTTAAATAACTCACATGTATGCATAAAAATTAGTCTATGACCTTATAAATATTAATTATTTATTATATATAGATACCGAATTTTCAGATCCGAACTCACATTTATAAATCGAATTATACACGTACGTATGTCGTTCCGAATTACTGACGAATCACGTTCCGTTGACCGAATTTTGGACCGAATTTTGGTTTTACAAAACCGTATAATACTCGTACGTTTGCCGTTCCGTACGTTTGCCGAATCTCGAATTGCTAACTAGGGTTTACACACGTTTTTGTATTTTAGACTTCCATAAAAAGAAATTAAGAGATAATACAAAATAATAAAAGATATTTAGAATCTATATGGGTTTCCTTTTTCCGTTTCAACAACGGTTTAATAGGTCGTGATAAAACAAAAAGTAGTATTTTTTTCATAATTTGATAATATACTTCAGTTGGAATAGAAATTTTGAACTCTTGGATTTGAAATCCCGTTACAAAATAGCGATTTACATGGAACTAGTAGGGTTGTTGCTGGGGCATGACCCCGTATCCAAGAGTCCGGTGCCGGTGGTAGGAGACTTTGTGAATATCGGGGTATTGGTTATCTAGGAGACTTTGTGATACACTGGTCTCCGTGTACCTATTTACAAGTACTAGGAACTCAATGATTTAACAACTTATAAACTAGGAGACTTTGTTAAATCAAGATCATGACTATTTTGGTTTACTTTTTAGTTCTTATTTTGGATTTTTAAGTGCCTAATTCTGTAAGTTGAATCTGTAGGGCGTAACCGAAGTCCAGTAGAATGGTGATTGCAGTTGGAGCTGCTCGTGGATTGCGGTACCTCCATGAATAGTGTAGGCTGCATTGTCCACCGTGATACGCGTCCAAACAATATACTCATCACTCATGATTTTGATTCGCTGGTGTAAACACAACATTTTACTCTTTTTCTTTAGTACAACTTCATCAAACGTACTAGGGCATCCTTCATTACAAAGGGCATGTATCCCAACTTCAGAGCAGTTGTTTCTTTTATCATATCGTTCAACAAACAAGATGGGCACTTATGACTTATGCTTATGACATGTAGGAATGGTTAAAGTATGAATTCTCCAAGTATAGGGCCTGCAATATGTACAAATATGGCACCAGAATATGCACAGAGTGGCCAAATTAAGCAAGCAGAAAGATGTTTTGTCTGGTTTGTGAGAACCAATAGCATAAATGCACCAGAGTTAAGAATTTAGTGTTGGAGAAATCACTAATAATGTAACTGAGAAGAAGATACTTAGCTCAAAATAATGTTGTTGATGTTGCTGCACAGAAAATGTAGAGGCACGTAAACTACGCTGTCCTAAAGGCAATATCGCCTGCCACTCCTCTGAGATGCTACAGCAGTTGGCGAGTCACCTGCAGGATACAACTACAGTTAGTACCCCTCAATGTAGCATACAATGAGGGTACCCTTAGAGCTTGGCAGAACTTAAAAACAGTAGAAGAGATGTTTACAGAAAAACAGAGGAAGAGTAGAAGAGATGTTTCTCTGTGGTGTGTGTCTTCTGAGCTTACAACTACTCTCTTATATAGTGTTCTGTGTGAAGCACCGCGCGTACGGGAAAGGCAACCTTGCCCTAGTCTAGGCCTTCCCTCAAAGCACAAAAATCTAATGACCCAAGGGCCATGCCCTTATAGCCAATTCTGTGGTATTTAAGTCTAAAACTCTTTAGATTTTAGTCAATGTGGGACTATTGTTTTATCTATTCAAATGAAAAAACAATTAATGGGCAATAGGTCTAGGGATCAAAACATAGTCCATGTAAGAAATTGGTATTTTTTAAAGCGTTTTTTCTAACATTTAGCACATATATGTGAAAGTTTTATTTGATTATGAAAATGAGGCCTACAGGTTGTGCAAAATGAATAAAAGTAAAATGCAATGCTGCCAATAGAACAAACATATAAAGAAATATCAGATGAGTTTCTCAAGTCCTCTTCTTGCTGTTGGTGCATTCTTGCTTTACGCTTTGCGAGGTCTCTTAACTCGTCTCTTTTTTGGCGCTACTGCTGGCTGAGATTTTGGTGCTGCTCCATTCTTACGAGGTTTCTTAGCGCCTCTCTTTGTTGGCGCTACTTCTTCTTCTGAATCTGATACTAACCGATGTCTTGGCGCAGATCCTCCTGTTGATATTCTCGCTGTCATACGCGGACGAGGGTCAGACTCGACAAGAATCTCCCATCTTTTGCATACTTTTTTGCATCTATAAAAAGAATGACGAGGTACCCGACGGAATATTTGGACCAAAAGCTCGTCTGGGAGCTTATCGAAATTGTTACTGATCTCATGCATCACCATTTTTGATTTTGAAGAAAAACTTTCAAACTCTGTCTATAGAGGGACGGAGAGGAGCGATGGCCGTCCGTTTTTATATGCAAAGTCTCTAAACGTGGTTTGCTTTAGTCTAAGCATGCTTCACCACATCAGGCCATTATATATAAACGTGTTAACACACGTTTTTTTTATTTCTAAGAATCCTAGATCTTATTTCGGTTTCCATAAAAAGAAATTAAGAGAAAATATTTAAATAAAAATAAAATATTTATATGGGTTTCCTTTTTGGTTTCAGTTACGGTTTTATAGATCGTGATAAAAGAGAAAAAAAAAATTTCCTTATTTGATAATATATTTCAGTTAGAACTACCAAGGATTGCTGGGGAATGACCCCGTATCCAAAAATCTGGTGCCGGTAGTAGGCGATGAAGTCGGTGAGAAATGGCTCAATTTTTTCATCATATATTTTGTTTTTGGTGTTGGTGCAATTAGGTCTATGGTGAGAATGGGTAAAGCTTGTAAATTTTATCCTTGGAGTCATATTTTTGGAGATACACTTACAAAGCTAGGAGAACGTCCGACTTGATTAGATTAGATTTAAGGAAATCAGCTAAATGTACAGATTAGATTCTCAGCTGAGTTTCTGAAACCTTTTCCTTGTTGTTGGTGTCATTCTTGCTCTAAACCATGCTGGGTTTCTTAACTCCTCTCTTTCTTGGTGCCGTTGCTGATTGACATCATGGTGCTGCTCCATTATAAACCATACGAGATTTCTTAACCTGTTCTCTCTTTGTTGGTGTTGCTGCCTCTTCTTCATTTTCTACTAACCGATGTTTTGGTGTAGATCCTCCTGTTGATATTCTTGTTGTAGTATGCAAGAATAACAACCGACGAGGATAAGACTTGATAAGAATCTTCCATCTTTTGCATACTCCTTTGGATTTAAGATGATACTCAAAGGGCAACAGATTTAAGATGTTGAACAAAATCTTATCGGGGAGCTTATTATTGCTATCA
This sequence comes from Papaver somniferum, assembly GCF_003573695.1. Taxonomy (NCBI): domain Eukaryota; kingdom Viridiplantae; phylum Streptophyta; class Magnoliopsida; order Ranunculales; family Papaveraceae; genus Papaver; species Papaver somniferum. The sequence goes on along the minus strand of NW_020621603.1, from coordinate 17,191,972 downwards.
TCCGTGATCCGTATGAACCATGACTACTTTGAAGAAACACTTTAAACGCTATGAATCATCCGTAGGACTCTAAACGTTGTTTGGTGGAGTCCTTCACCCCTTCAAGCCATTATATATAGAATAGACGTGCGTAAACACTTTCCTTAAAAATTATAAGAGATAAAAAAAATAAAAAAACCTTTATGTGTGGTCTAAAACGGGAGTCTTTTGGTTTTGCCTTCTCCATGTATACAAACATATGATATCCATATAACCACATAATTCTTATCAATGAAATCCCTCTCTTTCTTTATCTCTTTCTCTTTCCCTATTATATCCTACTGCAAAACGTTATCATGCACGAAACTGTACCGCGGGATCGATTGATTTTTTTTCTTTTTCTACATGGATGATTTCCATCAACGCTGGAATCAAATAAGATGTTGGATTTTTTTTCTGTTTCCTGTTTTTGATTTTGGCATATACATTGGGTATATTAAATCTGCGGCGAAAATTGATTTGATCAGGAATTAGGGATTATTTCGATTAATCGTTTGTAATCAAAAATTATTTTGATTTATTACCTTTCATACTGTGTAAGTACTAATCAGGAGATAATCTTAATCTTCTTCGATTAATCTTAATCTTAATCAGGATATTTAGAAGATCCACGGAAAATCTGGCTGTTTGCTTTCTCGCGAATCTGGGAAAGCAAGCCTTTTCGTTTTCTCATGAGTCTGTGAAAGAAATGCAACTCGGCCCGACCTGGTCAACTCGGTCCGACCCGGTCAACTCGGTCCGACCCGGTCAATCCGTCCTAACTCAGTCTGACCTATCTGACTCGGTCCGATCCAGCCGACCTGGCGTAATCCTGTCCTGTCCATTCCAGTTTTACAGCTTTGGGACGTGCGCGAGCAAGTCTGTACCGGTTTTTCCTATATACGGTGGGAACCAAAAATGTGAGGTATGTAACTAAAGACCGAATATTCGTTGGGTTTATTTGTTTGTTTTTAGAACATGCCTAGTTTTGTTTATATTTGTATTAAGATAAGTTAACAGCGTATAAACAGTCAACTTAAATTATGATTGCTGATCTCGATCATTAAGAATTTTGGTCTTAATGTTATTTTATTCTCTTGAATATGATATTGGTTATAGTTGAATGGTGTCTTTTGTTCAATTGGTTGTACCAACTCTAATGTATTTATTTGGGGTTTAGAAGTATTTGGACCATTATTGCGTACTTGATATTGTCTCCCCAAATTTGAATGCTTCGTGAAATGTAATCCACGTGCTAGTTTATTAAAAAGTCAGTAATTTCAAAACAATTGCAAATAAAATCACATGTATCCCAATTTTTGTGGAAGAACACACAAGAGATGATATGGGTTAGAACATTTCCATTTCTCTACTTCATCCATGATACTAACGAACCAGTATATGTTGAAGTACGACAACAAGAGAACTATCTTTAGTAATATATTCAACCTAAAGTACGTGGTCGACATATGTAGTGAGATTCTCATGGCCTGTTGAGATAAAGAAATTTCTCAAATTAAGCTTAATGTAGAAAATTAAAAATGGAAAGAACCCCGAAGTAATGGAGGTTAGACGTACCCACTCATGTAAAGCATGTGAAAAGGGACATATATATCATGAGACAAAAATGTATTTTTTTGCCCAGCAGTAATGACACCAAAGTACAGGTATCAATTGAACAAGGGATGAAGCTAAGATGTAAATCTAGCTCTCACCAAAGAATTAGGAATGAATCTTCTTACCGGTATTGGTACAAGCAATGTAATGCAGGTACCATAGTAACACCCAATTTCCATAGGAAAGTCATAATTTAGACATCAACTTTAATGACAAGAAGCACTTTTCCTGGCCAATTGACTATTTAATTGAACTAGATCCAATATCTGCGTTTATGGAATGAAAAGTACACCATTCCCAAGAAACAAAAATTCTCTAAAGCACTTGAGATATATCTGGATGAAACGTAACATATATTCACTCTAAATTAATTGAGTTGAATCTCACTTTTGTTACTAATAAGGCCACACCACTTATTTAATATCTCAAGACTCAATGTCTAACAGATAGTAGTTTCCCTCCCACCAGCTTAAGAAATTTAAACTAGTTGTTGAACTATTTTCTTATAATGTGGCTACGAGGATTGGATCATCGGGAGCAACACTGCTCAAAATTTGTTTTCGAGATAGAACAAAGACGTCACAAAATCTCTACATGTACCGAGAGATAATCACACCTTGTTAAATTTCAGAGAAACCCATGCAAATAGATATCATGTGGAACCTCCCAATGATGAGAATGTAATTGATTGCATATTTTATAGTCTCTAATATATTTGGAAGGAAATATATTTTAGAGAAACTAATGAGTCAACTAGTGAAATGTAAATCACTATAGTATTTGGATTATTGAATCCATATTGATTCCGACGATGAGATGTTGGGGATTGAATCATACAGACTTTGACATAACCATAAAGGCACTTTGGTAGTGACATGATGTTTTGTTTTGAAAGGACTCATATGTACATCACTGTGTTTGAGTGGACGAGACAACGGGAAAAAATATTGACAGAAGGCGAAGTAATGGCATATCTCTCAATAAAATAAGTGTTTTCTAAAGTACTAGATGCACAACCCCTCCTTCCCATTATACTTTTAAATAAGAAAGCATATCACTCATTTTAAAAAGTCTTCAGTAAAATAGGATCGAGACCATCCTAAGATGCAAATGGTAAACAATCCATATTACAAAGATAACAAGGTGAAATTTAGAAAAATATTCATGCAGAATGCGGACCATTAAAGTGACTTATGGCTCTGGTGAATGTTTTGACATTTTGAACTAGTTATAGTTCCCAAGAAATTTGTGTTTAAAACCTCCTAGCACATATTACACAATACAAAGTGAAAAGGCTCACCACCCTTATTAATGCTAGAGAATTTACATCAAAAGGACTTGATGAATATTGCATGTTTAATAGGATCAATATAGAGCATCTTATACCCAATGGTCTCGCAAAGGATACCATCAAAGGTTACAGATGGTGCCTAAGGAATAGGTTATGCGTACCAACCTATCTTTTATTTCTTTGGGGATATGCAATATTACACGCATCTTACTTGATTCGTTTTTAGAACCCAATATTAGTCAACCTTTTATGCGTACCAGTTGGTAACTGGATTTAAGCCTGACATTCGTGTTCTTACGCATTTTTTTTGTTGCACTATATATGTGCCATTACGACTCCACATCGTACTATGATGGTTCTTCAAAACTGTTAAGTAGTTATGTTGGAAATGAGTTCTAAAAATTATCCTCATTTTAAAACTTTTGGCAGGAGATCTCTCATCGCTAGATTAGCGGGTTATCACTTTAATCAGATAGTCTTCCCGTCGTTAGGGGGAGATAAGAAAAAGTATTTTCTAAATGAACGACAGGAATTGTCGTGGTGTGTTCCCATTGCGTCTCATATTGATTCTTATACTACACAAATGTAAATGTGAAATGATAAAGAATATTTGATTTTCAGAATGTACACTGATGTTGCTAAAGTGATGAGATCACAGATACCAGCTACAAACCTACCTGCAAAGTTACAGATCCTCAATACGGGATATACACCATAGACTAAGGTGTTGCAACTACACTTAGTGGAAGTGTGGTTGAGGTCGTGGATCCATAAAGGAAGTTGGAGATACCACTTGGTTCGATCAATCCTCACCTAGAAAGGAAGTAGGTGAGTAAGGCACAACTTATTTATATCATCAGAAATCATCTCAAAATATTTTCTCTGAACATGTCCATGAATCAAACTGGAGGACGCTCCGAAGTTTTAAATGATTCTAGAGAACAATGAAATCCTGACGGATTATGAGAATGCACATGAGTCAATAGAAGGATCATGCGTGTACAGTGATAATATAATCCATAAATAGTTGCTCCAGAAGTAGAGCACAATGTGATCGAACCATGCTTTACTTTGATTAATTTCAAATAAATAGCATATTTGGCCTACGCAATCCAGGTAGAACTTAGTTCTTCGACAAATATACGGGTATTTGGTGTGGTAGTGCTAACCAACCTAGTATAAATCCTGTGGGACATATGTGGTTATTTGTCACAAAGTGTACTGAGAAGAATGAGGACTTAAAGTATAAATAATCACCTTAAAAGAACTTGAAACATAGTAAATGTGGTTGTATCTCTGGAGATTTAGGCTCAAAGATATTTGCAAAAGTGCATGATGGCCTTTTGCTTCCCAAGTCGAATGACTCTAAACCACGAATTGTGTTTGCAGTTACACTGGAACATTCACTTATTGATTTAAACAATCAGGCGGATGTGGTATACCTGTGTAAGTGACTATTTGATTGGGAAGGGATAAAAAAATAAGGTTTCGTGCCATGCGTATTAAATAAGTTCCTGATTCATAATTATAGCTATCTATGTCGACGGTATGGACATGATAAGTACTCTTAATGGAATAAGATATCTTACAAGCTATTTAAAATCTGAATTTGAGATGAAAATCCTGGGAAATCTCGATCTTGTCTATGTTCTAAACTAGAAGACCGAGCTTGTGGTATATTATTCCACCAGTTTGCATATGTCTATTGTCAGGCAATGTAACAAGGACGTGCATGCTGTTAGCACTCCCATGATTAGTCGAATTTCAAATGTACATAAATGACCAATTCGTCTTAAGGAAGATGACGAAGTTGGGTCGGGAGATGAACTTTCCTTGTCTAAGTATAATAGACGCATTATTGTACTTAGCATAATGTACTCGACCAAATGTTACATCCAATGAACTTGTTAGCTAGATATAGCTTAGCGCCAATGCAACGTCATTGGAATGGTATAGTGAATGTAATCATGTGCTTAAAAGTAACCATTGAAATAAATTTGTTTTATCCATGCAAAGACATAAAAAGGAATGCTAACGAAAGTGCAATCCCAAGGTTGTTGATTATAAAGGAACAATTATCTCTTCTCCAACGAAAGTAATCAGGGGGAGATACGGTAGACTATTTTCTAGGTCATTACCGATATTCAGTTTCGAAAAGTACATGACTAAAGGAACAGTCTGGAACAACTCTGAAAGTAATCAGGGGAGATGCCGACATCAGGGGGAGGATCCAAGGATATGATGTAGACATAATTTACTTCGAAATTGAAGTTGTTTTGTACTCTTTTTCCCTTCGATCGAGAATAGTTTTTCCCAAAGGGTTTTGTTACTCGACAAGGTTTTTAGCGAGACAATACTAAAAGCATCAAGTATGTTGAACGTTGAAGACATAAATATCGCGTTGATATTATTGAAAATATCTGAATCAAAGAAATGAAACACGATAGTCCGCTAAGCAACGTAACTTCCAGAATCAACAACATGTTTCTATAAACATCCAAGTCACCAAAGTAAAGTGTGATAAACTCCTTTTGACTGCATTAGACTAATGAAAATTGTCTGACATCAGGGGGAACATCTAATGGTGTGTTGAACTCCTTTCACCGATGTTACTTTTTCCCACAGGGTTTTGTTGCTCGTCAAGGTTTTTAATGAGACAACAACAAACACCGGGAAGTAATTTCCTAACTAAGGCTATTGTCTTTCCCACAAGGATTTTTTTCCTTAGGAGTTTTGAAGCAACTAGTCAACTTCAAGGGAACAAAGTGATCATATGCAACAAATCACCTTTACTTACATCTGTCACGTTGTACTCTTTTCCCTTCGTCAAGGTTTTATCCCACTGGGTTTTCCTTGTCAATTTTTTAATGAGGAAACATATTCGAGTCCAACTATGTTCTAAGTTTGCTTAATATTGTACTCTTTTTCTTTAGTTCAGGCTTTGTCCCTCTGGGTTTCCCTGGCGAAGTTTTAACGAGGAAATTAACTTAGACTCATCGATCTATGAAGATCGTATTGCATGTGATGAACTACATGTAAAGTAAGATACAACATGTGAAGTACTACATGTGAAGAGTTGTACCAAGGTTTTATCCCACTGGATTTTTCCTTGTCAAAGTTTTAGTAAAGCAATTGATTTCGGCACAAGTCATCAAGAAGAGAACGACATTTGAAGAACTACATTCAAAGCACTATATGTGAAGCAATATGTATAAAGTTTTGTTGTTGAACCAAACAAGGGGGAGTATTAAAGGGCCCATGCCCATGGATGTGTGGTCCAAAAAGGGAGTCTTTTGATTTTCCCTTCTCCATGTATACAAACATATGATATCCATATAACCACATAACTCTTATCAATGGAATCCCTATCTTTCTCTACCTCTTTCTCTTTCCCTATTATATTCTACTGCAAAATATTTAAAATTTTCCCCTGGGAAATGATACGTATCCAAGACTCAGGTGCCTGCAGCAGGAGATTAAGTCAATGAGATTGGACTTAAACAGAGTCTTGTGATTATATTGGAAAGTTAGTTTTTTCATCGTATATTTTAGGTACAGTGGGGTTTATGGTGAGAATTGGTAAAGCTTGTACTAAGTTTTATCCTGGGAGTCATATTTTTTATTAACACGAAGAGAGGAGTTGAGAATCAGATACAGGAGAAGATCTCTGCTCACTTAGATTATTGGAGAGTATTTTATTTTATTTTATTTTATTTTGCACCAACTTTGTGTTCAACGTTGATTATTGGGGAGTACAGTTCTACATATTTTTACCTGTATTGAGCTTCATAACCCATTCAATAGAGCAGTCAGTAAATTGCTTACGGTGTGAATCGGAGGTGGAGGAAACTGACCATGGTTTGGTTAACTATGCTTTCACAATTGAAAGATTTCGAGCTATTTTGTCTCTGCTTTTGATATACAGTCTGTTGCAGCTAGTGATTTAATAGGGAATCGTGATTTAGGGGGGGAACGAATTACGACGGGGGAAAAACTGGTGACTCAGCATGGTTATGAGATAAAATTGAAGCTCCCATATAACCCAAAACGTGAAATACGGGTGCACTAAGTTTTCTCCCTATCAAACACTTTATTCTTCTCTGCATTTCCTAGGAAAAAGCGGCAAGTAAATAAACCCTAGTTTAGTTTCGTGAAAACAAAAGAAGAAAACCATAACCTATATGCAGTTGAAATACCATTGAAGCTAGGCCACTAAACAAAAAGAGCACTTACAGTTTCAATCTTAGTAGCCAGAAACGTGAAAGGGCATCAAGAATCTCCTTCAAATCCGCGATTTTGCGTTCCCAAAAGAAATTCGTATCAGGAACGCGATCTTAACATGCAAAAAACGCGCTCCCAACTAGCCAGAACCGTGTGCTTTCAAACTCCAACCAATCCCAACATAAACTTAATTCCCACCACCGATTTCCAATACAAACTTAATCCCGGCATAAACTTATTCCCGACATAAACTTAATTCCCACCGATTTCCAATGTTTGGTTTCTTGTAATCAGATAGCAAATTTGATTTTCTTATTATCACTTCAGATCTGGAAACTGAAGAGACATGGTATATCCTATATAAGGTCGTTACCCATACTTACATAGTTCCATCAAACAAACTGTTTCTATTCTTTCTCTTTTATTCAACCATGGATACATCTTCAAACTCAGTAATAAATTTAGAAGAGGATGATGGCGACCAAGATAAATAATTAACCGCAACTCCTCTTTGGAAATACGTTCAAAAGATTGATAAGAAAACTGGAGATAAAGGAGGTGGTGGTGGACAGAAGTTCATATGCAATTTCGGTTGCAAAGTGGAACCATATGCAGGATCTTATTCATGGGTACGTCAACACTTGATTGGTATTTTACCTGGCGGCAAGTATCAAGGTATATCATTATGTTCTAAAGTTTCAAAAGAAATGAGAGATATTATAAAAAAAGAAGAACTCGATGCAAGAAGCATGTACGGTGATAGTGCTAAAGTAAAAAAGCTTTCCTTACCAAATTCTAGTACGACACAAAATCAGCAGACATGTACGGGTCAAAGTGAATTATTTGAGAGTATTGTTAATAAAATGTTTCAGAAGCACAGCAGGGATGATGTTGATCAAAAGATCGCGAGATGCTTATATGTAAATGCAATTCCCATGAATGTTCTTCGGTCTCCAGCTTGGGCAGAAATGGTGTCCGCCATTAATAATGCACCAAAAGGCTACAAGTCTCCTTCTTATGAAAAGGCTAGAACTTCTTTATTAGACAAGGAGCAAATGTTGGTAAAGCAAGCCCTAAATCCTTTGGTGAGTGATTGGCAGGCTCATGGAGTTTCAATTGTCTCTGATGGTTGGTCGAATGTGAAAAATACATCATTAATAAATATTATGGCGGTATCAGACGGCAAAGCAATGTTTCTAAGCGCACACGACGTCTCAGGAATAGAGAAAACTGGTGAGAACATTTCTGCGATTCTCTTGAAAGCAATTGAAGAGATTGGGCCTTGGAATGTTATACAAGTCCTCACAGACAATGCGGAAAATTGCAAACTGGCTGGAGAACTCATAGAACAAAAGTATCCCCATATATTTTGGTCGGGTTGTTTAGCACACACCCTAAATTTATTAATGAAGGACATAGCAAAATCCAAGGAACCAGCCATTTCATTTGTGAAAGAAACATATACAAAAGGCAAGGACAATGTGAAGTTCGTGAGGAATCATTCTCAATGTCTTGCTTTATTTAAGAAGTTTTCTCCTTTGGAGGTTCTCAAATCAAAGAAGACACGGTTTGGATTTCATTTCGTCGTGTTGTCCCGGATTGTCGAGGTAAGAGCTTCTTTGATTTCCATGGTATTATCAGAAGAATGGAAAGAACTTAAGAAACCTGCAAATGCAGAAGAACATGCAAAAATCACCTCAATTGTCATGGATGGGAATTTTTGGAGTAATGCGGAGAAGGTGTTGCGAATAACGAAGTCGATATATATAATGCTTAGATTTTCAGATTCCGATAAGGCCGTTATATGAGAAGCATATGAGCAAATGGATACGATGCTGGGAAATTTACAAGACACGCTTGCAGATGATATAATGATTCGGGATATTACTCAGCAAATTGTGGTCCAGAGATGGAGTAAAACAAATATCCCATTGCACTGTTTAGCTTATTTGCTTGTCCCTAAGTATTACATGAATGCATGGCTAATGAAACCAGCTCCTGGTGGCGTTAGTAAGAAGAAGCCTAACTTCGACCAAGAATTTCAAGATGGATATCTAGCTGCTATAGATAAGATGTTTCCAGTGCCGGAAGAAGCTGCGGTTATACGACATCAAATTAGTGATTTTGTAAGTAATGGAGGTTGTTTCGCGCGCCCACAAGCTATAGAGGATAGAGCAAAGATGAGTGCAAAACAGTGGTGGGGTTTATACGGAGGAGGAGCACCAGAGCTTTACAACTTAGCTATGAGAGTGTTGTCTCAAAGTGTTAACTCGTCTTGTGCAGAAATATGTTGGAGCACATATAGCTACATCCACAGTGTAAAGAGAAACAAATTGGGAGCTGATAGGGCTGAAAAGCTTGTGTATGTTCACTATAATTAACGTCTTCTTGCAAGGCAAAGAGCATATTATGGGAATCTGTATAGAAATTGGGATGTAAATCCAGAAGAAAACAACATTGATGAAGCTATTTAAGTAATTGAGGCAAGGGAACGAGACGCGGTATCTGATGATGAAGCAAATTACTTTACAACACCAACACCAGCTCTTATCCCTCCATCCTCCCCTACACCAACACCTCCACCTCCAACTCCAAGTTCACAAGAGCAGGAAACACAAGCACAAATTAAAGTTCAGAGTGCTCGTAACAAACACAAGAGGCAAAAAAAAGTCGATGAATGAGATATATTCTCGAACATGATTAACATTTTCTAAATATTTAAGGTTTATGTCTTATTTCTTGGTTGCAAAATTAGAAAATTAGTAATATAACTAAGATTGTTAAAAAATTGTAATTTACATTCCCAACGCGTTCTGCGAATTTTATTTTTTGAAAATTTTACGATTCGCGTTCCCGTTTTCATTCCCGCTCCCGTCCCCGTTCCCGCTCCTGGCTACTAAGGTTTCAATCACATTAACTACATCTTGAATCTCTAGTAATCCAAAATTCTTTCCAATCCATGATATGAATCTATTACAATGAGTAATTCTGAAGATGGCAAGAATTATCAATTATGTAAAAACAGTGGTGATTTTATGTTAGCCGAAGAAATGAAATGTGAGTGGATTGCAAAACAATGGTAATGTTGGGCAAGAATTTTGGTAATTGTTGCTTCGATGAATTTCAAATTTGTTTCTCAAGGAGGTAATAGATATTTTTAATAAAAGTTCTGCAGTACTGTTTTAGTTTTGCTAATTATCTTCTTGTGATTTCATCATAACCGATCCTGCAAAACGTTTGATAAGACATAATACCAATCCTCCAGAGAAAACAATCATTTGTATCTGTCACAGACGTCTATATATGCTTAGTAGAATGGCCCAAGGGTCGCGACGTTGATACGATTTTAGATGCCACAAACGTCTGTATATGCTTGACATGGAAAAAGAAGAAGTAATTAGTAATTTTAATTTGCTTACTCACTGTAGAAATTTTGTTAAAATGCCCTTTGTAATAATCTAGCACCGTCGTGATCTAAGAATGGTCTTATTGGTTCTTCGTCTTTTGTTACAGAGTACAAATATTGAACTGTTTACTTTTGCTCATCTGTAACACATAGAAGTGCAATTTCAAGGGGCTTGACTAATGCATGCTAATCAACGTCTAGTGAATTGTAGAGAAATGAAGTCTCTAGCAGTTTCAATATAACACTTTATAGGAGAAGAGAGCGGGAAATGATACACTTTTATTTTGCCTGAGGTTATCCCCTATCGAAGTGACACGGTTGGTTTTGAAAATCCCCCCCCCCCCCCCCCCCCCCCCCCCCCCCCCACACCCCCACACACACACGTAATTCGTTCCCCCTAAATCACGATTCTTTAATAGGTCAATTGCATGGCTGGTGGATCAGATTGTTAATCGGAAGATGCAAACTGTTACCCTCCAATACTTTGTGTGATCATGTGGAAGGTGTGGACAAGTAAGAGTTCATGGTGAACGGCCAGACAACTTCGAGGTGGTAGTACTGGGCCACTGGTTGTAAAACAGACCTTAATCCCTTGGGCTTCAAATACTATTGTATGATTTGCCTTTTGCTTCCCCTGTCACTTACTGAAATTTATTGGAAACATCAATTGACACCAGGATACACGTCTTGATTTACTGTTTTTGGGTTCTTGGTAAATTTATATAAGGAGGCACTTCTGTAAGGACAAGCACAATGGTTGATGATTTTGCCGTGCTATAGCGTAATTGTAGCGAAAATTCAACTACTATGGTAGTTCGTTTAGTTTTAGTTTGGCGATTTTTCCTTTCTGCTATTCGCTACTCTCAAAAGTTGATCAAATCTGATCCACCTTTAAAGTGTCGAAAAACTACTTTACGGAAATCCAGTTTTCCGCCGTGTGATTTTGAACGGATACTTAGTTTCTATTTCCAAACTTTTATTATTACCATTTTTATTCATATTTTTTCACTTTTAACTATTTTATTTTACTAAAATTCATTTTTTTTCCTATCTTATCTCCACTTTTTTCTGTAAATATTTTTTTACGAATAAACCATAACTGAGTAAAATAAAATTTGAGAAAAGAAAAACGGAGACTCAGTTTCCTACTAGCACTATTTGCACGGAAACTCTGTATGGATAAGCTAAGCGATGCACGTCAATCATAGTTAGCTTCAATCAAAGCTATAACTAAGCGAAATGCTTCGCCATTGTGCTCGGCCTAGGTGAACATTTTGAGAAGCTACCACCAATCTACCACATTATGAAACTATGAGTATGTTTTAATAGTAGTTGGTGTAGTCTTTTCATGTGGTCGTGGTTTTTTTCCTTAAAGAAATTTTTTAAATGTCTTTGAATTGATATAGAAAATAGATGGTCATATAGCACCACCATAGGGTGAGAGAATATCGACACCAAATCAAATGGCCAATAAGCAGTTTATGTACACATAATTTAATTTTACATTCTATTGTAATTTTGTAATTAGAATTTGAAGTGGATTTTCTTTTTCTACCGATTAATCTTTTTTATGTTGCCAAATTTTGAAATCAGATCACATGATGATTATACCACTGATATAACATCTACAATTTAACGCAACAATATAACATCTACAATTTAACGCAACAATTATGAGCTCTTGATAGTAATAATCGTAGGCAATAATGCATCACATCTACTAGCATGTATCAAGAATAAACACTAGCCATTCTAGGCAACAAGTTCAAGACCCACAAACCTAATGCTTGACTGCTTGTTCCACACTGATTAAGTTCACATATTAAATTCTTCAGTATATAATATAGAATGGTTCAACAAGTAAGGCCAGTCCTATAACACGTTTCAACTGTTAGATCAAATAATAAAGTTAAAATCAACGATTGTAATTTTAAGCCTAAATTAATCAGGCATTTTTCCGACTCTTATAAGTAATGTAGTCTCTTAATAGTGCATCCAAACTATACCTCTAGAAGGGATGAAACCCTAATCCTAGAATCAAACAATCCTCCTCCTACCCCATCTCCCTATAGCTATAGTTTATGGTAATTAAAGTTTGTCTCAGTATCAAGATTTTTTATGCCCATAATTTCTCGAAGGAAAAAATAGCAAGAATACTATTGTCCTGTGAAAGAGAATGACTGAAAGAGATGCGTGATGTAAAAGATGTTTATAATTAATCAAATATCCATGTATTTCCGAAAATGGTAAAAGAGAAAAATAAAGAGTTACGGTTACAAAGAAACAAAAAGGAAGATTTTTTATCGAAAAATGTGTAACAATTTCGAAAATAGAAAAGAAATAAAATTATGAATCGTAGGAGATCTTTTAACATTTTTGTTATGACCTACTCCTGTATTACTAATAAAAAAAAATCCATGTATGTCTGATGGTTCATATTGAATACTTGGATATTTTAGTCCCACGACTGCCCCTTAATATTTGCATCTCTTTGGGAACATGGCTATAGTTGTTTGTCCAGTGAGGGGCACTTAATCCCTCCGTTTTCTTCTGAAATTTTTTACCTCCAACATACAACAAAATTCCATCTAAAACTACCACAAGAAGATACTACACTTATGGTGGGTTCTGCATATTACTTGTGATAGATATTACTGAATGATCAAAGTTTTATTGAGAATTTTTAATAAAGGATTACGTGTGAGAGAAAAATGTTGTAAAGGCATTACAGAAAGAAAGAAAACTGTTAACAGAATAACAGTAGTACAAGAGCTGTAATAACACGACGGAGAAAAAAACCAAGATACTCAAGTACTCGTATTACACCTCTTACTCGTGTGACCCACACCTCACAATATCAATAAAATCAATCAATCATTCTCACATTCCCCTTCAAACTGATAATACTAGAAGCATATCAGTTTGGTAGCAAGAGATATAAATAGTGCATGAGATAATCCTTTAGTGAACAAATATGCAATCTGGTCTGATGAAGAACATAACAGATTTCAAGAAAAGAAGAACTCACCAACTCCCTTATGAAGTGGTAGTCAACCTCCACATTTTTGGTTCTTGCATGAAATACTGGGTTGCAGGCTAGATTTTTTTCAGAAGTAGTTGAAAGGCTTACTAAGAGAAACTCCAAGTTCAATAAGCAAAAAGGATATCCAAATTACCTCAGCAGCAGTTACAACTATAGATTTATACTCTGCCTCAACTGAATACTTTGAAATAGTTGGTTACTTCTTTGAGGACCAAGAAACAACTGCAGATCTGAAGTAATAAACAAAGAAACCAGAGGTGGATCTTCTAACATAAGGGAAAGAGCCCAATATAAATCAGAGTAACAAATGATTGAATAAATATCCCTTGCGATAAGAACAATACCAAAACCTAGAGTTCCCTTCAGATATATCAAGATTCTTTTCACCATAAGCAGATGTTTTGTATTGGAGCATGCATAAAGGAGGAGATATAGTTGACATCAAAACATATATCAGGCCTTATCATGGTCAGGTATTGAAGGTCACCTACCATACTCCTGTAGATTATAATATTAGTTAGTGGTTCACCAGTGGATATTGGCAGTCTTGGTCCTTGAGCATAAGGTGTATTTGCGAGTTTGTTGTTCAACATATCAAATTTCTGCAACATGTCTAATGTATATTTCTTCTGTGTAAGTAATAATTTCTAAGAATTATCTTGAAAACTTGCCTCAATAGCAAAAAAATAAAATAAAGCAAAACACCAAGATCTTTCATAGGATATATGTTGTGCAAATAACCAATGATAGTTGTAGAAAAACTCTCTAATGAGCAGGATAAGATTGTATCATCTACATATAAACGAAGTATTGCCATGTTTTCCTCATGTTGATATATAAACATGGAATTGTCACAAGATAAGCTGAAAACCCCAAAATCAAATAAAGTGCCACAGAACCTCTCAAACCAAGCTCTAGGGGTCTGTTTGAGTCTACATAATCTCCTCTTCAATTTACTAACATAATATGGTCTTGTAGCATTTATTAAGCCCTTTGACTATTGCATATAGACATCCTATGTGAGAAACCCATGCAAGAATGCATTGTTCACATCTAACTACCTAATTTACCAGTTTCTAAAAATGTTAATTGTCAAAATTACCCTCACAGTAGTTGCATTCACAATATGGATAAAGCTATCAAAATAATCAATCCCATCTACTTGATCATATCGTTATGCTACAAGCCTTGACTTGTATCTAGGTGCATATCCATCAACTTTAAGTTTAACTTTATAAACCCATTTACTACATAGAACATTATAACATGATCATTTGATACATAAGACCAAGAGCCATTTCCTTTTAAGGTAATAAATTCATTCTTCATAACAAATTGTTGTTTTGGATCTTTAGAATTTGTTTTAAATGACTCAGGCTCACTAGTAGAAGTAATATTTAGAGTAAAGGCAGATTATAAAGGATACCTGACCATAGAATGAGATACAAAATCTGAAGGAAGTGATTTTATATTTGAAATTCCACTTTTGGACCTTGTAGTGATAGTAGAACATGAAGAATTAATCCATAGTAAGAGTTGTATCATCAGAAGAAACAGATGGAAGTACAGAAGTACCATGACAATCAAAAATCGCAGTTGTAAGTATATAAGTATTAGAAGTATCAACCAAGACAGCTTACGAAGTAGGAGAATCATTCTCAGAAGTAATTAAATTACTTGAATCCTCATCAAATAGAAAAAATGTGCACATCAAAGTTTACATGAACTGGAATATAGTCTTCTTAGCAGACAAATCATAGCATTTTTAACGTTTGTGTATTAAATTGTATCCAAGAAAAACTTATTTTGTGGACTTTGGATTTAGTTTATCAGTCATATAAGGTTCTAAATTAGGATAACAACAACACCTAACATTTTTAGGAAAAGCATAGTCATGTAATGTATCAAAAAGTAATTTGAAATGTGATACCTTTGAGGGAAGTTTATTAATAATATAAGTTGTTGTTAAAAAAGAATCATACCAAAATGCTTTAGGTAGGTGTAGTCATGTAATGTATCAAAAAAAATACTTGAAATGTCTTTTTGCTGGCTCAAGTGCATTGTCACATTGAAAAAACTTGATAGAAGTAGACAACACATGTTCAAAAGTACTCTAGAAATGCTGAAAACAGGATAAGCTTTCTGATCTACACTTCATAGGATAATCCAATGATATCTTGAATAATCATCTATGAACAAAATATAATACTTAAAACCAAGAGATGATATAAATGGTGTTGGTCCCCAAATGTCACAATGTACCAAATGTAGTGGTGAAGTGGTGACTCTTTTGGATAAAATAAAAGGCATTTTATGATTTTTACCCATCTGACATGCTTCATATAAAAAGAATTATCACCACCAGTTTGAATAAAAGAAATAGAAGTAATTTTGTTAAGAATCAATTGAGAAGTATGTCCTAATCTCCTATGCCGCAAATAATTATCAGTTGTGCTAGTTGTTGCATTAAGAGCAAAAGAAGTTAACCCATGCATTGGATACAAATTATTATGTATCTTCCCTTCAACTACAATTTTCTTAGTTCTCATATCCACAATCAAAGAATTATACAGAAAACTTATTATCTTTTTTAAACTTTGATTATGACAAAAGATTTTGTTTTACAATAGAGACAAATTAAGAGGACATTATCAAGATGAAAATAATTGGTGTTTGTATCTAAAACTATACTACCATCCTTCTCAATAGGAAACATAGTACCATCACCAACCATAACCCTGTCATATCCAACATAATCCCTGAACTTAGAGGCAAATTGAATATCCTTAGTCATGTGACTAGTGGCCCCTAAATCTGGTAACCACAGCGACACAACATTTGCATCTGAACTACTCTCAACAGAATGAGATTGAATTACTTCAAATGCTTGTTGAATAATATTATAAGAACCACCGTTGTTAGATTGTTCTTGACCATTTCCAGTATTTGAATTTTTATTTGCAATGTACCTAAAGTGACACCTATTAGCTGTATGACCATTTTTCTTGCATATCTGACAACAAACTTGAATGAAATCAGTTATCTGAGATTTTCCCTTATTACTATTATCATTCTAGATTTATAAGTAGAAACATGTGATGAATTTTTGGTATAAAACGCAGAATTTTGTGTTTCAAGAGGTGACATTGTGTCAAGATCATATGCACGCCTTTGACCATTGCTCATGATATATACTCTAGACTTTACATCACTAAGAGTAAATTCAGTTTTCATGTTTTGTGTTGTAATAAGAAATTGTCTATACTCTTTGCCTAGACCCATAAGAGCACAAATAACAATATCAGACTCATCTAGTCTGTCACTACTTGCAGCAAGAGAGTCTGTAATATTCTTTAAGTTATCAAAATATGAAGAGATGGATTTATTACCTCGTTTAAGATAATGAAATTGACTACGAAGAAGAAACTTCTTGGCTGAGAATTTTTGCACAAACTCCCTCTTAAGATAAATCCAAACTTTCCTAGCAGTAGTAAAGACAATTACACCTCTCGAAATGGTTTCATCAAAATTAGCATTCATACTTGACATAAAAAATTTGTTCATCATGCGCCAATAAAGGAACAAAGGATTCCGGACTTATTTATCATCAAGAACTACTATTTCAGATGGAGTAATAGTTGAACCATAGATAAGATCATAAAAATCTGATGTGTTTAGAATAGATTCAATTTGATTCTTCCAAATCAAGTAATTAGAACCATCTTCTTTAAGCTTAACCAACACAAAATTGGTAATATTCTGAAAAGGTAATGAATTAGAAGTAGACATTGTAGATCTGAAATAAGTTTTTCAAGAAACGTTTAGAAATCGATATTTAAAGTGATTTTGTAGAAACTGATCTTGAGATCAATAATTATTAAGAAATTAATCAGATCTGTAGAAAATATTATAGTGATTTCGAGTAGTATAACGATGAAATTTGTAGAAATTTTGAGATAATGTAGTTTTCAGTAGTAGAGATCTCCAGAGATTGTAGAAGCAGCGAAATTAGGTTGAAAAAGGATGAAAGAATCAAGATCTTTCTTAGAAGTCTGATACCACGAAAGATTATCAGAATGATGATCAACGTTTTATTGAATTTTTTTTTATAAAGGATTAAAGGTGAGAGAAAATCCTTATAAAGGCATTACAGAAAGAAAGAAAATTGTTAACAGAATAACAATAGTATAAATGTTGTAATAACACGACCGAGAAACATAAAGATACTCTAACTTGTTTTACCTCTCTCACTCGTGTGTCTCACATACTCACAATATCAATATAATCATTCTCACAACTTCATATACCAATCAATAATAAAATGGTTGCGACATTTGAAGTAACTTTTGAAAAAGCGGGGGTCTAACAACCACACCCAATATTTCGTTCGGCAATCTGAATATACAAACTCCGACATACTTTCAAGAGAATCAACTAGACAATCAGACTCAATCTAGAGAAAATTATATCAAAGAGTTTATATCTCAATTTCTCAATCCAATCTGTAATCAGCAAATAGGAATTTGCGAACCTGATTGAATAAGAGAAATAACTTGAACGGTACCAAAGACTAATGTTCAAGTGTCAATCAATTTATATCAACAAACAAATATTGGATTATCTAATTGATTGATCTTAACACACAACCTGTGATATTTCTATTATATATAACAAAATATAATGCGGAAAAGAAATAACACAGACACCAGAATTTTGTTAATAAGGAAAATTGAAAATGCAGAAAAACCCCGGGACCTAGTCCAGCTTTGAACACCGCACTGTATTAAGCCGCTACAGACACTATCCTACTACCAAGGAACTTCGGACTGGAATGTAG
Organism: Papaver somniferum; assembly: GCF_003573695.1. Taxonomy (NCBI): domain Eukaryota; kingdom Viridiplantae; phylum Streptophyta; class Magnoliopsida; order Ranunculales; family Papaveraceae; genus Papaver; species Papaver somniferum. The sequence goes on along the minus strand of NW_020621603.1, from coordinate 17,173,539 downwards.
TTGAGCCCTAATAAATCTCATACTGATCAAGGTACAGTTACGCTCCTTACGTCTCTAAATCCCAGTAGGACTCTACGCACTTGATTCCCTTAGCTGATCTCACTCACAACCAAGAGTTGCTATGACCCAAAGTCGAAGACTTGATAAACAAATCTGTCTCACACAGAAAAGTCTATCGGAATAGATAAATCTGTCTCCCACAGAAATACCTACGAGTTTTGTTCAGTCTTTTGATAAATCAAGGTGCACAGGAACCAATTGATAAACCAGACTTATATTCCCGAAGAACAACCTAGTATTATCGATCACCTCACAATTATCTTAATCGTATGGTAGTGAAACAATATATTGTGGAATCAAAAACGATGAGACGAAGATGCTTGTGACTACGTTTAATCTTACCTAACGGAGATAAATCTCAAGTAAGTATTAGAAAAGATAATAATCAATCACGATAATAGAAGTAAGATCAGAACACGCAACTACAGAGAAAATAGTTTGGTCTCGCTTCATAATCCCAATGAAGTCTTCAAGTCGTTAACCTACAGGGTTTCGTGAAAAACCTAAGGTTAAAGGAGAATCGACTCTAGTCGCAACTAGTATCACACATGAGGTGTGGGGATTAGGTTTCCCAGTTGCTAGAGTTCTCCTTTATATAGTTTTCAAATCAGGGTTTGCAATCTAAGTTACCTTGGTAACAAAGCATTCAATATTCACCATTAGATGAAAACCTGATTAGACTCAAGCTAATATCTTTCGACTTTTAGATCGAACTTAGCTTGTTATACACAAATGAAATTTACCTTCATTTAGGTTTGAGTAACCGTACCTTAACGTGTACACCATGTTGGCTCAACAGTAGTTAACCGAGGTTAGCTATATGAACACTCTCATATCAACCTTATTTATCTTAACCATAACTAGTTCAAATGACTCAAATGAAACTAGTTATAGAGTTGTTCAATTGCTATATTCTCATAGAAGTATACAAGAATACAATTGAAGCAAAATCGGTTTGATTCACTCGAATCAATTCATGAACATTATAGCCACGGTTTGCAAAGAATGCATTCCTTATTATATAAATGTATTAGTTCGTTTCACAACCAATTTTAGAACTTTAACCACTCAAGTATCCAAACGGGTACGCATACTTAAGTAGCCGGACCAAGATTGGTTTTCGCCAGTATGCGAACGGGTATGCATACCTCCAATCCCAGCAAAAATTCCTGGACCTGAACCTGTAGATGGGGAAAACGATTTGCTGGTTTTTAAGGAATTGAGGAGACGAACGTACGGAGGAGACTCCTCGAACCGAGCGAAATGTTAAACCTCACACAGATACACCGCTGCAAAGGGGGTGCTTTAGATTCGAGAGATCAATCTGTAGTACTCTGTCCTAAATCAAGACAATGATCGTTCCAGAGTAAATTTGGTCACAAGAGAGGATGGGTTGATCTGTAGGAGGGAAGCTGAGAAATGTGTGGAATCAATGGTAATCAAAGATTGTGAGTGTGTGAATTCCGAATACGATAAGCTCTGAGTGATTGAAATTGCTCAATTGAGAGTAGTTGCTCAATTGATGAATTAATGATCTCGTGTTGTCGATGAGACGTGAGATTGATGATACTGATGATGCCTCTTCAATCATGATTCAGAGACTTATTTATATTGCTGGAATTGTAGACACCATGATTCCATGAAGTGTGACAGTTGATGGAATCAAGGAGTGGGGAAGTGGAGATCGTGTTTGAAACCAGTTGCTCAACGTGTGGAGACTTGGTCGATTTTCCACCCACTACCTCGTGAATTCCTTCAACTGATTGCACGACTTGCTCACATTCCATCGTGTGTTTGAACACACGTGCCGCAGACCGCCAGACCAAAACCCTAAGTGATATCACCCCAAGTGACACGATTGACGTCTCGTGGTTTGTTAGTCAATTGATGACTTCGTGGTTTGATGGGACGATGAGTCCATATAGTCGTTGAGTTGAACATGATGTTCTGAAACTCATGAATTGAACATGTCATGAGACAGAGGTATAGTTCTTATGATAAAGTGAGCAAGTATTGCTCATTCGATGGATCGTTGAATATCGATTGTTGAACCAATATTCCTTGGTTTGAGCAAATATTCCTCATCTGAGCAAATGCTGCTCATGTGATGAATTGTTGACTATTTGATCGTCTGAGCATGTGTTGCTCATCTGATGGATTATTGGCAGCGTACCAAAAATATTAATTAAAGTACTGGTTGTTGAACCGAGCATAATTAATAAGATTAATGACCATGAGGTCGTCGTAAAATTATTAAGGTTGGAATCTGGAATGATGATCCTTGGATTCAGAAACCCTAATTTGATCAATTGATGATCAATTCATGGTTCGTCAGAATTTCAACCATGGGACGAAAGAGAGAGCGACTACATGGGACCGTGGATCAACCATGTAGTGTCCATATGCTCACGTGAGCAAATACGAAGAACTCCTGAATAGTTGACGATTTGTTGGTGGAAGAATGATTAAATGCTGGCTTAATCATTTATTCAAAATGCTCGTCCGAGCCTTAGGTGAAAAAACCTAATTAATTATGCCGAGGCGAGGGACCGACCATGGAGTCATGAAACCGTCCCTGGGTTGTCCCATGACCGCCTGACGATCACTTCAAGAAAATCCAAAGTGTTTGGGAGAGTTTTGGACCTAATACGAGCAATTGTGCAAATTAGGTCAAAACTGTGAAAATTGATGGGACCGGCTTCCGTGAGCCAAAGAGCAATCTTGGTCGGTCAAGATAGCATGCTCTTGTCCCCAAGGCGTCCGTGTACCAGTCCTGAGAATTTTGATATTTTCTGACATGCGATTGAGCATCCATTCGAGAAAATATTCCAAAATTAGGGTTTCGACGAAACTGAGGAAAACACCATGAGATGATGAAAAATAATTATAAAATAAGGAATGAGGAGGCGTGGGACCGCCTTGGTCAAGGCATGGTCGGCCGGTCGTGACCATGGTCCCGTGGTGCCTTTTCCTTAATTTTATAATATTTTGATGATTTTATGAAAAATTCATGAATTTTGAGAAATTTGATTAATTTAGGGAGTTTCCATGAATTGAAGGAGTTTTCATGAGTTCAAGGAAGCAAAAAATATTAAAATAATAAAAACAAGGGCGTGTGGGACCGTGGAAGGCATGGATGGCCGGCTAGGGCTTGGTCCCACGAGTTTCCCTATTTTTTAATATTTTTAAGTATTTTGATGATTTGAGGGAATTTTTCCTAATTTGAGAGAAATACCATGAAATCAAGGAATTTGATGAATTCAAGGAAAACTAATAATAATATAATAATAAAAAAAAGGGGTGTGTGGGACCGGCTAGGGCATGGCCGGCCGGCCAAGGCCCGGTCCCACAAGTTTTCATAATTTATTTTATTTTATTATTATTTGATGATTTGTGCAAAAATACCATGAAATCAAGGAGTTTTTTCATTAAATTATAGAAATAATAATAATAAAATAATAAGGAACCGTGGGGTTTGGGGCCGGTTGGGACCAAGGCATGGCCGGTTGGCCAATGGTCACGCCCCACACTCCTTTCCTTAATTTTATATTATTTTTATGAATTTATGGAAGTACCATGAAACCGAGGAGTTTCCTCGAGACGAAGGAGATTTGATAAAATGAGAGAATTTTCATCAAATCATGGAGAATAATAAAAATGCTTTAAAAATATAAAATTGACGTGGGATTGACCACGACACGGTCGGTTGGTCGTGTGTCCGTGCTCCCAGCACCCTGGTCAATACTTTTAATTATTTATTATTTTCTTCTCTATTTTGCATAGGTTCATCGTTTCGTTGTATTTTGAAATACTTGTTCGTGCGGTGACTGTTAATGTATCGTCGTTGAATACACCTTCACCATTTGAATCGGGGCTTACTTAGAGGTAGCTCAGACTCCCGGTTGTTGATTATTTATTACTAATTGTGGAATTCAGTGGAGAATAATTCACAAAACTGAGTAATAAGATGTTTATTATTAATTCATAGGATCAGCTGAGGATTCGACTACGAATTCAGGATAATAAAGTGAGCATTACCATTCCATGGGATCGTAGATTCGACCATAGAATCGGAGTAATTAAGATTTATCTATTACCATTTATGAGACCAGTTGTGGATTCGATCATGAAATCGGAGTAATGGGATAACATAGTTATTGTTATTCTATGAGATCAAGTCGTGGATTCGATCATAGAATCAGAGCAATTTTTATTGCCATTCCATGGGACCAGTCGTGGATTCGACCATGGAATAAGAGCAATTGTAATTAGTAATAATTAACTTTGTGGTTCTATACTAGCAGAGCAAGCTGTCTAGGAGAATTAATTATCCCGATATGAGCTTGTCGGTAAGTCATATCCTTTATATAGTCATGGTAAACTCGTTGTTTGTTTCTGAAGACGTTATCACTCTATACTAGCAGAGCAAGCTGTCTAGGAGCCGTCCATCACGTGATGATATACAAAAATAATCACTGAAAGTATTCAATATTCATGAGATATGCCGTTGTCCAGTCGTGAGACTACATATCTACATGTACTTTGAGAGAAAGTACTCTCCGTTGAGAATTCGATGAGAGACCCGTGTCGATACTCTCGTCTGATTGCTGAATCAGAGCTTCGTATAATTATGATTTTATGATTTTAGCCTTTGTAGAAAATCCACCATCTACAGAACTTTACGCAAGTACGCGTACGTGTACTTAAGTTCCCGGACTTCTCAAACCAACAGGTACGCATACGGGTTTGCATACTATGGTTCGCAGACATGGATTACATATATGAAAAAGTGCATAACATGTTTATAATCCAATGTTGGTTAAGTGTTCTAAACTCTATTTCAATCATTGAAACTTTCTTAGAGGATGACAATAGCCGTTTTCACACACTATTAGCATCAAAGCAATTTTCAAGTTATTCAAATAATCATTACGAAACATTTCAAGTCTACACCAAATGATTGTATCACATAAACCATGTAAGATGTTACTCGACGATTTTCACATGATCATCTTTTGACTTTCGTCAAGAATATAAGATGAACTTGGTTGAAGCGAAAGCTTACCAATACATATTTCGATAAACATGTAAGCGAGTTAAACTCAGCTCGAAATATCAAATGTGCATAATAGAAAACTATATAGCACTATGACTTATGTCTCAATATATGAGATAGAGTAGAGATAGACTTTCCAAGTGATAGATGAGTTTTAGTCTACACATACCTTTTTTTGATGAAGTTCCAGAAGTTCTCCTTAGTAGTTCTTCGTCTTCAATTGATGAACGCCATGAAGTCTAATGCTCGACTACACAATCTATCCTAGTCCGAGACATCTATAAATAGACTAGAAATCAAGACTTATAGTTTTGATCACTAACATTGAAAAACAAGGTTGAGATAGCAAAGCTCGCGAGTTCGACCGAGCAGTGCTCTAACAACTTTAGTTTGCCAATGGGAGATGCAATGAAAATAAAGAAAAATGGAAGATGAACGGATGGAGATTCATAGAGGCTAATGTTGTTGCTCGTCATTTTGAGCTTAATTCAAAGTTTTTCTCAGCTATTTTACTTTCAAAATAAGTAAACTTTTCCAGTGTTGATGTTGGATTTTCAACAAGGGTTAAAATCATAAAATCATTATCTTGCATGTTTCTGACACGACTTCAGAAACTTATGTGAAACTCATAATTTAGGATTCGTGAAATCTCATTTCACAATCTCTGACTGAGCGTACACCCTCTCAGAGCCCTGCATGAATATGTGATTCGTAAAGTCTCTCAACTGAGCTTTTCGACACACTTCGCATGTTTCATCAACACTTCTACATAGAATCAAAATGATTGGACGACTCCTAGACATATTGCGTGCTAGTATAGAGCATTAACGTCTTCATCAGGTGAGCGAATTTTTTTTTGCAAATAAATCCTTAGAAAATTATGTTTTGGAAATAAAATTGATATAAAAGGGATTAATCCTTTCTCTTTTTTTTTAATTTCACGGCCAGATCTCCATCATGCCTTCATCTTCATCACGTTCGAGCATCAGGAGTTTTTGCTGGAGCTCCGATCGCCGCCGACCGTCGCCGCCACCGGCCGTCCAGTTTCCGGCCAGCGCCGACCAGGTGAGCGAATTTTTTTTTTTTTTTTTTGCTGTTGTTTACATGAATTTCATGAAGTGATCATGTTGAGATCATATACATGTGTATACAATTGGTGTGAGTTTTATGAAAAACCCTAGTTTTTGTAAACGTATGTTCGTTCGATCGTTAGTTTTGTAAACTAACTATAATCCCTGATTTAGGAGAGATTTGTTTTTAGTATATGAACCTAGGTTCAGTGATAAAACTTAGTTTATGAGCGTTCATGTGTACCAAGGTTCTATCATAAAAGAAGTGAATTTTCATGAAATCAGAATAATCCTTCGTTTTAAAGACAAATAACGATGACACGAAGGAAAATCTGTATGATGAACTTGTGTCCAGTGATAAAAATTTTCTTATGAGCTTTCATGTAAATACAAAACTTTATCACATGTATGAGATGTGAGCTTTCACAATATTTTTTGAAATAAACCTTCGTTTTAAAGACAAATAATGACGATACGAAGGAATTTTTTTTATTATATATATATATATATATATGCAGCCGTGACATATATTGTGTAAAATATGATGGTATATTTTATTTGCATGAATTAGATAAAATTCTTGAGAATTTATGTAAGCAATGTTGCATTAATTGTTGCTTTTTCGAAAAATCAGAAACGCAGGTTTTGAGGAACCTTCGAAGATAGACAATATATTTATGATGAAATATTTTATTGTTGTAAACTTCATAGGTCAGTTGTGTGAATGTTTACATTATGAAAATTGTGTTCGTGATTTTATGAAAAATCAGTTTCAAAATTAATAAAGTTTCGTTCGTTTTTGCAGTTTTCGAAGAGACGATCGATTTTGAGGTGTTAACTCTAGCATTACTATCACTATTTTTAATGGAAGTATAAAAGATAAGAGTTAAGATTTACCATTTTTTCCGATGTTGGTTTGTTTACATAGTAGTAATCTTTGATCCTCCGGTTCCAGAAAATGTCGACCAACAATAACAGCAATTACGATTACTGGTATTCCTCTTCTTCCTCTTGCTCTTCTGATGAGGATTCCGACGCTTCTGTAGCGAAATCAAAGGCTAGGGTTACCCAGGAAGGGGCGAAGACTAATGTTCCTTTGGGTGAGCGAAGAGTCTCTTTTACTCAACTCGAAAAGAAAAGAGCCGAAGACAAAAAGGAGGATGCCCGCCAATGTGAAAAAGATCGCACCCGGCGTAAGAGACAGAGGGTTGAGGAGAAGCGGCAATTCTTGGATGGGGTGCCTTCTAATTCCGATGCTAATGCTTCCGAAGGAGAGATCACATGGGAACCATCCGAGCGTTACATTAAGCCTGATCGATATGAAAGAGAGCATCGGAGGACGATGAAGAAAACTGAAGCTGAAGCTGCAGAAGAAGATAATTTGGATTCATATGATGATGTTATCTTCCGTCCACCGGACTTCACCAATGATCCTGACAGTGACTCTGAAGAAGATGATTCCGAGAAGGATAGTGACGATGAAGCTGACAATTCGGATGAGTCCGACGAGTAGTTTTACTTCCATCTTCTTATAGATGGTAGAGCATTCCCTTTTTAGTCTTCATAGTGGATATCTTTCTTTTGACTGTTTAAACGACTTTACTTCAATTAGACTTTTCTTCTGAATGATGAACATTTTGTTAACGTCTATTTCTTCTAATCCATGACATGGACCAATATCCATATATCCAAATTCATCATGACTTGTCGATTTTCATGAGAAGTAACACACAGCCGAGAATTCATGACGTGTACAAGGCCGCGTGGCCTATTCTTTGACCTGTGATGTTCAGTCCCCAGTGTGTTATTTTCCTCCGCGTCTTCGGTATCAATGCCTAGGATTCCAGTGAAACTCGTAACTGAGTTGACCATATGACTATCGCCTGATATATATATCTTCAAGACTCCAAGTCTATGATCCACGCAGATATTTCTTCCATTCCTGAGTCAGTTTCATCGTGCAGAGAAGTTTTGATCCTACCCTCTTGCCGTCATGTCGAGAAATAGCATTTCTTCTCAAGATGATCTTCAGTCGAAGCGTGAAATAGCAACGTCTATCTCAGTAAGTTGTACACTTCTTCTTCTTCCCCTTTCTTGTCTTTGTTTAATCGAGATTGTTGATCACAAGAGAATGATTTGTCGTAGGACTGTAAGAAGAATGCTACTACTCATAATGCAAGGCCTAAGCGGACTGTTAGAGCTCCTGCCCGGTATGGATCGGCTCTTGCTGAAGCTGGATCGTCCGTAAGTAAACCTATGACTCTTGAGATTGTACTGAGTCCCGGGATTAACACTCCTTCGTTTTTCATCGTAGGCGGATGTCTGTGTCGTCGTCGATGCTAGACGACGAAAGAGTGGAAAGTCCGTGAACTTGGTTGAGGTTGAGGAAATAAGTAACCAGGCATGTGAAGATTCTGTAGGATCCGTGGAGACCGGAGACGGTGTCCATACTCGTGAATACCCAACCGCTGGACTTTTATTCGAAGCCCATTGATTAATACCTTCCCAGACAATGAAATGGTCGGCGGATTCGTGTTCCCAAATGTCATGCGTCTCTGTACACCAAGATCTGGAAGAAGTATGGTCACATTGCTACCACAGAAGTGTGGAAAGGTTTTCTTCCAACCCTTTTAACCACGGTAGCGCTATTGCCGATCATCGAGGAAATGAATCAGATGCACTTGCGAGACGTCAAAAACCATGAACTGCACCAATGGGATGAAATGATCTCGAATTGTGAGATATTGCGATTCAATGTAAGCTGGCTCCGTCGTCGTCTTGAGATAATCAAGGTTCATAAGGCGGCAGAGGCTGCTGATGCAATTTCCATGAATGCAGCTTTACTGGATGAGGAGAGGATACTGGCTCTGGAGTCAGCAAGGGTTGAGAAAGCGGTCGAAGACTTGAAGGCAAAGACCAAGATTTTTCAGAAGAAGCTTGACGAGGCTTCTTACAGGGATTATCCGTTGCTGGATGGTTTGCTCTGAGTGAGCATTTGTGGTTGTTTTTTTTGAGTAAATCTGAGTTTCTAGTTAGGTGAAACAGTTGATCATGGTATGAACGAATTTTGCTCATTTTGAAATGTTTAATGAACAAAGGAGCATTCGCATGCTCTTTGGAGGAATGAAATTACATTTTTGAAAATGCTTGAAATGATGAAGAGGTAGTTTGTTTCATGGATCAGGCATAATAAGCTTTGAGCCATTTGCCATTGATGATGTTTCCTTCCTTTCCTCCATTGATTGCTAAAATTTTGTAGTATCCGCTAGACACTGCTTTGATAACAACATATGGCCCTTCCCATTTAGGAGAGAACTTAGGAGCGGACATGTCTTGTTGAATGTGCTTTGCCGTCTTTAATACCAAATCTCCTACTTGAAATGTTCGAGGTCTTACCATTTTGTTGTAGGCTCTGGAGATCCTCTGTTTGTAAGCTTCCACATATTTTTCCACCTTGGTTCTCCTTGATTCCAGCATATCTAGCTCAGCGATTCTTGATCTGGAGATTTCGGCCTCATCCCATTGTACACCACTGGATGCTGCAATCCTGGCTGAGGGAACTTTGATTTCTGCTGGAAGTATGGCGTCGGCTCCATAGACAAGGGAATATGGCGAAGTACCGATCGAGCTCCTTGGTGCAGTTCTGTAAGCCCATAGAGCCATGGGTAATTGCTCATGCCATGATCGAGGATTGTCATGAATCGTCCGACTGATAATCCTGACCAAAGTCTTGTTGGTACTTTCTGCTTGACCATTTCCTTGTGGATAGTAAGGCGTGGAGAAGATTTGTTTGATCCCATATTTATTGAGCAGCTTCTCAACATCTTGATTGGCAAAAGGAGTTCCGTTATCTGTGATGATATGCTTAGGAACTCCGAATCTGCATATTATGTGCTCTTTGATGAAGGCGGCAATCGTAACTCCAGTGGTGCTTCGAAGAGGAATAGCTTCGACCCACTTGGTGAAGTACTGTCGTCGCAGTGATGATGATGTATTCATGTTGTTTTGAAGCTGGATTGATCTTCCCAATGATATCTAGTCCCCAGCTGTAGAAAGGCCACGGACTATTCACAGAATTCAACGGGAGACAAGGAGTGTGGATGAGATTACCATGGGTTTGGCATTGGTGACACCTCTGAACGTGTGCGGCTGCATCATCTTCCATGGTTGGCCAATAATATTTCTCATGAATTTGAAGAAATAGTTTCCTCTTTCCTTGATGTTCTCCATCATGTACTTCCTTCAGGATTGTAGGGATTTCATGTTCGGCTAAGCACCTCAGTAAATTTCCACCAAAGCTTTTGCGGTATAAGATCCCATCGAGATACGAATCTCTTAGCTTTCTGAATGAGTTTGACTGCTTGCTTCTTTTCCAGTGGTAGTTCGTTGTCCCGGAGGTATTTGATGTAAGGCTCCCTCCAGTCCCCAGTGTGGTGGACCGTCAAAACCTCCAAGTGATGAGGAGGTGTTTGGCAATCAGGACAAGATCCTTGTAAAGCTCTTGACTGAGTCTCCATGGATGGCCAGTAGTACCCCATTCTTTGAAGCTTTCTGTAAAGTGTTACCACTAACGTTTGCCCACAGACTTCCTCATGTATGCGCTTGAGTTGTTCTTCCGCTTCGTCGCTCCCAAGACATCGTGATAGAGATCCATCAGGGTTTCGATATATCCCTCCATGAAGCAAGAAGTAGTTCTTCAATTCCTTGAGGCTGACTTGGCCTTCTGATAGAGCTGCTCAATTCATGAATGATGGGTGCTCGCCAATCGTTCGCTGGAATGTCTTCGATCTGAGTGAGCCAAGTTGAAGATACGTACGCCTCTGTACAGTGATCGTTTTCTGTGCTCCTTCGAATTGCAGCTTGGAGGCGAGAGTTGCTAGGCAATCAGCATGCCTATTGTTAGTCCGTCCAGTATGGACGATCGTTGCGTCAGCAAAATAGGTCAACAGTCGCTGAGCTTCGGTTCTGAATGGAGCAAGTGTGATTTCTTTGAGAGAATACGTTCCATTCATCTGGTTGACCAATAATTTTGAATCTCCCCTTATCTCGAGGTGTGTTGCTCCTGCTTGCTTGGCCAAGGATAATCCTAATAGGAAGGCTTCATATTCCGCTGAGTTGTTGGTGCAGTGGAAATCCAACTTGAACGAATGTGAGAAAACTTCACCAGATGGAGACACCAGCACTGCCCTCCTCCGGTGTCACTACTAGGGGTGGCAGATCCATCAAAGTATAGAAGCCATGTTTCTTCCTTGATGACCAAGATGTCTGGGAATTCGCCGGGCACTTCTTCATGTAGTGTTGTTGTGTCTTCCCCTGGAAAAGCGCGAGCAAGTCTGCGACCGCTTGACCTTTGATGGCTTTAGGTGGCGTGCAAGCTATGTCAAATTCTGACATCTGGAGTAGCCACTTCGCTGGTCTCCCTATCAAGGCTGGCTTTGATAGCAAGAACTTTATGGGATCAGCTTTGGAGATGAGTACGACCCTGTTAGATATAAGTAATGTTGAACTTCTGGATTGCATGTACCAATGCCAGGCATGCCCTTTCGGCCTTTGGATATCGGAGTTGAGCATCTCTCATTGTGCGGCTGAAGTAGTAAATCGGTCGTTCGACTTCGTCGTCTTCCTGAGCGAGGAGTGCGCCGATGGCGACGTCACTGGAGGCTGTGTAAAGAATCAGGGTCGTCCCTGCACTGGAGACCTCATGACGGCCGGTGACAATAATATATGTTGTATTTTATGGAAAGCTTCTTGTTGAACAGCTGTCCAGGTGAAGCTTGCTCCTTTCTTCAGCAGAGGTGTGAACGAAGCAATGAGTTGAGCTAATCCAGGAATGAAGCGTCGAATATAATTTACCTTGCCCATAAAGCTCTGTAGTTCCTTCACGGTACGTGGAGGAGGCATGGTGGTAATAGCTTTTGCCTTGTCTGGGTCGACTTTGATCCCTTCAGCCGTGACCAGGAATCCTAAGAATTTTCCGGAAGAAACTCCGAATGCGCACTTTAAAGGATTCATTTTTAATTTGTCCTGCATCTTTCAAACACCTGCCTTAGAACTTCGAGATGAGATGCTCGAGTCTTCGATTTTACCACCACATCATCAACATAGTCTTCACTTGCTTGTGCATCATGTCGTGGAATATGGCAGTCATGGCTCGTTGATAGGTGGCACCAGCATTTTTAATCCAAAGGGCATCACAGTGTAGTGAAAATTCCCAATGGGAGTACGGAACGCAGTCTTGTTGGCGTCATGTTCATACATCTTGATCTGGTTGTACCCACTATAGCCGTCCATGAATGAGAACATACCGTGACCACTGGTTGCATCGACGAGCATGTCAATGTTGGGTAGAGGAAAATCATCCTTTGGACAACATTTATTCAAGTTCCTGAAGTCGACACAACATCTGATTTGACCATTTTTCTTCTTAACAGGTACCACATTTGCTAGCCACGTTGGATGAAGAATAGGCTTGATGAACCCTGCTGCCAACAGTTTCTGGATTTCGACCTTGATTTCCTCGACTTCGTGTCTAAATTGTCTGGGCGGTTGTTTGACAGCTTTGGAACCAGGGACGATGTGCAGGTGATGGGTGACGAGTTTGTCATCCAGACCCGGCATTTCTTCGTACGTCCAGGCGAAGACATCTTGATATTCTTTCAATAATTTTACCAGCTCGGTCCGCTCCTTGGTGATAGCGCTGAACTGATCAGGATTGGCCTTGGATCGTCTTCAGTCCCAATGTTGATTGTTTCAAGATCGTCAGTGGTAGAGTCAGTGCCGTCCTGTAGTTGTCGTGGGGCATCTTGGACTTCTTCTTCAAGTGATGCTCACTCTGACACGATTCTTCATGGTGGGGAGACTTTTCATCGTTCTCCCGATTAATTGCTAATCTTTCCGTCGGCGATAAATGACTCTCCCTACGTCGATCGGTCGTGAAGTTTTCCCTGGAGTTGAGACTTGATCATTATGGCTAGTTTAGTGGTGTAGTAGGTGACTTGATCATTTTAGCAGCTGAGGATGACGGATCGTTATCAGCCTTCTCGATAGTCTTCCAGCTTGGAAGTGGAGTACTGCGAATCCTGCTTGGAGGTTCCGGGACGCCTTTTGAGATTCAAGGAACTCAGTATCATAGACGGGAGCATAAGGAGATGATGAAGCCGGAATGCGAACGATCTTGTTGTCGAGCAGGGCCTTCATGCATTGATGGTATGTTGAAGGAACCACCTTGTTATCATGGAGCCATGGGCGTCCCAGTATTATGTGGTAGTCAGGTTCTTGCTCGATCACATGAAACTTTGCTTTCGATCGAATCGGCCCCACCCTCAAATCTATGTATGCATATCCATATGTATGGCTTTGACTTCCTTCAAATCCTGTCATTAGGATGGGATAGCGAACGATTTTACCTTGTGGGAATCTGGCCATCCTGAGAGTCTTCATAGTGACAATGTTGGTGGAAGCACCGGTGTCAACAAGAGCTCTTCTAAATTCGGTGCCTTTGATGAAACCAGTGACATACAATGCTCGGTTGTGTCCTTCATCCGTCATGCGATCTTCTTCTCCAAAAGAGATGTTGTCGATCGAATGCCCAGGCACTAGGGAGACTTCTTCAACTGATGGTGTTGGTGGCGTTATTTGCACGCTGGATGATATCTGGTTGAGTGCTGAAAATGTGTCTGTGCGCTGATCCCTGGAGAAGTGCAGGAGTTTCACATAGATTTTCAATCAAATGTGTGACCTCTTGTTCCACCGGCTTCTCGTATGTGTGGTGAGCTGTTGATTTGAGGGTCAGATGACGCTCAGTCCCCGGTGTTGAGGCTTCTGGAGCGGAGATACCTAACTCGGATGTCAATCTGATGAGAAAGTCGAGGATGTGGTTTATCGTCTCCTTCATCAGGTCCATGTTCCTGGTATGGACCTCTAGGATTTGAGCCAACTCTAAAGTCGGGATCCCTCTGCCTTCCATGCCGCCAGGTGTAACATGAGGAATGTTGTCGTTTGAAATATTCTGATCTGAATTAGTTGAATTAGTCCTAAGACCAACCATCTTGTGAGATTGTGAGATTGCAACCGAGAATGATCTCCCACTGTGGTCGCCAATCTGTAGATGGGGAAAAACGATTTGCTGGTTTTTAAGGAATTGAGGAGACGACCGTACGGAGGAGACTCCTCGAACCGAGCGAAATGTTAAACCTCACACAGACACCGCTGCAAAGGGGGTGCTTTAGATTCGAGAGATCAATCTGTAGTACTCCGGCCTAAATCAAGACAATGACCGTTCCAGAGTAAATTCGGTCACAAGAGAGGATGGGTTGATCTGTAGGAGGGAAGCTGAGAAATGTGTGGAATCAATGGTAATCAAAGATTGTGGGTGTGTGAATTCTGAATACGATAAGCTCTGAGTGATTGAAATTGCTCAATTGAGAGTAGTTGCTCAATTGATGAGTTGATGATCTCGTGTTGTCGATGAGACGTGAGATTGATGATACTGATGATGTATTCAATCATGATTCAGAGACTTATTTATATTGCTGGAATTTAGACACCATGATTCCATGAAGTGTGACAGTTGATGGAATCAAGGAGTGGGGAAGTGGAGATCGTGTTTGAAACCAGTTGCTCAACGTGTGGAGACTTGGTCGATTTTCCACCCACTACCTCGTGAATTCCTTCAACTGATTGCACGACTTGCTCACATTCCATCGTGTGTTTGAACACACGTGCCGTAGACCGCCAGACCAAAACCCTAAGTGATATCCCCCCAAGTGACACGATTGACGTCTCGTGGTTTGTTAGTCAATTGATGACTTCGTGGTTTGATGGGACGATGAGTCCATGTAGTGTTGAGTTGAACATGATGTTCTGAAACTCATGAATTGAACATGTCATGAGACAGAGGTATAGTTCTTACGATGAAGTGAGCAAGTATTGCTCATTCGATGGATCGTTGAATATGATTGTTGAACCAATTCCTTGGTTTGAGCAAATATTTATCATCTGAGCAAGTGTTGCTCATGTGATGAATTGTTGAATATTTGATCGTCTGAGCATGTGTTGCTCATCTGATGGATTATTGGCAGCGTACCAAAAATATTAATTAGTACTGGTCGTTGAACCGAGCATAATTAATAATTAATGACCATGAGGTCGTCGTAAAATTATTAAGGTTGGAATCTGGAATGATGATCCTTGGATTCAGAAACCCTAATTTGATCAATTGATGATCAATTCATGGTTCGTCAGAATTTCAACCATGGGACGAAGGAGGGAGCGACTACATGGGACCGTGGATCAACCATGTAGTGTCCATATGCTCACGTGAGCAAATACGAAGAACTCCTGAAGAGTTGACGATTTGTTGGTGGAAGAATGATTAAATGCTGGCTTAATCATTTATTCAAAATGCTGTCCGACGGGGACCGACCATGGAGTCATGAAACCGGCCCTGGGTTGTCCGTGACCGCCTGACGATCACTTCATGAAAATCCAAAGTGTTTGGAAGAGTTTTGGACCTAATACGAGCAATTGTGCAAATTAGGTCAAAACTGTGAAAATTGATGGGACCGGCTTCCGTGAGCCAAAGAGCCAATCTTGGTCGGTCAAGATAGCGTGCTCGTGTCCCCAAGGCGTCCGCGTCTCAGTCCTGAGAATTTTGATATTTTCTGGCGTGCAATTGAGCATCCATTCGAGAAAATATGCCAAAATTAGGGTTTCGACGAAACTGAGGAAAACACCATGAGATGATGAAAAATAATTATAAAATAAGGAATGAGGAGGCGTGGGACCGCCGTGGTCAAGGCATGGTCGGCCGGTCGTGACCACGGTCCCGTGGTGCCTTTTCCTTAATTTTATAATATTTTGATGATTTTATGAAAAATTCATGAATTTTGAGAAATTTGATGAATTTAGGGAGTTTCCATGAATTGAAGGAGTTTTCATGAGTTCAAGGAAGCAAAAATATTAAAATAATAAAAACAAGGGCGCGTGGGACCGTGGAAGGCATGGCCGGCCGGCTAGGGCCCGGTCCCACGAGTTTCCCTATTTTTTAATATTTTTAGGTATTTTGATGATTTGAGGGAATTTTCCTAATTTGAGAGAAATACCATGAAATCAAGGAATTTGATGAATTCAAGGAAAACTAATAATAAATAAATAAAACAAAGGGGCGTGTGGGACCGGCTAGGGCATGGCGGCCGGCCAAGGCCCGGTCCCACAAGTTTTCATAATTTATTTTATTTATTATTATTGATGATTTGTGCAAAAATACCATGAAATCAAGGAGTTTTTTCATGAAATTAGAGAATAATAATAATAATAAATAAAATAATAAGGAACCGTGGGTGTGGGGCCGGTTGGGACCAAGGCATGGCCGGTTGGCCAATGGTCACGCCCCACACTCCTTTCCTTAATTTTATATTATTTTTTATGGATTTATGGAAGTACCATGAAACCGAGGAGTTTCCTCGAGACGAAGGAGATTTGATAAAATGAGAGAATTTTCATCAAATCATGGAAATAATAAAAATGCATTAAAAATATAAAACTGGCGTGGGATTGACCACGACACGGTCGGTGGTCGTGTGTCCGTGCTCCCAGCACCCTGGTCAATATTTTTAATTATTTATTATTTTCTTCTCTATTTTGCATAGGTTCATCGTTTCGTTGTATTTTTGAAATACTCGTTCGTGCGGTGACTGTTAGTGTATCGTCGTTGAATACACCTTCACCATTTGAATCGGGGCTTACTTAGAGGTAGCTCAGACCCCGGTTGTTGATTATTTATTACTAATTGTGGAATTCAGTGGAGAATAATTCACAAAACTGAGTAATAAGATGTTTATTATTAATTCATAGGATCAGCTGAGGATTCGACTACGAATTCAGAATAATAAAGTGAGCATTACCATTCCATGGGATCGTAGATTCGACCATAGAATCGGAGTAATTAAGATTTATCTATTACCATTTATGAGACCAGTTGTGGATTCGATCATGAAATCGGAGTAATGGATAATATAGTTATTATTCTATGAGATCAAGTCGTGGATTCGATCATAGAATCAGAACAATTATTGCCATTCCATGGGACCAGTCGTGGATTCGACCATGGAATAGAGCAATTGTAATTAGGAATAATTAACTTTGTGGCTCTATACTAGCAGAGCAAGCTGTCTAGGAGCATTAATTATCCCGATATGAGCTTGTCGGTAAGTCATATCCTTTATATAGTCAGGGTAAACGTTGTTTGTTCTGAAGACGTTATCACTCTATACTAGCAGAGCAAGCTGTCTAGGAGCCGTCCATCTCGTGATGATATAAAAATAATCACTGAAAGTATTCAGTATTCATGAGATATGCCGTTGTCCAGTCGTGAGACTACATATCTACATGTACTTTGAGAGAAAGTACTCTCCGTTGAGAATTCGATGAGAGACCCGTGTCGATACTCTCGTCTGATTGCTGAATCAGAGCTTCGTATAATTATGATTTTATGATTTTAGCCTTTGTAGAAAATCCACCATCTACAGAACTTTACGCAAGTACGCGTACGTGTACTTAAGTTCCCGGACTTCTCAAACCAACAGGTACGCATACGGGTTTGCATACTATGGTTCGCAGACATGGATTACATATATGAAAAAGTGCATAACATGTTTATAATCCAATGTTGGTTAAGTGTTCTAAACTCTATTTCAATCATTGAAACTTTCTTAGAGGATGACAATAGCCGTTTTCACACACTATTAGCATCAAAGCAATTTTCAAGTTATTCAAATAATCATTACGAAACATTTCAAGTCTACACCAAATGATTGTATCACATAAACCATGTAAGATGTTACTCGACGATTTTCACATGATCATCTTTTGACTTTCGTCAAGAATATAAGATGAACTTGGTTGAAGCGAAAGCTTACCAATACATATTTCGATAAACATGTAAGCGAGTTAAACTCAGCTCGAAATATCAAATGTGCATAATAGAAAACTATATAGCACTATGACTTATGTCTCAATATATGAGATAGAGTAGAGATAGACTTTCCAAGTGATAGATGAGTTTTAGTCTACACATACCTTTTTTTGATGAAGTTCCAGAAGTTCTCCTTAGTAGTTCTTCGTCTTCAATTGATGAACGCCATGAAGTCTAATGCTCGACTACACAATCTATCCTAGTCCGAGACATCTATAAATAGACTAGAAATCAAGACTTATAGTTTTGATCACTAACATTGAAAAACAAGGTTGAGATAGCAAAGCTCGCGAGTTCGACCGAGCAGTGCTCTAACAACTTTAGTTTGCCAATGGGAGATGCAATGAAAATAAAGAAAAATGGAAGATGAACGGATGGAGATTCATAGAGGCTAATGTTGTTGCTCGTCATTTTGAGCTTAATTCAAAGTTTTTCTCAGCTATTTTACTTTCAAAATAAGTAAACTTTTCCAGTGTTGATGTTGGATTTTCAACAAGGGTTAAAATCATAAAATCATTATCTTGCATGTTTCTGACACGACTTCAGAAACTTATGTGAAACTCATAATTTAGGATTCGTGAAATCTCATTTCACAATCTCTGACTGAGCGTACACCCTCTCAGAGCCCTGCATGAATATGTGATTCGTAAAGTCTCTCAACTGAGCTTTTCGACACACTTCGCATGTTTCATCAACACTTCTACATAGAATCAAAATGATTGGACGACTCCTAGACATATTGCGTGCTAGTATAGAGCATTAACGTCTTCAGGATGCCACACTCTTCCCTGACTATGTGGAGTGCATATGTATTGAATCTTAACGATTGGGCAGTTCCTAGACATATTGCATGCTAGTACAGATTGTTAACGCCTTCAGGATGCCAATCAATATTCAGAACGAATATGATGTCCCCGCCATCTCATACCTCGATTCTCTAATAAAATGCTCCTAGACATATTGCATACTAGTATAGAGCGATTTTTCAAAAATCAAATTCTAGCGCAACATTCACCGATCGAATAATCTATTTTATCTCATTACTCCGTTTCATGGCTTATCCTCGGATAGATTCCATGAATTAGTAATAGATACTCATCTCATTACTCTGTTTCATGGCTTATCCTCGGCTGGATTCCATGAATTAGTAATAGATACTCATCTCATTACTATGTTTCATGGATTATTAGTAATAGATATTCAACCCATTTTATTACTCCGTTTCATGGCTTATTCTCAGTTGAATTTCATGGATTAGTAATAAATATTCACTTTTCGGGCAGACCAGCACCGAGAAAGCCCCAGAAAATGGTACAAGTGTAACAATAATACACGAACGAGCACCCAAATATGCATACGTGAGCACCCAATTGCATGAATGAGCATTCAAAAATATGGACGAACGAGGAACCTATGCAAAATAGGGAAGGAAAATAATATTAAATAAAATAAACAAGAGACGTGGGACTGGGCCCACCGACTGTCTGGTCATGTCGTCGTGGCCTGTCCCCCTCTCCCTTTATTTTATTTTACTATTTTATCATTTTCCTTATCTTATGAAAACTCCTTTGTTGAGAAAAATTCCTCGTTTGAGAAAAACTCTTACTTTCTCCATATTCTCTCACAAGATGAAAATAATAATATAAAATAGAAAAGAGCACGGGACCGGGCACACGGACCGGTCGTCCATGCCTTGGCCGTGGACGGTCCCACACCTCTCTTATTCCTTATTTTATTATTATTTCTTCCTTCATCTCATGAAACTCCCTCGTTTGAGCAAAAACCTAATTTTTTCCATATTTTTCAAATATTGCTCAAACTATCAAAAAGCCAAAAAGTCAAATGGTCACACGACCGTCCTGGCTCTTCACAGTAAATATTAAAATATTATTATTTTAATATTCTCAAAATATTGGTCGCACGAGCAAAGTTCTACTTGCTCATTCAAGCAAAATCAAGAGTTTCAGTCAAGATCGAACTCTTCTGAAAATCCAAAATATTGCTCGAACGCGCACCAGAAAATATCAAAATTCTCAGGATTGAATCACGAAAAATATGGTAACATGGGCATGCCACTTGACCGCCCAAGATCGGCCCTTTGGCTTACAGAAGCCGGTCCCACACTCCATTATGATTTACGACCTAATTAATCTTCCATAGTTCATATTGGGTTCAAACTCTTTCCAAACAACTTGGAATTTTCTCGATCGACCATCTGTTGGTCCCACGATCACCAGGGTCCGTTTTCATACCCCTTGGTCGGTCCCCTCTTTGTTCATAATTAGGTTTTACCACCTAATGCTCACACAAGCACTAGACTAAGGGGATAAGGGGTGTCTAAACTAGGTAAAAGTACTAAGTTAACCTCACTATCATATTCAATCCCAAGCTTTATCCTTCATCAAAACCTAAATCATTTCTACTAACAATCTTTCATCAAAACCTAATTTTTTTTCCAATTTTCATCACAAAACAATTCAATTCACCATTCTTTTAGATTTCAAACAATATTTCTTGGCAACAAACAATTCGAGTGATTAGTTAAATCCTTTTAAGAGGGACTCATCAATGATTTAACTATGAATCTCTGAAATTTCTCATCAAAATTTTCGTAAACTCTAACAGAATCGGTTGATGTAGACATTAACAAAAACCGATTGTTGTTGATGATCCCCAAAATCGGTATTTATCTTTCACTTACATAAACTGATTCTGGGTTGATGTTCTTCGTGTTTGATGAACATAAACCACAACCTGTTTATGTTAATGCCTACATCAACCGATTCATTAACCATATTTGAATTTTTTCACAAAAATTGAAATTTTTATCTTTATATTATAGAACATTAAAATACTAATTGAACGCAAAAAAGAATGAGGTCATTCCGGCATCGGACGAAGAAGTTATGAGCAAAACAGTTGAAGAAATGCCCAAATTTACAATCGGTTTAAGTGCGCATTAATATACACCGATTCTGACGGGAAAAAAATCACAGAAAAACTCTTGAATTTTACAAACAGTCTATATTCTAAGTATTTTTATGTGGGCGTTAACATAAACCGATTTTTGATTGATTTTTTCAAAAAAAAAAATCAAAATCAATTTTTTCTCATGTTTTGGTGATGAAGTAACATTAACTGATTTCTAACTTAACGTAATTAAACATCAATTAATTATCCAATTGACACTAACTCATCGGAGATAAATTAGCCATTGACCATACAGACTATAATGGACATCTCAAAAACATACTACAAAAATGGGGACAACACCATTGTGGTACTAGTACCCAGTTGAGGCTGTTTAAGATGTAGGTCCCAAATCTCCTAATCCTTTCACCAGCTCATGCACTCAAAAATCTCTCTTGAAAGTGAAACGGGGAATATGCCAAGCCAACGGTGGTTAACCAACATTTCTCCTCGACCACCCTTTTTCCTCCTCTGACCGTCTCATCAAAAACTTACATCACATTATCTCTCTCCCTCTCTCTATATCTCTTGTTGTATTTTATTCAGACCAATCAATATCAAAGATCATGCATGGCCACCAATTGGGTCCTACTACCATCATATCCACCGTTAAAACTGTTGGAAGAAAGACCTCATCACTCAAAATCATTATTGGTGAGTGGCTATCCTTGTAAGATATTTCCACTCCATCCATTCCAATCTCCTTGATACAACTAACCCAATCCCAATTGCATATATAAACCACTTTTTATCATATCAGATTTGACTTCCAATGGGTCTATCCAAACCCGAAAACAACTAGCCCAACTTAAATATGAGGAGGATACATGGACACTTTTAGATGGACAAGGTCAGACAAGATTTATGTCATTTTCTTCGTAAAACTTAAACGACAATGAATTTAACTGTAATATTTTGATGATATGTTCTTATTATAAGAATCTACATTCCTACAAAAAAAAAAGAACGCAATTCGAGATAGCAAACCTCACCATTTACCGATCTTAATTTCAACTGTTAACTTTGAACGGCTGATATTCAAAGGGATAGATGGTCGTTTTATACAGTTCGAATTGTGTTTATTGTTTGTAGGAATGTAGAGCCGTATAAGAGGAACATATCATCAAAATATTACAGTTAAATTCATTGTCGTTTGGGTTTTGCGGAGAAAATGACGCAAATCTTGTCTAACCTTGTCCATCTAAGAGTATCTGTGGATCCTCCCTCCTTAAGTATTAGTGAACCCGTTCAGGAAATAATAGAACGGATGCTACACGAAAACCATGAAATCTACTAAAAATAAAATAAAGTTGTGAGTGCTCAATGCCGACTAGTCGGTTTCGTAGAGTTTTTCTCTATATCCATGAATCATTTTATTAGCATTGTAAACTTCATGAATCTCTCCGACCATCAAGTTGTCGGATGGTTGACGGTCTCTTTCACTGTGGAGTTAGGATTCAAACCCTGTAATTACTAGAAAAATTCTTTAAAGAATTGAAGATATAGTCCAAGATCACTGTTCTAAACCATTAACAAAAATAAATCATTTTTGTTTGACTCGTGTCTTTGGTTCCAAATCACACGATAGTTAAAAACGGGTACCACTATTAGCGGGGCGAATACCAAATCATATTGGACAAAATAATTCTAGCCGTTGGATCCTGGATTGGTACCCGCCTTTAACAATTGCCGCATCAGCCTTTAGCAATCATTCCAAACCATACCTTTTTTTTCAATAAGTGAAAAATTAAATCCAATGGTTATCATGAGTTTCTAGAATGGGGAGTAGGGAATATTCTTAATACTCCTCGAAACACATTGTGAGGACATAACTAGACAAACCGCCAAGTCGCTCTTATTTATAACAACCAACCAACAAAGAGTTAAAAAAAACTTACATACATCTGAAATTTCAAAATCTCAAGAAGAAGAAGAGATTGTTATTAAGATGTCAAGAAATTATTCAGAGACTAGTGGTTGTGTACTTAATGGTGGTGGTGGTGACGGCGGCGATGGATTTATGTTATTTGGAGTTAGAGTACTTGCAGAAGGATCTTTTAGAAAGAGTGTTAGTCTGAATAATCTATCACAATACGAACAACTACCACATGAATTTGCAGCAGCTGATCAAGAACAAAATGCAGTTGATCATCATGTACATGCTACCGGTTATGTTTCTGATGATGTTGCTGCCCGAACCCGCGAACGTAAAAGAGGTTCGTGATTAGTTCCTCAATTAACATCTTCTTATTTTTTTCAATTCTGTGTATGATTTTGATTTGTTTGTTTTCAGGGGTTCCATGGACAGAAGAAGAACACAAACTGTTCTTATTAGGTCTACAGAAAGTAGGAAAAGGTGATTGGAGAGGAATTTCAAGGAATTTCGTGAAAACTAGAACTCCTACACAAGTTGCTAGTCATGCTCAAAAGTATTTTCTTCGACGAAATAATTTTAACCGGCGCCGGCGAAGATCTAGTCTCTTCGACATCACCACCGATTCGTTTATGGGAGAAGAAGAAACTAGTACGGTAATTCATCATCAACAAATGAATGAATCGGTAACTCTAGCAACAGGAAATCTGCATGTACAAGAAGCTTCTTCTTCTTCGAAAATTATCCGGCCAAAACCGGTACTTCCAATTCCACCACCAGCATCAAGGATGACTAATTTGAACTTAAATGTAAAATCCACAGTAAACCCATCTTCTGTTTCTCTTATATTATCAAGTAGCCCTCCTACTTCATCATCATTCTCAACAACATCTGATTTATCAAGGCAGTCTTCTTCAAGACAAAACTCTGCTTTCAAGAGTATGTCGTCCTCAAGCTGCTTCAGTTCCGGTGATACCAACAGTGGAAATATTATAACTGTTGCTTAGTTGGAATAGAAAATGATGATGGTGGATTTATGATGTTGTAAAGAGTAGAATGGGATTGGAAAGGAAGTGATTATTGGGCAATGATTTCCTTGAATGTACAAAGAAAATAGAAATGGGTTGTTTTGTTTCATTGTTAAAGATTCTAGTTGTCTGGCCATTGCAAGTGATTATCAATATTATTATGGGATAAAAGAAGAGAAAAGGAAAGGCCATGGGTGTAGTGTACTTGTACTGTATTATTGCTTTTATTGTTCCATATTGGTTTAGCGGTTGCTAAAAAAGATTAGTTCTAGAGCTAGTGTTACTGCAACTGGTGGAGGTGGAGGAGGAACCGGGGGAGCTACAAAAGTAGTATATGTCATGTTCAAATTATTAATAGTGCTTTGTCTTTTTTGTTTTTGTTTTTTTAGATGATTTTATTATCATAAATTCATAATGGTTTTTTCTTTTTTCTTTCTTTAAATTAGTGCTCATCCGGCTAGACAGTAACACATGGATCGGATAGGTCGTTTCGTGGCTTTTGCCCAAGCAGCCAAAACAATGCGTACAAGAATAAAAGAGCACTAGGTCCAAGAATAAAAAAAGCACTTTTTAAATTTGATCTCGAATTTCAATGGCAAATTTTCAAAGTAGCAGATCGTTGTCATGATCCTACCAGTTACTTTTCACCTTTAACTGTAATTTGAATTCATTTTTACTTTGGGGTAATTTGAGTCACTCAGGAGTGGAATTACCATTAGGTTATTTGAGTTATTTCCTAGAAACCGGTGTTTGTGCTTGATGCATTCATAACTGTTGGATGTAGTTATCAAGATTGGTCCTTTAAGAACCAATGATTGTACTCAGGTGAAATTCAGTTAATGAAAAATCAATTTGGTTTTCAATTTGGAAGTTTAGGCTCTGCTTGCAGAGAGAAAGCAGCTTGCTGCTAATTATCCCTTGATCTAATCTTGTAGTTGTACCTCATTACACTACAATTGGTATCAGACTCCATCTTGGAACTTGTAACAATGACTACCAAAGAGAAACTTCAAGAAATCACCACCGCCGTTATTCAAAACTCTGCTTCTATTATCGAAATCAAAGATGAGGTTGGATCTCTACAGACCTCCGTCAGTAATTTGGATTCGAAGCTGCGTGTTATTCTCAACTTACTTGAGCCGAATCAACACCAGCATCAGGATTCAACTCACATTCCAGATCCGAGTTCTTCTGGTGATTCTCATTCTTCAGGTTTCACTGACCTTCCTCAGCTCATCAAAAGCTTAAATCCACCTTCCACTGGTAAATTTAATCGTACACCAAAGGTAGATTTTCCAAGATTTAATGGTACTAACCCTCGTGGTTGGGTTCTGAAATATGAACGATATTTCCACCTACACAAATTTCCTGATGAAGAACGTGTTGATATGGCTGTGATCCACTTCGATTCTCAGGTCGATCCATGGTATCTCAATTACCAGCAAGGTAAAGAATCTATTCCTTGGGATACTTTTGTTCAGGATATATATGCTCGTTTTGAAGATGTTGCTCAGGATAACTATGTGGGTAGTTTTAACTCTCTCAATCAACCATTGTTGAGGATTATTATGATAAATGGGAACATTATAAAAGTTATATGGTTGCTAACAATCCCTCTCTTCCTGAGAGTTTTTATACATTGAGCTTCATTAGTGGCTTAAAAGAAGAGATCCGCACTGTGGTGCAAATGTTTAAACCAGCTGACACATCCACAGCTTTTTATCTAGCTAGGTTGCAACAAGCTTCACTAATTCATCAACCTAGACCAGTTAAATCCTTCTCCAAGCCATTTACACCAACACCATTATCTGTTTCCCATCCACCTTCTTCCATTAAACCCTTTTTCTCTAACTCATCTACATATACCAAAGGAAATAGTTCATCACCACCACCAATTATAACCCACCCACTTACACCAACAAAGACTTCACCTGACAACCCTATACCCCCTGTCAAAAGACTTACTCATGCACAAATGCAAGTTCGAAAAGATAAGGGGCTTTGTTATAACAGTGATGAATTCTGCAGACAAGGTCACAAGTGTAAGTCTCAATAATTGTTCATGTTAATTGCTGGTGATGATGCAGAACAGCAAACAACTTTATCTAATGAAGAAGTTAGTGATACATCTCACTCTGGTGGTGACTCTCCTATTGAGATATCCTTACATGCCCTGACAGGGAACATTGCGCATGATACTATCAGGATTTCTGGCCATCTTAACAAGCATTCTGTGGTTGTCCTTATAGATACAGGAAGTACACACAGTTTCATTAATGCAACATTAACTTCCAAATTGGGTCTTCATGTGTCTCCTACTGGACAAATGCTTGTCACAATTGCTAATGGTGATAGCACTATCAGTCAAGGTATCTGCCAGAACCTCAATTGGGAAGTGCAAGGGTACCAATTTTCTGCAAATTTAAGAGTCTTGCCTCTAGGAGGATGTGATATTTTACTGGGAGCTGATTGGCTACGCCAACTTGGTGATGTCATCTTTAACTTCACTCAATTGAGCATTTCTTTTCTACACCAAGGAAGCCAAATCACTTTACAGGGTAAACGTTTTACACCTTCCTTGAGTTTGATTAGTGCTTCTTCTCTTAAGAAATTTCTTAAAAGTAATACACCCACTATCATTGGCCAATTTTTCTCTGTATCCGGTACCCCCTATCACTCAACCACCTCCTGCAGTCTCTACACTTTTGGAGACTTTTGCAGATGTTTTTGCAGAGCCAACTGGCCTTCCACCATCTAGATCCCTTGATCATAAAATTCCCCTCAAAACTGGGTCTAAACCTACTTCCCAAAGGCCATACAAATGCCCTTATATCCATAAGTCTATTGTAGAGACCTTAGTATCTGAAATGCTCTCCATTGGTGTGATCCAAACCGGTCATAGTCCATTTGTTGCTCCTATTCTCTTAGTCAAAAAGAAGGATGGTACTTGGCGTTTCTGTGTGGATTATTGCAAGCTTAATGACATTACTGTGAAGGATAAATTCCCCATTCCTCTTATTGAAGAGTTGTTGGATGAGTTGAATGGTTCCATGGTCTTTTCCAAAATCGACCTTCGCTCAGGCTATTACCAAATACGTGTCTATGCACCTGACATTCACAAGACTGCCTTCTGCACTTATCATGGCCACTATGAGTTCAGGGTCATGCCATTTGGGCTTACTAATGCCTCTGCAACCTTTCAGGCCCTCATGAATGAGGTGTTTCAACCATATCTTCGCATGTTTGTGTTGGTTTTTTCGATGACATCTTGGTATATAGTCCATCTCTTGAAGCCCACTTGGATCACCTGCATCTCACACTGTCCTTATTAAGGAAGCATTCCCTATTTGCCAAAATGTCCAAATGTGCTTTTGCTCAACTACAACTTGAGTATCTTGGCCACATTATTACTACAAATGGTGCTCCTGCTGCTGCAATGGTAAGTTGGCCACAACCTCAAACACTCAAGCAGCTCAGAGGATTCTTGGGCCTTACAGGCTACTACAGGAAGTTCATTAAAAACTATGGCAACATTTGTAGGCCACTTACTGACATGCTCAAGAAGGATTCTTTTACTTGGAATGCTGATACCACTCATGCCTTCTCTTCTATCAAACATGCCATGACTACTGCACCTGTTTTAGCACTGCCAGATTTTTCTCAGCCTTTTACTCTTGAAATTGATGCATGCTCAAGAGGGGTTGGAGTTGTCCTTATAAAGAATGATAAACCCATTGGTTTTTTCAGCAAACCATTGGGCCCCAAGGCATTAGATCTGTCTACATATAAGAAGGAATTTTTGGCCATTGTCATGGTTGTTCAAAAATGGAAGCACTATTTTTGGCCATTGTCATGCTCGTGTTCAAAGTATGTTGACATATTTTCACTGTAAATCCTTATTTCTTATTTACATGGATTTACATTCTTGGAATCGGTCATACCACACTTCCAAACAAGTTTAGAATTGGTTTCCTTGTATTCCAAGACTACTATGTGATTGATCAAATACCAAATCACATACATGAGTTCAATCGGTTCTACCAATCACTAGGATTGGTTATACCTCAATATGGAAATACTTGTGATCGGTCACACCAGTTACCAGGACCGGTTACACCAGTTACAAGGATCGGTTCCATCTACACATGGTAATTCTTGTGATCGGTCACACCAGTTACCAGGACCGGTTACACCAATTACAAGGATCGATTAGACATACTCATGATCGGTCACACCAATTACTAGGATCGATCACACCAATTACAAGGATCGATCATACCAACACACGGTGATTACTTAGGATCAGTTACACCAATTAATAAAAATTAGTCATACCAAATCACAAGTCAGGCATTGTGATTAGTTATATCAAGATACATAACATAAGTTAAGTTCGGTTCTACCATCTCACACATATTGGTCATCCAAAGATTTGCAATGATTAGCCGGACCAATAAGCCTAATGATTTCCCTTTTGATTCATAAAACAAGTTCATGAATGTACTTCCTTTAAACAAATGTAAAACATTGTTTCTTAGTATGAAATCTTCACCATAACCCATTCACATAATCATAACAATATATATATATATATATATACAAGATTATGTTGATGTCATATATACGAAGGTCAAAATATAAGTATTATACTTCGTAGTCTAATTCCCTAATACTATGATCATACTGTTCTGATCATGTCATATCACTAAAGTATTATAAAATATGTACAATATATACAGCTTCGCAATTATGTTTTCAATATATCATGACTTGAAAGATACGCTAGGAACGAAAAAGTTCAAGTCAATATTACTAACCTCAAGTGGAAGGATGATGTCGTCGTTGTAGTTCGCTACGTCTTCACATTCTTCAGATCTTCGGAGTAATACTTGTACAGTAAAACCTCTGTATATTGATACGATCCATATATTAATAACCTCCATATATCAATAAAAAATCATGGTCCCAACTTGGGCCAGTTATAAATAGTAATAATCTTCACATTTTTATATTACTATTTTTTTCCAGTCCCGCCTTAAGAAATTTACCTCTATATAATAATTGACACTATATTAGAGAAATATAGATCTTGTTGCATTGAAATTTATGATGAAATAAAATATTTATCTATAACTGTTGAGAAAAATAGGTAATTTTGGGTTGTTACCGTAATTTTTGGGTTGTTATAGATTGATGAATTATCTTGTAAGATACAACAGTACTATCTACAATTGTAGAAAACATCAAAAAATTCATGATAGCCTTACAAGTTCTTAGATATATAAATGTACCTATGTATTGGAACTATAAAGATATGTTACATTATCTAATAGGTTTACATACATTGAAATAGAATTTTTTAACATTTCTAGGTATACCTCCCTATATTAATAAATTGATGAATCCCTTTATGTACTAATATATGGAGGTTTTACTGTATGTCTCAACATTACTAGAATTTCTAGTCTAAACTAAACGACGTTGATTCTAGTATTTAATCAAGAGACTTTAGATGAGTTTTGACACACTAACATATGACAACCAAACTTGACGTACCAACGCTTGGTGAGTTCAACCGAGCTATGCTCTAACAGTTTCATATTATTGTGAGAATGATTTATAAGTTTGTTTGAATGGAGGGGAAAGAACCGAGGAAACTCGTGCAACTCGTCAGAATGACCTCGACAAGAGAATTGACAGGGCACGAACTGAGGAAACTCGTGCAACTTCTCAGAATGACCCGGATAAGATGATTGGCAAGGAACGAACTCGTGCAACTTGTTAATATTGTGAACTCATGATTTGAAAACTGAATCGTCTGGTTTGTGTTTTTTATGGTATATATAATTGAATCCTTGGTTGTGCCGAAATATCTTGTTGTATGTTCTCTTTGGTTGATTGATATTTCTTCACATCTTTTGAGAATGAGAATGCATCTACTGAGCTGTCATCTCACCCAAATTGACATTCTTGCAGATTTCATGGAAGGTGGAAGTGATAATAAAAAGTGAACTTAATGATTACATTATTATTTTCTTGTATTGCTTGAAGAGTAATTTGAATTAATATTTTTGATTGAAAATGATATAAAGCATGGTTAGTGGATTCATACACTTAAATCATGTATATAAATTTCAATTTTGTTTGATATAATAAGTTACTTTAGAAGAAATATATTCATAAGTCTTCTTTTGATCCATAACGTGAATTTCTATATGGGTTGACCTTGGTCTGGAACTCGGGTAATACAATAATATTCAAAATGTTTGAATAATTAAAAACATAATACCGATAAGACTATTTGGAAAAATAACATGGAACGAAAAACTTAGCCTACGAGACATAAAGAAGCAAAATCTGTATAACAAGGACAAAGATAACGAATAAATCTAAATCATTCATGTAAAATCAGAGATTATTTTTTTTTTTGAAGCAAAATATTAAATAAGAGGAGTTAGGATACAATTTGTCATGGGTACGTGGTGCCCACAGAATCATGAAATAAAATTTGACTAATAAAAGATGGGATAGCCTGGTCCCATATTTTAGTTGATAAATTCCCCGTTTGAATGCCATCTGCTGCATGATTGGCTAGCCCGTCTGCCGCTTGATTTGCTTCTCTGTAGTTGTGCTGAATATCTGCCTGCGGGATTTGTCGAAATTTGAATTTTATTTCCTCTATCATACCTGATATGGCAAATCAGAGATGTTATTGACTATCAGGCACAAATTAAATCATGTTAAACAGTTTAGTTTTTATTATTATTACGAGAAACCCCTACTATTCTATGCATTTACCAATTGGTTAACTAGACCCAAATTGAGTTATAGGCACCCCACGGAGATAAGAGCTAGCCCTCTTATGTACTAACTTTAGATTTAGTTAAATTTCTAGGTGCATCCTACATGTACAATAAACAAATTCATATTTATTATTTTATTTTATTTTGACAACAATAAATATATTCAAAACTAAATATTTATTCTTTACAAATTAAGTTTTAGATAAAAGTTCTAATAAATAATACGGATGGGTTTTAGGGGCGAAAATTCATTAATAAAAATACGGGGTTTTACACTATAACCTCTCGAAATTCAAAAACTAAAAATTCTGGGTGTTACATAAAATCTAACTTAAGAAACAAATTTTTGCATCTTAGGAAACGACTTAAATTTAGTAATCAAGAATTTACTTGGGTTGTAAGAAATTCATTGCTTACATCTTAAGCAACATAGCCTTGATTCTGATTACCAAAAATTGGGGATCAGCAACACTGAAAACTAAACCCCTACACAGTTTTGTATCTTGATGAAATGTTTATCCTCCAAACATCTAAGGATCATTGAGATCTAAGGTACGGTTTTGAAATACTTCACTCGGGATTTGGAAGCACAAGTACAATTTGTCTTCAAAAATAAGGTAGTTTCCTAGCATGTATCTGTACTTGATTAGTTTGTAATTTTTGTCTATTCCAAGGTTCTTCTCCTCTGATATAAATATATTCAAGAATTACTGAGCAAATTCTTTTATAGAAAACTTAAAACACGATTAAGTATAACTCTTATCTATTAAAATCCTTTTTGTAAGTTGTACATAAGAGTTCATTTTGTACTTTGATCTAGATTGATATTCTTGTGTAGATATCTCATTAAGTATCTCTATAACTTTTGAAGAGAGTAAAACCTAGTCTTGTTGATTTAATTCATCTTAATTAAGGGAATACATTTATATATGCTTGGTTTTGAATCAGAAAGGAAATCACCAAGCGTCTTATTGGAGGCACGGTAGGCTAGTCTTCAAGATGGAATGTGGTTCATCTCCTAGTGTTATACAAGATATCAGTTATGGGAATCAAGTGTGCAGGTTCTTGTGAGAATCAAGAGATATATGGGCACAACTATAACAGAGTAGGTGAGAAGGTTTATTCTGCCTCAACTTCATTCCAAACCGAAGTCATATAGTAAGCTAATGTTATAGCGGGTTAATACAATGTGCATCAAATTGGACGAGGTCTTGAGATATTTCTGCTTTGCAGATTTTCTCGTTATAAAATTTATGGTGTATTAAGAATCTCCATTTCAGATTATCGAAGGACATTTCTTATCTTCTTTAATTTTTCATTGAAGTTCAGCGAGGAATAGTTTATAAGTTTTGTGATGAGTATGTTGGTGGTATACTTGGTACCTTAACCTTTGCACTAAGCAATGATGACATATCTAGTACATCATCCTATACAAATCGATGCATGAGAAAATTTCTAATAGGTTTTTACTAGTCGCGAGTATTTTATTTTTTGTAGATATTTTATTTATCTTGGTGAATTTTCACATGGAATAGGTCTCAGGTGCTGACGTACATGGTATTCTTTTCCTCGACCCACTGACGCATCACGCATGAACATTAGCTAGTAAGAAGTTATAAGTTAACAATAACTATACAATGAATTGTAATATTAAAAAGATATATAGGGGTTCCTTGTCGTATCCTAACTAAAAGTGTTGTTTGGGTACCCATTCCTTTTTATTGTGCACACAAACCAAATTGTCAATTAATTGAGATTATTGGTTATATACCACACCACATACTCCGGTATCTTTGAGGTTGATTCCATTCTAGAAATGGGATATAAATCCAACTTTTAAATATATCTTTGCAACTGTGAGAAGATGATTGACTAACAAATATGAAGGGTAAAAGGTGAGAACAGTCAAAAGACTAAAGATATTGTAAAGTTTATTTTTTTCTGAGAGCATATTGTTGTAGATGATGGTTTCTTGATACGTAAAATTAAGGCCAAAAAAGTCATATTAAGTCATATTATATCGATTCAAGTCAATCATCTAGCTCAACTCAATCTACTAGAGCACGATCGGTTTATTCTATAAAAAGTGAAACTATGGTTATGACACGTTCACAACAAATCTATGGCATCAGATTTTGAATGTCACCTACTGTAGTTACCTAAAATTTGAGAGATGTTAGAAGTGAGATTCTAGGTTTTCTGAAAGTGAGTTACGGGAGGTTAAGCATGAACATTCTTTGCCTAAACCAAGTACAATGGTTGTTCAAAGGCTGCTTCAGTCACAGGGAAGAGATTTAGGGCAGGTCTTAGGGAAACAGATGAAGAGAGAGATCAGAGAATTCTAGGGTTTGAAGAGGAATTGCTCTGAAAGGTTATGAGAAAGATGATCGTAGCTTGAAGAAATAGATGACCTATTTATAGCTGAATTCTCTAATCTTAGGTCGGTGAAGATAAGGATTGATTTTCGTGTTGTGAGGAGATTTTCTCCCGTCTCTTCAGGAATAGAGATAAACTAGGTTGTGTTTATCTCATTATTCCACCATCTTTACGCTCTTCTGCGGTGAGAAATAAGCCGGGTACTTCTTACACGTGCCGTATACCGGCAGACCAAAACCCTAATTATTATCCCCCCATTTGTGTGAAGCTGAGTCAGCCTTTGTGATGATGTGTTGAGAGATAGAAATATTCTCTTTAGCCGAGTTGGCCAAGATAGAGAGATATTCTCCGATTTGTAAGAATGACTAGGATGAGTCACGTGAAAAGGCATGGGATGCCTCAGAATTCGTGCGGAGAGGAGTCTCGACTCCTACAAAAGGCTCGTTCCTACCATGGGGAATATTCAGCCTTATCTGAGGTTTCCCGAGAGATTTAAATCTCTTTGAAATATTTAAAAGAGATTTGAATCTCTCCGGGATTTTGCAGAGAGATTTGAATCTCTTCGGGATTTTGCAGAGAGATTGGAATCTCTCCGAGATTTTGCAGAGAGATTTTGAATCTCTCCGGGATTTTGCAGAGAGACTGGAACCTCTCCGAGATTTTGTAGAGAGATTTTGAATCTCTCCGAGATTTTGCAGAGAGATTTGAATCTCTCCGAGATTTTGTGGAGAGACTGGAATCTCTCCGAGATTTTGCAGAGAGATTTTGTAGACGGATCAAAATCTCTACGAAGATTTTCTTAACGGACCCGAATCTCTCTGTAGTCAGCTGGGACTCGTCATAGAGAGAGAGAAAAGGATTTGTACACCCGATTAATGCCTCTGCGAGAGTTTGGCTCACTTGTCTTTGACCAGCGTATCTTGCAGAGATGTGATGGGAATCAACTATGTGTCCATATGATGGGCCAACAAGACTAGTGTATTTCGAAAGGATGTTCTAGGAGACTGTCGAAAAGGCCCGGAGGCAGAATAACCAGTGTACGTCCTAGGAGTTATTCGACAACCTCAGTAAGTCGAGTCAGAGCCTGGAGCAGACATGATCAACATATCTCCCGATGATGTACTAGGAATCAGTTCTTGATCTCAAATATGGTGAGTCGTGCTTACAGGCGACATGCATATCTCTGCTCTAGGTCATAAGTCCGCCAAGGACGTTTTTACGCATCTACAGAGCCTACATGACCAGCAGTATCTCGTCGAGGATGTATACTAAGAATCATGGCATCACAATCAGTTCTGTCTCACGAAGACATACTGGAATTGTGGCTTTTCTGGTTCATAAGTATGTCGGGGACGTTTTACTCTCTACATAACCTACGTGACTAGCAGTATCTCGTCGAGGATGTGCGCTTGGAGTCACGGCATCACGACCAGCAGTATCTCGCAGGGACGTATACTAGAAATCGTGGCTATGGGTTCCTTGAAGGCCAAGGGATTAATCTTTCCCGTGAGAGTTGAGTTTTGTCTATGGTCTTGAAACGATGCTTTTACCCCTTGTCCAAATTTCACCATCTACACCTACATAAGTTCTAGAACTAGCTGCTAGTCACGCCACCACTAGACCCACTATTCACCTCACATGCTCTTAAACTCGTTCAACATGAGACATTCACCTCGGGCGCATGCACAAGCCCCATTCTCAGTCCCATGACCATGTCCACGACTGAATTCATGAATCAAAGTCTCATAAGTATTGCTCTGAGTGTCATGATAATGTCCATGATTCCATAATATTAGAGCCTCATGAGCTTGCTCATATATATGGATAAAATATGACAACCCCCTTAGAACTCCCACACTCGTCTAAAAGGGCCCATAAAGGGGAATTTAACCTTTTACTATACTGTCAGACCATTCTAGGTTGATGCTCAACCTCAATCAATCTCGTGTTTAATACACGATCCATAATACTATCTCATGTTATTTCGTGCTATCTTGTGCTCTCCAACTAATCACAACAGAAAACTAAAGAATATTCCTTTATCTCAATTATCATCGACTACAGGGGAAATTGTCACCCTGCTAACACATTGTATCCGAGTGTTACGGTGTTGTCGTTGCGAAATCCATGTGTTAGGCGTATATATTTGCGATTAGAATTTATCTGATTAAAACCCTAATTTTCAGCATTGCTCTTGATCGTGTATACGAATGTTGTGATGCTTCAATATGAGCCGCGAAGATGCGCTAGGATTGTAGGAAGGAGACAATATCTTGAGTTGATGAAAACTGAAAGTCATGGCATATCTCATTGTCTAATTGGAAGATCCACTTTGCGTCAACTATCAAAAACTTGACCCCCCCCCCCCCCCCCCCCAAAAAAAAAGACCTTGTGATTTGAGTTAGTATATTTGTAATGCTGGATGTGCAAAAATTATTTTACGTGAATCTTATGTATGAAGTTGTGTTTGCATATGGTACCTTCTTACTCGGCAGTTACCCATAGGAAAGAGAGATAGGGCTTAGTCCCCAGTTATTGAGATTGAAGCAAATACCTTGATAGAGTTGAAACTTGGTCGCAAGTTAATGATGACTTGTAGTTATGTTTGAAATACGCCAACACTTTGAATTAGGATTTTATGAACCAGTTTTTCCTGTTGTCTTGATTGCGCTTGAGCATAACTTGCATAATTGTTCAAAACCCTAATTGTTCTCTTCTGGTTAAATATTGAGCTTCGGCTCTCTAGAGGAATAAGAGACCTGAAAGAATATTTGGATAGCCGTGAGGTTGGTGAGACATGATGAGAAAATCTGGACTCCATTTTCGGAAATGTAGAATCTTCGTCCCAGAGGAGTTTTGAATTCAGACTTGTATTTATCCTAAACCCTAATTCATCTTTTGTTTTATTTTTTTTTATTTTTGTCTGACTCCTTTAGACACTTCGGAGATGCTTGGAAGGTATGCATATATCTTGTGAGGTCGGAATCTTGTGTTATGAGAGCATGTTTAAATACTTGTGCCAATGAGACATCTCTTTTTTAGAGGAAATACCTACTTTTGAAACTAAGGGTATTTTCGTCAGAAACCACTATGAGTTTGATTTTTCTTCGACATAAGAGAGGTCGTGAACTTCCCTAGGTATATTCATGTATTGAGAGAGAGATACTGAGGCGCATGTCTAGTCTTGGTTTTGAAAATTGTGAACTCAAACTTCCCTGTTTGAGCTAAACTCACTTTATTTTCTCTGACATTCTGCTTTTCTGGATTTCGTTTCAATCCCGTTATTCTTCGAACATTTAGAGAACTCGATATTCACATGTATCAGGACTTTGTAATGAGTAGATGAGAGCTTAGTCGGTCTTTGGTGGTATTAAGGCTTTCTTCTTTGAAAATGCTCAAAATTGCAATATAAGGGTATTTTGGTCAAAATTATTTATGAGCTCGTTTTTGTTGAATATTAATGAGCTAAAAGGTATTTAGAGAGGCTTAGATAACCGTCCAAGATAATGGGAGAGGCTCGGTCTCTTTTTTTTTAGAATAAATCCTTTTTTTCACCAAATTCTTGAAATTAGTGTTACCCTAATTCTCTTCGACTTTGATCCCTTTGAAAAAAATTTGATAGAATAAATCATGTCCCAATGGCCTAGATAGGATATCATCCTAACGCTTGAAAAGGGCTTGTCCACGGTTTGGAGAAATTTTTAGACGAAAGAAAACCCTCAGTTTCCTTATTTGATCCAAATTCCTATAATTTCTTCTTTTTAGATCCAACTCATTTTCCTTTTGCTTTAAGGCTTCCTTTTTGAAGTTAAATTGAAAAGAGAAGAGATATTCTGACGTACCTTAATGTTTGGAAACCAGTCTATTAGAGCATTGCTCGGTCAAACTCGCATGCGTTGCTATCTCAAGCATGTTTTTCAATATTAGTGATCAAAACTATATGTCTTGATTTCTATAATACTTATGACTAAGTCTCGGTCTAGGATAGTTAGGAATAGTTGAGCTCCATACTCCATGGCGATTATCTTGAAAAGACGAAGAACTACTCAAGGAACCAGTGGAACTACATCCGACCAAAAGGTATGTGGAGACTTGAACTCATCTTGTCACTCAAAAGTATATCTACTCTATCTCCTACTCTTGATACAAAAGTCGTATAAGTATGATAGTTTTCATACATACACATTTGCTATTTCGAGCCGAGTTTACTCGCCCATATCTTTCTCGAAATACGTGTTGGTAAGCTTTTGTTTTAACCATCTTCATCTTTACCCGTGACGAAAGTCATGATGACGTTTCAATCTTGAAAATAGCTTTGATGACGATAGTTGATTCTTTATGTCTAACGACTGTTATAACATTATAGAAGAATGTTTCAATGATTGAAATGTAGAGTTGAGAATATGTAACCACCTATGGATGTAAGCATATAGTGTGTTCGCACATTAGTGTATAAATCCATGTGCCAGAAACCAAGTGCGTGCATATGAGTGCATGCGGTATTGGTGAAGGAGACATGTTGGGTACGCGTACCAGCACGCGTACTGGCGGAGATTCACGTCCGTGAAATTCTGTTGAGTTTGAAGTTTACGAACTCAAAAACCAGTCACCTTAGGTACGCGTACTGGTGGAACTTTTTCACCCGAAAAAGTTTGCTGAGTTTGGAAACTAAACCAACTCAAAATCAGGTAGCTAAGGTACGCATACCCGTACGCGTACCAAGTTAGATATTTCTCAAATCGGTAGTTCATGGACTTAAAACAATAAATTATAAGGAATACAATCTTTGCAAACCGTGGGTATATTGTTCATGAATTGATTCAAATGAATCAAGCCGATTTTGTTTCAATTGTGTCTATGTATAAAGATCTAAGCAATTGAACAACTCTTGAACTAGTTCTTATGAGTCATTTGAACTAGTTATGAGAAAGATGAATACGGTTAAT
Source organism: Papaver somniferum (assembly GCF_003573695.1). NCBI lineage: Eukaryota > Viridiplantae > Streptophyta > Magnoliopsida > Ranunculales > Papaveraceae > Papaver > Papaver somniferum. The sequence continues at coordinate 17,135,383 of NW_020621603.1, read as the reverse complement.
ATGAAAGCCCTCATATGGCTAACCATTGGTCAACCATTTGTGAACCAACCAATGTACACGTTTAGGTACGATTACTCAAACCTAAATGAATACAGTTCATTTGTGTGTGACAAGCTAAGTTTCGATCTAACGGTTGAAAGATATTATCTTGGATAAATCAGGTTTTTCATCTAACGATGATTATTGAATGCTTTGTTACCAAGGTAACCTAGATTGCAAACCCTGAATTGAAAACTATATAAGGAGACGTCTAGCAACTGTGCAAAACTAATCCCCAAACCTCATGTGTGATACTAGTTGGTTTGCTAGAGTCGATTCTCTTTTAATCGTAGGTTTCTTCTCGAGACCCTGTCGATTAACGACTGAAAGACTTCAATGGGATTGTGAAGCCAGACGAAACTACTTCTCTTGTAGTTGAGCGATCTGATCTTGCCATTTTCTATCGTACGAGTTCAATTGAATAATTGACTTGAGATTATATCTCAGATAGGGCAAGATAAAAAGAAATCAAAAGCATCTTCGTCTCATCGTTTGTGATTCCGCAATATCTAGTTTCACTACCATACGATTTAGATTATTGTGAGGTGATTGATAATACTAGGATGTTCTTCGGGAATATAAGTCTGGTTTATCAATTGGTTCTTGTTCACCTTGATTTTTATCAAAAGACAGAACAAAACTTTTAGGTTTATCTGTGGGAGACATATTTATCTATCCTTGTAGACTTTTCTGTGTGATACATATGTGTTTATTAAAGTCCTCGACTTTAGGTCGTAGCAACTCTTGGTTGTGGGTGAGATCATCTAAGGGAATCAAGTGTGTAGTATCCTGATGGGATCAGAGACGTAAGGAGCACAATTGTACCTTGAATCAGTGTGAGATTGATTAGGGTTCAACTACAGTCCAGACCGAAGTTAGTTTGTAGTAGGCTAGTGTCTGTAGCGGCTTAATACAGTGTGGTTTTCAATCTGGACTAGGTCCCGGGGTTTTTCTGCATTTGCGGTTTCCTCGTTAACAAAAATTCTGGTGTATTTGTTATTTCTATTCCGCATTATATTTTGTTATATAATTGAAATATCACAGGTTGTGCGTTGTATCGATCAATAGTGAAATCCAACCTTTGGTTGTCGATTGGAAATTGATTGATCCTTGGATATTGGTCTTTGGTACCATCCAAGTTTATTATCCTTGTATTTGATAAAGACTCGCAGATTTCTATTTGCTTGAGTAAATCAAATCAAGAGAGAGATATGAACTCCTCGATATACTTTTCTCTAGATTGAGTCTGACTGTCTAGTTGATTCTCTAGAAAGTATATTGGAGTTAGTCCATACAGATTGCTAATCGAAATATTGGGTGAGGTTGTTAGACCCCCGCACTTTCACAGTCCATCTCCTCCCACGAATTTTATTGCCACTAAAATTCCATATTTTGGCTGTGACATGCATATACGCATGCATAACTTGTTTACGTGAACAATTCTCCTACTTTGTTATCTTTTCTTGTCTAATATCTCTTCCATAGAAAAGAAATCAGCCTTCTTCTTGTTTTGATTTCGTCTCAAGAATGGTTCATAACTCTTCTGACGAAGATGACAGTAGGAGCAACATGGATGATTCCGCAACGAGCAATGGGGCCGCCATCAATAAAGAGATCCCTAATTTCGATGACGAGTTTTGTCGCTTTACTGAATTGATTGATAGTTACCCTAGTCCCCAGATAAGCGACGATCTGGTTTTCTTAGTGAATGTGTGCTTTCTCCATTCATGGCTATGGGAACACTTTGAGAAGTATGCCCATGTTCCTCGTCCGCTAAAGGCCAGTGATCCTATAGTAGCTAGAATTTATCATTGGTGTAATAGATATCCGATTCAACAACTGTTTGCGTTGATGGATGACGAGAAATCCGTTGCTTTTTCTTGGACACGAATTCCTGAGGGTCTGGCTCAGCTGTAGTCCTTTTTCTTAATGAATGATGTTGTTCTACTCCCTCTTGATTATGATTATTTGTCCGAAGCAGAGGCTACATAAACATTTAGTTGTAAGCTTGGTCAAGTTTTGAGTTTGAGTTTGAATAGTATTGGTGAACACTCGGTGCAAGCTTATAACATAGATAGGACAACTCGTCAAATAGACTTCGACCATGGCGTCCCTGTTCGTAAAGGACCAACTTCCATAACGAGAGTACAACGTGAAATTTTCATTGTAATTGGTCTCCTAATAAAATTTCCTTTTGCCTGAGCTCAAAGAACTTGTCACGTATCACCCAAGGCTCAACAATATTAGAAAGAGCAACTGATCAGAGTATAAAACTTTTTGCAGGGGATTCCGGCGGATGATGCAGTTTTTGCAGTTCATGAAGCAAGCCTTAAGCGCGCGTCTCCTAACTCCGAAAAAGCAAGTATCAAGTAATTTGGTTAATCTTAGTGGTAGAATAACCTTTCATAATACTAATGCTTTTGTGTCCAGGTTGGACGTTCCGTTCGTACTCGAAGTGAAGTAAGTTCTCAGCAACACAAAATTGAGGTTAACAGAATTGTGAATGAACTTGAGCTTGTTGTTGCTGATTCCTCTCCTTCATCAGGCGGTAATACTCCGCCGGTAAGTTTTACTTATTATAATTACTCATCTATGCCCATGAATATTTTCTTAACCACCACTTATTATATTTACTCATTTAATTCCCATGTATATTTGTTTAACCACCATACGCATAGGTTTAGTCGTTGTTGGCAAGAATTCCAGAAACAAACTTCAGATTTGAGACATCCGAGGAAAATTGTCACAGATTCTTCATAGAGATTCGGATTTGAGCGTCCGACCCGTACTTTTTTAGGAAAAAAAAATATATCCAATCCAAAAAGAAATACTTGATTCCGAGCTCGTTAGGTTAGTCTAAACCATGTGTACATTTGGCTTCAGGGATCCCATATAGAATTTCAGAAGTTTTTTAGATTGCGTCTACTTCGGTGTTGCGGACACATATCCTAGCTCGTTTGTCCGTTTGAGGCTCCCTTATGATATGTTGTTGGGAAGCCCTAGGAGAGTATATTTTCTTCAGGAAGGATCACCAAATTGTTTACGGATTACCGCCGGTTTTCATGTCTTCGTGATGCAGTGTCCAATAATCCGACTCCGAGGAGGAATCCTAGTCCTGTTTGGATTCTTGACATAACCCAATGCCGTGGAAACGTCCCTTAGAGTATCATGACCCTATTATATCAATCTTTATATCAGTATTAGTCGTGATTTCGGCTTCCATAGGCCAGAGGAATGCCCATCCTTAGGTTTTACCTTTATGCCCTTTGTTGGTTAAAAAACGTATTTTATTCATCCTTCGTGAAAATGCGAGGGTCTAACAACCACACCCAAAAATTTGTTTGGAAATATGAGAGGACTTACTCCAATATGCTTTCTAGAGAATAAACTAGACAGTCAGACTCAATCTAGAATAAAATATATCAAAGAGTTTAATATCTCTAACTCTTAATTCAATCCGCAATCAGCAAATGAAAATTTGCGAGCTCGATTGAATATAAGAGGAGCTACTTGAACGGTACCAAAGACCAATGTTCAAGTGTCAATCAATGTAAATCAACAACCAAAGGTTGGATATTATAATTGATTGATCTTAACGTACAACCTGTGATATTTCAATTATATAACAAAATATAATGCGGAAAAGAAATAACACAGACACTAGAATTTTGTTAACGAGGAAACCAAAAATGCAGAAAAACCCCGGGACCTAGTCCAGATTGAACACCACACTGTATTAAGCCGCTACAGACTCTAGACTACTACCAATTAACTTCGGCCTGGACTGTAGTTGAACCCTAATCAATCTCACACTGATTCAAGGTAAAGTTGTGTTCCTTACGTCTCTAATCCCAGCAGGATACTACGCACTTGATTCCCTTAGATGATCTCACCCACAACCAAGAGTTGCTAATGAAAAAGCGGGGGTCTAACAACAACACCCAATATTTTGCTAAGCAATCTGTATGGACTAACTCCGAAATACTTTGCTAGAGAATCAACTAGACAGTCAGACTCAATCTAGATAAAAGTATCTCAAGGAGTTAATATCTCTCTCTTGATTTGATTTTTACTCAAGCTAAAATCAATAGCGAGTCTTTATCAAATACAAGGAATAACTTGGACGGTACCAAAAGACCAATGTCCAAGGGTCAGTCAATATCAATCAAAAACCAAAGGTTGGATTTCCAATTGATGATCACGAACGCACAACCTGTATTATTTCAATTATATAAAATATAATGCGGAAAAGAAATAACACAGACACCGGAAATTTTGTTAACGAGGAAACCGCAAATGCAGAAAAACCCCGGGACCTAGTCCAGGTTGAATACACACTGTATTAAGCCGCTACAGACACTAGCCTACTCCAAGCTAACTTCAGACTGGACTATAGTTGAACCCCAATCAGTCTCCCACCGATCCAAGGTACAGTTCTGATCCCAGCAGGATACTGCGCACTTGATTCCCTTAGCTGATCTCACCCACAACCAAGAGTTGCTGCAACCCAAAATCGCAGACTTGATAATAAACAAATCTTTCTCACACAGAAAAGTCTATCAAAGGATAAATCTGTCTCCCATAGATAAACCCTAGGTTTTGTTTCGTCTCAAGATATGAAATCAAGGTGAACAGGAACAAATTGATAATCCGGTCTTATATTCCCGAAGAACAGCCTAGATTAATCAATCACCTCTCTGCAATCCTTCCTGACTACACAACCTGTTTGTCGAGGAATCACAAACAGTGAGACAAAGATGTTTGTGACTTATTTATCTTGCCTATCGAAGAACTCTCACGATCTCAAGCCAATCAAAGATTGTACTCGTACGATAGAAGATGCAAGATCATATCACACAACTACGATAAAAGTAGTACCGGGCTGGCTTCACAATCCCAATGAAGTCTTTAAGTCATTAGCATGGTTTTAGAGAAGAAAACCAAAGGTTAAAGGAGAATCGACTCTAACGAGCGCACTAGTATCACAGAGACGTGTGGGGATTAGTTTTGCACAATGCTAGATGTCTCCTTTATATAGTCTTCAAATCAGGGTTTTTCCTTAGTTACAAAGCAATCCATATTCACCGTTAGATGAAAACCTGATTTAGATTCAAGCTAATATTTCTCAACCGTTAGATCGAAAACTTAGATTGTCACACACACTTGGGTAGACGTTTACTGGGTTTGTAAAAACCATGCCCAAACGTGTATGTGTATGTTGGTTTAACATAGTAACCCAAAAGGTTAACCATATGAGCATTTCATATTAACCTTGTTCTTCTTCACCATAACTAGTTCAATTGACTCAAATGAACTAGTTAAAGAGTTGTTCAATTGCTATGAGATCTTATGTAACTACACAAGACACAATTGAAACAAAGATGATTCGATTCAATTGAATCGGCTTATGAACTTTATAGCCATGGTTTGCATAAAGCATTCCTTAGTAATTTAAGTTTCATGTTCAGAGCACATCTTTAGATCATAACCATTTAAGCTCACAAACAAGTTCGCGGACTTAAGACAACCGGTGGAGTTTTTCCAAACTCAGCAGAAAATCTCGGCAAAGAGACTTTTGCCAGTTCGTGGACTGAGTTCGCGGAATTACACACAAACGAGTTTTTGGAAAATCCCAGCAGAAATTCTCGGTACAAGAACTTCCGTCAGTTCGCGGACTTGGCAAAGAAAATTCCTCCGGTTTCTCTCAATAAACAAATTTCGAAAACTTCGGATTAAGGAATACATGGTTATGTAATCTAAACTCTCATTCCAATCATTGAGACATTCTCAGATGACGTTATATAGCCGTTATTCACAGACCGTTTCGCGTCAGAGCAATTCTCAAAGTAATTGAAACTTTTCATGACTTTCGTCACTAGGTGAAGATAAACTTGATCAAAGCGAAACGCTTTACCAACACATGATTTCGAGATATAGATTGGCGAGATATACTCGGCTCGAAATATCAAATGTGTATGATCTAGTCTATATAGCATACGACTTTTGTCTCATAAGAAGTAGGAGATAGAAGAGATAGACTTTTGAGTGATAGATAAGTTCAAGTCTCCACATAACTTTTTGTTGATGAAGTTCCACGGTTCCTTGAGTAGATCTTCGTCGGTGTATGATGAATCGCCATGAAGTCCTTGAGCTCAACTACACTTTTCTATCCTAGTCCGAGACTTAGCTATGTAGGCTAGAAATCAAGACTCATAGTTTTGATCACTAACATTGACAAACATGCTTGAGATAGCAACGCATGCGAGGTTGACCGAGCTATGCTCTAACAATCCCCCCTTAGTCAATTTTAGTGACATAACTATTAATACATATGGAATACAAAAAAGGATAAACTTTAATGGCTCCTATTCCATAGTATAATCTTCAACGTTCCCTGAAATCTTGGTCCTTCCAAGTACTCCAATGATCCCAAAGGTTGTAAGTTTAGTATCACCGTTGTTGAATATCCGTAGCTATAACAATGAGAGAAATCAAGATTCTCGATCATTATTATACAATGTCATAGTATTATTATGTAACATCAAAGTCCAATTGTATCACGACTTTAACAAAAATACTATGGTGATATTTATCACTCCCGCTTAGTCAATACTCCATCTCGATCATGGAAACCACTCCCCCTTACACAATGATCCAAAAACCATATGTATTTGTACTGTGAACTACAATATTTCTCCCCCTTTTTATCAATAAAATTGGCAAAGGTACAAGAACGGGATCATAATGAAATTTCCACAAGAGACATTTCATAGACTAAAAGAAAAATTCATACCAACTTAATTTAGATGCAATCATAAAGCCGAAGCTAAATGCATTCATCAAGGAGTTTTAAGATACAAGATAATCCCTATAAAATTCCACAGCCGCACACCCCGCAAGATATTACCATTAAGCACAAGTTCAAAATAACTCTCCCCCATTTGATGTCATTCCCGAAAGAACAACAAGAGCGACCTTAATTTCGAAAGAAAAGAAGGATTTTTAAATTGGACACCAAAAAACATAAAAATGATTTTCTATATCCAAAACTCAACCAAATTAATCACAAGAAAACCCATGATTAATTTAATTGGAATAGGCAACTAAATCAAACCACAAAAGTGATCAATTTAATTGAAGGTGCTAACATAAGTAAACTTACGGAGTTACGACTAAGGTAATCATACGGAGACGACTAACTTAATCGTTCACATACTCAACATAAGGAAAAACCTTACGGAATATAACTACATTAACCAATAGAACATGATTTGTATAGTCGTTCATATACTCAACACAAGAACTTGTGGAATATATGAAAACTCAACTAGACTAATTACAAGAGAACTTATAATTAATCTAATTGGAATACAAACAATCAAACTAATCACAAAAGTAATCAATTTAATTGTCAAAAGATTTGCTCGACAAAAGAAGACTTTCGGAGCAAATAACTAAATAACCAACCAAGATGATTAATTTAGTTCATAATGCTCAACATATAGCATCTTATTGAATAACCAACAAAGCCAATAAGAATAATCGACTTAGTTGTATCATGCTCAACATAAGACACACAATGGAGACTTCACGGTAAAACATAACAAAATGGATCAATGAAGATCAATACCTTGGATAACATACAAGGATCTATTCTATTTTCCATCATAACGACATAATAGACTTTATCCTTGTCAAACAAAAGATTTTATCCTATTTTCCATCAAATACATGACTGCATAGGCATAACTTTTGTAATTGTCAAAAGTCCATTCGTCCTTTAATTAATAAGAATACCAATTCATGAACGACTTTACTTTTGACAGCATATGGGACCTTCAATTTCACGGGCACAAACAATACATATCCCATAATCAAATTGCAATAACACAAAATCATAACGATCAATATTGCAATAACATCATCCTCCAAATATTTTTAGAATTTAATACCAATAAACCTAAAAAATAACATAGGAAGATGAAAACAAAAAAATAGCTATGTGTAGTCACAATCTTCGCTATTCAAAGCACTAGTTATTCTTCCAACTAATCCAAAAAGAAGACATACTAGGCAACCAACTAGACCCAAGATCAGACGAAAAACTAAATCCTGTCTGCAACTAGGGATTGAACAAGAACGAGTTCCTCAGTTGCCTTCCTTAGTTTGTCTTTTAGGTAGTCTAGATTCCGTGTTGCGATACCAAGTTGTTCGCGTACGACCTTAAAGTCTCCAAGAAGAGTCCTTACTAGTTATAAAGAAACATGAACTGGCAGTTTGTCTTCATTTTCATGATCAAGAGCATGAAAGCATGAGATATCAATAGGACATAGCTCAACATCATCAACCTTGTTGCTTCCCTCCATTGTACACCAAAAAGATTTTTAGAGAATTTTTTTGCACCTCTGGAACACATTATATATATAAGGAATTCCATCAAACCCTAAAACATGACGTTCGTGAGGGTTGGTGCGTGTACTAGAGAAACGGGCCTATGAAAGACCAGGAATACCAAAGAAAAGTAAAAGAAAAAGATGTTGAGGAGCAAACGGAATAAAGTAACATCGAATGCAGTACAATCCTGACAGCTTTCTCAAGACGAAAAATCCTGAGAATCAAGAGCATCCCTTTTTAACAGGACAAAAATTAAAAAGAGATGCAACATGAACATGTCAGGGTGTAATAAGATGAGCATCTTGCTCATCATTGTTTACTTCTTCTTTTTCCTTTTCATCGGTATTAAACAAACTACTTTGTTTAGTTGAAGAAGTATTATTAAGAGACGATTTAGAAGTACCTGGGTTAACAACATTCCATGTTTTCTTGATATTCCGTCTTAGTCTGTTTATGTGAATCTTCAGATCAGAGACTCGATTGTCGACATGTAAGAAATCTGAATTGGATTCACAGTCTTTTTTGAGAAAATTAGAGGAACTTAACTCGTTTTTCTTTCTTCTGTTCCTTTTTCTCCTTCCAGACTGATTCACAGCACAAGTCATAGTTTTGCTGTTTTTACTTCCACCATTATAGGCATCCTTCGGTTTGAAGACATAACTAGGAAAAGCCTTATCACAGTATATCCCTCGAGGTCGAACAGGGTTGATTCCAATCTGTGATATAGGTTTAACAACTTATTTAGACATCCAATTAAGAATGTTGTGAAGTTTTTCATTCCTTATCCGAAGACGACACCTTCGCTCAAAGTGTCCTTTGTTTCCGCAGTAATAGTAGTTGAAGGACTTACGTTCAGTAGTTCTCTTTTGAGCAGATTTAGAAGAAGTAAAATCCTCGTTTTTGCAAGCTGACACAGGTTCTTCACATGGATAAATATTAACATCTTTAACAAACTTAGTCTTACCACTGTTAGGAGCGTATGTTCCTTTATATCCCAGACCACGTTTGTCATGATGTTCTTTACAGGCTCCCAGCATAGAAGACAGTTTTGTAGAGCTAGAACCGAACCTATTTAGATTCTCTTCCAGTGATTTTACCTTATTATGAGCAGCAGTAAGTTTGGTTTCCAAGAATTTCTCTTTGATAAGAAGACTGCGTTCTTTGTCATTGAAACTCTTCTGTTGAGATTCACATCTTGCTTCAGTTTCGGCAAGCCTCTCTTTTAATATACAGAGGTTACGAAGAAGATTATCACATTCAGATTTTTTTGAGCGAACCTCTTCTTCATGATCTTTAACGGTAGATTGTAACAGTTTGTATCCACCATCATAACCTTTGAAGAGTTTTCTCAACTTTCTGTTTTCTTGACAGAGAGGACCCATATACTTTCTCAAGCAAGCAGTTGTCCTTGTTTCCTTCAATTCACGATTAAATAACTTGATGTATTGAGAAACTTCCTCATCAAGACTCTGTCCTACTTCAGAATCACTATAATCTGAGAGATCATCCAACTGTTCATCAAGAGATTTCCTCCAGTTGAATTTAGATTCGGCTGAAGGAGACGAGAAGGAGTTTTCCTCCGTGGTTTCAGATCTTTGAAAATTATCTGAGTAGTCATGTACTGATGTTGCGTTGTCAGAGATAATACTCTTGTCCATAGAGTCAGATCGCTACAAACACGGACTTGTTAGGTCTTAAACGTGTTTGCATGCTCTGATACCAATTGAAAAAACGGGGGTCTAACAACACCACCCAATATTTCGCTTAGCAATCTGTATGGACTAACTCCGAAATACTTTGCTAGAGAATCAACTAGACAGTCAGACTCAATCTAGATAAAAGTATCTCAACGAGTTAATATCTCTCTCTTGATTTTATTTTTACTCAAGCTAAAATCAATAGCGAGTCTTTATCAAATACAAGGAATAACTTGGACGGTACCAAAGACCAATGTCCAAGGATAAATCAATATCAATCAACAACCAAAGGTTGGATTTCCAATTGATGATCACGAACGCACAATCTGTATTATTTCAATTATATAAAATATAATGCGGAAAAGAAATAACACAGACACCAGAAATTTCGTTAACGAGGAAACCGCAAATGCAGAAAAACCCCGGGGCCTAGTCCAGATTGAATACCCACAACCAAGAGTTGCTGCAACCCAAAATCGCATACTTGATAATAAACAAATCTGTCTCACACAGAAAAGTTTATCAAAGGATAAATCTGTCTCCCACAGATAAACCCTAGGTTTTGTTTCGTCTTAAGATATGAAATCAAGGTGAACAGGAACCAATTGATAATCCGGTCTTATATTCCCGAAGAACAGCCTAGATTAATCTATCACCTCTCTACAATCCTTCCTGACTACACAACCGGTTTGTCGAGGAATCACAAACAGTGAGACAAAGATGTTTGTGACTTCTTTATCTTGCCTATCGAAGAACTCTCACGATCTCAAGCCAATCAAAGATTGTACTCGTACGATAGAAGATGCAAGATCAGATCACACAACTAAGATAAAAGTAGTATCGGTCTGGCTTCACAATCCCAATGAAGTCTTTAAGTCGTTAACATGGTTTTAGAGAAGAAAACCAAAGGTTAAAGGAGAATCGACTCTAGCGAGCGCACTAGTATCACACAGACATGTGGGGATTAGTTTTGCACAATTCTAGATGTCTCCTTTATATAGTCTTCAAATCAGGGTTTTGCCTTAGTTACAAAGCAATCCATATTCACCGTTAGATGAAAACCTGATTTAGATTCAAGCTAATATTTCTCAACCGTTAGATCGAAAACTTAGCTTGTCACACACACTTGGGTAGATGTTTACTGGGTTTGTGAAAACCATGCCCAAACGTGTACGTGTATGTTGGTTTAACATAGTAACCCAAAAGGTTAACCATATGAGCATTTCATATTAACCGTGTTCTTCTTCACCATAACTAGGTCAATTGACTCAAACGAACTAGTTAAAGAGTTTTTCAATTGCTATGAGATCTTATGTAACTAGACAATACATAATTGAAACAAATATGATTCAATTCGATTGAATCGGCTCATGAACTTTATAGCCATGGTTTGCATAAAACATTCCTTAGTAATTTAAGTTTCATGTTCAGAGCACATATTTAGATCATAACCACTTAAGCTCACAAACAAGTTCGCGGACTTAAGACAACCGGTGAAGTTTTTCCAAACTCAGCAGAAAATCTCGGCAAAGAGACTTTTGCCAGTTCGCGGACTTACACGCAAACGAGTTTTGGAAAATCCCAGCAAAAATTCTCGGTACAAGAACTTCCATCAGTTCGCGGACTTGGCAAAGCCAATTTCTCCGGTTTCTCTCAATCAACAAAGTTCGAAAATTTCGGATTAAGGAATACATGGTTATGTAATCTAAACTCTCATTCCAATAATTGAGACATTCTCAGAGGACGTTATATAGCCGTTATTCACAGACCGTTTCGCGTCAGAGAAATTCTCAAAGTAATTGAAACTTTTCATGACTTTCGTCACTAGGTGGAGATAAACTTGATCAAAGCGAAATGCTTTACCAACACATGATTTCGAGATATAGATAGGCGAGATATACTCGGCTCGAAATATCAAATGTGTATGATCCAGTCTATATAGCATACGACTTTTGACTCATAAGAAGTAAGAGATAGAAGAGATAGAATTTTGAGTGATAGATAAGTTCAAGTCTCCACATACCTTTTTATTGATGAAGTTTCACGGTTCCTTGAGTAGATCTTCGTCATTGTATGATGAATCTCCATGAAGTCCTTGAGCTCAACTACACTTTTCTACCCTAGTCCGAGACTTAGCTATGTAGGCTAGAAATCAAGACTCATAGTTTTGATCACTAACATTGACAAACATGCTTGAGATAACAACGCATGCGAGGTCGACCGAGCTATGCTCTAATAATCTCCCCCTTTGTCAATTTTAGTGACAAAACTATTAATACATATGGAATATAAAAAAGATAAACTTTAGTGGCTCTTATTCCATATTCTAATCTTCAACGTTCCCTGAAATCTTCGTCCTTCTAAGTACTCCAATGATCCCAAAGGCTGTAAGTTTAGCTCCACTGACAGGTACATCAATATCGAGAGTGTTATCTACAATAACTCCATCATAATTGATTGCTGATCCAGACCTGAGTTCTACCATCTTAAAATGGATTCATGATTGAATTGGTCCTAAGATCTACCCTTTTCGAAATTGATAAAGTTGAATCGGATTTTGAAGAAACTGACTTTACGACCGAGAGATTAACCTCCCACTGTGGTCGCCAATTGTTTATGGGTGAAAACTGTTTTTGCGGTTTTTGGTAAATGTGGGTGTGTGGATGAGAAAAGAATCTAAACCCTAAACAAATGCACTGCACGGGAGTGATTTTGATTCGAGAAATCAATCTGTACAACTCTGTCCTAAACCAAGAAATGGTCGTTCCAGACTTGCTTCGGTCATAAAGTGAAGGAGATGGGGTTGATCTTAGGGAGGGAAGCGAAGAAGGTGTTGAGATTGTGGAGGTGTTGGCTGTGTATGACTTGTATCAGAAAGCTGAACTGGCTTTCAGAATGTAAGCTATCAGTTCTGGTGGTTGGATACAGTTGTATCAACACTTGGTTTTTGTTTTCTTGTTATGTCTTGGAAATAGGGAAGAGAACCTATTTATACAAGTCATTGAGCCTAACCCACGTCTCTCATGGGAAGTGGAGAAAGTGGAGTTGCGTGTGTTAGTGTCACATGATCAGTCTTTCCCACTTCTCCAATCATCACTAACCGTCCATGTCTTCCTGACACGTTCTTGTGATGGCGCGTTGTGCGCTGCACGCTGTAAACCGCCAGACCAATACCCCAGTATGTATCCCCCAGTTTGTGACATGATTAATGTCTCGAGTGTGTGGATCCTGGGACTCACAGAAAGTAGCATGTGATGCTAGATTAAATAACTAAGTTATTTAGGAAGTCGATACTTATGAAGTATCGTGTGTATTTTATACATGTAATGCATCAAATATATTCAGCATGTGTGAAGCATCGTTGTTTTAAGGCTTAACGAAGTAAGTCGCGGATTAAGCATCTTAAAATCGCATCACGTCCAGCCATCTTCGAGTGATCGTTTGGAGGTTGTACAGGTAAGTCCTGACTTGATCAATCACTATGTGTGGAAGAGTGGTGGACGATGATCGTGGTGATGCCTCGCTGGTCGCCTAACTTCTGTCTTAGGATGTCCGTCCAAGTTGGGGAATTTGGACGGACGAGATGGCTTGCGACCCACATCTGCGACCGTTGGATTAGGGTTTAGGAGGTGCTCGAACACCAACCTTTAGCTTTGTCGAATCCAAGCATGGGACACGTTTTTGGCAGGGCCGATTGGGCATGCATGTAGACGGTATGCTGGTGTAGGTGTTTGTACCTCACTGTCCCATGGAGATGCGATCTAAGCCACTCAATTTTTCTGGCCAAGAGGAGCGGCTGAGATTGATTTGCGACATAAATCCCATGCCACAAAGAAATTGAAGACCGCATGTCGTGCCTACTTCGGGGGCGCGTTTCGAGACGACCAACCATGATCGGTCTTGACCAATCAGTCAGGCGTGCAGTCGGCAGGCCAGTGTACACGTTCGTACCTCACTGTCCCGTGAAGATGTGATCTAAGCCACTCAATTTTTCCGGCAAAGTTGAGTGGTCGAGATCGATTTTCTATTGAAAACGCGCGACCATGCCTAGTTTGGGCGCACAAATCGAGACGACCAACCATAGTTGGTCTTGACCGATTAGTCATGTATGTAGGCGGGCCCACGGTGATTGTGTTGACATTCTCTGGGCACTTTGAATCTATATCTACACCCTCTATCTATACCTGCGAAGATGGATGGTTGAGACTGATTTGCGACACATGTGATGTGCCGCAAATCCTAATTAGGGTTTCACGTCCAGCTGGAAAGCCACGCTTCTCCGTTGGGGAGGCCGACCATGTGGGGCCCACGTTGGGCCGGTGGAGAACGCGCCAATACCTTCCTGGTGGCTATGGGTCCGATCTAAGCCATCCAATCATGCCGGTGAAATTGGATGGTCATGATCAATTTGGGACCTTTAGTGGAATTTCTCGCGACCCTCAATTCTTCACGCTAACACAACTTCGGACAATCGTATATTGCAATATGGTCAGGTTAAGGAAGAGTCGGTCATGCACGTAGGAAGAAGGTCCGCTGGTGTACACCACGGTGCTTGTTCGACCGGATTTGGGCTGATCCACGCCGTCCAACCACGCCGGTAAAATTGGACGGACGTGATGAAATTGAGACTGCCATTGGCGGCCTTTGTTTGTACGATTCCTCCAAGCTGCTCCATACCAGTCTGGACATCCAACTTCAGGCTGGTGATCGGTGGTAGTTTGGGAGGCATGGTAGGTATTCGACCGTCCAGGGCATAAGTGGGCCCGCTGGTGGTCATTAATGTAGTAGCCTGCTCCTGCTGAGGATCGTCTAGGCTGGTTAAATCGTGCGGCCAACTTGCATGGTCATGATTGTTTCTGAGACTGATATGGACAGTTCATATTCAAATATACTTAATCGGGTTAGTATAACACACCGAGAGATGTAGTATGTACGCGTATTTCGTGCATGCCTCACTATTAATACTTGGAGATTCGTGTTACTCTGATGAGAGTAACACTCAGTCATCATGTCGCACTAATAATGAGAGTTCTGCGGGAACAACACAGGAAATACAAGGCCGGTCATGCATTAATTGATAAAGCTATAAATTCATAGGGTATACGGGATTTGTTACTACATGCTCCATTCTAGGTGAATTAGTAAAGTGAAGAAGTATTCATCATTTTATCAGTGGTTTTATCCTTTGCAGGATGTCAGCGCATAAAATTGGTTTCACAATTTTAACCCTGAACTAAAATCCACCATCAACATTAAGTCCCCTGCCTAGCACATAATGGTTACACTATTGTGGGGTAGGCATTAGATGGTGACATATACAGATAAAACTTAAGAGACAAAGATAGATGTTACCAGGAGAGACGAGTCGTCCTGTCCTTGGAGCATGTCACGTTCAAGAGGTGTCTAGGCGAGCGTTCCCCTAGCATGATGTCGGTCTTGCCTCCTTCGGTCGACCTTGCTATGCTTTCTTCGGTCGAGAGCCTGCTTCGTGATTGCTCTGCTCGAGCGTGGGGCTGATGTGCCTGCTCAACGGACTGTTGCGCCTACTTCTCTCGATCGTGGGACTCATCATGCGCCTGCTTGCTTGAACGTGGGCTTGTTATGCCTTCCTTGCTCGAACGTGGGCTTGTTATGCCTGCCTTGCTCGAACGTGGGACCCACCGCGTGCATGCTTTGCTTGGGGCCGGTTGTGCCTACTTCGACCAATCTGGGCTGGCTGTGCCTGATCAAGCAGGACCCGTCA
Organism: Papaver somniferum; assembly: GCF_003573695.1. Classification (NCBI taxonomy): domain Eukaryota; kingdom Viridiplantae; phylum Streptophyta; class Magnoliopsida; order Ranunculales; family Papaveraceae; genus Papaver; species Papaver somniferum. Next base: position 17,119,510 of record NW_020621603.1, on the reverse strand, counting down.
CATGTCGGCTTTGCTTGGGGCCGGCTGTGCCTGCTTCGACCAATCTGGGGTTGGCTGTGCCTGATCAAGTGGGACCCGCCACATGCCGGCTTTGCTTGGGGCCGGTTGTGTCTGCTTCGACCAAAAACCATACATGTTGCCTCACCCCAACACCAGACTTTCCCCTTGACCAACACCGGCCTTGCTGATTTGACGAACCCCGACCTTGCTGATGGACATCGCTGCTTCGATCGATACCGGCCTTGCTGTCTTGTTTCGTCCGGCCTTGTGACCTCGATCAACACCGGCTTCGTGGACTTGACCAACACCAGCTTTGTTTGCTAATGTGGCTCAATACCAGCCTTGTTTGCTGACGTGGACCAGTACCATCCTTGTGACCTTGATCATCCTTGACCAATACCGGCCTGACGTGACCCAATACCGTCCTGCTTGCGTGACGTGATATCAGTCTTGCTTGCGTGATGGGATATTAGCCTTGCGATCTCGACCAACACCGGCTTTGCGGACTTGACTAACACCGGCCTCGTTTGCTGACGTGGCCCAATACCAGCCTTGTTTGCTTTGCCCAGCCTGGTGTATTTTAACGTGAATGTATGTTCTGTCGTGCATGACTACACATCCCATGCATTTTCATACAAGTACTGACTCCCCCACTTTTATTTTATTGTAGGATGAACAAAAGGGGTCCTGTTAAGATGTCTTCTGGGGATAATGTTGATGCCAAGTCAGGGAGTGTGGACAGCTTCAAAGATATGTCGAACATAGATGATGAGTTGTTCACCGCGCCCTTTCAACTATCTGAAAATATCCGTTCCACAAGATAACCCTTCTCCTATCGACTTCAAGGTTTGTCATGCTCCGCTGGGCCCTTATGAAGGATGGATGAGACGTATGTTGAGCAATGAGTACATCAAAGATAACTTGACCAAAGCGCAAATTATTGATGTAGCTTGCGTGTTGAAACGGCTCGAGAGGATGTTAAAGTGGCTTCTGGTGCGAACGTTGAACCGGCTCCTGGAGAGAGTGTTGAAGCAGGATTCTGAAGCGAACGTGGGTCCCGGAGAGAGCGTTGAGGCGGCTCTTGAATAGACCATTGAAGCAGCTTATGAAGAAAATGTGGAGGTGGCTTCTGGAGAGAGCATTGAAGCAGGATTCTGAAGCGAACGTGGGTCCCGGAGAGAGCGCTGAGGCGGCTCTTGAATAAACCATTGAAGCATCTTCTGCTGGAGGGAGCGTTGAAGTGGCTTCCTCTTCAGTTTGATTTACTTTTGTGAATTTCATGCTTCTTGATTGACCATCTCTCTCGTGTTGAAGAAGTCCTTGACTGACGGTGAAGGAACTTCGTGCCGAGCCTCATTCCCCAAGCGTGGTTTACATGGTTCTATCTTGTATGCCCGATGGGTCTTTTGTATGTAATTGTCATTGATATGGTGAAGCTCTGGATGGTATCAATCGACAAGCAACAACAGTTCTTGGAAGCAGTTGTGATCAGAAGAGACTGGTAGGGAGAGGCGTGGTGGCAACTTGTACGAACTTGGCACCCTCTTAAGTCCCAGGTGCAATCTCCTTTGGTAACAGAACTACTTTTTCCACGGGAGACAAATTCTGAAAGCGTCTCTCATTGATGTAGTTACCGTCGATCCAGATATGGAATATCTTGGACGTTGTTTCATTATTGCGGCAGTCGTGCATGTGGTACTAGAGTTGAAGTTGGCAATTTTGGACGCGCAGGATGTTGTATCTCGGTGGCTTTTCTCTTGCTGCTTCAACGAAACTGGTTCTTTCTAGCAGGGAAGATGTTATTGTAGATGAGCGTTCAACAGCTTCACGAAGTCCAGAGGATAACCAAAACCGCAGATTCTCCAACATAGCACGATAGACATGCACCATCGTCTGATAGAGTGACTCGCCCGGATTTTGCTCGACATGACGCGTGGACATCGTTATCTTCTTGAGGCGGCTCTCTTGAGGTATCGGCTCTAGTGGAAGATTTCCGTCATAGAGCGTTGATACGTTGCACCGGCATTCTTTAAACCAAATGGCAGTACATTATAATAAAAATTTCCGAGAGTTCGAAAAGCTATCTTACTTTCGTCATGCTCGTATATCCTTATCTAGTTGTATCCGCTACATCCATCCATGGAGGAGAACATGTCGTGTCCGATGGTTGCATCTGCTAACATGTCGATGTTGGGTAGAGGAGAATCGTTTTTGGGGCGGCATCTGTTCAAGTCTCCGAAATCCATGCAGCACCTGATCTGTCCATTTTCCTCGTGTCTGAACTGCAACCGGCTTGGATCCGGGTATGCCATGTAGATGATGGGTGAACTATCTAAATCTGGCATTTCTTCATACGTCCAGGAAAATATGTCATGGTATTCCTTGAGAAGTTGCACAAGTATTGTGTGTTCCTCCGCGGACAAGGCCGAACTGATGGAGATAGGCCTAGGATATTCCTCATCCCCGATGTTGACCACTTCGAGCTCATCAGTTATGGAATTGGTACCGTCCTGCAGGTGTCGTGGAGCATCCGGTACTTCCTCTCGTGGCTCGTCGTTATAGTAGGCTTCCGTACGACCTTTCCTTGGCGAACCTTGGATGTCCTGAGAGTCTTGAGAGTAATCACATTCGAAGACGCTCTTGTGTCGATAAGGGCCCTCTTGAACTCTGAATCCTTGATGCGTGCGGTGACATGTAGGGTACGGTTATGACCTTCCTCTGGTTGATTGCAGCAAAATGTCTCCGCCCGCTGATTCTTCGAGAGGTGTAAAAGTTCGCATAAACTTTCCTAGAGAAACTGCTTCCTGATCCGGCCTCTGGTTCATAGTGAAACTATTGACTTGAGGAGGATCGTTGTGAGGATCAGTCCCCGGTGGAGGAGTCTCCATGACAGGACCGCTCGTATCTGATATTGCTTCTTTGATCAGGTCCATGTAGGTCCGCTCCGCTGAAGTACCTTCTCCTGATGCGTTGAATGCGTTCCTTGTTGGCTCCAGGGGTTGTCGCGGATCTTGTGGCAATCGATCAGTTAATGTTTTAAGAAAAGTGAGTACCTGTTTTTGAGTTGTATCCATATCCGTTTGAGTCTTAGAAAGAACTTCCTGCCTCTCCATCAAGTCTGCGATGGTAATGGGAGATGGTCCTCCTCTCGTCCCTCCGACTCCTCGTCCTGACGAAGGAGTAGAATTTGTTTCTCTGGTGACCACCGGAGGCGTTACATTTGAGGAGATGTCGGGATTCGCGTCTGCTCTGGCTCTGATGATGGGAGGAGGTACACTTACTGGAACATCTCCTGCTCTGCTGGGGTTGGTGGTAGAAGTTACGGCTCCAAGAGATGTATTGACCACAGTAGCTCCACTGACAGGTACATCAATACCGAGAGTGTTATCCACACTATCTCCATCAGAATTGATTGATGATCCAGACCTGAGTTCTACCATCTTGAAATGGATTGATGATTGAATTGGTCCTAAGATCTACCCTTTTCGAAATTGATAAAGTTGAATCGAATTTTGAAGAAATTGACTTTACGACCGAGAGATTAACCTCCCACTGTGGTCGCCAATTGTTTATGGGTGAAAACTGTTTCTGCTGTTTTTGGTAAATGGGGGTGTGTGGATGAGACACAAATCTAAACCCTAAACAAATGCACTGCACTGGAGTTCTTTTGATTCGAGAAATCAATCTGTACAACTCTGGCCTAAACGAAGAAATGGCCGTTGTAGACTTGCTTCGGTCACAAAGTAAAGGAGGTGGGGTTGATCTTAGGGAGGGAAGCGAAGAAGGTGTTGAGATTGTGGAGGTGTTAGTTGTGTATGACTTGTATCAGAAAGCTGAACTAGCTTTCAAAATGTAAGCTATCAGTTCTGGTGTTTGGATACGGTTGTATCAACACTTGGTTTCTGTTGTCTTGTTATGTCTTGGAAATAGTGAGGAGAACCTATTTATACAAGTCATTGAGCCTAACCCACGTCTCTCATGGGAAGTGGAGAAAGTGGAGTGATGGAGTAGTGGATTTGCGTGTGTTAGTGTCACACGATCAGTCTTGCCCACTTCTCCCATCATCACTAACCGTCCATGTCTTCCTGACACGTTCTTGTGATGACGCGTTGTGCGCTGCACGCTGTAAACCGCCAGACCAATACCCAGTATGTATCCCCCAGTTTGTGACATGATTAATGTCTCGAGTGTGTGGATCGTGGGACCCACAGAAAGTAGCATGTGATGCTAGATTAAATAACTAATTTATTTAGGAAGTCGATACTTGTGAAGTATCGTGTGTATTTTATGCAGGTTATGCATCGAATATATTCAGCATGTGTGAAGCATCGCTGTTTTAAGGCTTAACGGAGTAAGTCGCGGATTAAGCATCTTAAAATAGCATCACGTCCAGCCATCTTCGAGTGATCCTTTGGAGGTTGTACAGGTAAGTCCTGACTTGGCCGATCACTTTGTGTGGAAGAGTGGTGGATGGTGATCATGGTGATGCCTCACTGGTCGGCTAACTCCTGTCTTAGGCTGTCCGTCCAAGTTGGTGAATTTGGACGGACGAGATGGCTTGCGACACACATCTATGACCGTCGGATTAGGGTTTAGGAGGTGCTCGAACACCAACCTTTATCTTGGTCGAATCCAAGCATGGGACACGTTTTTGGCAGGGCCGATTGGGCATGCATGTAGATGGCATGCTGGTGTAGGTGTCTGTACCTCACGGTCCCATGGAGATGCGATCTAAGCTACTCAATTTTTCAGGCAAAGAGAGGCGACTGAGATTGATTTGCGACATAAATCCCATGCCGCAAAGGAATTGAAGACCGCACGTCGTGCCTACTTCGGGCACGCGTTTCGAGACGACCACCATGGTCGGTCTTGGCCGATCAGTCAGGCGTGCAGTCGGCAGGCCAGTGTACACGTCTGTACCTCACTGTCCCATGAAGATGTGATATAAGCCACTCAATTTGTCCGTCAAAGTTGAGTGGTCGAGATCGATTTGCTATTGAAAACGCGCGGCCATGCCTAGTTTGGGCGCACAAATCGAGACGACCAACCATAGTTGGTCTTGACGATTAGTTATGTATGTAGGCGGGCCCACGGTGATTGTGTTGACATGCTCTGGGCCCTTTGAATCTAATCTACACCCTCTATCTATACCTGCGAAGATGGATGGTTGAGACTGATTTGCGACACATGTGATATGCCGCAAACCCTAATTAGGGTTTCACGTCCACGCTGCTTTGGCTGGACGAATTGGCAAGCCACGCTTCTCCTTTGGGGAGGCCGACCATGTGGGGCCCATGTTGGGCCGGTGGTGAACGCGCCAATACCTACCTGGTGGCTATGAGTCCGATCTAAGCCATCCAATCATGCCGGTGAAATTGGATGGTCGTGATCAATTTGGGACCTTTAGTGGAATTTCCTGCGACCCTCAATTCTTCACGCTGACACAACTTCGGACAATCGTATATTGCAATCTGTTCAGGTTAAGGAAGAGTCGGTCATGCAGGTAGGAAGAAGGTCTGCCGGTGTACAACATGGCGCTTGTTCGACCGGCTTTGGGATGATCCACGCCTGTGAAGTTGGAAGGACGTGATGAACTTGATACTGCCATAGGCGGCCTTTGTTTGTACGATTCCTCCAAGATGTTCCATACCAGTCTGGACATCCAACTTCAGGCTGGTGTTCGGTGGTAGTTTGGGAGGCATGGTAGGTATTCGACCGACCAAGGCATAAGTGGGCCCGCTGGTGGTCATTAATGTAGTAGCCTGCTCCTGCTGAGGATCGTCTAGGCTGGTTAAATCGTGCGGACAACTTGCGTGGTCATGATTGTTTCTGAGACTGATATGGACAATTCAGATTCAAATATGCTCAATCGGGTTAGTATAACACACCGAGAGATGTAGCCTGTACACGTATTTTGTGCATGCCTCACTATTAATACTTGGAGATTCGTGTTACTCTGCTGAGAGTAACACTCAGTCGTCATGTCGCACTAATAATGAGAGTTCTACGGGAACAACACAGGAAATACAAGGTTGGTCATGCATTAATTGATAAAGCTATAAATTCATAGAGTATACGGGATTTGTTACTACATGCTCCATTCTAGGTGAATTAGTAAAGTGAAGAAGTATTCATCATTTTATCAGTGGCTTTATCTTTTGCAGGATGTCAGCGCATAAATTTGGTTTCACAATTTTATCCCTGAACTAAAATCCACCATCAACAAACACAGACACCAAAAATTTTGTTAACGAGGAAACCGCAAATGCAGAAAAACCCCAGGACCTAGTACAGATTAAATACACACTGTATTAAGCCGCTACAGACACTAGCATACTCCAAGCTAACTTTGGATTGGACTATAGTTGAACCCCAATCAGTCTCCCACCGATCCAAGGTACAGTTGTACTCCTACGCCTCTGATCCCAGCAGGATACTGCGCACTTGATTCCCTCAGCTGATCTCACCCACAACCAGGAGTTGCTGCAACCCAAAATCGCAGACTTGATAATAAACAAATTTGTCTCACACAGAAAAATCTATCAAAGGATAAATCTGTCTCCCACAGATAAACCCTAGGTTTTGTTTCGTCTCAAGATATGAAATCAAGGTGAACAGGAACCAATTGATAATCCGGTCTTATATTCCCGAAGAATAGCCTAGATTAATCAATCACCTCTCTACAATCCTTCCTGACTACACAGGCGGTTTGTCGAGGAATCACAAACAGTGAGACGAACATGTTTGTGACTTCTTTATCTTGCCTATCGGAGAACTCTCACGATCTCAAGTCAATCAAAGATTGTACTCGTACGATAGAAGATGCGAGATCATATCACACAACTACGATAAAAGTAGTATCGGTCTGGCTTCACAATCCCAATGAAGTTTTAAGTCGTTAACCTGGTTTTAGAGAAGAAAACCAAAGGTTAAAGGAGAATCGACTCTAGCGAGCGCACTAGTATCACACAGACGTGTGGGGATTAGTTTTACACAATGCTAGATGTCTCCTTTATATAGTCTTCAAATCAGGGTTTTGCCTTAGTTACAAAGCAATCCATATTCACCGTTAGATGTAAACCTGATTTAGATTCAAGCTACTATTTCTCAACCGTTAGATCGAAAACTTAGATTGTCACACACAGTTGGGTAGACGTTTACTGGGTTCGTGAAAACCATGCCCAAACGTGTACGTGTATGTTGGTTTAACATAGTAACCCAGAAGGTTAACCATATGCGCATTTCATATTAACCTTGTTCTTCTTCACCATAACTAGTTCAATTGACTCAAATGAACTAGTTAAGAGTTGTTCAATTGCTATGAGATCTTATCTAACTAGACATGACACAATTGTAACAAAGATGTTTCGATTCGATTGAATCGGCTCATGAACTTTATAGCCACGGTTTGCATAAAGCATTCCTTAGTAATTTAAGTTTCATGGTCAGAGCACATCTTTAGATCATAACCACTTAAGCTCAGAAACAAGTTCACGGATTTAAGACAACCGGTGGAGTTTTTCCAAACTCAGCAGAAAATCTCGGCAAAGAGACTTTCGCCAGTTCGTGGACTGGGTTCGCGGACTTGGCAAAGCCAATTCCTCCGGTTTCTATCAATCAACAAAGTTCGAAAACTTCGGATTAAGGAATACATGGTTATGTAATCTAAACTCTCATTCCAATCATTGAGACATTCTCAGAGGACGTTATATAGTCGTTATTCACAGACCGTTTCGCGTCAGAGCAATTCTCAAAGTAATTGAAACTTTTCATGACTTTCGTCACTAGGTGAAGATAAACTTGATCAAAGCGAAACGCTTGAACAACACATGATTTCGAGATATAGATAGGCGAGATATACTCGGCTCAAAATATCAAATGTGTGTGATCCAGTCTATATAGCATACGACTTTTGTCTCATAAGAAGTAGGAGATAGAAGAGATAGACTTTTGAGTGATATATAAGTTCAAGTCTCCACATAACTTTTTGTTGATGAAGTTCCACGGTTCCTTGAGTAGATCTTCGTCGTTGTATGATGAATCGCCATGAAGTCCTTGAGCTCAACTACACTTTTTTATCCTAGTCCGAGACTTAGCTATGTAGGCTAGAAATCAAGACTCATAGTTTTGATCACTAACATTGAAAAACATGCTTGAGATAGCAACGCATGCGAGGTCGACCGAGCTATGCTCTAACAGCTACGACCCAAATTCGAAGACTTGATAAACAAATCTGTATCACACAGAAAAGTATATGGATTGAATAAATCTGTCTCCCATAGAAATACCCAATAGTTTTTGTTCCGTCTTTTGATAAATCAAGGTGAACAGGAACAAATTGATAAACCGGACTTATGTTCCCGAAGAACAACCTAGTATTATCAATCACCTCACAATAATCTTAATCGACTAGCGAAACAAGATATTGTGGAATCACAAACGATAAGACAAAGATGTTTGTGATTACTTTTATCTTGCCTATAGGAGAAATTAATCTCGAGTCAATTATTATAATTGTACTCAATACGATAGAATCGGGGAATATCAGAACACGCAACTACAAAGAAAATAGTTAGGTATGGCTTCACAATCCCAATGAAGTCTTTGAATTCGTTAACCTACAGGGTCTCGATAAAACCTAAGGTTAAAGGAGAGTTGACTCTAGTTTATGCAACTAGTAACACACAAGAGGTGTGGGGAATAGGTTTCCCAGTTGCTAGAGTTCTCCTTTATATAGTTTTCAAATCAGGGTTTGCAATCCAAGTTACCTTGGTAATAAAGTATTCAATATTCACCGTTAGATGAAAACCTGATTAGACTCAAGCTAATGTCTTTCGACCGTTAGATCGAACTTAGCTTTTTATACACAAATGAAATGTACCTTCATTTAGGTTTGAGTAATCGTACCTAAACGTGTACACCATGTTGGTTCACAAATAGTTAACCGAGGTTAGCCATATGATTACTCTCATATCAACCTTATTCTTCTTAACCATAACTAGTTCAAATGACTCAAATGAAACTAGTTAAAGAGTTGTTCAATTGCTATATTCACATAGAATTATACAAGAACACAATTGAAGCAAAATCGGTTTGATTCACTTGAATCAATCATGAACATTATAGCCACGGTTTGCAAAAATTTCATTCCTTATTATATAATGTTCATGTTCATAACCGATTTTAGAACTTTAACCTTCAAGTATGCAAACGGGTACGCATACTTGAAATACCCTAACTAAGATTGAGTTACGCCAGTACGCAAACGGGTACGCAAACTTCAAATCCCAGCAGAAATTCTCGGACATGAACCTGTACGCTAGTACGCAAACGGGTACCCATACTTAGGTTCCCGGATTTCTCAAACCAACAGGTACGCAAATGGGTGCGCATACTATGGTTCCCGGACATGGATTACATATGTGCAAGAGTGCACTACATGACATATCCAATAATGGTTAAGTGGTATAAACTCTTATTTCAATCATTGAAACTTTCTTAGAGGATGACAATAGCCGTTTTTCACACACTATTAGCATCAAAGCAATTTTCAAGTTATTGAAATAATCATTACGAAACATTCTAAGACAACACCAAATGATTGTATCACACAAACCATGTAAGATGTTACTCGGCAATTTTCACATGATATAAGATGAACTTGGTCGAAGCGAAAGCTTGGCAACATATATTTCGAGAAATATATAAGCGAGTTAAACTCAGCTTGAAATCTCAAATGTGTATAGAGAAAACTTTATCGTAATACGATTATGTCTCAATATAGGAGATAAAGTAGAAATGGACTTTCCAAGTGATAAATGAGTTCAAATATCCACATACCTTTTGTCGATGAAGTTCCACAATCTCCCCTTAGTAGTTCTTCGTCTTCAAATGATGAACGCCGTGAAAACTAAGCTCAAGTACACAATCTATGTCCTAGTCCGAGACATCTATAAACAAGTTTTGATCACTAACATTGACAAACATGCTTTTCGACCGAGAAGTGCTCTAACACTTAGTAAAAGGGTGACACCCATGAGAATTATTATAGACATGATCTGGACTTCTTGAGAATAAAACAAGGATACGACTTTAGGCATGAAGGTAGGCTTCATCTTTTGTTCATGATGCCTGACATGTCCTTAACCGACCAAAACCCCCAAACGTGTGTCACATATATCTTCAATTTTATGTCTTCTTCATATAAATCATTCCTTGTACTGCAGGCTCATACCATGGGTACTTCTCAAGAGACGATTACTGATAATGGGGAGGATGATATTTTCCTAAACAACGAGTCGAGGGTGCAACAGTCCCTGGTTATTAGTAATCCCGATGGAGAATCACAAATAGGTGAGGCATATCATAGGGGCATAATTGGTTATCCTATTGATGGTGCTGACTTCGTGGGCTCTTTTAACCTTCTGAAACCGAATGAGACATTGGTGGGGGGTTTTGGAGTTGCTAACAAATATGTCGAGCTGTACCGGTTGATTCGGCAAAGATATGGTCATATTGCTACAGTGGAGATAATAACTTATGATGCTCATCCCACGATCGAAATAGTTAACGACTTGTTGGAGATCCTTGATGCAATAAGGGACTTGACTCTGAACAACATCCCTTCTGGTTACTTCATATATCTTGAAAATCTTGTGACCACTTGTGAAAATATTCACCTAGAGGAGTAGCATTAAATTGGATGCTAAGGCAAAAAGAATTAACGAAAACAGGTCCTACTAGATAAGTCGTAGACTCGTGTCCTGAGTCTGAATCCTATCCAATCCCCATCCGGGATGTTTTCCTTCATCCATGGAGTTTGCTAAGCCTCATCTTCTAAACTAACGACTTGGTTATTCCCAGAAGAAAGACTCACCACATATCCTACTGCTTTTAGTAGCGATGTAAGTAAAGATTTCCCCCTTAGGATTGTACTCCTGCGTGAACCTGTTTCCTTTCTTAGTACTCAGGTAACTTGGAGTTAGAACCTTTTCTTTTGGTTCTTAAAACCTCCCTTGAGAGGCGTCGGGGACGGGAGGTGATCAGCTTTTTGAATAGATGTCTATGTAGGGAGAGGAGTATTGTAAATCCGACTAAGAGGGTATGAAATACTGTTGGGGATAATTATTTCACAATTTGGAGCATAAGGAGAGGGTGATATAAGTGTTCTTCAAATCGTGTCCTCTGGTTATCATGTCTGACTCTGACACATGGGGAAGCTTGTCAAGCCGGTCTTTTTGAGAGAAAAAGGCATTGACTGCGAGAACTGCTAGGAGTATCTGAATGAGTAGCTTATGGCTTGATTGAAGAAGAATTTCGGTCTTGGAAACTTTCCTTATTTACTTTTGTTACAATATATGGTTGTGATTGTATGTCGAGCGATGGAGTCTTTATCGGGTTGGTATAGATGGAGACTCATCGAGACTTGGTTGTACAATTGCTAGGACTCCTCTTCTTTATGACGAGACGGTGTGGATATGTCATATCGATCGGCGACTTCGCGTATTCTGATAATTATGAGCTTCGGCCGAGCGTCGTCTTGGAAGCTAGTCTCATTATGGTCATGATCCTCTGAAGAAGAAATGGCAACAAGATATATCTTGGCTGGTGGTTTATAACCCTAGACGGCTCTGCAACACTTTTTACAAGGTCATGAATTTTGTGAAGCCTTTCCAAGTGTAGACGACGAAAAGACAAATCCGACGGAAAAAGAACTAGGTCAATCGAATATGGAATGAAAGAGTTATAAATAAAATAGTAAGGTAAGGTAAACTTCCTGAGTCCCCTGTGATCAGGTTGAGGGACCTTGACCTAAACGAGTTTTGAACTAAATATTCGCCGGAACCTCCAAGTTTATAGCATCACCTGGTCCTTGAGGTCCTTGAGAGTGATAAGGTCGGCTGGATGGTTGCTCCTCTGCTCTGTCGCGTTCGTAATGAGCTTTATCTTCTCCGGTGAATTCGATTGCATGCAACATCCCGTCGGTGCTATTCTCAGCAGTTTTAGTACTCCTTTTTTAGGAAACGTGTATTCGATACATATTTGTTGGATTTATCCCTACTGGTAGTGTTTTCAGATAAGTCTGGATGTCGATCTGAGATTTTGCGAGACTCTGTTGAGTCTCCGGGAGCTCTCCTTGGTCCTTATCCAACGTTTTCAAGGATTAACAGTATATTTTTATGAAAATAGGTTACTAGGGAATTTTTTTATGCAGGAAGAGATCCATGTGATCCAGGACTCACTAACCTATTCACTAAGGTCAAACTCGAAAGAGAGAGAAGGTGCTAGTAGGGATAACTGTCTCTCTAAGCCTCTGTTTCAGCTAAGACTATAATGGATTTCCAGAGACTGAATCAATGGAATGTTTTTGTGTTTGGATTGGTGTAATTGTCTCCCTTCCTAATAGACCATGATTGACATCTGTAACTGAGTGAACAACCTCCGACTATGGTCGCCAAAATATAGTTACCTAAAATATGAGAGAGGTTAGAAGTGTGATTCTAGGGTTTCTGAAAGTGAGTTACGGGAGGTTGAGCACGACAGCCTTTGCCTAAACCACGCACAATGGCCGTTCAAAGGATGCTTCAGTCACATGGAAGAGATTTAGGGATAGTCTTAGGGAGGGAAGCAGATGAAGAGAGATATCAGAGAATTCTAGGGTTTGAAGAAGAATTGCTCTGAAATGTTATGAGAAAGATGATCGTAGCTTGGACAAATAGATGACCTATTTATAGTTGAATTCTGTAATCCCAGGTCGGTGAAGATAAAGATTATTTTTCGTGCCGTGCGGATCAATTCTCACATCTCTTCAGGAATATAGATAAACTAGGTTGAGTAAAGTTTATCTCATTATTCCACCGCCTTTACTCTCTTATGCGGTGAGAAATAATCCGAGTGTTTCTCACACTTGTCGTAGACGGCTAGACCAAAACCCTAATTGTTATCCCCCCCATTTGTGTGAAGCTAAATCCGTCTTTGTGATAACGTGTTGAGAGAAAGAAATATTCTCTTTAGCCGAGTGGACAAGATAGAGAGATATTCTCCGATTTGTAAGAATGACTAGGATGACTCACGTGAAAAGGCATGGGATGACTCAGAATTCGTGTGGAAAGGAGACTCGATTCCTACATAAGGCTCGTGCCTACCATGGGGAATATTCAGCCTCATCTGAGATTTCCCGAGAGATTTGAATCTCTCCGGGATCTTGCAGAGAGATTTGAATCTCTCCGGAATCTTGCAGAGAGATTTGAATCTCTCCGGGATCATGCAGAGAGCTTTGAATCTCTCCGAAATTTTGCAGGCGGATCAAAATCTCTACGAAGATTTTCTTAACGGATCCGGATCTCTCTGTGGTCAGCTGAGACTCGTCTTGGAGAGAGAGAGAGAGAGAAGGCTTTGTTCGCCCGATTAATGCCTCTGCGAGACTTTGACTCACTTGTCTTTGATCAGCGTATCTTTCAGAGATGTGCTAGGAATCAACTGTGTGTCCATATATGGGCCAACAAGACTAGTATATCTCGAAAGGATTTTCTAGGAGTCTGTCGAAAGGGCCTGAAGGCAGAATAACCAGTGTATCTCACGGGGGTGTCCTAGGAGTTATTCGGAAACCTCAGTAAGTCGCGTCAGATCCTAGAGCGGACATGAACAGTGTATATCGCGATGATGTACTAGGAATCAGTCCTTGATCTCAAATCGGGTGAGTCGTGCTTAAAGGAGACATGCATATCTCTGCTCTGGTTCATAAGTCCATCGGGGACGTTTTTACGCATCTACATAGCCTACATGACCAGCAGTATCTCGTCGAGGATGTATACTAGGAATCATGGCATCACAATCAGATCCATCTCGCGAAGACATGCTGGAATTGTGGATGTTCTGCTTCATAAGTATGCCGGCGACGTTTTACGCTCTACATAACCTATGTGACCAGCAGTATCTCGTCGAGGATGTGCGCTAGGAGTCACGGCATCACGACCAGCAGTGTCCCGCGGAGACGTATACTAGAAATCGTGGCTATGAGTGCCTTGAAGACCAAGGGCTTAATCTCTCCCGTGAGAGTTGAGTTTTGTCTATGATCTAAAAATTACGCTTTTGCCCCTTGTCCAAATTTCACCATCTACACCTACATAAGTTCTAAAACTAGCTGCTAGTCACGCCCACCATTAAACCCACTATTCACCTCACATGCTCTTAAACTCGTTCAACATGAGACATTCACCTCAGGCGCATGCACAAGCCTCATTCTCAGTCCCATGACGACGTCCACGACTGAATTCATGAATCAAAGTCTCATAAGTTTTGCTCTGAGTGTCATGAGAATGTCCATGGTTCCATAAAATTAGAGCCGCATGAGCTTTCTCAAACATATGGATAAAATCTGACAACCCCCTTAGTGCTCCCACACTCGTCTAAAAGGGCCCATAAATGGGAATTTGACTTTTTACTCAACCTCAAGCAATCTCGTGTTTCATACACGATCCGTAATACTATCTCATGTTATTTCGTCCTATCTTGTGCTCTCCAACTAATCACAATGGACAACTAAAGAATATTCCTCTATCTCAATTAACATCTTTTGTTTTTAAAGATATCTAAATTAACATCGACTACAGAGAAATTGTCACCCTGCCAACACATTGTACACGAAGACGGACTAAGTCGCATACATGTGGGGATAATTTTAAGATGTTGGTCCGGTGGTCTACGACACGTGTGAGAATACCCAATATAATAGTCAGTTGTGGAGGTTACAAAAAATCAATGAATAGTTTGTATATCACCATGTTTTTCCTAGGGCATAAGTTTATCTCATTGACCTATCTTTAGTTGTTCCTATGACCATAAGAGGAATACTTAACGTACCATTCCATCCTTATCCCAACGATTCGAGATTAGAGAGTTCAACTATAATTAGGTCATTAATTGATCATGTTGAAAATACCTTTCAAAAACATTCTTTCTCAACCAAGAATTAGTTTGAAATCTCTATTTATTTCTGTTTCCCTCCCTAATTCCTCCATCCCTGTAGCTAAAACAGTCTTCGAATGGCTAAATCCTTAGTTCATTTAAGATTGTTCATAAACAACCTTCTTCAACTGATCGGGACTTCATCTGAAAACCCTAAATTTGATCTTAGGAGGTGGCCTTATCTCACTACCATTATAGTAAATAATGGTGGATCTCATTCTCGTCTTAGTCGAAGACGGAATACCTGAATAACTTTGTGTTAGTAGAATTTCGAACTTCGTGTTTTAAAATTTTATATCATTTAAGTTTAGCATAACAATCGATAAAGATATTGACAATTTATCACTGATTTGAACTCATCCCTCGTGATTTAATTCACCTTCTCAGTGATCTCGCACAACCATAAAATAAATCAAATCTTTCATGGTTATTTTGGATTTGTTATAATGAAATTTCATACCGCGCTTTGACCTGCTAAGAGCATTTCCTATAGAATGAGCAAACTATCTAGTTTGTTCATTTTGCTCCCACTATGGACTCAAAAAACATGAAAAATGGATGTTCAAACCAACAAATTTGTTAGTTTGTTCATTGAGTTGGAGGATGTAGCGAGCGTTTGATGATAGGACGGGCGAGCTTGCCTCAAACGCCAGCGCTGGCGCTTTCTCGGGCAGCGCACGATTTTCACAAAAACGCCAGAGCTTGTCCTTCCAGCGCGCGTTTGTCATAAAAGCACCAACGGCTGAATCTGGACGTCCAGAACCTCTTGTGATCTAACGACTATAATTTTTGAGTTCTATAAATACTCCTCATTTCAACTACAAATTCACACATTCTACACATTCTTCACTCTCATATCATCTACAAAAATGCCTCCCAGAGTTCGTGTTGTTAGATACACTCAACAAGAGGATTTAGCTATTTGCAGAGCCTACGTTATTCAAAGTCAAGATGTTGCCGATACCGGTAGGAATGTATCCCAATCGACGTTCTGGGAGAAAGTTTTTGAAATGTTCGCCGCTGAAACGATGAACATTCATGGGCGTTATTGTCACGGATTGGCGCATCGTTTTAGTGTAATTTCGTGCAATGTTTCGGAATTCGTCGCTCAACTAATGGAGAATCACAAAAATAAGGTCAACAGTGAAGCCGAACATGAAGTGTTTCCAAAAACTCTAGCGATGTGGCCAGCATCTCACCGCGGTCGTCCTTTCGACTTCCATGCTTGTTTCAACATTCTTAGGGTGCTCATCAAATACGATCCCTACATCGCCCTAGGAATTCCACCACTTGTCGAGAATTGACGCCTATGTAGTAGTTATTTTAATTTAATGTATTTCTTTTATTCTCATGTATGATGTGGTTGTTCAATGCAGTATGTTTTGATTTATGAAATTGATGGTGCAATGTTTAATCGAGGAAAAAATTTAAATTACTTATGATATTGATAGTTTTAGATAATCGTAATAACACAAAATAAACAACAAATTGAATAACATAATACCATAGTGAATCGATTTGTACTTCAACTTTAATCAGCCCACTCCACCAAAAAACAATTAGGACATTCCCATAAATGCCTACCATATGTGCCTTCTTCATAAGAAGTTCGCAAATGCATAAAAAAGTCTTGCAATCGAGCTTTGAACACCCACTGATTCTCTGTGGACAATGTTTGTATTCGTGGTCTCCATATCCAAAATACAAGCAGTGTAATAACTCCTTCTTCAATTTGGCTTAAATTCAAGAGAACGGAATTTTGGTGTGAGTCAATTATTTGAAATTGATGGTAATCAATATTTTCGATTAGCAATCTGTTTGGACTAACTCCAATATACTTTCTAAAGAATCAACTAGACAGTCAGACTCAATCTAGAGAAAAGTATATGGAGGAGTTAATCTCTCTCTCTCTCTCTTGATTTGATTTTTACTCAAGCAAACAGAAATCTGCAAGTCTTTATCAAATACAAGGATAATAAACTTGGATGGTACCAAAGACCAATATCCAAGGATCAATCAATTTCCAATCAACAACCAAAGGTTGGATTTCACAATTGATCGATACAAACGCACAACCTGTGATATTTCAACTATATAACAAAATATAACGCGGAATATAAATAACACAGACACCATAAATTTTGTTAACGAGGAAACCGCAAATGCAGAAAAACCCTAGGACCTAGTCCAGATTGAACACCACACTGTATTAAGCCGTTACAGACACTAGCCTATTACAAACTAACTTCGGTCTGGACTGTAGTTGAACCCTAATAAATATCACACTGATTCAAGGTACAGTTGCGCTCCTTACGTCTCTGATCCCAGCAGGGATACTACGCACTTGATTCCATTAGCTGATCTCACCCACAACCAAGAGTTGCTACGACCCAAAGTCGAAGACTTTAATAAACAAATCTGTATCTCACAGAAAATTCTACGATAATAGATAAATTTATCTCCTACAGATAAACCTATGAGTTTTGTTCCGTCTTTTGATAAAATCAAGGTGAACAGGAACCAATCAATAACCCGGACTTATATTCTCGAAGAACAGCCTAGAATTATCAATCACCTCACAATAATTTAAATCGTATGGTAGTGAAACTAGATATTGCGGAATCACAAACGATGAGACGAAGATGTTTGTGATTTCTTTTTATCTTGCCCCATCGGAGATATAATCTCAAGCCAATCTTACAATTGAACTTGTACGATAGAAAATGGAAAGATCAGATCGCTTAACTACAAGAGAAGTAGTTCGTCTGGCTTCACAATCCCAATGAAGTCTTTAAGTCGTTAACCGACAGGGTCTCGAGAAGAAACCTACGGTTAAAGGAGAATCGACTCTTGCAAACCAACTAGTATCACACAGGAGGTGTGGGGATTAGTTTTTCCAGTTGCTAGACATCTCCCTTATATAGTTTTCAAATCAGGGTTTGCAATCCAAGTTACCTTGGTGACAAAGCATTCAATATTCACCGTTAGATGAAAAACCTGATTTATCCAAGCTAATATCTTTCAACCGTTAGATCGAAACTTAGCTTGTCACACACACAAATAAAATGTATTCATTTAGGTTTGAGTAACCGTACCTAAACGTATACACTTAGTTGGTTCACAAATAGTTAACCAATGGTTAGCCATATGAGCACTTTCATATTTACCCTATTCATCTTTCTCATAACTAGTTCAAATGACTCATAAGAACTAGTTCAAGAGTCGTTCAATTGTTTAGATCTTTATACATAGACACAATTGAAATAAAATCGGTTTGATTCACTTGAATCAATTCATGAACAATATAGCCACGGTTTGCAAAGATTGCATTCCTTATTGATTTATTGTTTAAGTTCAAGAAACTACCGATTTGAGAGATATAACCAGATTAGGTACGCGTACGGGTACGTGTACCATAGCAACCGGACTTTGAATTTGAAAGCTCAGCAGAAATTTTTGGTTTGAAAACTTCCATGGGTACGCGTACGGGTACGCATACCTAGGTGACTGGTTTTTCAGTTTGCAAACTTTACAAACTACAACAGAAATTTTTGGTATGAAAACTTCCGCCAGTACGCGTACGGGTACGCGTACCTAACCTGTCTCCTTCACCAATAGCGCATGCACACATATGCACGTACCTGGTTTCCGACACATGGATTTATACACTAATGTGCGAACACACTATATATGCTTATATCCATAGTTGGTTACGTAATCTCAACTCTACATTTCAATCATTGAAACATTCTTCTATAATGTTATAATAGTCGTTAGACATAAAGAATCTACTATCATCATCAAAGTTATTTTCAAGATTGAAACTGTCAGGATTTTCACCTCAACACTTTAGATATTTAGGGTAAACAAAGAATAACTAATACACCAAGCGATACGAGAAACACTTAATCAATCACACAAGACACAAATTTACATGGAAAACCCCAAATCGGGTAAAAACCACGGACAAGAACACAGTCTATTCAATTAATCACAAGGATGATTGCAAAGAAGACTCTCACCTTCTCTCATAGCTCTCAACTTCTTCGCAGGACATGAAATTCACAAAGAGACCGAAAACCTAGCTGTTTTCCCACTCTTAAGAAGAACTCTTCACAACTGTGTATTAAACACTCCTAAAGTCACCTATTTATAGTGGACACCTCTTGTTCTCCAAGTAATCTGTTTCCTAATCTAAATTTGGAAACCATCCTCAACTAGGAATGTCTAACCTAATTAGGTAATACATCCTCAATTAGGAAATCCATACTAAAACAGGAAACTACCCATAAATAAGACTTCTAGAATTTGCTAAATCTAGACAACTTCTAACAATCTCCACCTTGACTTGATTTGCAACATTCATAAATTTCTTCTTGCTTATTTAACCAACTGATTTTCATTGTGTTCTTGTCCACCCGCCCTTACGGGCCATTGATCATCAATGATGATGACCAACACAATCCAAGTTATCCTTGGACTTGCAAATCTTTGGAACCCACTTCTTGATCATACGAGCCTTTTGGAACTCTACCCAATGCCAAATTTCCATGGGACTTTACATTCCCAAAAGTTGACTTGGATCCATCCGTAGCTCCACCTAACCCTGACTGCCTCAGTGTATACAAGCCGCTGCTACGACTTCTTTTCATGATCATAGTAGATCCTTGATAAAACTTTATTGCTTCACCATAACATGAATACTTACAACCCGCAGAATCTAATTGGGAAAGACTTATTAGATTCCACTTTAACTCCGGCACGTGTTTTACTCCTTGGACTGTTCAAAACTTACCATCAAACATCCTCATGCGAATATCATCGACTCCCTTAACCGATAGTTCCGAGCCATCGCCAGTAAACACTTTACCACTACACCCCACATACCTATCGAAATATGACCGGTGTGCACACATATGTGTCGTGGTACCGCTATCCATTATCCAACTCTTCTATTGATTTAAATCAGCAGCAACCAAAAGAGAGTAATCGCTTTCATAGCCTACATGGTTAGCTTGACCTTCGAGACCTCTTGCCGAACCAGTCCCGTTGTCTTTCCACTTAAAATCACGTCTAATGTGACCTGGTTTGTGACACTTCCAGCAAACACTCATACTATGTTTCTTCTTCCCTCCAGCAAATAAACTAACATCTTCAGACGAGCCACTGTGACCACTCTTCATCTCCTTTTCTTCAGACAAAAAAGCACTAGTAACTTCAGCAAGACTCAAAGCATATTTTCCATGCTTTAAGTATGTCACCATGTGTTTATAAGATGGTGGGAGTGACAAGATGAGGCGAAGTGCTTTATCCTCATCATTAATAGTTACTTCTAACGCTTCCAGTTCAGAAACAATTGAATTTAAAACGCTGAGATGATTAGCAATAGACGTACCTTCAGCCATCTTCAATGTATGAAATTTGTCTTTCAAGTACAATCTATTTGAACGAGTGTTTGTCATATACAACTCTCCAAGTTTACTCCACAGCTCCTCTGCTGTAGTAATCTTTGCAACATTATCCAAAACATTCTTTGCTAATAACAAACGTATCTTCCTCGCAGCTCTTAATTCAGAATCTTCCCAGACTTCAGGCTTAATATCACTTTTCACTTGTCCTTTCAGCGCCTTGGATAACCCATATTGAATTAAAACATCTTTAACTTGGATTTGCCATAAACCAAAGTTAATAAAACCATCGAACTTCTCAACCTCAAACCGTGTATTCAAAGCAGAAATCTTTGTCATCTTATTTCCCTTAAACCCAAGCTCTGATACCAATTGTTAGGATTTTTACCTCAACACTTTAGATCTTTAGGGTAAACAAAGAATAACCAATACACCAAGAGATACGAGAAACACTTAATCAATCACACAAGACACAGATTTACGTGGAAAACCCCAAATCGGGTAAAAACCACGGACAAGAACACAATTTATTCAATTAACCACAAGGATGATTACAAAGAAGACTCTCACCTTCTCTCACAGCTCTCACCTTCTTCGCAGAACAAGAAATTCACAAAGAGACCGAAAGCCTAGCTGTTTTCCCACTCTTAAGAAGAACTCTTCACAACTGTGTATTAAACACTCCTAAAGTCACCTATTTATAGTGGACACCTCTTGTTTTCCAAGTAATCTTTTTCCTAATCTAAATTGTGAAACCATCCTCAACTAGGAATGTCTAACCTAATTAGGTAATACATCCTGAATTAGGAAATCCATACTAAAACAGGAAACTACCCATAAATAAGACTTCTAGAATTTGCTAAATCTAGACAACTTCTAACAGAAACGTCATCATGACTTACGCCGCGGGTAAAGATGAAAATGGTTAAACCAAAAGCTTACCAACACATATCTCGAGAAAAAGATAGGCGAGTAAACTCGGATCGAAATAGAAAATGTGTATGTATGAAAACTATCATACTTATACGACTTTTGTCTCAAGAGTAGGAGATAGACTTTTGAGTGACAGATGAGTTCAAGTCTCCACATACCTTTTGGTCGGATGAAGTTCCACTGGTTCCTTTAGTAGTTCTTCGTCTTCGTAAGATAATCTCCATGGAGTCTGGAGCTCAACTATTCCTAACTATCCTAGACCGAGACTTAGTCATAAGTATACTAGAAATCAAGACATACAGTTTTGA
This sequence comes from Papaver somniferum, assembly GCF_003573695.1. NCBI lineage: Eukaryota > Viridiplantae > Streptophyta > Magnoliopsida > Ranunculales > Papaveraceae > Papaver > Papaver somniferum. Next base: position 17,097,894 of record NW_020621603.1, on the reverse strand, counting down.
TCACTAACATTGACAAACATGCTTGAGATAGCAACGCATGCGAGTTCGACCGAGCAATGCTCTAACAGTGGTAAAAAGTGAATTTTGAATTTTAAAAAACTATCCGTTGGCGTTTTTGCTACAAACGCCAACAACCTAGGTTCAAGCGCCGCGTTGAAGCTTTGAGCTCCAGCGCTTGTCCTTCCAACGCTGACGCTTTACCTTGAAACTCCAACGTTTGTTTTTCGCTCGCGTGTTTAGTTATCTAACGCCAAGTGCTTTTCCATAGTGGAAAATCCAGTTTGACCATCCACCCGGCTCAACAAAGATATGAGTTTGTTCATTCCCATAGAAACTGCCACAAGTCGCCTCAACAATATTTCACCAGTTTGATACATTATCTTAGCCATAGACCGATACCATGTCGTACCACGAGGTTTGATTACAGTGCCTATTACTCCCATCTAAATCAACAATGTTTGGTGTACGGGGTGTGAATTCTACAGCCACCACCGTGTGAGAGAAAGAAAATGGTGGCCCCACCTTAAACCCCACCCCTGCAAATCTCCCCGGGACTCCCCCTCTCTCAGCCATTGGATCATCCTACGGGATTTCTCACGGTTTTTTTGGACGTCAACGTAGCACTACCTACTGTACCTAAATGGGAATTATTCCCGCATCTTCTAAAACAAAAATTGAGGAGCCCCTAGAATAGAACATTTGGGCTCTTGGTGAGATTTTAAGTTCTTAAACTGAGTTCCACTTTCTGTCAAAAGAAAAACTTCAAAAACAATAAAAAACTGAGTTCCACTTTAAAAGCTTTCCTCTTTATGATTCATTCATTGAATATCTCGTCACAGTCATGCTCACAAATCAAACAGTAAACTGTTCTCTCTCAATCTTCCCAGAATCCAATCTCCATTCACCTCTCCATTGGAATCTACTAATAACCATGTAATCTTCCGTTCTCATTACCTGCCCAGAAGATATTCTAGGCCGGTTTCTGTAAAAAAAGCAAAAAAAAAAATCTTCCTTTGAGCTAAATTTCATCAGAAACCTAGGATTTTAATTCTGGGTTTGTTTAAGATGGTTTCAACAATTCAGAAGAAAACCCTTCATTCAATATTAGCAAGTAAGTTGAACAAACTAAGTATACCACCATCTCCAACATCATCAAATTCTGGTGGTGGTGGTGGTGAAGATTTTGATTTCTCTGAAGTATTTGGTCCATTAACTTCTTCATCTACACCATATCTTATAGACCCAGAAATAATTCATAGTAGATCTCATTCTTTTGTTGGTCCTTCTCCTAGATTTACAACTTCTACTTCTTTACCTTTATCTATAGAACAAGAAACTGGTTTACAAAGTTGTGATGAAGAAGAAGAAGAAGGTGATGAAGTTGAAGTGGAGGAACCTGATGTAGAACAAGAGGTTCAAGTGGAGAAGGAGAAAGAAGAAGTTAGTAAAATGGGTCCTGGAGATTTTGTGATAATGAGGGTTGTTGGGCAAGGGGCATTTGGGAAAGTGTTTTTAGTGAGAAAAAAGGGGTTTGATGAAAATGATGAGAGTGATGGGATTTTTGCAATGAAAGTTATGAGAAAAGATACAATCATTAAGAAGAATCATGTTGATTATATGAGAGCTGAGAGAGATATATTAACTAAAGTTGATCATCCTTTTATTGTTCAGCTCAGATATTCCTTTCAGGTACTCAATTCTTACATTTTTTCCTACTTATTTTCGTTATTTGATTGTTAGAGATTTCAAATTTTGGTGAATGGAAGTATGGAAACTTTAAGAAAAAATTGAAACATTTTTGTGTAAATTATGAAGAACTACTAGAAAAAGCTAAGAAAAGAATTCTATCAATTCAAGTGTTTTGTTAATTGATCAGAACATGTTTGTGGATTTGCACTGAATTATATGTTTAAGCGAGATTTCTGTCAAATGCTTCTTGGCACACTTAAACTCTATCAGCTTGAGGAGTAACAAAACAACATGATCATAAAGGAAGATGCTAATATTTGCTTGCATAGAAAATAATCGTAAAATTGTGCATGAGGAACTTCTATGACCCTGTGGATTCTCCCAGAGTTAGAATTTAGAGAGTTACCACACTTATTAAGCCTTGCTAACAGATAAGTTCTTCAAACTAGATTGAAGTTGCATCTATGCTGTTTCTTGTTGATTGTAAAAGCACATGAGAATAGACCTTTTTTCCTTTCGCATATTGAACCACTTGCGAAATGATGCATTGTGTCAGTAGCTTGGACCAGCTTCTAGCCTGGGTTTGTTCGTAAGGGCTCGTACGATTCTTGTTGACAAGATTTTCAAAATCCTTTTTTCTTACACCACCATGTCTCTTGGTTAGGAGTAAGAACAACGTGTACATTCTAATTTTGACCAGTCTAGAAACTTTTTACATATCCGTATATTGGGTTTAACTAGCTACCATTTGTATTTTTTAATGAAATGTACATCTTAGCTATTCTTATTGGTATGCTGGAAGTAGACGTCACCATCTATAGTATTTATATTCACAGTTATGACTTGGTCAAAAATGGGCAAGTTGGTGACGTAGGTACACATTGGTATGTTTTTTTCCATATCCAGATTCAGAAGTACTAGAGCTACTGGTCATCATAGTGGAAATATTGTCATCTGAGTTACAAAATTGATACACCATCTTGTCACTTTGAGTTATAACTGTTTGTGACTTTGGATACTTCTCTTTAATTTCCATACTGCCAACAGTCTTCAGTTTTATCTGATGGAACACTGCTTTTGCATGCTTTAGAAGGAAAAGAACACGATAGAGTAAAGGTAGTCCAATAGAGTTCAATTAATTGAATAAATTTAACTTAAGGAAATTTAAGGTATACATTGCCATGTCTGTGATGTCGTATATTTAAATTTCGTGTGAAAGAATGTGGTTGTTAGGCTATAAGGATAGGACTTGTATCTTCCGTTGGTCTTTGGACTGAAGTATGAGTTGCCATTCGAACTGTTTGAGAGAGGATGGTTGTAGAGAGAGGAGAGCAAAAGTGGATTCTTGATCTGAATATATTCATGACTAAGAAAGGGAGTATCTTAAGCGGGTGTTGGCTAAGAGAATGCCTGTCTATGTTATTTTGGTCTCTTATTCATTTTTTTTTTTTTTGTCTCGATCACCTTGTTTGTACTTTCGGGTTAGTCAATTTCTTTTGGTGCGAATTTGCAGACGAAGTCTAAGCTGTACCTGATCCTGGATTTTATAAATGGAGGACATCTCTTCTTTCATCTGTATCGGCAGGGAATTTTCAGGTATATTATTACGTTTGACCATTTGCACCACTAGCTATGGGCGTATTGTGCATATCTTTGATACTGGCTTTTGGGTATGTCTTCGGTAGTGAGGATCAAGCAAGGGTTTATACTGCCGAGATAGTTTCTGCTGTTTCACATCTTCACGAGAGGGGAATCGTGCACCGGGATCTTAAACCTGAAAATATCCTTATGGACAGTGACGGGCATGTAAGGTCATGCCCAGATACGTTATATCGTGTTTTTGGTGCATATAGAATATCTGTTCAAACTGCTCTATTTTCGTTTATTTTCTTACATACTTTTTAAAATTAGCACATCATGTCCTTCAATCCTAAACCCGTCATGCAGGTTATGCTAACTGACTTCGGAATGGCAAAAGAAATTGACGAATCAAGCCGATCAAATTCAATGTGTGGAACAACAGAATACATGGCTCCAGAGATCTTGCAGTCTAAGGGCCACAATAAAGATGCGGATTGGTGGAGCGTCGGGGTACTCCTGTATGAAATGTTAACTGGCCAGGTAAAACTATTTCTCCCCATCTAAGCCGATAGATTCGTGAATTTTGGACCTCCAGTAGTCAACTCTTATTTTTTGATGAAGTTTTGCGAGATAATTTTGGGTGTTTGCTAATCAAATGAAGTATATCTACCATGGAATACAAATCATGTGTTGTTTGCTTGTTGACCTCACACAGGGGTCATCAATGTGGTGCTTGATTTGTGGAACTCCTTTCTTGAACAATCTCATTATGCATGTGGTCTGGATTTTAAACATTATTTGCTCAGACAATTATAACCAGCATTTTCAATACATTTTTCACATGAAACAAATAGATCAAAAGCAAAAATCTTGTTCTAAGCTGATCATGTGGTTTGGAGGGTAAAAAGTGAATTGCTCTTGATCTTCACATATAGTGCTGCTATTCATTGAAATTCTGTTTTGTTCTTCCAGCCTCCGTACACACACGCCAATCGGCAGAAACTTCAACAGAAAATCATTAAAGAAAAGTTCAAGCTCCCACCATTCTTGACCAGTGAAGCTCACTCTTTACTTAAAGCGGTAAGAATCAATGTGTTTTTTCTGTCAATTATCTGGTGTACATGTTTCTTAATCTGATGAGGAACAAAAATGTTGTCTGTCAGCTACTGCAAAAAGAGCCAGAAAGAAGGTTGGGCAGTGGGCCTACCGGAGCAGACGAAATAAAGAAGCATAAATGGTTTAAGTCGGTAAATTGGAAGAAGTTAGACGAGAGAGAATTCAAGCCGAAGTTCAAACCAGATGTATCTGGCACAGATTGCACAGCAAATTTCGATCAGTGCTGGCTAGCAATGCCGGCGGACGACTCACCAGCTCCCACACCAACTTCAGGTGAACATTTCCATGGGTATACGTATGTTGCACCCAACCCATGGCTGTCAAATGAGTCATTATGACTAAGCTATGCCAAAAGCCTTATTTTTCTTCTAACTGGGTGCCATTGTAAATTGTCATGGGCATTGCCATCAATGGGTTGCATACTCGTAAAACTGGTCTTCAGCATGTTCAATTTCCAAGTTTATAACTTTTATGGACCGATGATAATAGTTAAACCTTAAAATTGGATTGTTAGTGATTTTCGACCTTCCTTTAATAAATCTTCCCTGGCGGCGTTTAATGGCTGAAACTGCATGATTTGTAGCTGAGTGTGTTAACAACGTTGACATTAGCATGTTTTGTTTCCTCTTGTATAAATTTTATGGACCAATAATACGACTACTTCCTATGGTCCAGACTCCAGACTCCCAACTATCCACTTTTGCATTGGAATGCTCATGCAACATATTCTCCTCGACAATCGGCCTAAGCCAAATTGGAGGTATAGATCAGCATTGTTGTTTTTAGCCGACCATGCCAAAGCATGCGCAACAAAGTTACTGAAGCCTGGTTGAAATGTAAATAGACAAGCAACTAAATAAGAGGAAAGCATGGGCAACAAAGTTACTGAAGCCTGGTTGAAATGTAAACAGACAAGCAACTAAATAAGAGGAAAAACACCGAATGTCTTCACAGATGGCACCCGTTCTTTGATTTACATCAAACCTTTGCATCACTTTTAATAATAAGGTGAGTACAACTGCTTTCTTTAGGACAACCCGAATAGCTCTAGCTTCACCACTATCCATAGATGTTTCATCAACGGCACCATGGGGCATCCATTTATCATGATAACTAATAGTGATAGCGGGAGGGATCTGTAGCTTGGGTTTTCTAGTTAATAAAATAGCTATAGCTCCACTGATGACAGCAGAATGGGTTTCTTTCTGGTTATTGGTTTCTACTACTCCACAAGGACCATAAAACAAAGATGGACAGGCTCTAGGACTCCAAAGATAATATTTGGTTGATATGGACCCAATTTTCAATTTTTTAAAGTTTGCGAATATCAAAAATCAAGATTAGGTATTTGACCACCACTTTGGAATATGTACACTTTTGACTTCCCACAAAAAAAAAGAAAAAAAAAAAAAACTCCCATTTATTGTTGTCACGAGAATACTGTGATGCATACAGCTGAATTGGAAGGAAAATAAAGGATTAGGTTTTGCAATAATCACTCATTTGCTGTTGAATACCATTTATAGATCCCACCAACTGGACAGGAATCTGATAAGATTGTTTGACTCACAAATTAACAACCTTTACAACTGCTCCAACGGTTACCAAATTCTGTCGGGTGTAATGGAATTCTGCATGGTTGTAGGATATCTGGTAATCCTCTGTGAAATTTGGTAACTGCCCGTTGTAGCCTTGCATTTTCCGGAACAAAGTTGTTATTGGTATCCAGCGTTGCGCAATAGGTGCTCCAAATTACTCGAGGTTACCAGTTCTGTGGTTAGGATTATTTTGTTTCATTTGGATTAGGTAACCTCCAAAGTTATCGAATGCAAATGATAATTCTCCCTCTCTCTCTAACCTACACGCGAAATTTTAAACAACTTTCTAACTTAAAAAAAGTAAGGGATAAAATAAAACAAAATACAATCTCTAATCTGCACAAAGACTATTATAAAGCTGGCTGACAAACTAATGTGGTTGTAGCAAGGGATATTCCATAAAATGGGCAGCCATCCCACACCTTTGATATCGAAAAAAACCGCAAATCTTCCAACACAGTGAAAGCAACTAATCTTTAAGGATGTTCTTGAATGACGTTCACTTCTCCAGAGCCATGAAGATGTATACATATGACTCGCTAAGCCACTACACGGCCATCAACAACATCTCAATAAACGAACAAGACAGTGTCATTGAAGGATTTCTTAATAAACATTGATCACAGTAGAGATTATTTGGAACCAGAAGACATTGGACACCAGAGTAGAGATACAAAAGTGCGCATCCATACTAGAGGACAAACAGTTATACAACAGAACATATCCAGATAATACAAGCTTTATCTCTATGGATGCATGAGAAATGCATTTATGCATTTCTGTTCCCGGAAACATCCCGATGGATTTGCTAAATCTTCTTGCAAAGGAGCATGTTACAGACATAAAAGGAGCCTAAGAGGTTCCTTTGTTTGAATTGAGAATTCAAAGTTCCGTGGAACGGGAAAAGCTAACATTGAAATATTTTGTTTTATACACATCTAAACAACAAATGGGGTATGTAATAAGGAAGTTCGAGTGAAATAGAAAATCATACCGTTGACATACAAGCTCGACACACCTAGCATGAGCCACAGAGATCGTTCATTGACAGTCGATCTCTAAGGGAATTCTGACATGCTGACAATCAGGTTCTTGTTTACCAAATATCAGCGGGAACTCCTCATACTGTTCTGAGAAACCATGTTGTGCCCCAAGAGTCTTCAATGACTGGTGAACCTGGTACATAGAAGACCTGTCCTTGGGCCTAGGAACCACACAAGCACTTGCAATCTTCAGAACCTGTAGAATTTCATTGTCATGACCTTTTCCGCAAATAGACTTATCAATAACATCCTTTATCTGACCCGCAGCCGTGAGCTGATCCACCCAATCTACTAAGTTACCCTTGAATTCCTCATCTGGTACACTGACATCAAGAGGCTTTTGCCCTGTCACCAATTCCAAAAGCACAACCCCAAACCCATAAACATCGCCTTTCAGCGAAGCAACCATGGTGCTCGAATACTCTGGAGCAACATACCCAAACTCTCCTAAAGTGCCACTCATAAAAGTACTATTATGGGTAACATCAGAATTTATGAGCTTCCCAAGACCAAAATCAGTTATCCTGGGATCAAAATCATCATCAAGAAGGATTGAATTAGAGCAAACATTTCGATGCAGAAATGGAGGTTGGCATCCATGGTGAAGCCAAGCCAATCCCCTGGAAACACCAATACTAATCCTAAGCCTAGTTGACCAATCCAACGGACCATATTCACTATTCAAATCGCCTTCTCTATGCAATTGAGAATACAGAGTTCCACTAGGCATGTGTTTATACACCAAGAGTTTCTCATCTAGCACAACACAAAAACCCAAAAGTGGTACCAAATTCGGATGCCTTAGTTGCCCCAGTCTAATCATCTCGGTGCGGAATTCCTTCTCATCAAGATTACAATTAAGGAGCCTTTTGATTGAAAGGGCTGAACCATCAGGAAGAACTGCCTTATACGAAGTTCCCGTTCTAGTGGAAATGATGATTGTTTCCTTACTAAAATTATTAGTGGCAGCCATTAAATCGCCTAACTTGATCTTCACAAGAGGTTTCTTAAACAAAGTAACTTGAACTTGTCTATGGCTCTTTAATCTCTCTCCCCATCTACTGTCATCATATTTGCCAGCAGCTCTACGCTTACGGTTATACCTCACAAAGAACCACCACCATAGACCAAACCCAACCAACAACGAAATCACAGCACTTGAGACACCAGCAGCAATTATAATCACTATTTTACTACCCTTTCCAGCAGCACCGCACTTAGATCCAAGAGGACCACCACATAGTCCACTATTTCCTTCGAAATTACCAGCACTAAAGGCCGTGGAATTGAACGGAATTTGACCAGATAAATCATTATTAGCAACATTAAATTCTGTAAGACGAGGAAGACTAGCAAATTGAGGAGGAATTGTACCAGATAATCGATTATTCGACAACTTAAGCTTATTCAAATAGGTACAATTAGCCAAGTTTGAAGGAATTTCACCAGAAAGTTGATTCCCGGAAAGATCTAGAGTTGTAATATAAGGTAACCAAGTACAAAGTTGAGGAGGAATTGTACCTGAAATCTTATTATCTGAGAGATCTAAATTCTGAAGACTTGCACAGTACTGTAAAGAATCAGGAATTTGCCCAGAAAGTTCATTTGATGGAAGTAAAATACTAATCAATCGATCTTCTTTAGCGTTCCAGCAAGAAACACCAGAGAGTTTACAGATAAGACCGACTGATGAATTACCAAAAGTCCATGATTCGAATCTCCCTTGAGGGTCTTTAAATGCTGCTTTTACACCTTTCAAACACCTTATATCATCTTCTATACCCAAAACAACATCAGAAATCACAAAAACCAAAGCAAGAACTGAAATTCCAAGAAGAACCCTTTTTTCATTTCTTGATGATCTGCTCATGGTAGTAAGAAAAGTAGAAACTTGATTAAAAAAAAAATCTCAAAACATGGATGAAATTAGGGTTAGGGTATGAATAAGCTGTGGTGGTGTTGATTTCCGTGTGGAAGAAGATGGAAAATGGAGGAGTCTTCCAAGTACAGGAAGGTAATGTATGACTATTGACATTAAGAAAGTGAAGTCGTTGTTTTGAATTGATTCTTTTTTCCTTGGTGTTGAATTCAAAGGGTTTTTCTGTGTAATTTCATTAGTAATTACTGAGGTTTCCAGAGTTGGTGGTGGTGGGAATGGAGAGAAATTTTTATTACTTCGCCTTTTGTTTTTAAAATGTTTACTTGTTGACTCTAGTGGTGAGAGCAAAGCACTATGCCTCCCAACCCTATAAAAACGTCGGAATATTTTGAACCCCAAAAACACGCACTATGGTCCTAAATGGATATCCAATCATCTCGAATCCAACCTATAACGTTATGATACAAATCCGAAGTAATTTTTGATTTCTAGAAGTCGAAAAAATAAGAATTTAGTTTAGGTATGAAATTTCAGAACGATTTATAAGCAAAAAAGACGATTTTTTGTAAAGTAAAATATCTTTATTTCTGAATTCTGCTGCTGGTATCCAAACGAACTATTAACATCCTTAATTATTGGGTTTGGAAACGTTTAATTTTTTCTGGACGAGCACAAACCAATCATTTAACATTGGTTTATAGTGATGATGCTTGCGATGACGTTTGTTAAATGAGAAACTGACCCAAATTAACTAGATTGATTAAATGTTGTTCGGATTTTGAAATAATTGGTTTATGATGTTGTTATATCAAAAATATTTGAAATGGTTGGTTTGTGAGCAAAGCGCGAGTAAAGAATATCTAGGGATGTTGATTATCTGGATTCAAGTATTTCACTCATAAGAATCATTTTCTTCTTTCTCATTTTAAAAGAGTGCATCATTCGATGTTCTTTTCATTGTAAAAGATATCCTTGTGGAGTATATTTGGAGTTTCTGTAAATTAACTGGTACAATTTAAAAAAGTTAAATTGAAGCAGTACATTCTTGACGCGTGAAAACGTCAACTCAACCTTCTTTGGTATAATATTGTATGCGAGCGAAACCTAATAAATTAAAAAATTAACCCGTGTATTCGTGAAGGATCCTGAAAACGAGGGATTAGGATTTCTTCATTCTGGAGCTCTTAGCCCTTCTTTTACGCTATGATTTTTGTTTGTAAGTCTAGATCGGTTTTTTGCGGGACATTAAAAGACTTTGTACTTCGTTCAACCACGGTTCAATTGGAATTTTCAATTTCGGATTTCATCACCAAAAGAGAAATTAAAGGTTGATAATTCTAATTTCAGGGTTTCTAATATAATTTCTCTATTTATAATGATGACGATGAAATTGTTAATGTTAGATTGATCGTTTACACTTTAACATCTCAAATCATGACATTTGAACTTAGTGCAGGTTCAGAAACCTCTAATGCTAGTAGTGTTGCGCAAATATGGAGGACACGGAGAAAGATTTGCTCACCTTCCTCAAGACTTTGATAAAACAGGTATCACCAGAAATACTTCAGAGCCAGATGAAGCAAATCAAGAATTCTCCCAGAATCAATGTTGACGCTGAAACCTCCAGGATGATAATGATGAAGTACATGTTCATTATGGCCATTGACAAGAAGGATGTCAATAATTTAATTTCGTTATTCTTGAAGATTTGGAGAGACTTCTACAAACTCTTGGGAAGAAGGAGACGTCTTCACTTCATCAACACTAACCTCCTTACTCAATTCAGATCCAGAGGATTCTTCTACTAATGGAATACTCCTTACCTTCCTTCTTGTTTTATGATAGGAGCATGGATATGTCTCCTACTTCTTAGAGTCGTTGGGAGAACATGAATGCAATTGTGTGCTTTGTTTCCTCAAAATCTCTCGTTGGAAGAGCATATGCTTGATATAATAACATTGCTCCCAACAATGTCACCAACTGGTATGATATGGTCAGTGCCTTCTACAAGAAGTATTTCTTTGTTTCTGAACGAGTAACTCTGTCAGATTCAGGGAGATTGTTCCAGTGAGTCAATGAATATCTTGATGATTACATACGTCGGTTCATAATCCAGGTTGTTAACTGTCATGATCCAGACATGACTCAACGAAAACTTGTAGAACTATATATCAATACGATGATACTGGTATTGGAGAACTTGTGCTTCCAGAGTTTTTTTTATGAATTTCATGAAGTCATTAGTTAATCATCCACAATTACACCTTCTTGCTAGAGATCCATAAGTTTTAAAGATAAATAAGGCCATAAATATACTCATGTAAGAAGATACCTAATGCGTGTCGAGAGTGAAACAAATTAGTTCGTTTATTCTTTACTTTAATTTGAATAATATAACAGTAAATAAGATTTGTTCATAGGAAGAGCAAGGAGTTTTAGTTGTGAAGAACGTCACAAAGGGGGTTGTTTAGATTTTAAAGAAAATAAATAACAAAGCAGTTAAAATTGTTAAATTTGTGATAGACACATTTTTGTGTCTAATTTGATCTCAATACTATATATTGTTGGCACTCGATTTTGTACTTATTATGGCGTTTTTCGTGTTTGTAGGTATTTTTGGGAAATAAACATTTTTGGAAAATTCGGCTCGAAAAGTTGCTAAAGGCACCCGGAGGACACATGTTATTTGGACTCGCAGTTTTGGATATGAGGTATCCTATTACTATGGGGCACCCAATTACTAATGGGCATACTAGCTGTTATTTACACCCTAGAATGCAAATTCTAAAGGGACGCCCATACAAGATTAGGGGGAGGCCATCTTCTCCATTTGAATTATATTTTTGGCGGGAAAATATTGCAGCATACGACCAGAATTAGGGTTCGGATTTTGAAGGTGTTCCGGTGCGATTCAATGGCTGAAATTCTTTGGGAAGTTCTGTTTGAGCATGACAGAGATGGTATGGGCTTTAGAATCAATTAGATTTGGATGGATGATCAGTTCGAAGTAAAACAGGGAAGACACGGAAACTAGCTTTCACCAGCGATGATTTCTGACATGATTTCGAGAGAGTTTGTGTTGGACTTTCTCTCGGATTTTGTTTGATTTGGGCCTGTTTTATCCAAACAGGGATGGTAATGAGATTTGATTCGACAAAATGAGTTGGTTACGTGGATTTGGGTGAATCAGAGCACGAGAATATCTCGTGTTGTCTCTCTCCTTCCCCGTGTATAACTGAATGATGGCGTGTGATCGGAGAGAGTTTCACTCAATCTTTGGCGTGATAGTAACATGTTTGGAAAGTTTCAGCTACCACAGACGCATGAGAGAGAAGAATAAGAGATTATTTCCTTAACAGGGCAGGCGAGAATAATAACAAGTAATGGAGGATTATGTGCTGTTATTACGAGTTGTTCTTGGTGCTGTCGAGTATATATAGCATGCTGGTATGTTTTAGAGAGGATGGAGAGTTAGGGGTTAGAACAGAGAGCAACAGAGTGATCAAATCACGAGTTGCAGAGAGGAGTTTCTGCTGCTGCAGAGAAGATGAACATGAAGAATATTAGATGTTAAGGACAGTCGTTTTCTAGGGTCGTGTATTTCAAGTCTGTAACAGTCCATCAGTAACGTATATCTTCAGTTCGCAACGCCCATTCTGTACAGCAAGTCTGTAACGCTCATAAAGCGTTGCAAACTAGCTGCTTTGATTATTTTCTCCATTTTCACCATTGTAAGCACTTTTTGAGTAATAAAAAAATCTTTTGAGAGTGTTTTCACCATGAGAAGCTAAACCCCGTCACTGGGACAACGGATGAAGCAACTTTTCATGATTGTGGTAAATGAATTAATTCTTTTATTGACTTTTTGCATAGATTTAATTGCTTTATGATTTCTATTAATTACTTGTTATTTTGTTAGATTCCTCATGCTTAGTTTTAATTACTTTAGATGCGTCATGCTTATAACTTACAAATAATATTTTACGAAATCTATTTTTGGCAAAGAACTAGAGTCACAACTTCTTTTGTTTGAGCTATATTATCTAGAGTTAATGACTGAACCACAACAATATGAAAAGTAGTGAAATCACGCGTCTCAGTGTCTCTTCATCTTGTGACATAATTTGTATATTTTTAGTGTTTTTCCTTTATTAATCCTAAAAACAATTTCAACAAGTCTGAGTGAACGACAACTCTACTTACCACTATATAAAATCACATCAATTTTTGGCGTCGCCGACGCGGATTTGTTTATAGATTTTTTTTTTCTTTTTATTATTTTTGTTCTTTTTTATGCGTTTTGGTATTTCTTATTTGCTTTCAGATTTGGAGCTAAGCTAAAGAAAAGGGAAAAAGTGTTGAAAAGAAAGGCAAAGCCCAAAAAGGAAAGAAAAGAGAAATCCAAAAAGAGTGAAGAAGACGATTTTGTAAATAATTTTATTTTATTTTCTAGAAACTGTAATTAAGGTTTTTATTTCTGTAATCTTTTATTTTTGGACCTTTTTTCTTTTTTGGACTTTATTTTTGGACATTGGACTTTATTCTATTTTTAAAAACCCTACGGAAGGGTAGTTTTAAATAAACTGTGTGCAGAGAAGGACGGCGATTACAATATCGCCTCGGCCCCTCGGGTTCGTACATGACATAGGAGTCGTGGCCCGAGTCGATTTCAACGGTTCATCCCCCGTCTGGAACGGGAGGTAAGAATTCTAAACACCAGCGAATCCCCTGTCAGCGGGTTTACTGGATGATATTGTATGCATATATGTTGAGGAATCGAATACGGCTGTTTTAATTTCCTAGTAAAGGGCTAGGCCTGGGCATACAAGATAAGGGTTCGGATTTCATCATTGTTATCTTCTTGACCGCCTTAGGAAAACGAAACCAAACGCGAACCTAAGCCTAAATTTTGACTAGAAAGAGACCGATAGGGTAACGAGCTTAATAGGAAAGTCATTCGAAAAATATTGGTTACTCTTTTAAGCATACTTCGAAGTTCATGATGGTTTCTGTGAGTTGAATGCGTGATTGCGCCGCCTTGTAATGCGGTGAGGCCTTGGGTATGAAAGCTCCACGCAGATTCCCTCGCCTCTATTCAACTTACTTTGACTCGGATTGATTCCAGAGGGGTTTGCTTAAATTGTAACGAATTCCCTTTCTAAAGAATAGAAGCTGGTCTAGAAACAATCTAAGTGGAGCCATCATGCTTTTTGTTTGCTAGATAAAATAGGCTTGTTGTGGTCGAGTCAGCCTTCTTTGCGTTTGGTTAGAATTCCTTTGCGGTTAGGATGTCGAACTGGTATTATAATAGCCAATACAATGAGTATCCGACTGAGCAGCTTGGACATTATCCTTTTTATGACCATAGTGTGAATAGTGATTAGGAACGCGAAACTTTTGAAGGTTATGGTCCATACCATTGTGAGCCCAATTACTATCCATATACCCACAGGTCATACGAGAAAAACAATCCTTCTATTTCTCTAGAAGAGTCTCTCAAGAGTTTCAATGAGTCAACACGGAAGTTATTTATGAAAGAGAATTATAATATTCTTCTCCCAGAAGAGTCCGTAGAGCGGTCAACTAATATATCTCTAGAAGAGTCCCTCAAGCAATTTACTGAGAGTACAAATAGGATTGTGGAAAAACTTTCTCAGGATAGTCTTAATTTCCAGTGTAGTGTTCCCAATACCACCCTTGAAAATAAGGATAGTTTTTATTCACATAATCAAGATGATGAGGTTAGAATTGGTAACACTACTTGTTTGATGAGGTTCGATCTTTTTCATGTTATTATAAAGATGATTATGATGAGGATAGTATTGATGAAGAACATGAAATATGTAGGCATAGTGATCAGGAATTTGTTACTCCGATTGAGATTTATAATGATAGTGTTGTTTCTAGTACAAATCCAAATAATTTTAATAATTATTCACCTATTCAAAAGGATGAGGATTTGACTAGAGATACCACCGTTTTAGACGATGTAGTTCATGATCCTTTAGCCTGCAGTATGTTGGATAATCTATTATTTGATGCGTGAGGAGGAAGTAACTATGATTAACACCTTAGTTAATGAGCCTTTACTAGAAACTTTCGCTGGTAATCTTTTATATGATTGTGATGACGGTTTAGAGGAAAGAGTTTACCCTGAGAATAATGTTTTAGAGTCTAGCGATTTAGAAACACTAATCTTAGAAGACCATAAACTCGTAGAGATGAGCGAGGATGAACCAGACTTAGAAGAATCAATTGACCATTTTCAGGAATCTGATGACCTAGAAATTAGGGAAGTTGTGACTAGTCTTTCTAGATACACAGAAAACTCTAAGTTTGGGGGTAATTATCTGTGTGCTTTAACTATTAGAAAGTTCTTTCGTGTCGGACTTGACATTTGTGCCTCAACCATCTTACAAGATTATCTTCATACACATTTTACCGAACCTAATGATGTCCAGAAAGAAGCTCAGTTGTTAGAAACCCATCCTCTGGTTGATGTGGTTTACCCAGGCGATAATACCCAAATTGACTTTGTTTTCCCGCCAAAAACTTTTCTTCCAATTGTGGGAACTTATGATTTTCAGATGTGTCGGTTATTAAGTTTTGAGACTGAACCTAATTACTTTAGGAGAATAGGGTCGACACATTTTCTTAAGGAAGACCACCTCTTTCATTGTGGTCACCTGTGTGAGTCAAATCTGATTGACTTAGAGGATCCCCAATTATTCAGGCTGTTGTTATGCGCTTATAAGTTCTTACTTGAGTATTTCCAGACTCTTCAGCCTGATATTCAGAATTCCTTTGAGGAAATCCAACCAATGAAAGCTTTTTATCTAGACCATGTTATAGAACCTGAACCTGAACCACAGATAGATGTAGTTGTCTTAAACAGGAAACTAGACAAGGGTGTGCCTTATTTGCTAATTTTCTTGGGATGTTGCGGATTCCTTTTACTTGTGATAGCCCTATTTGGTTTTGGTGATCCACAATTATTACATCTATTACTTTATGATTCTAAGAGGTAACTAATTCCTTTTGATGTCTGGCTGAAGACTTTAAACTTAGCACTTCTTGGGAGATAACCCATGCTCATGCAACACGATATATCTTTCCTTTACTCTTTTGCTTCAAGTGGTAACAGTTTCTCCTTGTTCATGTTTTTAATTTTATCTTTAGAACATTGAGGACAATGCTAGATTTAAGTTTGGGGGTATGGGAGAAACTTTTTAGTTGCAGTATAAATAAACTCCAGAGCCTAGAAATTTATGCCTATTAAGGATAGCACTAACCTATCTAAGTGGATGGAAACATCTTGGTTGTAGGAGTTGAGGAACCAATCTGATTAGATGGAAACATCTAAAGAGTCTATTCATAAAAGCACAGAGCTCAGGTGTTAGAATTGACAAAAACATGGTAGTTTCGCCATATCTCGTTGAATCCTAATCCTTCTGTTTTTATTTTTTAAGTGATTTGGTGGGGCACACGATCCAAGTTGTTACCTTTGCTAGGGTGAAATAGGGTGATTGAGATACCAAAAAAAAAAGAAAAAAAAAATTAAGACCAGACCATCAGACCAACCGGAATAAATTCAATAAAGTCGACCACTGGTGCCCTTGTATATGCCAGTTGTGTTGACCTAGAGTTAGGTTTATCGACCACTGGTCCCCTTGTATATGCCAGTTGTGTTGATATTAGTCAGACCGGTATCTCAATCCATTAGGATAGGTCCATCTTGGCAGAGGCCTTCAGACAGATATGGGAAACACCTTTCACTTTAAACCATCTATCTTTTCTCTTTATCCATCTTCTTAATCTTTCCATGTGATTGGTTGACTCCAGTTATGATGTACAGAAACTATCTGAGTAGAGCTCTGTCACTTTATATGAATTTTAGTATGCTTGAGTGCAAACTAGTGTACAACAATAGGAATTTCGCATCAGGGTACTTCCTCCTATAATCAATGATTGTATGCCAACCAAGGAGATTCTTTAGTGCCTTCCAAGGTTCTGCATAGATAGCTAGGGTTTGGAGCAAAGGTTTTGTGGGTACACCTCTTGTAAAGCCTCCCGAGACTATAACTCGGTCACTAGGGCCACCTTGTGAGTTTGAATTTTCTTTTCTAGAATAAATTTGCTCGAGTACTAGCAAATAATAAGTTTGGGGGTATTTGATAAACACATTTTTGTGTCTAATTTGATCTCAATACTATATATTGTTGGCACTCGATTTTGTACTTATTATGGTGTTTTTCGTGTTTGTAGGTATTTTTGGGAAATAAACATTTTTGGAAAATTCGGCTCGAAAAGTTGCTAAAGGCACCCGGAGGACACATGTTATTTGGACTCACAGTTTTGGATATGGGGTATCCTATTACTATGGGGCACCCAATTACTAAGGGGCACACTAGCTGTTATTTACACCCCAGAAGGAAAATTCTAAAGGGACGCCCATACAAGATTGGGGGAGGCCATCTTCTCCATTTGAATTATATTTTTGGCGGGAAAATATTGCAGCATACGACCAGAATTAGGGTTCGGATTTTGAAGGTGTTCCAGTGCGATTCAATGGCTGAAATTCTTTGGGAAGTTCTGTTTGAGCATAACAGAGATGGTATGGGATTTAGAATCAATTATATTTGGCTGGATGATCAGTTCGAAGTAAAACAGGGAAGACACGAAAACTAGCTTTCACCAGCGATGATTTCTGACATGATTTCGAGAGAGTTTGTGTTGGACTTTCTCTCGGATTTTGTTTGATTTGGGCCTATTTTATCCAAACAAGGATGGTAATGAGTTTTGATTCGACAAAATGAGTTGGTTACGTGGATTTGGGTGAATCAGAGCACGAGAATATCTCGTGATGTCTCTCTCCTTCCCCGTGTATAACTGAATGATGGCGTGTGATTGGAGAGAGTTTCACTCAATCTTTGGCGTGATAGTAACATGTTTGGAAAGTTGCAGCTTCCACAGACGCATGAGAGAGAAGAATAAGAGATTATTTCCTTAACAGGGAAGGCAAAACTCTTATGCGTCTGTGGCAGCTGTTAAGGAAATAATCTCTTATTCTTCTCTCTCATGCGTCTGTGGCAGCTGAAACTTTCCAAACATGTTACTATCACGCCAAAGATTGAGTGAAACTCTCTCCGATCACACGCCATCATTCTGTTATACACGGGGAAGGAGAGAGACAGCACGAGATATTCTCGTGCTCTGATCACCCAAATCCACGTAACCAACTCAGTTTGTCGAATCAAATCTCATTACCATCCCTGTTTGGATAAAACAGGCCCAAATCAAACAAAATCCGAGAGAAAGTCCAACACAAACTCTTTCGAAATCATGTCAGAAATCATCGCTGGTGAAAGCTAGTTTTCGTGTCTTCCCTGTTTTACTTCGAACTGATCATCCAGCCAAATCTAATTGATTCTAAAGCCCATACCATCTCTGTTATGCTCAAACAGAACTTCCCAAAGAATTTCAGCCATTGAATCGCACTGGAACACCTTCAAAATACGAACCCTAATTCTGGTCGTATGCTGCAATATTTTCCCGCCAAAAATATAATTCAAATGGAGAATACGGCCTTCCCCTAATCCTGTATGGGCATCCCTTTAGAATTTGCCTTCTGGGGTGTAAATAACAGTTAGTGTGCCCCTTAGTAATTGGGTGTCTCATAGTAATAGGATACCCCATATCCAAAACTGCGAGTCCAAATAACATGTGTCCTCCGGGTGCCTTTAGCAACTTTTCGAGCCGAATTTTCCAAAAATGTTTATTTCCCAAAAATACCTACAAACACGAAAAACACCATAATAAGTATAAAATCGAGTGCCAACAATATATAGTATTGAGATCAAATTAGACACAAAAATGTGTCTATCAATTTGCAAGCAATTGAGAGAAATATAATCAGGGAATTCTTCTTTTTTACTAAATTATAACACCCGCACTTTTTGCATGACGCATGCTCAAAGATGTTTCATTGACTTAAAATGAAGCTCTATCTCAAGCCTACGTTGTTGTAGATGGTGATTTTTGGACAGAGGTTAAACCGGTTATTTTATGATATAAGGGTAAAATCGACATTTTAGTAGTCTATGACAAAATCTTCACTTACTGAAATGTCCAGCCTAGTCGAGGTGCTCAGGCTCACAAGTATAGCCAGCTACCAAGCCATGTGGAGGAAGGTGTGAATGAAAATAGCATGAAGCCCAAGAAAGGATGACGAAGTTCAGCTCCTGAAGAAAGAAAAGCTAACCCAAAGATGAAGAATCCTGGTTTGGCCTGAAGAGCCTTCATCACTCCGAGACGGAAAGCCTTCATTGCATCAATGATAAGAGCCTTCAGTAGAAGAGCCCATGTCGCTCCAAAATGAAAAGTCGTCATAACTCCAAGGTAAAGGCTCAATCTCTCACATGACCAACCATGGTCAACCTGTCAGGTTAAAGACACCTCAGTATTATCCCGGGTCTTTAGCTGATAAACTAGTAGATACTCCCCAGGATCGTCCCAAATCTCTAATAGAATAAAAATACTCCTTAGCGTTACCACGGGTCTTGGGTCGAGCATGAGACTCCTTAGAGTTACCACGAGTCTCTCAAAAACCCTATAAACTCCTTAGTGTTACCCGAGGTTCGCGGGTGGTTTAGTACTTTGAGACGCAATCACGAGTATTATGCCTCTCCATAGGACCATGCCAAACCCGGTGTAGATGGGGAAAAACGATTTGCCAGTTTTCACGGGATTTCGGAGACGACCGTACGGAGGAGACTCCTTGAACCGAGCGAAATGTTCAACCTCACACAGATGCACTGTAATAAGGGAGTTCTTTGAATTCGAGAGATCAATCTGTAGTAATCCGATCTAAACCAAGACAATGGCCGTTCCAGAGTAAATTCGGTCACAAGAGAGGATGGGTTGATATGTAGGAGGAAAGCTGAGAAATGTGTGGAATCCATGGTAATCAAAGATTGTGGGTGTGTTGTGAATTCTGAATAAGATAAGTTTTGAATGATTGAATCTCTGTTGAGAGTAATTACTCAGATGTTGAGTTAATCTCGTGTTGTCTGTGAGACGTGAGATCGTTGTATATTCATGATTTCAGAGACTTATTTATATTGCTGGAATTGTAGACACCATGATCCCATGAAGTGTGACAGTTGATGGAATCAAAGAGTGGGGAAATGGAAATCGTGTTTGAAACCAGTTGCTCATCGTGCGGAGACTTGGTCGATTTTCCATCCACTATTTTGTTAACTCCTTCAACTGATTGCACGACTTGCTCACATTCCATCGTGTGTATGAGCACACGTTCCGTAGACCACCAGACCAAAACCCTAGTTAATATCCCCCATGTGACACGATTGACATCTCGTGGATAATTAGTCAGTTGTTGACTTCATGACTTTATGGGACGATGAGTCCATATATTTGCTGAGTTGAACATGATTTTGCAAAATGTTCAAAAACTCATGAATTGAACGTGTCTGTTGAGACAGAGGTATAATTCTCACGTTGATATTTGAGGCGAGCAAGTATTGCTCATTCTATGAATTGTTGAATATTGATAGTTGAACCAATATTCCTTGATTTGAGCAAATATTGCTTATCTGAGCAAGTGTTGCTCGTCTGATGAATTATTGATAGCGTGACCAAAATAAAACATCTAATTTAGAATACTAGTAGTTGAACCGAGTATAATAAATAAAATGATGACCATGAGATCGTCGTAAAATTATTAGTGTTTGAATATGGAATTATGATCCTGGGACTCAGAAACCCTAATTTGATCAATTGATGACCAATCGATGGTTTATTGAAAATTTAACCATGGACTGAAAGAGGGACCGGCTACATGGGATCATGGATCAACCATGTAGCGCCCATATGCTCGCGTGAGCAAATACCAAGATCTCCTGAAGAGTTGGTAAAAGGATGATCAAATGCTGGTTCAATCATTTCTCATATAATGCTCGTCAGAGCCTTAGGTGATAAAACCTAATTAATTATGAAGGGGTGAGGGACCGACCAAGGGGTCATGAAACCATCCCTGGGTGGTCACGGGATCAATTGACGATCATTCTATGAAATTCCAAAATTATTTGGAAGAATCTTGGACCTAATACGTGCAATTGCGCAAATTAGGTCAAATCATGAAAATACGTGGGACCGGCTCATTGCGAGCCAAAGAGCCAACCCTGGTCGGTCAAGGTAACATGCTCACGTCGTCAACACGTCTGTGTCTCAGTCCTGAGAATCTTGATATTTTCTGGCGTGCGTTTGAGCAACCATTTGAGAAAATATGACAAAATCAGGGTTTTGCTGAAACTGAGGAAACTTCATGAGATGAAGGAAAATAATTATAAAATGAAGGAATATGAGGCGTGGGACCGCTGGAGCCAAGGCATGGCCGGCGGCCAGTGACCACGGTCCCATGGTGCCTTTTCCTAATTTTATAATATCTTTCATGATTTTATGAAAATATCATGAAATCAAGAAATTTTGTTGAAATTAAGGAGTTTCCTTAAAGTGAAAGAGTTTCCATGGGATCAAGGAAGCAAATAATATTAAAATAATAAAATAAGGATGTGTGGGGCCGGCTAGGGCATGCCGGCCGGCTTGGGCCCGGTCCCACAAGTTTCCCTGTTTTTATGTAATTTTTGTGTATTATTTTCCATGATTTGAAGGAATTTTCATAATTTGAAAGAAATACCATGAAATCAAGGAATTTCATGGGATCAAGGAAACCTTAAAATAATAATAATAAAATAAGGGGCGTGTGGGACCG
The DNA here is from genome assembly GCF_003573695.1 of Papaver somniferum. Taxonomy (NCBI): domain Eukaryota; kingdom Viridiplantae; phylum Streptophyta; class Magnoliopsida; order Ranunculales; family Papaveraceae; genus Papaver; species Papaver somniferum. The sequence continues at coordinate 17,076,198 of NW_020621603.1, read as the reverse complement.
GCTGAGGTAAGGCCGGCCGGCTGGGCCCGGTCCCACGAGTTTCCCTAATTTTATATTATATTTTCATGGTTTTGTGAAAATACCATGAGATTAAGGAGTTTTCATGAGATTAGGGAAATAATAATAAAATAATGAGGAACCATGAGGTGTGGGGCCGGCCGGGATTAAGGCATGGCCGGTTAGCCAATAATCACGACCCCATAATGTTTTTTCCAATTTTATATTATTTCCTTGGTGCGAAGGAAACACCATGAAACTGAGGAGTTTCCTCAAAACGAAGGATATTTGTTCAAATGAAAGGGTTTTCATAAGATCAAGGAAAATAATAAAAAATTATGATAAAATATAAAACCGACGTGGGATTGTCCACGACACGGCGGGCCGGCCGGTGATCCCAATCCCTCAGCACCTTGGTCAATATTTAATTATTTATTATTTTCCTTCCTATTTTGCATAGGTTCATCGTTTCGTCGTATTTTGAAATACTCGTTCATGCGGTGATTGTTAGTGCATCATCATTGAGTACACTTACACCATTTGAGTCGGGGCTTATTCGGAGGTAGCTCAGACGCCTGTGCGTTGAATATTTATTACTAACCCATGGAATTCTGCTGGGAAGAACCATAGATTGAAGTAACGAAATATTGCGAAAATATTTGAATATTTCGGAAATTCAGTGGATGGATCCAAAAACTTAGGAATAATTAACTTATGGCTCTATACTAGCAGAGCAAGCTGTCTAGGAGCATTAATTATTCTGACATGAGCTTGCTGGAGCTTCATATCCTTTATATAGTCATGGAAAACTGTTGTTTGTATCCTGAAGACGTTATCGCTCTATACTAGCAGAGGAAGCTGTCTAGGAGCCGCCAATCTCGTGATTCTATATAGAAATAATTACTGAAGTGTTCAGTATTCATGAGATATGTCGTTGTCCAGCCGAGAGACTACATATCCGCATGTACTCTGAGAGAAAATATTCTCAGTCAGAGATTTGATGAGAGACCCGTGTCTCAATAATCACGTATGATTGATGGATCAGAAGTTCGTATAATTATGGGTTTACGATTTTAGCATTTGTCGAAAATCCACCATCTACACCCGGCAGCTCCGCAGTACGGTGACGATAGGTTGATGACACCTCAGTCGTTTCGCTCGCCTCCGTTGTGTATGGATGGAAACTGCTAGAGTTTGATGATACCTCCGTAGTACAACAACGACCAGGTTGATGACACCTCAGTCGTGCCGCTTGCCTCCATTATATATGGATGGCCACTGTCAGAGGTTGATGACACCTCCGCAGTGCAATGATGATAGGTTGTGAAAAGACAAGGGTACCCAACTACACCAAAATCTCTTATTTATCAAACTATAAGTCCTCTAACGAATGTGATCGTCTATGGACAGATTCGAGACAATACGGCAATTCGGTTCACACTTGGTGTGATCTTCTATGGATACGAGATCGAGACAATACAACAACAAGATCACTTGTGTGATTTACTATTGTTTGTGGGTGAAAACTGTTTCTGCTGATTTTGGTAATTTTGGGTGCGTGGATGAGAAATGAATCTAAGCCCTAAACAATGCACTGCACGGGAGTACTTTTGAATCGAGAGATCAATCTATACAATCCTGGCCTAAACCAAGAAATGTTCATTCCAGGCTTGCTTCGGTCACAAAGTGAAGGAGAAGGCTTGGTCTTAGGGAGGGAAGCGAAGAGAGTGTTGAGACCAGAATGGTTAATTCTGAAGATGTGGCTTGTTTTATGACTTGTATCAGAAAGTGGAACTGGCTTGCAGAGTGAAAAGCTATCAGTTCTTGGTGATTTCTAGATACTATGTTGTTGCCAACCAAAAACTTGTTGTTTGGTGGAAATAGGTGAAGCCTATTTATACAATTTATCTTTAAACGTACCCTGGTCTCGTAGGAAGTGGGAACGATTGGGTGATGGAAGAGTGGAGTAACGTATAACCGTCAGAAACCCATGCTTCCATGATGAAGTGAGTGGATGCTTTTACACCCGTTGCTTATTTCCACCACTAATTGTCCCGCTTCATGACACTTTCTTATAACGGGCGTATTGCACGCCGCACGCTGTAAACCGCCAGACCAATACCCTGATGAGTATCCCCCAGTTTGTGACATGTTTGATGTCTCGAGTGTTTTCGTGGAAAACGTGTAGCAGGTTTCTATGTGCGGCAAGTCAAAGTCAAGAGTCTTGACGTAGGAAAATAGCATGTGATGCTATTAGGCACGTCTTGGCTGGTCGCCTAAAACTTTCCACAAGTCCGTCAGTACGGTGATGAACTTGGATGGATGAGATTGCATCTCATGAGGAAGGGTAGTTGTTGATTATGGCTACCTTCTGTTGGCGCCTGGTAATGGCACAATGGCGTTTTTGGTGTATGCCAGTGGCACTGCGGCATGATTGGTATAGCTCGTGCATGCCAGTGGCACGGTGGTATAAGTGGCGCCTGGCGTAGCCATGGCCACGAGATTTAAGCGGTTGGTCGCCTAAAACTTGCCACAAGTCTTTCAGTTCGGTGGCGAATTTGGATGGCTGAGATTGCATCTCATGAGAAAGGACGGCCATTGATTATGGCCATATCTTGTTGTATAGCAAAGTGGCGCCATTGACATAGTGGCGTCTGGCGTAGCGACATGCCAGTGGCGTAGCCGTGGAAACTGTTTTGGCATATTGGTGTTAGACCCAAATATGGCTATGGAAAATTGGCCATGTTGCTAAGTTAAACTTAAGGCCTTAGGATAATCACTTAACCTAGTTGGTATGGCGACTTTAGCTAAACTAGGGTTTGGCGTATCGAAACCTTAATTAGCACATGCGCTGCGGCACGGTGGCGTGGCTGACATAGCTGGCGCATGCCAGTGGCACGATGATGCAAGTAGCGCCTGGCGTAGCCATGGCCGTTAGATTTTTGCACATTGGTGTTAGACCCGAAATGTGGCGTGGCAACATTGGCCTTGTTGCCACATCAATCCCAATGCTCTGAGGAACGTTACTTGGTTTGGTTGGCGTAGCAACTTTGCCTAAATTAGGGTTTGGCATGCCGAAACCCTAATTAGTGTGTGTGGCATGCGGACGCGGCATGGCGACGCTTTTTGTGCAAACGGTGCCATAGTTGTGCCAAAGGAACTATAGCAAGGCCATGGTGTGGAAACGGCCACAGGAGTAAGCATTTTCGCGGGTGGCTATGATATGGCGCCATTCATAGGGCTTCCTGGGTCCCACACGGCTCGTGGCATGTTGTGGGGTCGAAGTGGCATAATTTGTGCCACGACTGGAAATTAGGGCTTTGGTTAATGCAGAGTCGTGCTTCTAACTAGAAAATCCTAATTTAAGCTTATCATGGCGTTGGCCACAAACAAGAGGTAGGGTAGCAAGCATGGCGCTATTTATGGCATGTTTTAGCATGCTCCAAAGTGGCATGTTGGCATGCCGCTCATCTCATTGGCGCAACATGGCACGTTTGGCATGTTGGCGCGGTTTTTGGAAATCCAATTGGCTTCGTGACCATCTGGCGCAGTTTCCCCTTATTAACACTGTGGAAAGTTTAGAGCAACCCGATTAGTCAAAAAATAGGGTCGGCCAAGCATGGGCGTGGCTACAGTTCTGGTGTCAGTGTGGCGGATTTAGAGCGACCTGACTGGTCGATGGGAAATGGGGCTGGCAAGTATGGGCCCAGCCACAACTTATGTGCGTGTGGCGAGTTTAAGGCGACCTGATTGGTCAAGGGAAATAGGGTCGGTTTAGGATGGGGCGTGGCCAATGGCAAATGGCGTCAGCTGTCTTAAGGCATGGCCACGCCTTCCTTTGTTGTTGTTCCTATCCTGCGGCTCCTTGTTTTCTGATTCTGGGCAAGATTTTGCACCTACTAATCCATGGCGGATTAATCACCTAGTTTTCCTAGGCTTAATTTCGACAAGCAAGGTATGATATACTGCGCAAGGCGCAAAATCCTAACTTTTGCAAGTTAGTCAGGGTAATTGATCGAATTATATGTGTTGACGCAGATCTCTTTTAAGTTCATTGCCAGAGAGCAGCATGCTTTCTGATTGAATACCTTATGCAAAGACCTTATCATTGATACTTGGAAATTCGTGCTACTCTGCTGCGAGTGAATACAAATTTTCATGCCATATCAACATTAAGGGTTCAGCCGGGGAACATAGCACAAAAAGCATTCAAAGAAACTTATATTAAGTGAATATAGGCAAGGTGCCAAAATTTATAAAATATCTGGGATTGTTGATACATGCACCATTATGGGTAAATTTCATGAGAAAATGTTGAGTTGCTCAATAAGTGTGTCAGTGAAGAGGTTGAACACTCACCACTTTTACATGTCTCTGTCTCTTTACAGAGTGACGGCCTATTAAATGCAGGGTTTTACAATTTTATCCCTGAACTAAAAGCCACCATCAACATTAAGTCCCTGCTTAGCACGTAACAATGGCATTGTTACGGGGTAAGCATGAGGTGGTGACAGACAAGAGTAAAATCGAAAGGGCAAGACGTCAAGATATTGCCAGGGAAATTCGACTAACCTTTGGCGGAAGGCATGAGGAATCCGTAATCCTTGTATTGGCGACTCTGCGTAATTCCGTCTTGGCCATAGGGTGCTGGCATTGGCGCTGGAATTCTGGATACTGATCGGCGGAGATGGCGCTGCGACTTGGTCCGCAAATCGGTGGATGGCGCTAGCTGGATAGGTCACGGAACGTATGGAGATGACGCTTGGATTCAGTCCATGGAATGATGGAAACTGGCTTCAGTCCGTGGAATGGTGGGAACAACACTTGGAACTTTGGCTACCAAACAGTGAAGATGAAGCCTGCTAGGTCACAGAATGGGCAGAGATTGTGCGGCTTTGAGCGGTGAAGGTGGCGCTCCTTTGGCTATCTGACCATTTTCTCCCGATCCTTATTAGGGTTTCGACGAGAGACTTCATCTGGTTGAGGCTAATTTTTCGGCCACCGTGTAAACTCATTGTGTTTTCTTAGCATCCGTTTTTAGGGTTTTTACAGTATATATGCTGGTGCAATTAGGTTGTCCTTCTTAGTTCAAGACAAAGACTTTCTCTGTTGAATCAATATTTCCTTCATCATGTCGAGCAGAAGCGAATCATCTTCGAGTAAACTAGATTCTTCAGTCAAACGCAGGCGGCTTCCATCCATGGTATGTCTCTAACCATCTCTTAATTTTCGAAATGATGAATCTTCTTTCCCATAACATTCATTCTCTTTTTTTTTCTCAGTATGGAAAAATACCTGATTCTGGCGATAACTCCCCCGTCTGGATCATCCGAGTTAAGAAGATCATACCGGTACGTTTTTATTGAACGATAGATATTTGTTTGTTACCACCAGCGAGTGAGAAAGAGGGAGTTTCTTTTGTGCAGAGATATTTATCTGGAACATGTGTGACCGTTGTCGATGATGATGATCTGACCACCCCCTTCCTTACGAGCACACCAACCGTTGTAGATCTGGAGAATGCTGATTTGGGTATTTCTTGCCATGAATATCCCAATGCAGGTTTGTCATTCGAAATCCGCATGAAGTGTTTATCTTCTAGCTACTGAAACGTTGGTTGATTCCTAGTGCGAAAGGAATTCATGACTCTATACACGAAAATATGGAGAAGATATGGCCATATTGCCACCAGGAACGTGGTGCAGCATTGCTCGTTTTCCTTGGTTACCACAGTGAACTGTCTCCTACCCATGATTTTTGAAATGGAAGGCACATCCATCCGCGATGTCACGAAATCAATTATTGAAAAGTGGGAAAACATGGTGTCTACCTGTGAATCCCTTGAGTTTAACGTAAGTTGGATGCGGCATCGCCTTGGCATTGTGAAGGTTGATAGAGCTGGTATCCTTTCCAACGTCGTTCCTGCCACAAAATCCATTTTGGAAGAGGAGAAGGCTCTGACCATGGAATCCCAAAAGGTGGAAAAGGAAATCCATGACTTGAAGAGTAGGACTGAAAGATATCAAAACAGGTTGAAGATAATGCTTTCAAGGAACTTGGATGGGCTTTTCTGAGTTATGTAGTTGTTAGACACCTGGTTTTCCTTCTGGGTCTCGAATGTATTATTTATTTTTTTGTATTGGTTTTGGAGAAATAAGAATATTTTCATTAATATGCTTCAATTAGATGAAATTTGATAACTGGGATGTGAAGGAAACGGAAAAATGTCTGGCTAGCCGTGCTATGAGACGGCGAGGGGTGCGGTAATAGTTAGGCGTAGTATGCCTTGAGCCATTTTCCACTGATGACTGCTTCCATTTTGCCTCCATCTTCCTTGATGACCTTGTAGTATCTACTGTTATACGCTTTGGTGACCACATAAGGCCCTTCCCATTATGGGGAGAATTTTGGTGCTGACATGTCTTGTTGGATGTGTTTGGCGGTATTCAATACCGGATCCCCTACTTGAAAAAATCGAGGTTTCACAGCTTTGTCATATGCTCGGGAGATTCTATTTCTGTATGCTTGCGCGTGATCTTCTGCTTTAGCTCTTCTGGAATCCAAAGTGTCTAGTTCCTCTACCCTAGCATTTAATGTTTCGGCTTCATTCCATTTGACTCCACTTGCCTCGGCAATCCTAGCCGATGAGATTTTAATTTCTGCTGGGAGAATGGTGTTTGCGCCGTAGACAAGAGAATCGGGGGAGGCGCCAGTAAAGATCCTTGGTGATGTCCGATATTCCCAAAGCACCATTGGCATTTTTTCGTGCCATGTCCGAGGGTTATCATGCACTGTCCGGCTGAGGATTCGAATTAGAGTCTTGTTGGTGCTTTCGGCCTGCCCATTCCCTTGGGGGTAGTAAATGGTGGAGAAGACTTGTTTAATTCCATATTCTTCAAGTAACTCCCGTACTTGCTTGTTGGTGAAAGGAGTGTCGTTGTCGATGATGATGTGTTTAGGCACGCCAAAACGACAAATGATATATTCCTTAATGAATGCTGCAATTATGGCTCCAGTAGTCCCTCGTAAAGGGATGGCTTCGACCTATTTTGTGAAATACTCTATTGCGGTTATTATATACTCTTGTTGTTTTGATGACGGCGGGTTGATCTTTCCAATGATGTCGAGTCCCCAGCTATAAAACGGCCACAGACTACTTACCGAATGCAGGGGAGTAGAGGGTGTGTGGATAAGATTTCCATGAATTTGACATTTGTGGCATCTTTGAACAAAAGCAGTCGCATCGTCCTCCATGGTCGGCCAGTAGTATCGCTCGTGTATTTGGAGAAACAACTTCTTTTTTCCTTGGTGCTCGCCTTCGTGCATTTCTTTCAGCATGATTGGGATTTCTGCCTCGCCCAGGCATCGTAATAAATCTCCTCCAAAAATTTTACGATACAGGATTCCTTCATGGAGTATGAATCTCTTGGATCTTTGCTTCACCTTGGTTGCGTATTTCTTGATTGTAGGGAGTACGCCGTCGCGAAGATAACTGATGTACGGCTTTTGCCAGTCCCCAACGTGGTCAACATTGAAAACTTCCAATTGATGCGGTGGTGCTTGGAAATTGGAGAAATATCCTTGGAGCAATCGAGATTGAGCCTCCATTTCTGGACAGTAGTAGCCAAGACGTTGCAGACGACGATAAAGTGTTACCACCAACGTTTGTCCGCAAATTTCGATATGAATACAGTTAAGCTGCTGTTGTGCCTCTTCATATCCGAGGCATTTTGACAGGGAACCATCTGGATTCCTGCGGTACAACATCCCATGAAGCATGAAGAAGTTTTGTAAGGTTTTGAGACTGACCTTTCCTTGGAAAAGAGATATGTTAAGTTTTTGAATAATCGATGTTCTCCAGTCGCTGGCTTCAGTCTCCTTAGATTGAGAAAGCCATGTTGATTCCACGGTTCATCTTTTCACCGTCAGGGTTTCTTCCAAACCTCCGAACTGCAGCTTTAATGCTAATGTGGATAGGCAATCAACATGTCTGTTGTTGCTACGACCAACATGTGTTATGGTCGCGCCAGCGATGTAATTTAGCATCTTTTGCGCCTCGGATCTATACGGGGCCAGCGTCACCTATTTCAGTGCGTATACTCCATTCATCTGGTTAACCAGTAACTTAGAATCACCCCTTATTTCCAGACGTGTGGCTCCAACTTGCTTGGCTAATGACAACCCTATGAGAAAGGCTTCATATTCTGCTGAATTATTGGTGCAATGAAAGTCTAGCTTGAAGGAATGCGAGAAAACTTCACCGGTTGGGGATACTAGAACCACGCCCGCTCCTCCAGTATTATTGTTAGGGGTGGCGGAGCCATCGAAAAATAGTAGCCATGCTTCTTCTTTGACAAAAGAGATTTCCGGAAATTCTTCAGGAAGGTATTCGTGCAGTGTTGCGGTACCCTCTCCTGGGAAAGCTGCTAGTAAATCTGCAGCCACTTGTCCTTTGATAGCTCTTGGGGAAGCACACGTTATATCAAGATCTGACATTTCGAGGAGCCATTTGGCTGGCCTTCCTGTCAGGGACGGTTTTGAAAGCAAGAACTTCACAGGATCGGACTTAGATATCAACACCATTTTGTTTGAGAGAAAATAATCCCTAAACTTCTGAATGGAGTGAATCAGAGCTAGGCACGATTTTTCTGCCTTAGGGTATCTGACTTCGGCATCCCTCAAAGTCCGACTAAATTAGTATATAGGGTGCTCAAATCCTTCATCATCTTCTTGGGCGAGAAGAGCTCCGACAGCAGAATCACTAAAAGAAGTGTAGAGACACAACGGTCTTCCTTGTATAGGAGATTTCATGACGGTTGGGGATGACAGTATCTGTTGAATCTTCCGAAAAGCCTCTTGTTGTAGCGTCGTCCAAACAAAACTCGCCCCCTTCTTCAGTAGGGGGTGAATGAAGCAACAAGCTGAGCTAAACCCGGTATAAAACGCCGGATGTAGTTTAACTTACCCATGAAGCTCTGGAGTTCTTTCACAGTTTGTGGAGGTGGCATCGTGAGGATGGCTTGGGTTTTGGCTGTGTCGACTTTGATTCCCTCGGCGGTCACCTGGAAACCTAGAAATTTTCCCGAAGAGACGCCAAAGGCACACTTCAAAGGATTCATCTTTAATTTGTATTCACAACACCTTTCAAACACTTGTCGCAAAACCTCTGTATTGGCCGCCCGGGTTTTTGACTTAACTACCACGTAGTCTTCAACTTGCTTATGCATCATATCATGTAAAATTGTGGTCATGTCGCGTTGGTAGGTGGCGCCAGCATTTTTCAAATCGAAAGGCATCACGGTATAGTAAAAGTTTCCGAGAGGAGTTCGAAAAGTTGTCTTACTTGCGTCGTGCTCGTACATATTTATTTGATTGTAGCCGTTGTACCCGTCCATGAAAGATAACATACCGTGTCCACTGGTGGCGTCTACCAGCATATCAATGTTAGGAAGAGGAAAATCGTCCTTGGGGCAGCATTTATTCAGATCCCCAAAATCAACACAACACCTGATTTGACCGTTCTTCTTCTTTACTAGAACCACATTGGCCAACCAGGTGGGATGGTGAATGGGTTTGATGAAACCAGCGGCTAATAATTTTTGTATTTCCGTCTTGATCTGTTCTTCCACATCGTGTCTGAACTGTCTCGGAGATTGTTTGACCGGTTTGGATCCGGGTATTATATGTAGATGATGAGTGACCAGTTTCTCATCCAAGCCAGGCATTTCCTCGTACGTCCAAGCGAATACATCTTGATATTCCTTAAGAAGGTTCACAAGTTTTGCACATTCGTCGGCACATAGAGTTGAGCTGATGGAGACAGGCCGTGGAGATTCCTCGCTTCCGATATTGACGACTTCGAGTTCATCTGTGGTGGAGTTGGTTCCGTCCTGCAGTTGTCGTGGTGCATCTGACACCTCCTCTTGTGGATCGCTGTTGTGGTCGCATTCCATTGGGCGGAGAGACTGGGTGGTAGTCTCCCCTGTTAATTGCTAACAGCGACGCCGATATACGGTTTTCCCCTTTTTGTCACGACTTGCAATAAAACCCGCTCCCGCTTGGTATGAGTATGAGTCATACTTCCGTTTGATGAGGGGAAATTGGCGTGCTTTTCCTTTGGAGAGATGGCGCGAGATTGGGTCTCTTTGTGCAGCGATGCGAGCATGTCCTCTTCTTCGATTGACGTCCATGTCGGGAGTGGAGTGCAGTGGAATTTTCCTGACGAGTCCCGTGAATTTTCCTTCGGTTCGAACATCTCCATACCACAGATTGGTGTATAAGGAGATAATGACGCGGGAATGTGAATAACTTCTTCATTCAACATGGTCTTTAGGCACTGGTGATATGTTGAAGGAATGATCCTGTTATCGTGGAGCCACGAGCTGGCAACGGGCCGGGTTAGGGTAAACACGTTGCGGGTTAGGCGGGTTAGGCGTTGAATCTGGTAAACCCTAACCCAGCTTGTTTCTCTGTCGGGTTTGGTTTAGTTAACCCTAATCCTAGACGGCCGGGTCAACCCGCGGGTTCGCGGGTCAACTCTGTAATTTGAAGTTAGCTGTTTAAAAGTAACAAAAAGTTCTGTAGGCAGGGAGATTCAAACCTCCCACGTTCAGATTATCACTCCACCCATATAACCACTGGGTTAGATGTCCATGTTTTCTTTAAACCACCTAATTTACTAATAGTTAATTCTATAGTAATATGGTAATAACTTTTTCCTTCAAAACCTAAGCACCTTTTATAACTTCCCCTTCACCATATCGTCTCCTCTTTTTTTTTTTTCTTTGAGCGACTCTGCCTCTGTGTATAAGAATCTTCTCCTTTTTCTTTTTTATACCCAAATGTCAAATCTCTCTCTGCAATCTTATTACATCTTGGTCTTTCAAGTCTCAACTTTGCATTTCCTTACCAAACAATCACTTGTAAATTGTAATTGATGATATGTGATTAGTATGTCGAATTTTATGTTTTTAATCATTTCTTTCTATGGGTATTTATGATATGTGATTCAATTGATGATGAATTTAAAGATTTCATGAGTTTCACCATGATATTATAACTTGTTATGAGTGTGTGGAATCTGTGGATGACTTTAATTAGTTTATTTCTCTATTTAGATCTATGTACTTAACAAGATTTTGGTTGATCTGAATGTTAGATTATGATTGTTAGTTCATATTCAAAAAGATGTGAGCACAAAATCATGAATTCTTAACAATCAGGGGAAATCAATGGTATTAAGTGAATTATGGAATATTGATTATCATGGAATAACTTTATTGGCGGGTTGGCGGGTAACCCGTGGGTTAGGACGGGCCAACCCGTTTATCAGCGGGTTCGCAAATTACCAACCCTAACCCAGCCTGTTTAGGGAACGGGTTATAGCAGGCCGGGTATACACGGGTTGGGTTAGGGTTGACCCGCAGGTTTTGGCCCTAATTGCCAGGTCTAATTCACGGTCTTCCTAGTATCATGTGGTAGTATGGTTCCTTCTTGATTACTTCGAACTTTACCTTCGACTGGATTGGTCCCACTGACAGATTCAAGTTGATGTATCCATACGTGTTGGTTTGGTGGCCTTTCGAAATCTGTCATCATGGTAGGCTGTCGTATAATTTTGCTTGGCCGCACCTTGGCTATCCTGAGCGTTTTGAGAGTAATAACATTGGAGGACGCTCCCGTGTCGATGAGGGCCCTTTTGAACTCCGAATCCTTGATGCGAGCAGTGGCGTGTAGGGCCCAGTTATGTCCTTCTTCTGTCATCATGTCGTCTTCAGTAAATGTAACATTGTTGACGGACATCTCTGATATTCTTAAAGTCTCCGAGCGTAAAGGAACCAAACACGCGTCTAGGTCTATTTGATTATTCGCAGTAAATGTCTCTGCTCGCTGGTCCTTTGAAAGGTGCAGAAGTTCACATAAACTTTCCACCAACGCAGCTGCTTCCAGGTTCACCGGTTTCTGATTGGTGGTGAAGCTATTTACCTGAGAACGATCATCCGGGACGTCAATCCCCGATGCTCGAATTTTCGGGGCGGGTGAACCACTCAAATCTGATGTAAATCTGACAAGAAAGTTGAGTATGCTGTTTATCGTCTCTTTCATCAGGTTCATGTTCCTTGTGTGGATCTCCTGAACCCGTGCCAATTTGGGAAACCTTGGAATTTATTCATTGGCTGCGCCATAATGTGCCGTATTGGGAGAAGAGACATTGCCATTCGCCAGAGTCTGGGTGAAATTTGGGATCATGGACTCAGTTCTAAGACCGACCATCTTCTGGAAATTGGAGTTGTAACCGAGAGATTTAATCTCCCACTGTGGTCTCCAATTGTTTGTGGGTGAAAACTGTTTCTGATTTTGGTAATTTTGGGTGTATGGATGAGAAACGAATCTAAACCCTAAACAATGCACTACACGGGAGTACTTTTGATTCGAGAGATCAATCTGTACAATCCTGGCCTAAACCAAGAAATTGTCGTTCCAGGCTTGCTTCGGTCACAAAGTGAAGGAGAAGAGTTGGTCTTAGGGAGGGAAGCGAAGAGAGTGTTGAGACCAGAATGGTTAATTCTGAAGATGTAGCTTGTTTTATGACTTGTGTCAGAAAGTGGAACTGGTTTGCAGAGTGAAAAGCTATCAGTTTTTGGTGATTTTTGGATACTATGTTGTTGCCAATCACAAACTTGTTGTTTGGTGGAAATAGGTGAATCCTATTTATACAAGTCATATTTAAACGTACCCTGGTCTCGTAGGAAGTGGGAACGATTGGGTGATGGAAGAGTGGAGTAACGTATAACCGTCAGAAACCCATGCTTTTATGATGAAGGGAGTGGATCCGTTTACACCCGTTGCTTCTTGCTGCCACTAATTATCCCGCTTCATGATAATTTATTATAACGGGCGTATTACACGCTGCATGCTGTAAACCGCCAAACCAATACCCTGATGAGTATACCCCAGTTTGTGACATGTTTGATGTCTCGAGTGTTTTCGTGGAAAACGTGTAGCAGGTTGCTATATGAGGCAAGTCAAAGTCAAGAGTCTTGCCGTAAGAAAATATCATGTGATGCTATTAGGAACGTCTTGGATGGTCGCCTAAAACGTTCCACAAGTCCGTCAGTTCGGTGGCGAACTTGGATGGCTGAGATTGAATCTCATGAGGAAGGGTAGCCGTTGGTTATGGCTACCTTATGTTGGCGCCTGGTAATGGCACAGTGGCGTTTTTGGTGTATGCCAGTGGCACTGTGGCATGACTGGTATAGCTCGTACATGCCAGTGGAACGGTGGTATAAGTGGCGCCTGGCGTAGCCATGGCCACGAGATTTAAGCGGCTGGTCGCCTAAAACTTGCCACAAGTCTGTCAGTTCGGTGGCGAATTTGGATGGTTGAGATTGCATCTCATGAGAAAGTATGGCCATTGATTATGGCTATATCTTGTTGTATAGCAAAGTGGCGCCATTGGCATAGTGGCGTCTGGCGTATCCATGGCATAGCGGCATGTCGGTGGCGTAGCCGTGGCAGCTGTTTTGGCATATTGGTGTTAGACCCAAATATGGCTTTGGAAACATTGGTCATGTTGCTAAGTTAAACTTAAGGCCTTAGGCGAATCACTTAACCTAGTTCGCATGGCGAATTTAGCTAAACTAGGGTTTGGCGTATCGAAACCTTAATTAGCACGTGCGCTGCGACATAGTGGCGTGACTGACATAGCTGGTGCATGCCAGTGCAACGATGATGCAAGTAGCGCCTAGTGTAGCCATGGCCGCTAGATTTTGGCACATTGGTGTTAGACCCGAAATGTGGCGTGGCAACATTGGCCTTGTTGCCACATCAATCCCAATGGTCTGAGGAATGTTACTTCGCTTGGTTGGCGTAGCAACTTTGCCTAAATTAGGATTTGGCATGCCGAAACCCTAATTAGTGTGTGTGGCATGCAGACGCGGCATGGTGACGCTTTTTTTTGCAAACGGTGCCATAGTTGTGCCAAAGGAACTATATCAAGGCCATGGAGTGGGAACGGCTACAGGAGTAAGGATTGTCGTGGGTGGCTATGATATGGCGCCATTCCTAGGGCTTGCTGGGTCCCACACGGCTCGTGGCATGTTGTGGGTCGATGTGGCATAATTTGTGCCACGACTGGAAATTAGGGCTTTGGTTAATGCAGAGTCGTTTCTGACTAGAAAACCTTAATTTAAGCTTATCATGGCGTTGGCCACGAAGGAGGTAGGTTAGCACGCAGGGCGCTATTTATGGCATGTTTTGGCATGCTGCCACAAAGTGGCATGTTGGCATGCCGCTCATCTCATTGGCGCAACATGGCACGTTTGGCATGTTGGCGCGGTTTTTGGAAAGCCAATTGGCTTCGTGACCATCTGGCGCAGTTTCCACCTTTTAACACTGTGGCAAGTTTAGAACAACCCGATTGGTCAAAAAAGAGGGTCGGACAAGAATGGGCATGGCTACACTTCTGTTGTTTAGTGTGGCGGCTTTAGAGTGACCTGATTGGTCGATGGGAAATGGGGCTGGCAAGTATGGGCCCAGCCACAACTCATGTGCGTGTGGCGAGTTTAAGGCGACCTGATTGGTCAAGGGAAATAAGGTCGGTTTAGGATGGGGCGTGGCCAATGGAAAATGGCGACGGCTGGCTTAAGGCATGGCCACGCCTCCCTTTGCTGTTGTTCCTATCCTGCGACTCCTTGTTTTCTGATTCTGGGCAAGATTTTGCACCTACTAATCCATGGCGGATTAATCACCTAGTTTTCCTAGGCTTAATTTCGACAAGCAAGGTCTGATATACTGCGCAAGGCGCAAAATCCTAACCTTTGCAAGTTAGTCATGGTAATTGATCGAATTCTATGTGTTGATGCATAGCTCTTTTAAGTTCATTGCCAGAGAGCAGCATGCTTTCTGATTGAATACCTTATGCAAAGACCTTATCATTGATACTTGGAAATTCGTGCTACTCTGCTGCGAGTGAACACAAATTGTCATGCCATATCAACATTAAGGGTTCAGTCGGGGAACATAGCACAGAAATCATTCAAAGAAACTTATATTAAGTGAATATAGGCAAGGTGCCAAAATTTACAGAATATCTGGGATTGTTGCTACATGCACCATTATGGGTAAATTTCATGAGAAAATATTGAGTTGCTCAATAAGTGTGCCAGTGAAGAGGTTGAACACTCATCACTTTTACATGTCTCTGTCTCTTTGCAGAGTGACGACCTATTAAATGCAGGGTTTTACAATTTTAGCCCTGAACTAAAAGCCACCATCAACAACTATGAATACAAGATCGAGACGATATGACAATAAAGTGTGTACTTGATAATAGGTTCGAAAATAACCGAAACTCTATAAGATCAATATCAAGTATTACAGAATTAACGTACCTGTGTATTTTACTTAATTATAATAACAATTATAATGCGGAAAACAAAGTAAAAGACACAACAAGATTTTGTTAACAAGGAAACCGCAAATGCAGAAAAACCCAAGGACCTAGTCCAGTTTTGAATACTCTCAGAATTAAGCCTCTATACAAAATAAAACCAACTTCGTGTAGTTGAGACCAAACATACTACCCCTAGATACTTAGTTCCCTTAATATCCTTGCGCCTTCGACTTCTAGAGTCAAGAACGTGAATAGCAAGTCATTTGGATCTTATTCCAAACAACAAATGAAGAATATGTTTGGTAACCACTTTAATCAATCTCGCTAGAAGATAAGATGAGTCGTTGACAAAGGATCTTATGTTTAATCTAATAAACTCCTTAGTAATGTGCATTTACTAATAAACTCCGAAATAAATTAAGAATCTTTTAATTAAGGTTGTTAGTTTTATATGCTTTAATTAGCAGCAATTAAATGTGTATCTCTATAAAATAAAAATTAGTAATGTGCATTTATTAATTGGAGATTTTCTATTGAGAGATTTCGGGAAATATTGGACAAAGCATTTACTGGAATTAGGAAAACCGAATTTGGGCATTCATCGCATATCTTAAGAATAATTTCGTTTTTGGAAATTCCTCGGTGTCCAAACAACCTTGGTCTATAAACACCAAAGTTTGCATTTCTAGAAAACTATCCTAAGAACTAGGAAAATTTCATTTTTCTTTTTGTTTCTGGTGGAGCCGTCTATTCGGAGAAGAAAGTATCCTAATTAGGTGAAATCTCTTACAACCACTCGTTCAAAGACTTATGTGGTATCAAGAAGCTCTACAAGTACCATTGGTGGGAAAATAGATGTTAGAGCATAGCTCGGTCAACCTCGCATGCGTTGCTATATCAAGCATGTTTGTCAATGTTAGTGATCAAAACTATGAGTCTTGATTTCTAGTCTATTATAGCTAAGTCTCGGACTAGGATAGAAAAGTGTAGTTGAGCTCAAGGACTTCATGGCGATTCATCATACAACGACGAAGATCTACACAAGGAACCGTGGAACTTCATCAACAAAAAGGTATGTGGAGACTTGAACTTATCTATCACTCAAAAGTCTATCTATTCTATCTCCTACTTCTTATGAGACAAAAAGTCGTATGCTATATAGACTGGATCATACACATTTGACATTTCGAGCTGAGTATTCACTACTTATCTTTTTCTCGAAATCGTGTGTTGGTAACGCGTTTCTCTTTGATCAAGTTTATCTTCACCTAGTGAAGAAAGTCATGAAAAGTTTCAATTACTTTGAGAATTGCTCTGACGTGAAACGGTCTGTGAATAACGGCTATATAACGTCCTCTGAGAATGTCTCAATGATTGGAATGAGAGTTTAGATTACATAACCATGTATTCCTTAATCCGAAGTTTTCGAACTTTGTTGATTGAGAGAAATCGGAGGAATTGGCTTTTCCAAGTATGTGAACCCAGTCCGCGAACTCAGTCCGTGAACTGACGGAGGTTCTCTTACCGAGAATTTCTGCTGGAATTTTTCCAAAAACTCGTTTGCGTGTTTAGTCAGCGAACTCAGTCCGCGAACCTAGTTCGCGAACTGGCGGAAGTCTCTTTGCCGAGATTTTCTGCTGAGTTTGGAAAACTCTGCCGGTTGCCTTAAGTGTGCGAACTTGTTTGTGAGCTTAAGTGGTTATGATATAAAGATGCGCTCTGAACATGAAACATAAATTACTAAGGAATGATTTATGCAAACCGTGGCTACAAATTTCATGATCCGATTCATCGAATCGAATCATCTTTGTTTCAATTGTGTCTTGTGTACTTACATAAGATCTCATAGCAATTGAACAACTCTCTAACTAGTTCATTTGAGTCAATTGAACTGGTTATGGTGAAGAAGAACTAGGTTAATATGAAATGCTCATATGGTTAACCTTTTGGGTTACTATGTTGAACCAACATACACATACACGTTTGGGCACGATTTTCACAAACCCAGTAAACGTCTACCAAGTGTGTGTGATAAGCTAAGTTTTTGATCTAACAGTTGAGAAATATTAACTTGAATCTAAATCAGGTTTTCATCTAACGGTGAATATGGATTGATTTGTAACTAAGGCAAACCCCTGATTTAAAGGCTATATATAGGAGACATCTAGCATTGGGAAAAACTAATCCCAACACGTCTGTGTGATACTAGTGTGATCGCTAGAGTCGATTCTCCTTTAACCTTTGGTTTTCTTCTCTAAAACCAGGTTAACGACTTAAATACTTCATTGGGATTGTGAAGCCAGGCCGATACTACTTTTATCGTAATTGCGTGATCTGATCTTGCATCTTCTATCGTACGAGTACAATCTTTGATTGGCTTGAGATCGTGAGAGTTCTCCGATAGGAAAGATAAAAAAAGTCACAAACATCTTCGTCTCACTGTTTGTGATTCCTCGACAAACCGCTTGTGTAGTCAAGAAGGATTGTTGAGAGGTGATTGATTAATCTAGGATGTTCTTCGGGAATATAAGACCGGATTATCAATTGTTTCCTGTTCACCTTGATTTTATATCTTAAGACGGAAAAAAACCTAGGGTTTTTCTGTGGGAGACAGATTTATCCTTTGATAGACTTTTCTGTGTGAGACAGATTTGTTTGTTATCAAGTCTGCGATTTTGGGTTGCAACAACTCTTAGTTGTGGGTGAGATCAGCTAAGGGAATCAAGTGCGAGTGTCCTGCTGGGATCAGAGGCATAGGAGTACAACTGTACCTTGGATCGGTGTGAGACTGATTGGGGTTCAAATATAGTCCATTCCGAAGTTATCTTGGAGTAGGCTAGTGTCTGTAGCGGCTTAATACAGTATGTATTCAATCTGGACTAGGTCCCGGGGTTTTTCTGCATTTGCGGTTTCCTCATTAACAAAATTTATGATGTCTGTGTTATTTCATTTTTCTCATTATATTTTTTATCTTTATAATTGAAATAATACAAGTTGTGCGTTAAAGGTTAATCGATTGGAGATCCGACCTTGTGGTTGTCGATTTCATTGATTAACACTTGGACATTGGTCTTTGGTACCGTCCAAGTTATTCCTTGTATTTGATAAAGACTCGCTATTGTTTTTTAGCTTGAGTAAAAATCAAATCAAGAGAGAGATATCAACTCCTTGAGATACTTTTATCTAGATTGAGTCTGACTGTCTAGTTGATTCTCTAGCAAAGTATTTCGGAGTTAGTCCATATAAATTGCTAAGTGAAATATTGGTTGGTGTTGTTAGACCCCCACCTTTTCAATTGGTGTCAGAGCAGGCAAACACGTTCAAGACCTTACAAGTCTGTGTTTGTAGCGATCTGACTCTATGGACAGTAGTGTTATCTCAATAAATGCACCACCAGATCCAGGGATTTCAGAATTCTCTTCCATGACTGATTTAATAAAATCTGTAGAAGAAATTCTATCTAAACCTCCACCAGGTTTAAAATCCCTTGAAGTGTTTTCAGGGCTTGAAAAGAATCTTGAGAGGTTATCTCTTGATGTTGAGTTATACCTCCAGAAAGAGCAAGAATCTCTTGACAGACTAAATCAAGTTATGATGAATAATATTCATGTTGAGGTTGATATTGATTTACTAATCAGTGAGAGAAATGCTCCTCCTATGCGTAATCCAATTAGTTGTGATAAACTAAACGAATTACAAGAGGAGTTTAAATCTCAGTTATCTGAGTGTATCACCTCAAAGCATGAATTGATTCATTGCTCAATTCCTGATACTTCCTATCAAGATAGTTGTATTGTCTTCTTTTATGAAGAGTGTAGGACGTCTCTTTTTATCAAAAGAGTTTCCCTTCGCAGTACTAAAAACTATCTGCAGAAACTGTTTTTTATAAGTTGGCAAAACAAGACATCAAAAACACAAATCTTTTTGGGTTCTCTTGAAGTTCTTCGATAGACTTATAAAAACAGTTCCTTGGGTGTTTCTCAACACTACAAGATTTAAGAGTTGTTGGAAAGAAACTCTTTCTTGGTTCCATGGTGAGCAAGACATTGTTCACCTCAACACAACTTGTTTGTGTTGAAAGTGCATCCTCACCAAGAAATGCCTGCTATGTATACGGTGAGGGAAGCACAACAACTGGGGCGCACAGATTATATTCGGTAAGGCTATAGAATTCAATTGGACTTTTCTAAAAAGGTATGTCTATAAACTTGAGCAATTTTTATGTTTTTATTACTTGTTTGAGTATTTATAATGATCCATATACCTTGCTTATCGTTCATTTCTACCTAACTTGATCTGTGTTTAAGAATCTTAAATGTTTAGGTTTGAAAACATTAGCTCGGGATGTTTGGACTTCATGGTACACATACCAAGTATGCATAACCTCATTTAAAACCAAAATCCAGGGGTTTAAGTTCGCAAACCCCTTCTGCATACTGCTCCAAGATACGAAAATTCGTTTGAAGACCCGTATGCATACTTGATGTCGATATTTGGTAAACTTGTTATGGCCTTAACTTCTTCGTAAGAACTCGGATTGACATCATTCTTTTTGAACTCTCTTCCTATTTGAATTATCTTCAAAATGGAGATGAGAAACCTTGAATTTGGATTAGTTAAGATTGGTATTTGTCCTGTCTCTTGTTTTTGAGTATTTTGCTCCGTTTCGTTGCACTTGTTCCACTTCTCTTGAACTTGGGCACTTGGATTCTTGGAGTACTACTATTCTAAGCTAATTTGTAGATTTTAAAAGAATGTTGTTGGTGAATCACAAAGAAGGAAGTTCAAGAATGAAAAGTAATACGCAGTGCTACGGAATTCTTGAATGTTCACAATCTTCCTTTGTGAACTGTGGTGCATAGTCGTTATTGACTTTGTATGTTCTTCTTTGTTAAGAAAATCTTTTTATACGCCTTTGATAGCTATTATTGGTGTAAATCCATGCGAAAAAGATTGATTCTACCCTATAAGGATAAATCATCTTGTATGTGCATTACGAGTTTGTCTTGTTGCCTAGGAAACTTCTTATGAGAATTTATTCTTGTTTTTGAGAAGGATTACTAGAGTTTGGAATAACCATTATTGTGATTACACAGAGCTATCTCCAACGATATCATCTTCATGTTTTAGATTTATTGGTTTAAAGATGTTTTGCAGTATTTAATTTGTTATATTGCAACTTGTTATGGGATGTTGGTGTTTACGTCCGTGAACCATGTTGTCCCATATTTTGTCAAAAGTAAAGTCGTTCATGATCGGTATTCATGTATTGATTTAAGGATGAATAGACATTTGACAAATACAAAAGTTATGCCTATGCAGTCATTTATTTGATGGAAAATAGGATGAAATCTTTTGTTTGACAAGGATAAAGTCTATTATGTCGTTATGCATAGTGATGGAAAATAGAATATATCCTTGTATATTATCCACGGTATTGATATTCATTGATCCATTTTGTTAATTTTTACCGTGAAGGCTCCATTGCGTATCTTATGTTGAGCACCTTATAACTATGTCGATTAATATTGGCCTTGTTGGTTGTTCCATGAGATGCTATATGTTGAGCATTCTTGAACTAAATTAATCATCTTGATTGGTTATTTAGTTATTTGCTCCGAAAGTCTTCTTTTGTCGAGCAATATATTTTGACAATTAATTGATTTCTTCGGTGATTATTTTGGTTGTGTATTCCAATTAGATTAATTATAGGTTCTCTTGTAATTAATCTAGTTGAGTTTTTCATATATTCCACAAGTTCTTGTGTTGAGTATATGAACGGATATACTAATCATGTTCTATTGGTTGATGTAGTCGTATATTTCATAAGGTTTACCTTTTGTTGAGTATTTGAACGATTAAGGTATTCATCTCCGTGTGGTTATCTTAGTCGTAGCTCCGTGAGTTTTCTTATGTTGAGCACAATCAATTAAATTGATCACTTTTGTGGTTTGATTTAGTTGCGAATTCCAATTAAATTAATCATGGGTTTAGTTGTGATTAATTTGATTGAGTTTTGGATATAGAAAATCATTTCATGGTTTTTGGTGTCCAATTAAAAGATCCTTGTTTTCTTTCGAAATTAAGGTCGCTCTTGTTGTTCTTTCGGGAATGACATCAAATGGGGGAGAGTTCTTTTGAACTTGTGCTTAATGGTAATATCTTGCGGGGTGTGCGGTTGTGGAATTTTATAGGGGTTATCTTGTATCTTAAAACTCCTTGATGAATGCATTTAGCTTCGGCTTTATGATTGCATCTAAATTAAGTTGGTATGTATTTTTCTTTTAGTCTATGAAATGTCTCTTGTGGAAATTTCATTATGATCCCCTTCTTTTACCTTTGCCAATTTTATTGAAAAAAAGGGGGAGAAACAATGTAGTTCACACTACAAATACATATGGTTTTCGGATCATTGTGTAAGGGGGAGTGGTTTCCATGATCGAGATGGAGTATTGACTAAGGGGGAGTGATACATATCACCATAGTATTGTTGATAACGTCGTGATGTAATTGGACTTTGATGTTACATAATGATACTATGACATTGTATAATAATGATCGAGAATCTCGATTTCTCTCATTGTTATAGCTACGTATATTCAACAACGGTGGTGCTAAACTTACAACCTTTGGTATCATTAGAGTACTTGGAAGGACGAAGATTTCAAGGAACGTTGAAGATTAGACTATGGAATAGAAGCTACTAAAGTTTATCTTTTTTGTATTCCATATGTATTAATAGTTTTGTCACTAAAATTGACAAAGGGGGAGATTGTTAGAGCATAGCTCGGTCAACCTCGCATGCATTGCTATATCAAGCATGTTTGTCAATGTTAGTGATCAAAACTATGAGTCTTGATTTCTAGTCTATTATAGCTAAGTCTCGGACTAGGATAGAAAAGTGTAGTTGAGCTCAAGGACTTCATGGCGATTCATCATACAACGACGAAGATCTACACAATGAACCGTGGAACTTCATCAAAAAAAAGGTATGTGGAGACTTGAACTTATCTATCACTCAAAAGTCTATCTATTCTATCTCCTACTTCTTATGAGACAAAAAGTCGTATGCTATATAGACTGGATCATACACATTTGACATTTCGAGCTGAGTATTCACTACTTATCTTTTTCTCGAAATCGTGTGTTGGTAAAGCGTTTCGCTTTGATCAAGTTTATCTTCACCTAGTGACGAAAGTCATGAAAAGTTTCAATTACTTTGAGAATTGCTCTGACGTGAAACGGTCTGTGAATAAAGGCTATATGACGTCCTCTGAGAATGTCTCAATCATTGGAATGAGAGTTTAGATTACATAACCATGTATTCCTTAATCCGAAGTTTTCGAACTTTGTTGATTGACAGAAACCGGAGGAATTTGCTTTTCCAAGTCTGCGAACCCAGTCAGCGAACTCAGTCCGCGAACTGACGGAAGTTCTCTTACCGAGAATTTCTGCTGGGATTTTCCAAAAACTCGTTTGCGTATTTAGTCCGCGAACTTGTTTGTGAACTTAAGTGGTTATGATCTAAAGATGTGCTCTGAACATGAAACTTGAATTACTAAGGAATGCTTTATGCAAACCGTGGCTATAAAGTTCATGAGCCGATTCATCTAATCGAATCATCTTTGTTTCAATTGTGTCTTGTTTAGTTACATAAGATCTCAGAGCAATTGAACAACTCTCTAACTAGTTCATTTGAGTCAATTGAACTAGTTATGGTGAATAAGAACTAGGTTAATATGAAATGCTCATATGGTCAACATTTTGGGTTACTATGTTGAACCAACATACACGTACACGTTTGGGCACGGTTTTTACAAACTCAGTAAACGTCTACCCAAGTGTGTGTGACAAGCTAAGTTTTCGATCTAACGGTTGAGAAATATTAGCTTGAATCTAAATCAGGTTTTCATCTAACGGTGAATATGGATTGCATTGTAACTAAGGCAAAACCCTGACTTGAAGGCTATATATATGAGACATCTAGCATTGGGAAAAACTAATCCCCACACGTCTGTGTGATACTAGTGCGCTCGCTAGGTCGATTCTCCTTTAACCTTTGATTTTCTTCTCTAAAACCAGGTTAACGACTTAAAGACTTCATCGGGATTGTGAAGCCAGACCGATACTACTTTTATCGTAGTTGTGTGTTATGATCTTGCATCTTCTATCGTACGAGTACAATCTTTGATTGGCTTGAGATCGTGAGAGTTCTCTGATAGGCAAGATAAAGAAGTCACAAACATCTTCGTCCCACTGTTTGTGATTCATCGACAAACCGCTTGTGTAGTCAAGAAGGATTGTTGAGAGGTGATTGATTAATCAAGGTTGTTCTTCGGGAATATAAGACCGGATTATAAATTGGTTCCTGTTCACCTTGATTTTATATCTTAAGACGGAACAAAACCTAGGGTTTTTCCGTGGGAGACAGATTTATCCTTTGATAGACTTTTCCGTGTGAGACAAATTTATTTATTATCAAGTCTGCGATTTTGGGTTGCAACAACTCTTAGTTGTGGGTGAGATCAGCTAAGGGAATCAAGTGCGTAGTGTCCTGCTGGGATCAGAGACGTAAGAGTACATATGTACCTTGGATCGGTGGGACACTGATTGGGGTTCAACTATAGTACAGTCTGAAGTTAGCTTGGAGTAGGCTAGTGTCTGTAGCGGCTTAATACAATGTGTATTCAATCTGGACTAGGTCCCGGGGTTTTTCTGCATTTGTGGTTTCTTCGTTAACAAAATTTCTGGTGTCTGTGTTATTTTATTTTCCGCATTATATTGTTTATCTTTATAATTGAAATAATACAGGTTGTGCGTCAAAGGTTAATCGATTGGAGATCCGACCTTGTGGTTGTCTATTTTATTGATTAACACTTGGACATTGGTATTTGGTACCGTCCAAGTTATTCCTTGTATTTGATAAAGACTCGCTATTGTTTTTAGCTTAAGTAAAAATCAAATCAAGAGAGAGATATTAACTCCTTGAGATACTTTTATCTAGATTGAGTCTGACTGTCTAGTTGATTCTCTAGCAAAGTATTTCTGAGTTAGTCCATACAAATTGCTAAGCGAAATATTGGGTGGTGTTGTTAGACCCCCGCTTTTTCACTAGATAATTGCAGTGTTATTAGTTTTCGGTTATTGATTTGATTGACTAACGGTTGTTGAAACTTTGATTGCACCTAGGTAGTTTGTTTATTCTAGAGAATCTTCTCTTCTGATATAAGATTCACTCAGACTAGATCAAACATCGATAAGATCTTTAGAAATATTGTTAGATCTAAAGACATCTTGTGATAATCCATTGTTAACATACTCCGTTCTGTGTGTGATTGATGATAGACACATTTTTATGTCTAATATGATCTCAATATATGTATTGTTAGTGCTCGATTTTTATTTGTTATGGCTTTTTGTATCTTTGTAGGTGTTTTTGGAGAAATACACTTGTGCGGAGAAATTGGCTCGAAAAGTGGCATTTGCACCCTTGGGAGAAAATTACTAAAGGCACCAGAAGATTTGTTAAAGGCACCCATGGAAATTTGCTATGCGCACCCCTGAAGTTACAATTTACACCCCACCTGCTAAAAGGACCCCAGTCTGGTTAGGGGGGCATCTTCATCTTCCCTATTTCAAATGTAGATTGGGCGGGAAACCTTATTATTCACCTGCGAATTTTTGAATCAGACTATGAACGTGATTTTAAGGGATTCAAGCACTAAGTGTGATTGGGCTGGACTTGTATGGGATAAACAAAGTTATCTTGGGTATTTTATTCAACGGAATTGGGCTGGATTATTGATATGAAGTTAAACAGGGCCAGATAAAATATGGGAAAATTGGGAAACTGCCCCAATTTGGAGTGCAATCTTGGAAAACTGCCCCAACGTTAAAAAAAGTTGGAAAACTGCCCCACTGTTAGAAATCTCAGTTAACTCCGCGTGTGCGAGTTCTCACGTGCCAAAACCTTGAACCCTAAACCGACGCCACCACCACCCGAACCTTAAACCTTGAACCCTAAACCTTGAATCCTGAATTTTGAACCCCAAACCCTGAATTCTGAAGGATATATTTGGCTTTTTTTTCGCATGTATAAGCTCACACATGTGACTTAACTGGATTTCTAACGGAATGGGGCATTTTTCCAACTTTTTAAATGTTGGGACAGATTTCCAACATTGCACCCAGTTTTGGGGCATTTTTCCAATTCTCCCATAAAAAATCCGGGGTTCTGTTATTGTTTTGGTCGAGAATTTCATGGAGTTTTTGGCCGAACTGGAATTGAATGGACCTGTTACGGTAAAACAGGCTTAGTAATGGGCTCTTTTTCGAAGAAAAACTGGGTTCTAATTCGGTCTCAACTAAACAGGGGAAGACAGAAGTCTCGAGATTTTTTTTTTTATATTTGGAGAACTTTGAATAGAATTTCGAGGAGTTTTACACGGGCAAAGACAGGGAATGATATTTCATGCCTTAATAGGGAAGATATGTCTTTCATATTCGAAGATTTAGGGATAAGTTCTCGGCTTGAATAAACAGGGTATCAGAGTTATATCGGGATAAGTTTGTTGGTTCTTTTGGAAGTTAAGTGGAAAGAAAGGGATATAATATTTTCCTGTGATTCATCTAAGAAGTTTGGGTTAAAAAGGAAGAATACGTTACATGTATGAAGATAAAAAAGAAATCAAATATATTCATGTAACTTGTCGTGGACGAAAAGGAGATATTTCATCGCCCTGTTGTGTATATAAAGAGAGGAGTCGAGTCACACCATAATACCGAAAGTTTGGGGGAGGTTATTGAGAGTTTGGGTAGAATTTGGGGTAGAGCAGAGGCCGGAGAATCGAAGAATCAGAAGTGACAGGAAGTAGTTCTGCTGATGCACAACTCAAGAACACGAAGAACTATAGACCTTCAAGAACTGTCGTGGAGCTACAGTATCTGCGACACATACTTATCGTTTTCTGTAACAATTAAATTTGTAACAAATATAAGTGTTACAAACCCGGTTTTAATCAATTTTCTCCCGGTCATTATTTGTGAACAACTTTTGAGCAATGAATTCATATTTTGAGTGTGTTTCCACTATGATGAGCTAATTCCCTCGTAATCAAGGGAATGGATGAAGCTACTTACACATGATTGATGGGTAACTATTTTATTTTCTCTAGTTTTATTATATAATTCACTTAATCACTGTTTTTGCAGAGTTTTAAATTGTTTGCATGATTTTCCTAATTTATTTGTCATTCAATTTGATAGGTTATGCTTTGTTAAATCTATTGATAATCTATGCTTAAGGTTTACAAGTAATATTTGAGAATCTGTCTGATTTTAATGAGTTCAGATAAAAAAAATAGGACTTAAAAGTTGACTAGATTTTTAAAATCCTTATCATTCAATCATGAGTAATAGTGGAATCCAGAGTCTTGATTGTTTTAAAAATCTTGAAATCAAATTTTAATTGAGTTTTCCTTGTTTTAGCACTAGAAGATAAATCTAAAATCAACTTTCACAAGTCTTAAACAAACCACTTTTCTTACCACTGTAAAAATTACATCAATTGATCACAAGAGGATTCAAGTGTTCTTGTGCAGGTTTTGAAGACGAAGAAGAATTCTTATTAGTTTTCGTATCTTGTGGAATTAGTGCACGTCCTTGATCGGCTGGGGTCCAACTAGAATCGGTTTATCTTTGATAGACTTGATTGATTAGTTGCATGAGATCGGCATCACTTTATAGTTTCTCTTTGAGATCTATACTGATTGATTGAAAATCTAAACTTGATTATTTCAGCAGTCATTGGATAGATTGATCTAACCAGACAAAGGAGTTTAATAGATTAACATAAGAGCCTTTGTCAACCACTCACATATCTTCTAGCAAGATTGATTAGAGTGGTTACCAAACAGATTCTTCCTTTGCTGTTTGGAATACAATCCAAAGGACTTGCTATTCACGTGCGTGACTGTAGAAGTCGAAGGCGCATGGATACTTAGGGGAACTATGTAGATAGGGGTAGTCTGATTGGTCTCAATTATACGAAATTGGTATTAGATTTTGTATAACGGCTTAATTCTGAGAGTATTCAAAACTGGACTAGGTCCCGGGGTTTTTCTGCATTTGCAGTTTCCTCGTTAATAAAATCTTGCATGTCTTTTACTTTGTTCTCCGCATTATAATTGTTATCATAAATTAAGTAAAATACACAAGTACGTTAACTCCATATTACTTGATATTAATCCTATAGAGTTTCGGTTATTTCCAAACCTATTACCAAGTACACACTTTGTTGTCGTATCGTTTCGATCTTGTACCCATAGTCAATCACACAAGTGATCTTGTTGTTGTATTGTCTTGGTCTCGTATCCATAGACAATCACACGAAGTGTGAACCGAATTGTCTTATTGTCTCGACTCTGTCCATAGACGATCACATTCGGTAGAGGACTTATAGGTTGATAAATAAAAGATTGTGGTGTATTTGGGTACCCTCGTATTTTCAAAAACTACACTAATGGAGTACATCTATGGGTGGGTTAGACACTAGCTATTAAAAATTTTACATAACCAAATTATTTTTAGTCAAAAATAGGGACTTGTTATAGCCTTGGTTATCCCCTTGCTATGTCCATCATTTCCTAAATGAATTCAATAATATGATGCCAACAAAGGGAGCGGCGGAATCCATGGAACAAATAGTAGTTAGGCGAGGTCGGATAGGAAGATGAATGATCTATTGGAAAGTTGTGGTTGGATGACCTTTGAAAATTACACACGACCAATCTAGGTGATTGCATTGACGCAGTGGAGAGTTTTTTCTTCTGTTTTTCGATCGGTAAATTTAGAATTGGTACTCACGAGATTCGAACTCAGGTCATTGGTATCATCATCTAATGAATTTACCACCGTATAGTGGACCATATCCACATGGAAATCCTTTAAAAGGAACCTAAGATGAGCATTTTTGTTGACATTCTAGAAAGAAAATCCAAGTTTAACTCGAAATGCTATGTGCATACACAAGACATGTAAATGGTGTTTGTTTTTTGCTGACCCGACATCTGGATCTGACTCGGAGCTTGACTCAGTACGAATCAGATGTTAAACCGTTGCTTTTTAGGTTGAGTCAGATCTAACTCATACCTAACCCCTGAGTTAGACCAGTTTGAGTCAGAAAATAAAATACCTAGGATTTATGGGACCAAACCACTGACTCACATGTTTTTGAGTTAGATGAGTCAGATCAAACTCGAAAAAGAAACACATTGAGTCAGGTAATTTTAGTCAGGTCCATACATGTTAGATTCAGAAGAGTCATGTCCAAAACAAATAAACAAAAATGATGTTAGGCTTTGACTG
The DNA here is from genome assembly GCF_003573695.1 of Papaver somniferum. NCBI lineage: Eukaryota > Viridiplantae > Streptophyta > Magnoliopsida > Ranunculales > Papaveraceae > Papaver > Papaver somniferum. The sequence continues at coordinate 17,047,442 of NW_020621603.1, read as the reverse complement.
AATGTCATGTTCATACACGGTCAATCTACAGTAGATTACACACCTTCGGTAACATTAACAGGTGCAAGATGGGAGTCCCGGAGTCGGATCTTTACAATTTTTATCTTTCTTTTATTTTTCATCTCAATGGATGTATTCTTATTATAACACTCCGTTTACGCTACTCGATTGCACTTGTTAATATCGTACTTGGAAATTCAAGATTCAAATGCTAAAACAGGAACAAATACGAAATTTTTTATCTATCCAAATTTATGCAATTTTTATTTATGTGGTACTGGAAGAAATCGCCTGGTCAAATCTAGTTGGATTTGAAAAATATTCAACTAGATGACCGCTTGCACGGTTGTCGGCCGCTGAAGAAATAGAGCTACAAACATCATTCTTGGTCCCAGCTCATTTTGTAATCTTATACAAATTTTGGAGCAAGGAACCATATGAAGCACCCAGTAACCATATGAAGCACCCTCAAGAATCACTTTCGACCGATCGAGTCGATGCCAAATTAACTCCCAGATTTCAAGATTTAGCCTCAGCCAACAATAGAGATGGAGTCGTTGCCAAATGCAAACTAACAAGTTAAGTAGAACTAATTTCTTTCTTTGTTGCTGAAAGATTTAATAGATAATCATAATTTGTTATATCTTTTTTTTTTAGTGAGTGATTCAAATGAAAAATGTTAATAAACAATAATAATGAAACTTAAAAATAATTGAATTTAGAGTTGTAGTGTTATTTTTGTATACCTTATCAAATTGTAATTTTGGTCCTTGTGATTAATCTGAAACACAAAGTTGATTATCAGGCCTCTTACTGTAAATTCGGACTGTATTATTTTCATTCACCATTGTTTTGAAGAAAACTAACATGTTAAGGAGAATTAATTTGTTTCTTTGTTGCTGAAAGATTTAATAGATAATCATAATTTGTTCTATTTTATTTTAAGTGAGTGATTCAAATGAAAAATGTTAATCAATAATATTAATGAAACTTAAAGTAATTGAATTTAGAGTTGTAGTGTTATTTCTGTATACCTCATCAAAGTGCAACTTTGGTCGTTGTGATTAATCTGAAACTCAAAGTTGATTATCCTGCCTCTTACTTTAAATTTGTACTGTATTATTTTTATTCACCATAGTTTTGAAGCAAACTAACAAGTTAAGTAGAACTAATTTGTTTTTTTGTTGCTGAAAGATTTAATAGATAATCATAATTTGTTCTATATTCTTCATCTTTTTTTAAGTGAGTGATCCAAATGAAATATGTTAATCAACAATAGTAATAAAGCTTAAATAATTGAATTTGGAGTTGTAGTGTTATTTCTGTACACCTCATCAAACTGCAAATTTGGTCCTTGTAATTAATCAGAAACTCGAAGTTTATTATCCTGCCACTTGCTTTAAATTCGGACTGTATTATTTTCAGTCACCATAATTTTGAAGCAAACTAACAAGTTAAGTAGAACTAATTTCTTTCTTTGTTGCTGAAAGATTTAATAGATAATCATAATTTGTTATATATATATTTTTTTAAGTGAGTGACTCAAATGAAAGATGTTAATCAACAGTAGTAATGAAACTTAAAATAATTGAATTTAGAGTTGTAGCGTTATTTCTATATACCTCATCAAACTGTAACTTTAGTCCTTGTGATTAATCTGAAACTCAAAGTTGATTATCCTGCCTCTTACTTTATATTTGTAGTGTATTATTTTCATTCACCATAGTTTTGAAGCAAACTAACAAGTTAAGAGAACTATTTTTTTCTTTGTTGCTGAAAGATTTAATAGATAATCATAATTTGTTCAATGTTTTTTTAAGTGAGTGATTCAAATGAAAGATGTTAATCAACAGTAGTAATGAAACTTAAAATAATTGAATTTAGAGTTGTAGCGTTATTTCTGTATACCTCATCAAACTGTAACTTTGGTCCTTGTGATTAATCTGAAACTCAAAGTTGATTATCCTGCCTCTTACTTTAAATTTGTATTGTATTATTTTCATTCACCATAGTTTTGAAGCAAACTAACAAGTTAAGTAGAACTAATTTCTTTCTTTGTTGCTGAAAGATTTAATAAATAATCATAGTTTGTGCTATTTTTTTTAAGTGAGTGATTCAAATGAAAGATGTTAATCAACAGTAGTAATGAAACTTAAAATAATTAAATTTAGAGTTGTAGTGTTATTTTTGTATACCTCATCAAACTGCAAATTTGGTCCTTTTGATTAAGATGAAACTCAAAGTTAATTATCATGCCTCTTGCTTTAAATTCGGACTGTATTATTTTCATTCTCCATAGTTTTGAAGCAAATTAATAAGTTAAGCAGAACTAATTTCTTTCTTTGTTGCTGAAAAATTTAATAGATAATCTTAATTTGTTCTATTTTTTTAAGTGAGTGATTCAAATGAAAGATGTTAATCAACCGTAGTGATGAAACTTAAAATAATTGAATATAGAGTTGTAGTGTTATTTTTATATACCTCATCAAGTTGCAACTTTGGTCCTTGTGATTAATCTGAAACTCAAAGTTGATTATCCTGCCTCTTACTCTAAATTTGTACTGTATTATTTTCATTCACCATGGTTTTGAAGCAAACTAACTGAAAAGACAGGGTGCCCAAATACACCACAATCTTTTTTGTTTCATCCTATAAGTCCTCTTACCAAGTGTGATCATATATGGACAAAGTAGAGACAATACAACAACTTAGGTATTCATACTTTGTGTGATTATCTATGAATACGAGATCAAGACAATACGACAAACAAAGTGTGATACTTGATAATAGGTTCAGACTTAACCAAACTCTGTATGATCACTATCAAGTATAATGGAGTTAACGTAAAGTGCAATTTACTTTAATTATAATAAAACAATTATAATGCGAAAAGATAAAGTAAATGGCACATTAAGATTTTATTAACGAGGAAACTGAAAATATAGAAAAACTCCGGGACCTAGTCTAGAATTGAATACTCTCAGAATTAAGCTGCTATACAAAATCTACACCAACTTCGTATAGTTGAGACCAAACAACTACCCCTAGTTCACTTAGTTTCCTCACTATCCTTGTGCTTCCGACTTCGAGAGTCACGCACTGGTACCATTCTTTTTGATCGTATTCCAAACAGTAAAGGAACAACAAATCTATATGGTAACAACTATATTGATTCATTAAGATAAAGATATCTTAAGCCAAATGGTAGGCATTTAAAGATGTGAAAATAAGACAATAAATGGATGCCTACAGTGATAACCTGCAAGTGCACAGGGTCAGTTGTAGCTTGTGTGCAAGAACAGGGTCATTCAACAGGGACTTGGGGTGTATTGAAGCATTCCTAAGCTAGTTAATCTAAATGCAATGAGTGACAATGACACAATGAAGCAAAGAGAGCAAAACAGGGCCTATACAAGGTGAGTTAAAGGTGACAGTGGCATATACAATGGTATGGTAGTGGCAATGTGGTAGTGATAAATCAAGACAGTTGCAAACCAAGGCCTAAGCCAAGGGCAATGGCAGGGGAGCAAAACTACAGATACAAAACAGAGAAACAACACAACTAGGTTATGAATCCACCTTGTGACCTAGCCAGATAGTGTAATTCTATGTTAAATCCCTGTCCCTAATGGAGCTAGGTGAAGGTTCAAGCCTGCCTATGTTCCAGGGCGTACATAAATGGAATGGAAAGATAAAAAGCTTGCTCAACTGTTTACTCCTAGCATTGACTGTCTTTTGACAGCACAATCAATCACAAGCACAGTTGAGCACTAATTTCCTCCATTTCTCGATCAATTCTATTTACATGAATTATAACCTAACATTCCACCACTAACAGTGACTTAAGGCATCATCTCAGCCTAGCTATACACATACACATGTGAGCTCACATAACAGCAACAAAAAAAAACATTTACTAAACAGAAAACTACAAACTAACATGTGAACTAGAATGAAATGTGAATTAAAACATAAAACAAACTGAATTGAAACAAGATAAACTAAAACTGAATTTGGAATTAAAATTGAAAATTAAAATTAAATCTACAAATACAAAACAGGGAAGAAAAATCTACCCAAGAGGAACTGGCTAGTCCAGCCCTCATGGGGATACACTGGCTAGTCCAGAGATATCTACAACACCCACACACCCCTCTATTTATACCCAGAAACCCAATTAGGGTTCATACACTATTTCTCCCCAAATCCCCAAATCAGTAAAGTTAGGGTTTTGAAATATCACCAAATTTGATGGGATAACTGCTCCATCTCGTCGACCCACTCTTCTTCTGCCTCTCCTGGTCCATCTCCATGCTTCAATTGCTTCTATAGACTCACCTATTTTATCAATTTCTCACCTAGGGTTTCAGTGAGATGAGAGATGAGAAATTGATGAAATAGATGGCTAGAGAGATAGGGGAAATGATGGTTTTCGGTAGGTGATAGCCATGATGGCTTTTGGTGGGGGTTGTGGTGGTTGAGGAAGTGGAGTTGGCGGATTTGGTGGTGAAGGTGAGGCTGTTGCAGACGGAGTGTAGAATATGGAGTCGATGTAGAAGAGATTAGGTGTTTTTTGGTTTAGGGTATAGGTGTTTGGTACTCAGGTGTTGAGCAGGTGGAGAGAATCTTGATGATCAGCGAAGATAAAGCGTTGGATGCAAAGATGATGGATTGATCCAACGGCGAGATGGAAGGAAGCGAGGAGCGACCGTTGGATGCGAAAGTACAACGAAACTGACAGCTCAAGATGAAGTTAGGTGCTGTAGTGTTAGATAGGAGCTTTAGACTTCGATGCACGACGATGAAGCGACCGTAGGATGCTGAGATGATCCAATCTGACGGCTGAAGATGAAGGCGGGTATGGATATTGGAAATGGGTTTGGGTGAGGGTTTTGGGCCTTGGGTATGCCAAGCCCAAATCTTCTTTAAGAACAATTCTTCCTCTTCAAGCCCACTTCTAGCCTTTTGGTCTTGTGCACAACATTCTTCGCGGCTTCCTTGTGTAACTCCTCCCGACTTTTCATTACTTTTCTTCTCTTTTCGCTCCGCAATTCATCCAAACTTTATTTACAACCTCAAAATGCAAAATTAATTAATAAAAATATTTATTCTTGAAAACAAAGAAAATACAGAATATGGGATAAAATGTAGAATTAATGCACAAAAGATGAGTTAAATGCCAAGAAAAATATATAGAAATATGCACTTTTTAGCACTCATCAAATACCCCCAAACCTGAATTTTACTTGTCCTCAAGTAAAACAAAACTAAGGAAATCCTACCTATACCACTGTCGCTGGTCTCTCGAATGCATTTAGCGTATGCACTAAGCCTTTTAAACCACTAAGTGTCCCTAGTGGACGAGTGAAGTCTCGTGAAGGTTTGATTAGAACGTACCTACAAAGTTCTAGGTCAAAATATAAGCTCAGATTCCATCAAATGTGACATGTGCAAGACAGTTTAAGCTCACAGCAAAATGGAGATGTCAATCTAGCTATCTAAGGCACAATCCTAGCACTGATAACAAAAAAAAGACATGTGATAAGAGTGTAAAGTGTATCCACACATGTGTCTAGAATGACCTGAAGTTATGATTACTAATCACCAAGAGATAGTTTTTAGGCTAAGAACCGAATTCTAAGCCAAGTTAGCTGTCCGGCTTTACGAAAATTGTGAATGTTCACCCAATGAGTTGGTGATATTTCAGTTTACCCGCGTTATACATCGATGGCTGCACCCTCCTTGGTTATTACGAAACTATTTACAACAAAAAGATGACTCTTTACATGACTCTTATTTACATTGATTACTCTCTTTTATTTTTGGAACAAGAGAGAACTATTGTCTTTAACATGACAAAACATGGAATAAATAAATACTTGATTGAATATATATATATATATATATATATATATATATATATATTTTTTTTTTGTAAGAAATAACTTTGATCTTTACAACATAGTGACACTTTTGATACATGAACAAAAAGAAAAACATAATTACATGACTCTTAGCAAGAGGTGGCCCTTATCGAATGCATCCGGTCAAATTCTATGGTTGCTTTTCTTAACGTATCCTCCAACTTCTATCCCAGCCAACCAAAGAACAAGCTAGTCAAGTCTCATTCAGTATTCTAAAGTGATTGGCAATCTAACTTCCTATCAAACACCTTGAAGATCGAGGCTATACATGTATTGGTAGATCGTGCACGTGCAAGTTTCTTATCACATGTGAATTGTGCTAGAATCAGGGTGCCTAAATATCTAGACTAAGACTCCTAAAAATTACATATTTGCACAAGAGTCAACATTTCAAGGTAAATGAGCTCCATTTTTTTTGATTTTGTTAATTTTTTTTTTTTTTTTTTTTCAATTTTTTTGGAATTTTTCAATTTTTTCAAAAAGATGGAGTTTTGTTTTCAATTATGGCATATTATCGTGGTATCTACTCTATACCCCCAATCCAAAACTAAACATTGTCCTCAATGTTTAAAAATATGGAAAGAATTAAAATGCAACATATGGAAAGGGACATGCTGAGTAGAGTAAAAGGAGAGAGAATACCCGATTTCGGCGAAAGCAGAATTAAAACTCCGTTATCCAAGGCAAAACTCCAACATATTTCAGCCGAGATCATATTGGATTAGCAAAATAATACAAAAGGAACAAAAGGGTTTTAAGAAATTTTATCTACTGGATTATATACAAAAAATTCACCGTACACTAACAATCTAAAGAGTTGAGGATCAACCCAAAAGACAAAGTGTAGAGGTTTCAACAGCTTCACACAATAATAATATGATAGGCATGCAAGTGAAGCTGTGAAACAAAATGAGCTACCCCCAAACCTGGATTTTTCAACAGATAAAATTTTGGATACAAAATCTCGCAGTTTTTGGGGTTCATCATGCACAAGGTCTAATTCGAAATGAACTTTGCTAGGGACGGGCAAACATGCTATCCTAACTGTGGCTCCTCGAAAGTATTGTATTAGATGCAAAATAGTCCAAGAGGACTTGAGAGGCACACAGTTCCAGGCCTAGATTAGGTATTCTCATGAAAATTGGTTTGACAATATTGTGACAAACTAAATCTAGGTAGGATGCAAGGCTATCAGATTGTGACTTAGGCAAGAAAGTGACATCTAAGCGTCTCACATGCATGAGATCAAGAGTATCAATATTATCAGTCACATCAGCATTATCTAAGTCACACTCAAGATGTGTAGCATGCTCATCATCACAAAAAATTTGCACAAGTCCTAATTCAGAATCATGGTTATCCGATATATTCAAATTATCATCAACAGAAGCAATATATTGTGGCTTAAGTATGGAATCAGACACATCAACTATGTTTTCATGCATAGGATCATTAGTGTCAACAGAAGATTTACCTAAGTCATGCTCTTCACAGGATAATTGCACAATATCTAAATCAGTATCAACATCACATGCATATGAAATACTAGAAGAAATATCATTCATGAAGGTCGGGGCAGAAAAGCCTAATGTATTTGAAACCAAAGGTTCCACAACATTTTCAGCATAGACATGTTCTTCTAACATAACATTATCATCATCATCATCATAGTAATATGCATACTTGTCCCTATTAGCAGTTGTGGTGTTATTAGTCAACTCATGTTCCTCTAGATTAGGTTCATATTCAATATCATACACATGAGAAGGACTAGACATGCTATTTCCAAAGTTCAATTCATTACCACCTATATCATGTGACAGTGTCTCAGTTTCCCTAATGGATTCCCAGTGACGGGTTTTCTCTGCAATCTCAGCTAAAAATTTCCATGCATCATCCACAGTTTTATCAAGAAATTCACCATTACACATACACTCAACCATGGCTCGAGATTTAAAGTCTAGTCCCTCATAGAGGATAGCGACAAGTCTCCACTTCTCAAATCCATGGTGTGGACATTCGCTCAACAAATCATTAAAACGTTCAAAATAGTCAAAAACAGTTTCCTCATCCAATTGGACAAAACAATTGATACTTTGACGAATAGCGATGGTCCTATGATGTGGAAAGAATTTTTTGAAAAATAGATCTGTGAGTTGGTCCCAAGTGTTGATTGATTGTGGTCTCAAACCGTAAAACCATGTTTTGGCCCTTTCCTTTAGAGAAAATGTAAACAAACGCAATTTCAAAGAGTCTTCGGACATATGATCAGGTTGCATAGTCCGACAAATTTGTTCAAACTCTCTTACATGAGTATAGGGGTTCTCAGAATCGAACCCTCGAAATAAAGGAAGTATTTGTATCATGCTTGCATTTATTTTAAAAGGGTTATTGGTTTGAGGTAAGACAATACATGATAATGGAATTTTTATTGTGGGATACATGTATTCATGGAGAGCACTAGGTTGGCCCATATTGAAAAGACACAAAGCCCACTATTTGGTTTTAAAGGGTTTTCAAAAATTTGGTTTTTTATGGGAAAATTTTGGTTTTTATGGGTTTTGAAAACTTTGGTTTTTATGGGATTAAAAATTTGGTTTTCGAAATTAGGAGCAAATCTTTTTTTTTTTTTTTTTGGTTGGGTTTTGAAGCCCAAATTTTAGTTTAAAAGAAACTACAAGCCTAACAAACAACTAAATTACAAGCCCAAATAAAGAAAAAATAAAAATAAAACTAATTACAAACCCACAAAAAAAGAAATAAAAATAAAACTAAAATTATTACAATCCCAAATAAAGAAAGAAATAAAATTAAAATTAAAATAATTATTACATGCCCACAGATTAAAAATGGAAGCCCACAGGTTGGGTTCTCTTAATGGGTTTAGGCTTACCTTTGAAGCACAGCCCAGCTGTTCAGTTTGGTTGCAAAAGCCCAGTTGGGCTTTGGATCATCCTAAGCTTTGGCTTCAACACTCAAGGCCCAGTTGGGCTTTGGTCTTTCTTCTCCTTCAGCAGCTTACAGCCCAGTTGGGCTTGGTTCAAATCAGTTCACTTCACAAGCCCAGTTGGGCTTTATCTTACACCAGCTGCAGCAGCTTCAGCAGAGATTGCAGCAGACTTGGCCTGGCACCAGCAGGAGTACCACAGCAGCACAAGTTCTAGCAACAATAGTGCAGCACCAGCTCCACAGCAGCAGCACCACAAGTTCAGAGGCACCACAAGGCACAGAGCAGGACTTCAGGCAGCAGTTCTGGCACCAGCAGCAGCAACACCAGGTTCAAGGAAGAACCAGCAACAAAGGTGCAAATGGGATGCAGTTCACAGCAGTTCACAGCAAGAAATGCAAAAAAAATGCTTATACTAAGATGCAGATGAATACACTAATATGCAGATGCTTACAAGAACTACACAGCAGGTATGAGTATGCAAAGAACAGCAAGAAAAACTTCAAAAACACGGAAGCCAAGTCCCCGGCAACGACGCCAAAAACTTGGTAGGCATTTAAAGATGTGAAAATAAGACAATAAATGGATGCCTACAGTGATAACCTGCAAGTGCACATGGTCAGTTGTAGCTTGTGTGCAAGAACAGGGTCATTCCACAGGGACTTGGGGTGTATTGAAGCATTCCTAAGCTAGTTAATCTAAATGAAATGAGTGACAATGACACAATGAAGCAAAGAGAGAAAAACAGGGCCTATACAAGGTGAGTTAAAGGTGACAGTGGCATATACAATGGTATGGTAGTGGCAATGTGGTAGTGATAAATCAAGACAGTTGCAAACCAAGGCCTAAGCCAAGGGCAATGGCAGGGGAGCAAAAATACAGATACAAAACAGAGAAACAACACAACTAGGTTATGAATCCACCTTGTGACCTAGCCAGATAGTGTAATTCTATGTTAAATCCCTGTCCCTAATGGAGCTAGGTGAAGGTTCAAGCCTGCCTATGTTCCAGGGCGTACATAAATGGAATGGAAAGATAAAAAGCTTGCTCAACTGTTTACTCCTAGCATTGACTGTCTTTTGACAGCACAATCAATCACAAGCACAGTTGAGCACTAATTTCCTCCATTTCTCAATCAATTCTATTTACATGAATTATAACCTAACATTCCACCACTAACAGTGACTTAAGGCATCATCTCAGCCTAGCTATACACATACACATGTGAGCTCACATAACAGCAACAAAAAAAACATTTACTAAACAGAGAACTACAAACTAACATGTGAACTAGAATGAAATGTGAATTAAAACATAAAACAAACTGAATTGAAACAAGATAAACTAAAACTGAATTTGGAATTAAAATTGAAAATTAAAATTAAATCTACAAATACAAAACAGGGAAGAAAAATCTACCCAAGAGGAACTGGCTAGTCCAGCCCTCATGGGGATACACTGGCTAGTCCAGAGATATCTACAACACCCACACACCCCTCTATTTATACCCAGAAACCCAATTAGGGTTCATACACTATTTCTCCCCAAATCCCCAAATCAGTAAAGTTAGGGTTTTGAAATATCACCAAATTTGATGGGATAACTGCTCCATCTCGTCGACCCACTCTTCTTCTGCCTCTCCTGGTCCATCTCCATGCTTCAATTGCTTCTATAGACTCACCTATTTTATCAATTTCTCACCTAGGGTTTCAGTGAGATGAGAGATGAGAAATTAATGAAATAGATGGCTAGAGAGATAGGGGAAATGATGGTTTTCGGTAGGTGATAGCCATGATGGCTTTTGGTGGGGGTTGTGGTGGTTGAGGCAGTGGAGTTGGCGGATTTGGTGGTGAAGGTGAGGCTGTTGCAGACGGAGTGTAGAAGATGGAGTCGATGTAGAAGAGATTAGGTGCTGTTTGGTTTAGGGTATAGGTGTTTGGTACTCAGGTGTTGAGCAGGTGGAGAGAATCTTGATGATCAGCGAAGATAAAGCGTTGGATGCAAAGATGATGGATTGATCCAACGACGAGATGGAAGGAAGCGAGGAGCGACCGTTGGATGCGAAAGTACAACGAAACTGACAGCTCAAGATGAAGTTAGGTGCTGTAGTGTTAGACAGGAGCTTTAGACTTCGATGCACGACGATGAAGCGACCGTAGGATGCTGAGATGATCCAATCTGACGGCTGAAGATGAAGGCGGGTATGGTTATTGGAAATGGGTTTGGGTGAGGGTTTTGGGCCTTGGGTATGCCAAGCCCAAATCTTCTTTAAGAACAATTCTTCCTCTTCAAGCCCACTTCTAGCCTTTTGGTCTTGTGCACAACATTCTTCGCGGCTTCCTTGTGTAACTCCTCCCGACTTTTCATTACTTTTCTTCTCTTTTCGCTCCGCAATTCATCCAAACTTTATTTACAACCTAAAAATGCAAAATTAATTAATAAAAATATTTATTCTTGAAAACAAAGAAAATACAGAATATGGGATAAAATGTAGAATTAATGCACAAAAGATGAGTTAAATGCCAAGAAAAATATATAGAAATATGCACTTTTTAGCACTCATCAAATACCCCCAAACCTGAATTTTACTTGTCCTCAAGTAAAACAAAACTAAGGAAATCCTACCTATACCACTGTCGCTGGTCTCTCGAATGCATTTAGCGTATGCACTAAGCCTTTTAAACCACTAAGTGTCCCTAGTGGACGAGTGAAGTCTCGTGAAGGTTTGCTTAGAACGTACCTACAAAGTTCTAGGTCAAAATATAAGCTCAGATTCCATCAAATGTGACATGTGCAAGACAGTTTAAGCTCACAGCAAAATGGAGATGTCAATCTAGCTATCAAAGGCACAATCCTAGCACTGATAACAAAAAAGACATGTGATAAGAGTGTAAAGTGTATCTACACATGTGTCTAGAATGACCTGAAGTTATGACTACTAATCACCAAGAGATAGTTTTTAGGCTAAGAACCGAATTCTAAGCCAAGCTAGTCCGGCTTTACGAGAATTGTGAATGTTCACCCAATGAGTTGGTGATATTTCAGTTTACCCGCGTTATACATCGATGGCTGCACCCTCCTTGCTTATTACAAACTATTTACAACAAAAAGATGACTCTTTACATGACTCTTATTTACATTGATTACTCTCTTTTATTTTTGGAACAAGAGAGAACTATTGTCTTTAACATGACAAAACATGGAATAAATACTTGATTGAATATATATATATATATTTTTTTTTTTTTTTTGTAAGAAATAACTTTGATCTTTACAACATAGTGACACTTTTGATACATGAACAAAAAGAAAAACATAATTACATGACTCTTAGCAAGAGGTGGCCCTTATCGAATGCATCCGGTCAAATTCTATGGTTGCTTTTCTTAACGTATCCTCCAACTTCTATCCCAGCCAACCAAAGAACAAGCTAGTCAAGTCTCATTCAGTATTCTAAAGTGATTGGCAATCTAACTTCCTATCAAACACCTTGAAGATCGAGGCTATACATGTATTGGTAGATCGTGCGTGCAAGTTTCTTATCACTATGTGAATTGTGCTAGAATCAGGGTGCCTAAATATCTAGACTAAGACTCCTAAAATTACATATTTGCACAAGAGTCAACATTTCAAGGTAAATGAGCTCCATTTTTATTTTTTTTTTTTTTTTTTTCAATTTTTCAATTTTTGGAATTTTTCAATTTTTTCAAAAAGATGGAGTTTGTTTTCAATTATGGCATATTATCAAAGTATCTACTTTTCACCCCCAAACCTAAACTAAACATTGTCCTCAATGTTTCAAAATATGAACAAAATTATAATACAACATATGAAGAGGATCATGTTGAGTAGAGAAAAAGGAAAGAGAATACCCGATTTCGGCGAAAGCAAGATTAGAGACTCCGTTATTCAAGGAAAAAAATCCAACATTTTCAGCCGAGATCATATTGGATTAGAAAAATAATACAAAAGGAACAAAAGGGTTTTAAGAAATTTTATCTACTGGATTAATAAAAAAATTCACCGTACACTAACAATCTAAAGAGTTGAGGATCAACCCAAAAGACAAAGTGTAGAGGTTTCAACAGCTTCACACAATAATATGATAGGCATGCAAGTGAAGCTGTGAAACAAAATGAGCTACCCCCAAACCTGGATTTTTCAACAGATAAAATTTTGGATACAAAATCTCGCAGTTTTTGGGGTTCATCATGCACAAGGTCTAATTCGAAATGAACTTTGCTAGGGACGGGAAACATGCATATCCTAACTGTGGCTCCTCGAAAGTATTGTATTTAGATGCAAAATAGTCCAAGAGGACTTGAGAGGCACACGGTTCCAGGCCTAGATTAGGTATTCTCATGAAAATTGGTTTGACAATATTGTGACAAACTAAATCTAGGTAGGATGCAAGGCTATCAGATTGTGACTTAGGCAAGAAAGTGACATCTAAGCGTCTCACATGCATGAGATCAAGAGTATCAATATTATCAGTCACATCAGCATTATCTAAGTCACACTCAAGATGTGTAGCATGCTCATCATCACAAAAAATTTGCACAAGTCCTAATTCAGAATCATGGTTATCCGATATATTCAAATTATCATCAACAGAAGCAATATATTGTGGCTTAAGTATGGAATCAGACACATCAACTATGTTTTCATGCATAGGATCATTAGTGTCAACAGAAGATTTACCTAAGTCATGCTCTTCACAGGATAATTGCACAATATCTAAATCAGTATCAACATCACATGCATATGAAATACTAGAAGAAATATCATTCATGAAGGTCGGGGCAGAAAAGCCTAATGTATTTGAAACCAAAGGTTCCACAACATTTTCAGCATAGACATGTTCTTCTAACATAACATTATCATCATCATCATCATAGTAATATGCATACTTGTCCCTATTAGCAGTTGTGGTGTTATTAGTCAACTCATGTTCCTCTAGATTAGGTTCATATTCAATATCATACACATGAGAAGGACTAGACATGCTATTTCCAAAGTTCAATTCATTACCACCTATATCATGTGACAGTGTCTCAGTTTCCCTAATGGATTCCCAGTGACGGGTTTTCTCTGCAATCTCAGCTAAAAATTTCCATGCATCATCCACAGTTTTATCAAGAAATTCACCATTACACATACACTCAACCATGGCTCGAGATTTAAAGTCTAGTCCCTCATAGAGGATAGCGACAAGTCTCCACTTCTCAAATCCATGGTGTGGACATTCGCTCAACAAATCATTAAAACGTTCAAAATAGTCAAAAACAGTTTCCTCATCCAATTGGACAAAACAATTGATACTTTGACGAATAGCGATGGTCCTATGATGTGGAAAGAATTTTTTGAAAAATAGATCTGTGAGTTGGTCCCAAGTGTTGATTGATTGTGGTCTCAAACCGTAAAACCATGTTTTGGCCCTTTCCTTTAGAGAAAATGTAAACAAACGCAATTTCAAAGAGTCTTCGGACATATGATCAGGTTGCATAGTCCGACAAATTTGTTCAAACTCTCTTACATGAGTATAGGGGTTCTCAGAATCGAACCCTCGAAATAAAGGAAGTATTTGTATCATGCTTGCATTTATTTTAAAAGGGTTATTGGTTTGAGGTAAGACAATACATGATAATGGAATTTTTATTGTGGGATACATGTATTCATGGAGAGCACTAGGTTGGCCCATATTGAAAAGACACAAAGCCCACTATTTGGTTTTAAAGGGTTTTCAAAAATTTGGTTTTTTATGGGAAAATTTTGGTTTTTATGGGTTTTGAAAACTTTGGTTTTTATGGGATTAAAAATTTGGTTTTCGAAATTAGGAGCAAAATCTTTTTTTTTTTTTTTTTTTTTTTTGTGTTGGGTTTTGAAGCCCAAATTTTAGTTTAAAAGAAACTACAAGCCTAACAAACAACTAAATTACAAGCCCAAATAAAGAAAAAAATAAAAATAAAACTAATTATTACAAACCCACAAAAAAAGAAAATAAAAATAAAACTAAAATTATTACAATCCCAAATAAAGAAAGAAATAAAATTAAAATTAAAATAATTATTACATGCCCACAGATTAAAAATGGAAGCCCACAGGTTGGGTTCTCTTAATGGGTTTAGGCTTACCTTTGAAGCACAGCCCAGCTGTTCAGTTTGGTTGCAAAAGCCCAGTTGGGCTTTGGATCATCCTAAGCTTTGGCTTCAACACTCAAGGCCCAGTTGGGCTTTGGTCTTTCTTCCTTCAGCAGCTTACAGCCCAGTTGGGCTTGGTTCAAATCAGTTCACTTCACAAGCCCAGTTGGGCTTTATCTTACACCAGCTGCAGCAGCTTCAGCAGAGACTGCAGCAGACTTGGCCTGGCACCAGCAGGAGTACCACAGCAGCACAAGTTCTTGCAACAATAGTGCAGCACCAGCTCCACAGCAGCAGCACCACAAGTTCAGAGGCACCACAAGGCACAGAGCAGGACTTCAGGCAGCAGTTCTGGCACCAGCAGCAGCAACACCAGGTTCAAGGAAGAACCGGCAACAAAGGTGCAAATGGGATGCAGTTCACAGCAGTTCACAGCAAGAAATGCAAAAAAAAAATGCTTATACTAAGATGCAGATGAATACACTAATATGCAGATGCTTACAAGAACTACACAGCAGGTATGAGTATGCAAAGAACAGCAAGAAAAACTTCAAAAACACGGCAGCCAAGTCCCCGGCAACGGCGCCAAAAACTTGGTAGGCATTTAAAGATGTGAAAATAAGACAATAAATGGATGCCTACAGTGATAACCTGCAAGTGCACAGGGTCAGTTGTAGCTTGTGTGCAAGAACAGGGTCATTCCACAGGGACTTGGGGTGTATTGAAGCATTCCTAAGCTAGTTAATCTAAATGCAATGAGTGACAATGACACAATGAAGCAAAGAGAGCAAAACAGGGCCTATACAAGGTGAGTTAAAGGTGACAGTGGCATATACAATGGTATGGTAGTGGCAATGTGGTAGTGATAAATCAAGACAGTTGCAAACCAAGGCCTAAGCCAAGGGCAATGGCAGGGGAGCAAAACTACAGATACAAAACAGAGAAACAACACAACTAGGTTATGAATCCACCTTGTGACCTAGCCAGATAGTGTAATTCTATGTTAAATCCCTGTCCCTAATGGAGCTAGGTGAAGGTTCAAGCCTGCCTATGTTCCAGGGCGTACATAAATGGAATGGAAAGATAAAAAGCTTGCTCAACTGTTTACTCCTAGCATTGACTGTCTTTTGACAGCACAATCAATCACAAGCACAGTTGAGCACTAATTTCCTCCATTTCTCAATCAATTCTATTTACATGAATTATAACCTAACATTCCACCACTAACAGTGACTTAAGGCATCATCTCAGCCTAGCTATACACATACACATGTGAGCTCACATAACAGCAACAAAAAAAACATTTACTAAACAGAGAACTACAAACTAACATGTGAACTAGAATGAAATGTGAATTAAAACATAAAACAAACTGAATTGAAACAAGATAAACTAAAACTGAATTTGGAATTAAAATTGAAAATTAAAATTAAATCTACAAATACAAAACAGGGAAGAAAAATCTACCCAAGAGGAACTGGCTAGTCCAGCCCTCATGGGGATACACTGGCTAGTCCAGAGATATCTACAACACCCACACACCCCTCTATTTATACCCAGAAACCCAATTAGGGTTCATACACTATTTCTCCCCAAATCCCCAAATCAGTAAAGTTAGGGTTTTGAAATATCACCAAATTTGATGGGATAACTGCTCCATCTCGTCGACCCACTCTTCTTCTTCCTCTCCTGGTCCATCTCCATGCTTCAATTGCTTCTATAGACTCACCTATTTTATCAATTTCTCACCTAGGGTTTCAGTGAGATGAGAGAAGAGAAATTGATGAAATAGATGGCTAGAGAGATAGGGGAAATGATGGTTTTAGGTAGGTGATAGCCATGATGGCTTTTGGTGGGGGTTGTGGTGGTTGAGGCAGTGGAGTTGGCGGATTTGGTGGTGAAGGTGAGGCTGTTGCAGACGGAGTGTAGAAGATGGAGTCGATGGAGAAGAGATTAGGTGCTGTTTGGTTTAGGGTATAGGTGTTTGGTACTCAGGTGTTGAGCAGGTGGAGAGAATCTTGATGATCAGCGAAGATAAAGCGTTGGATGCAAAGATGATGGATTGATCCAACAGCGAGATGGAAGGAAGCGAGGAGCGACCGTTGGATGCGAAAGTACAACGAAACTGACAGCTCAAGATGAAGTTAGGTGTTGTAGTGTTAGACAGGAGCTTTAGACTTCGATGCACGACGATGAAGCGACCGTAGGATGCTGAGATGATCCAATCTGACGGCTGAAGATGAAGGCGGGTATGGATATTGGAAATGGGTTTGGGTGAGGGTTTTGGGCCTTGGGTATGCCAAGCCCAAATCTTCTTTAAGAACAATTCTTCCTCTTCAAGCCCACTTCTAGCCTTTTGGTCTTGTGCACAACATTCTTCGCGGCTTCCTTGTGTAACTCCTCCCGACTTTTCATTACTTTTCTTCTCTTTTCGCTCCGCAATTCATCCAAACTTTATTTACAACCTAAAAATGCAAAATTAATTAATAAAAATATTTATTCTTGAAAACAAAGAAAATACAGAATATGGGATAAAATGTAGAATTAATGCACAAAAGATGAGTTAAATGCCAAGAAAAATATATAGAAATATGCACTCAAATATAGCATGCACAACACTAGTTGAATCTCTTGTGATCAATCACACACAGAACAAAGTCTGTTAACAATGGATTATCACAATATGTCTTCAGATCTAGCAACAGTTCTAAAGATCTTGTCGATACTTCGATCTAGTTTGAGTGAATCTTATATCAGAAGAGAAGATTCTCAAGAATAAACAAACTAGGTGCAATCAAAGTTTCAACAACCTTTAGTCAACAAATCAATCAAAAACTAATAACACTGCCATTATCTAGTTTCCCACCAATGGTACCCGTAGAGCTTCTTGATCCCACAAAATCTTTAAACGAGCGGTCATAATAGATTTCACCTAATTATGATACTTTCCTCTCCGATTAGACGGATCCACCAGAAACAACAAGAAATGAAGTTTGCCTGGCTCTTACAATAGTTTTCTAGAAATGCAAACTTAGTTATTTATAGACCAATGATGTTTGGACATCTAGGAATTTCCAAAACCAAAAATATTTTCAAGATATGCAATGAATGGTAAAATTCGGTTTTCTTAGTTCTAATAAATGCTTGTCCAATATTTCTGAAATCTCTTAATAGAAAATCTCCAATTTGTACATTCACATTACTAATTTTTAGTTTCTAGAGATACACATTTTGAAAAAGCGTGGGTCTAACAACCTCACCCAATATTTCGATTAGCAATTTATATGGACTAACTCCAATATACTTTCTAGAGAATCAACTAGACAGTCAGACTCAATATAGATAAAAGTATATCAAAGATTTAACATCTCAATCTCTCGATATGATCTATACTCAAGCAAAATGAAATCTGCGAGTCTTTATCAAATACTAGAGAGATAAACTTGGATGGTACCAAAGACCAATATCCAAGTGTCAATCAATTTTAAATCAACAACCAAAGGTTGGATATTTTAATTGATTGATCTTAACGCACAACCAGTGATATTTCAATTATATAACAAAACATAATGCGGAATAGAAATAACACAGACACCAGAAATTTTGTTAACGAGAAAACCGCAAATGCAGACTAACCCCGGGACCTAGTCCATATTGAACACCACACTGTATTAAGCCGCTACAGACACTATCCTACTACAAACTAACTTCGGTCTAGACTGTAGTTGAACCCTAATCAATATCACACTGATTGAAGGTACAATTGCGCTCCTTACGTCTCTGATCCTAGCAGGATACTACGCACTTGATTCCCTTAGATGATCTCACCACAACCAAGAGTTGCTACGACCCAAAGTCGAAGACTTTAATAAAAAAATCTTTATCACACAGAAAAGTCTACGATGATAGATAAATCTGTCTCCCACAGATAAACCTAAGAGTTTTGTTCCGTCTTTTGACAAAATCAAGGTGAACAAGAACCAATTGATAACTCAGACTTATATTTCAGAAGAACAACCTAGAATTAACAATCACCTCACAATAATCTAAATCGTATGGTAGCGAAACTAGATATTGCGGAATCACAAACGATGAGACGAAGATGTTTGTGATTTCTTTTTATCTTGCCCTATCGGAGATATAATCTCAAGTCAATTATTCAATTGAACTCGTAGGATAGAAAATGGCAAGATCAGATCGCTCAACTACAAGAGAAGTAGTTTCGTCTGGCTTCATAATCCCAATGAAATCTTTCAGTCGTTAACCTACAGGGTCTCGAGAAGAAACCTAAGGTTAAAGGAGAATCGACTCTAGAAAAACCAACTAGTATCACACAGGAGGTGTGGGGATTATTTTTTCCAGTTGCTAGATGTCTCCTTTATATAGTTTTCAAATCAGGGTTTGCAATCCAAGTTACCTTGGTAACAAAGCATTCAATATTCACCGTTAGATGAAAAACCTGATTTAACCAAGCTAATATCTTTCAACCGTTAGATTGAAACTTAACTTGTCACACACAAATGAAATGTATTTCATTTAGGTTTGAGTAACCGTACCTAAACGTGTACACTTAGTTGGTTCACAAATAGTTAACTAATGGTTATCCATATGAGTACTTCCATAGTAACCATATTCATCTTCTTCACATAACTAGTTCAAATGACTCATAAGAACTAGTTGAAGAGTTGTTCAATTGCTTAGGTCTTTATGAATAGACACAACTGAAACAAATTCGGTTTGATTCACTTGAATCAATTCATGAACAATATAGCCATGGTTTGCAAAGATTGCATTCCTTATTGATTTATTGTTTAAGTTCATGAACTTCCGATTTGGGAAATATAACCAGCTTGGGTACGCATATGGGTACGTGTACCATAGTTACCGGATTTGAGTTTACAAACTCAGCATAAATTTTCGGTCGAAAACTTCCGTGGGTACGCGTACGGGTATGTGTACCCAAGGTGACTGGTTTAACAAGTTTGCAAACTTACAAACTCAGCAGAAATTTTCGGTTCGAAAACTTCCGCTGGTACGCGTACCCAACCTGTCTCCTTCACCAATACCGTATGCACACATATGCACACACTTGGTTTCCGGCACATGGATTTGTACACTAATGTGCGAACACACTATATATGCTTATATCCATAGTTGGTTATGTAATCTCAACTCTACATTTCAATCATTGAAACATTTTTCTATAATGTTATAACAATCGTTATTCACGATTATCGTCATCAAAGCTATTTTCAAGATTGAAACGTCATCCTGACTTTCGTCACGGGTTAAGATGAAGAGTGGTTAAAGTGAAAGCTTACCAACACATATTTCGAGAAAAAAGATAGGCGAGTAAACTCGGCTCGAAATAGCAAATGTGTATGTATGAAAACTATCATACTTATACGACTTTGTCTCAAGAGTAGGAGATAGATTAGATAGACTTTTGAGTGATAGATAAGTTCAAGTCTCCACATACCTTTTAGTCGGATGAAGTTCCACTGGTTCCTTGAGTAGTTCTTCGTCTTCGTAAGATGATCGTCATGGAGTCTGGAGCTCAACTAAACCGAGACTTAGCTATAAGTAGTCTAGAAATCAAGACATATAGTTTTGACAACTAAACTTGACAAACATGCTTGAGATATAAATGCATGCGAGTTCGACCGAGCAATGCTCTAGAAATCTCCCCCTTTGTTAACTTTAGTAGCAAAACTATCAATACATATGGGATTACAAAATAAATAAAACTTTGTAGCTTCTCGTCCACATGCTTGATCTCATTGGTGCTTCAACATTACTCGAAAACTTCGTATTTTCCAAGTACTCCCATGATTCCATAGATGTTCAATTCAGCATCATAGTTGTTGAAGATCCGTAGCCATAACAATGAGAAAACAAAAGCTCTCAATCATTTTTATACAGTGTCATAGTATTATTACACAATATCAAAGTTATTATATCACAACTTCGACAAAAATACTATGGTAATATGTATCACTCCCCCTTAGTCAATACTTTCATCTCAACATGAAAACCACTCCCCCTTACATAATGATCCGTAAAACACGTCAACCATATGTATTTGTAGTGTGAACTACATATTAATTCTCCCCCTTTTTGTCAATAAAATTGGCAAAGGTGCGAAAACGGGATCCTAATGAAATTTCCACGGAGATGCTTCAAGACCAAAGAAAAGTACATATCAACTTGTTTAGACGCAATCATAAAGCCGAAGCTAAATGCATTCATCAAGGAGTTTATAAAGATACAAAATAACCCATAAAATATTCCACAGCCGCACTCCCCACAAAGATATGAAAATTAAGCGCAAGTTCAAAAGAACTCTCCCCCATTTGATGTCATTCCTGAAAGAACAACAAGAGCGACCTTACTTTTACAAGAAAAGAAGGATTTCTTTGGACACCAAAAACCATAAGAAAATGATTTTGTATCCAAAAACTCTCAATCAAACTAATCACAAGAGAACCCATGATTAATTTAATCGGAATACACAACCAAATTAATTACAAACGAATCTATGATTTTTTTAGTTGGAAATGCTCACATAAGAAAACTTATGGATCCGCACAGTATACACATAAAATATGGATCAGGGAAGATCAATACTGCGGAATATACAAAGATTCATTCTATCTTCATCACTATTTGCACAATGACATACAATAGACATAATCTTTGTAAACAAAAGATTTTAACCTATCTTCCATCAAAGAATTGACATAATAGGCTTAACTTTTGTTTGTCAAAAGTTCATCGATCTTGTATCAATACATGCATATCGACATATGAACGAGATAACTTTTGACATCGTATGGGACAATAATAGTTCACGGACGCAAACACACATATCCCATAACATATTGCAATATATAAAACCATAAAGATTAATACTGCAAACATCATCTTCCAAATCACTTTAGAATTTAAATAAATAAATCTAAAAACATTGCAAGATGAAAACGTTGGACATAGCTATGTGTACTCATAATAATGGCTATTCCAAACCCTAGTTATCCTTCTTAAATAAAAACAAGAATAAAAATTCTCTTAAGAAGTTTCCTAGAAAAATAAAAACAAAAACAATGTCTTCCAGAAAACTGATTATAAGGTGCATCAAATTTCACGTTCGACAGCTTCACGAGTTTCGAGACCTTTGATCTTGCGATTCATATCATCAACTGCATCTTCAGAGAAGATATCCTCATTGAAAAGTCCTTTAACATGTGACTTTATGAGACCAAGGTCAGTGGTAACCTTTTTCAACTCAGTTTTAATCACATCAAGATCCTTCATAGTATCAACAAGTTGCATCTTTACTTTCTCAAAATATTTAAGAAAATCATGAACCACTCCAACAGAAACCATATCCTCAGTCTCAACATCTTGATAACTAAAGTTGACAAACATACTTGAGATAGCAACTCATGCGAGTTCGACCGAGCAATACTCTAACACATTTAATTGTTGGTAATTAAAGCATATAAAACCAAAAACCTTAGTTAAAAGATTCTTAATTTCTCTCGACACAGGATCTTCTTGAGTACTAAGGAATATCTTTGAACAATAAAAGATAAGAGTTATTGTATGTGTTCAAAGTATGTTGACATCTTTTCACTGTAAATCCTTATTTCATATTTACATGGATTTACATTCTTGGAATCGGTTATACCACACTTCCAAACAAGTTTATAATTGGTTGACCTATATTCCAAGACTACTATGTGATTGATCGAATACCAAATCATATTCATGGGTTCAATCGGTTCTACTAATCACTAGGATCGGTTATACTTTAATATATAAATATTTGTGATCGGTCACACCAGTCACTAGGATCGGTTACACCAGTTACAAGGATCGGTTCCATCTACACATGGTATTGCTTGTGATCGGTCACATCAGTTACCATGACCGGTTACCAATTACAAGGATCGATTACACAACACTCGTGATCGGTCACACCAATTACAAGGGTCGATCATACCTACACATGGTGATTACTTAGGATCGGTTACACCAATTAATAAAAACCAGTCATACCAAATCATAAGTCAGGCATTATGATTATTTATATTAAGATACATAACATAGTTAAGATCGGTTCTACCATATCACACATATTGGTCATCCAAAGATTGCAATGAATAGCCAAACCAATAAGCCTAATGATTTCCCTTTCGATTCACGAAACAAGTTCATGAATATACTTCCTATAAAAAAAATGTAAAACATTGTTTCCTAGGATGAAAATTTCATCATAACCCATTCACATAATGGTAACAGTATATACAATACTATGTCGATGTCATTACGAAGTTCCAAAGATAAGCGTTATACTTCGTAGTCTAATTCCCTAAAACTATGATCATACAGTTATGACCATGTCACATCACTAGAGTATTATACAATATATACAGTAGATACAGCTTCGCAGTTATGTTTTCAATATATCACGACTTGAAAGATACGTTAGGAATGAAAGATTTCAAGTCAATATTACTAACCTCAATTGGAAGGATGATGTCGTCATTGTAGTTTTCTACTTCTCACATTCTTCAGGTCTTCAGAGTAATACTTGTATGTCTCAACATACCTAGACTTTCTAGTCTAACCTAAACGAAGTTGAATCTGGTATTTAATCAAGCGACTTTAGATGAGTTTTGACACACTAAAATATATATGACAACCAAACTTGACATACCAACGTTTGGCGAGTTCAACCGAGCTATACTCTAACAATCTCTCCCCCTTTGTCAATTTTAGTGATAAAACTCTTATTACATATGGATAAACAAATTACAAAAGAATTCATTTTACATATGTTTGGTTCCTAGTTTCAACATCACAATAACCTGCATAAATTCAATCAATAAATGTCGTTGTTGACATTTCAATAACAAAAGCTTTTACTCCCCCTAAGGGTAAACTAGGTAAATATTCAATCCGAATATCTTTGTTATTCCCCTTTTTATAGTCAGAATACTACAACATCAATATGATATGTTTCTCCCCCATAGTCAATGCTTTACTCTTTCGTTAGATATAACATTTAAGCACAATTGTCCTTTCCTTAGTGATTTCAAATAACTTGTTTACTTCATATATTTCTCCCGCTTTTTGTCACAAAATGACAAAGGTTCGAGCAAATAAAGGAAAAACCAAAAGAATCTTACAAATCTAAAAGACTTGTAAACAACCTATACGAGTTAAGCACGAAGGTTTCACATACCACTTTAGATAACCAATATTACAACTGAAACTACAAGTAATTTAGTTTTAATATGTTATCAAGGAAACAATCGCCCGAAGCAATTTTCCTTAATAGTTTAACAAATCGACTAAGAAACTTAATTCCCTTGTTAAACCGACTGCGTATGTGCAATCGCTTATTTAGATAAGACCAAAATAAAGATCGAAATTAAGTTTATTTCTCTCATCAGGCTCTAATTGTTCAGACAATAACTTAGACCTTTCTCTTTATAAACGACAAACAGTACTAGGTTAGTTAATTAGTTTTTCTTGTCAAGGAATTCGATTAGACTTGAATAGCCGAATCCTCCAATTTGATAAGTCTAACTAAGATCAGAATTAATTTAGTTTCTCTTATCTGGAATCAATTTGGACTAAACAAATGATCCTGTATTTTGTTAAGCCATAAACAATATATACAAACCAAAATAAGTTGACTTGCACAATTATTTTCTTAACCGGAAGCAACTGAAGCAAATATAGACATTTTAGCACCGCAATTGCACCGAATTTCGTTAAGCAAACACACTTGATACCCAACAATAAAGAAGATACCAAACGATAAGTACAAATTACCACCGCCCTTCAGATCTAGAATCTCTCTCCTCTCTAAACAAGCGATTTCCGGTAGGGAGAAAAATCCATTTTCGGAAACCTTAACTGCTCAGATCTTCATAGATCTGAGCAGTAACAAACCTAATCTTCATATGTCAGCTTCGATCTAATCTTCTAGAAAAAGAACAGAGACAATAAACCCAAATCCATAACTCAACCTACACCTTCATCAAAAAAACCCTAAAACAACCGCCATGGATTTAGCAATCATCTTGGGATAAATCCTCGATTCACCGGCCTTCTAACTCAATTAGGTTGCTTGATTGATGTTTATTGTGATACCCTGCTTATTTCCTAGGATTTTAACCTAATTTTTGATACTGCTCGGAGAGATATGGATTTTCGTCTGGGTTTTATCGGATGCGGTCTCCATCGACAACCTATCTGACCCTGGTTCATAGATGCAATAATCTATTCATTGTTCAAATACGAGGTAATTTTCAGGTTGGTATCACCTCAATCTAATCGTCGAAATCAATAAGGAACGTTCTTTGGCTATTATCACCATACCTATTATCATATCATGGTGTTAGATGTTCTCAGTAAAACTCACTTGCTGGTTTGCCTAGAGTCTATTGATTTTTAACTTTTGACTTTTCTACCTCTGTGAAACCCTTTGATGTCCATGCTTACCTCACATGATAAACCAAAATTTACCTTTTTATCTATCTAAACTTTGATCTGTTAGGCCTTTATTGCACGTAATATTCCGTACTCAATTGCCTTTCCTTGCTGGTTTTTTGTAGTCTGTAGAACCTTATTTCTTTCGTTTTTGTTGTTTGCTTTCCTACATAGCCTCTCCTGGGCTTGTGAAATATCTTTATTACCTGCTTGTTTTCTTATATGAACGTGTTTTGAAAATCGAAAGGCAATTTTAATCCACCAGATAGTTTCAGTCAAAGTATTTTTCTTTAGATTGTTGGTGGTGTCCTGTCCTTTAGTCTCATCTCCTTGCCTTGTGTTTTTTCTGTTGTGCTACAAAGTTCTTTGTGATTTTGGATTTCAAAGTTATTTGCGATGGTTCTCTTGATTTTGTATATTAGTTTCACTCCAAGTTTCTGATGTTTCTCATGTAATTTGTTTTTGTTATCAAATGAGTCCTTATAGCTTCATGGAGGCCTTTCATGATCTGTTTTTATCCTTTTTAGTCTCTGGGAAATAGTTTTGCGCCTTAATCAGTGTTCACATACAAAATAGCTTCATGTTTTTCATTCCCAAGCATAGTTTTACTTCTGCATCATAATCATAATTCTCATCCAAAGAATTTCAGTTCCTTCTCTCAATCAAAGATTGATAGTACTAATCTTCAGCTTCACAACAACCTCATACAAGCGTTAATGCATTATTAATGGAATCTGTGACAAGCCGTCCTTTCACTCTGGTTATCTTTTAAGATTTTCAGTTATCTGTAAGTTTTAATCGAGGTGACATATCTTTCTTTGCAAACAACATCATCAACACCTTCACATGTTGATTTATACGAGTGTTAAAATCCTAATATTGTATCACAACTTCATCTCCATTATATACTTCAGCAGCAATCATGAGACCTAATTGGTATGCGAATCGGCCGGTGAACTCGACAAGTTGTTTCTCAATATAGTTGTTTCTACATTTAAGCAAAGTTGTGCTCCTTTAATTACCTTAGTTAAATCAGTCTAGTTTGTAACCCTTCTTGTATTTTTTTAGTTTTCAGTTTTAGTACTTGTAGTAAGTTTTGTATTAGTAGTGTTTATTAGTTTCACTTTAGTAGTAGTAGTGTCTATTAGCTTCATCCTTTGAGGGAAGAGATTGGATTCTACTTCAACACACACAATCAAATCTAAAAAACGCAGTTTGAAGTCATGGATAAAGCCGTTAAACAAGAAGATTGGCAGAAATCAATTGAGCAACACTCCTCAACATCTGGAGACAAAGGCCTAACCAACATCTCAGATCAATTGCAACGAACCACAACACCAACAACCAAGTTCCTATGGACACAACGTCCGTCAAAAACACAGTTTTTCTTGTGAAAGCATTCGTCGAAGCTCTGCGAAGCCTTGACAAACTCATCCTCGCCAATTCCAACTACAACCGCTGCAATTTAAATCTGAAAAATGCTACTTGCATTATGATTCAATACCATGTTATTATTATTTCTCGACTTATCTGTCCAACTGTATTCGATCTTACAGGTATCACGTACCACTTTGTAATAGCCCTTTAGTAGTTAATAAAATTTCATGCTTTAAAAAAATAAAAATAAAAAATAAGTTAAATAAATCGACACAGTTTTTCTTAACCGGAAACAATTGATTCACATACACACACATCTATACATAATAATGGAACATATTGTTAGAGCACTGCCCGGTCGAACTCGCAAGCGTTGCTATCTCAAGCTTGTTTGTCAAGTTTAGGTGATCAAAACTATAAGTCTTGATTTCTGGTCTACTTATAGTTATGTTTCGAATTATGATAGAATGTGTAGTTGAGCTTTAGTCTTCACGGTTGAAGACGAAGATCTACTGAGGAGAGCTTGGAGGAACTTCATCAACAAAAGGTATGTGGATACTAAAACTTATCTATCACTCAGAAGTCTATTATATTCTATCTCCTATTGAGACTAAGTCGTATAGCTATATAGACTTTTACATTATAAACATTTGATATTTCGAGCTGAGTTTAACTCGCTTATATATTTCTCGAAATATATGTTGGAAGCTTTTTCTTTAGCTCTTTCATCATTTTTCTTGACGAGTTTAGTTGGCAACAATTTATTTGTTGGAAACTAAATAATGAGTCAAAGATGATCATGTGAAAATTGCCTTGAAACATCTTACATGATTTGTGTGAGACAGTCATTTGATGTCGACTCGAAATGTTTCGTATTGACCATTCGATCACTTGAAAATTACTTATAAGCTAATAGTTTGTGTGAGACAGCTATTGTCGTTTTCTAAAGATGTTTCAATGATTGAAATGGGAGTTTAGAACAATTAACCATTGTCTGGATATAACACAGTATGCATACCAGTATGCAAACAATTGTAGTATGATTCAGGTCTGGCAACCAAGTTTGCATACCAGTATGCGAACGATTTTAACTGTTAAAGTCCGGGAACCAAGTATGCATACCAGTATAATATGAACGGTTCTACCTGAGTTAGGTCCGGGACGACAGTATGCATACCGGTTTGCGAACTGTATGCCAAGACCAAAGTCCGTAACTTAAGCTTACGCACCCATTTGCAAACTAAGTGGTTAAAGTTCTAAAGTCGGTTTAGTATGATTTCATACTCATGAACAAATACATTTATAAATTAAGGATACAATCTTTGCAAACCGTGGCTTAATGTTCATGAATTGATTCTTGAATAAGTACTTTGTACAATCATGAATCAAATCCGATTTTGCTTCAATTGTGTCTTGTATACTTCTATGAGAATATAAACAATTGAACAACTCTATGAGTAACACAATTAAATTCATAACTCACAGATTTCAAGATTTAGCCTCAACCAACAATGGAGATATTGCGCCAAAACTGCCCGTCTGACAACTTTAATATTTTCCTTATTCGTCCTGAGGAATTACACCACCTGCTCCCTTATCTGGGATGCACCATCTAAATTCATTTTTACATGTTGATGAGGTTGGGGGTTAGGGGGGTTCCCATTGTTGTTGCATGAGATTTGGAATTGCAGTTGAATTAGTATTATAGTTATCTTCATGATTTCATCTACAGAATACTTGAAGTCATTGGAGGCCTTCTTCAAAATTGATCGGCAGAAAATTACTCCATTAGAGAATACCATTTCAATCCCAGACGGGGGCTGATGGATGAAAGAGTTTAAGTAAGAAATATTTAAATTCAGTAGTGCTCTCTATTCACTTGTCAAGATTGGGGATTATGGTAAAAGGACAAAGAGCAGGATAACTGATTATGCAACAAAAGGCCGGAGAACAGGATCAGAGCACGAAATGACATGATACTTCAATGATTACCTTTTTCTTGGCATTTTTTCTGTTTTAAGCTATTGACTAAAAATGATAATAATAAACCAAGCATTAAAAAAAAAACCTTTACCTCAGTCCATATCGACAAACCACCTCATATATGAGGTTGGCACGAAATAATAGGATGAGATAGCAACAGAACAGAAAACGCTAAAGCTCTGCCTCTTCATTAACATTTCTCATGTACAAGAGAACAACATTAACAGTGAATACCAATCATAAAGGATGTAGTGTGGATTGGTAGCGACTAGATTACATGATTGCATAAAATCTGTGTGTTCATTCACAACCAATAGTACAGACATGATGACTAATCTATCTCTTACCTTCTGGAAGGATCAGATCAGCTCTGCAGAATTAGAATCTAGAGTTGCTTGGCACTCTCATCATTCCAACTCCTGGCATTGTAACAACTTGTTTCCGCCTAAAATATATAAATGAACCAGCACAAAGCACCATAAACAACATAATGGCCTGCAACCAAGTAAAAGAACATCAAATTTAAGCCACTAATAATGTGTGAATTGTTACTGAAACCAGAGCGCAAAACCCAAAAGCAAAAGATTGGTCAATGGAGTTTTTCTATGCAATCAACCCATTCACTAGTTATGTAGTGTTGAGCTAAGCAGAGACAAGTTCATTAAGGAACTGTAAGAACATTCGTTGATGCATTACACATGATTAAAAGGGTTAGGAAAACATACCTCAAAACCTAGCACCGACAACTTCTCTTGATTTACCGCTGGTACACAGCTCCTATAAGTAATATAACCTTGTCTTCCATCCGACGCAGACGAATCATCCAGCACTCTTCTACTTTTAATTGAACTAGCAGTTTCTTCAGCATCCAGCATTATCGGATGCTTGTCTGTGTTGCCAATTGACTTTTCCAAAGTTGATCTGGTTTTCTTGGACTTCTTGCCAGTTTTCTTCTTTGAACTATCTCCATCCCCTAAACATTTCAAAGGGATTCGATATCCAGTTTCACTGCATCGATATTTTTCATCTCCCTACAAACACAACATCTCATGTCTCAAGTGCAAGAAACTGAAAATTCACATGAACAAGAAAAAACAAATAGCTTCTTCGAGTAAAAAGAACGACCTATATGTGATTCCCACTTTAAGTCCATAGGATTATTAGCTTCTAGCAAGCAATGTACATTCAGATCTTCACAGCAAAATTAACGGACATGTACAGCTGACACAACCTTGAGTACGGCTATCTGGTTTCACTAAATTTACGCGTGTATGCTACATCTGCTGCATCAACTTTAACAATGACATACCCTCCTAATTCTAATGGTTTTACAACCCATAATTCTACTTCAAAACACATAGAATTGGCCAACTGGGTACTCAACTGGTAGATAATAGTTTTAATTGTTTTATCCTTTGCGGCAAAATCCATCCACACAGATGTTGATGTGGATTCTAAAAAACTAAACATGGTCAAAGAGGAGCCTTCGATTTGTATAAAAAGGGGTGTCAACGCAATGGCTTTTCTGTTTTTATGAATTCCCCATCACATATGAAACTAGAGTTTCTTCCCATTCCTAAAAGTGGTAATTTCTAGGTAACATGAACTAATTTACAAATCAATAATCCCATTGAACCCAGTTTAAGATGATACAAGATCTGTTTTTTTCTCAACAATTCAGGATGTCATGAATCAAAATATTACCAGATTAAAATTGAAAAGAAGTAATTTTGATTCCAAAGGAATTACCTTTTCAGAGTAGAGACAAGGGAGACAAGGTCCAGAAGGAGTACATTCGAAGGTAGCATTACTGCCTCCTGGGGTTTCTTTGAAACTCGATAATGAACGTCTTCCTCCTGTTTCAATACTGCAAACAAATAGATAACAAATTCAGATCAAACCAGAACCAGGGAACCAATTTTAAATCAATCAGAAATCTGGAATTATAACGGTTACCTCTGAGGGGTTGTTGCGTGTGTATGTAATGAAGATATAGAGATGATTAAGAAAAGGGCTTGGAAAGAAAGGATTAATGGTGAGTTTGGTGATGGAACCATGATCCTTCTTTCCACTCCTCTCCTGTTTTTTTTTTCTCTCTCCTTTCTCTTCTTCCTGTCGAATGTCGATGCAAAATTATGCAACGACAAAGATGTGGAAAAAAGGAAATATACCACCAGCCCATCTAGCTCAGTTGGCAGAGCGCAAGGCTCTTAACCTTATTTTATTTTATTTTGGTTTTTACTTTTCATTTTCCAGAAAAGTCAAAATATTATGACTATTACCTCTTTAATTCGTCATCGTCTTCTTTTTTAGTCTTTCATTTTCACTGACCATATAAACTATCGGGATAAAACAACAAGAGATCATCTCAAGAACAAATCAATAGAGCAACATGCGAACTTCACCTTTTCTCTCTTTTTGCCATTGTTTGCTGTATAAACAAATGGAAGGAACCAAATTGGCAAAAGCTGCTCTCAAACTCAAATGATGGCATGGACGGTTGAAATCTGTTCCAAAATTTAGCCGTTATGCCTCTTCTACTCCAAGTTCTAAAACTGTACTTGTAACACTGTACTTAGTGTTTTTTTTTTGATCGAAAAGATATGTAAGAATTAAAAAGGCCATACACATTGTAGACAGTTAAAATATAGAATAATAAATTAAGTTAAATTGTTTCGAAGATACCAGCAAGCAACTGTTTAATTGTTTCAGAGGTTGTATGATCAACGTAAAAAGACAAACGATACCAAAATTTATAGTGTGTATTAACCATAGAGTTTCCTAGATGTTATTCGTATCTTTATTCTTCTTCGTTGGTTGTTGTGGCTTGAATACTTCATGCAAAGGTCTAGTTGGTTTCCTTCCAAAACCTGGCAACCCACGATGCGTCAAGGCATAGTTGTGCACTGCTGCTTGTGCTGCAACTTGTTCCTTCCTGCTCATAGTTGGTGGCACAACTGGGTGAGGTATGACAACTGTTCCACCATTCGAAGAAGCAGATCCACCACCTGCCCTGAACGGTGGCCTTGGTGCTGGTATAGTCCCTGCAAACATAAGTGATTTTTGAGAAATAATCGACAAACTGAAAAGGGCCTACAAAGTAAAACTGTTACATTGAGTAAACCAAGAGAATGCCCAGTTGATCTTGATATTAATTCCCGCAATAGTAGGATGGAAAATAAACACTGAGCTTTTCTAGTGAGTAACTAACAAGAAATCACTCTACCTACACGTTGAGCTCAAACCATATGTCACAATCGTTAAATAATACTAACATTCTCAATCACAATAAAGCTTCCTCCCATATCATAATCTTCCATGGTCCAACCAACTGACGGGAAAGTTGGTTCTTTCTTCCATTGCCCACCATACATAGCATATACTGTTCTTTTTTTTACTAAAAAGCAACAACAAGGTTAGACAAATCTACTTTATAGGTACTGGACCATGGTTACGGCATGACATATAAAATTAGTCTAGGCATAAAAAACAAATTAGATTAGCCTACGTATAACAAGTGAAGTTTAGATTAGTTAGTGCTCTAATCTTACCCCTAACATACCATTTAGTTGCTATCCAATTCAAGATAGTGTCTTGGAATGATCCCAGACTCCACACGGAATGATTACTACACTGCCATGTGTTGACTAAAAAAACTAAATGACATATTCTAGTGTAAGACCACGAAATAGACAGACGCACCTAATGCACCATTCAAGAAATGGACAAATAAGAATAAAATAACTAGAGAGATCAAATAACAAAATTAAATTATCGTTTGTTCACTAATGGGTCTCGTCAACAAAAAAGAAACTACACTAGTTATCAACCATTATCATAAAATATGAAAATAAAAAAATAAATAAAACCCTAACAAAATAGAAACGATAAAATCAAAAGTATGAACACAACTTACTTTAATGGATCTTCACTCAAACCCATCGACGATAGTATCGATCTCAAGCTCTAAATCCTTCACCGAATCCACTTAACTCTCGTGATTTCAGAATGAGCACAAGAAAACGGAAAAAATCCCAAAATTGATGACAGAAATCATTTCCTAAAGAACTACCGATTAGCAGTTCTCCGATGGTGAACAAAAACCCTAAATTTCACTTTCCTCGTTTTGTCTCCTGTCGCGAAAGAAAAGTGGGAGATAGAGGAATCTTTCTGAAATTCTTCCCACGTAAAACCATATATCCTACAACAATTTGCGCCATTGATCTTCTGAAATTAATCGAACGTCTAGAATCTCTCACACGTGAGGGGTATTTATGTAAATGTAACTATTTCAAGTCACGTCACATGTGTTGCACGTGAGGGGTAAAATGGGGACTTGCATGTTAAATAATCATGCGTGCCGGTCGCACACACTGCCGATGGGCGTTTTTTGGCAGAAAAAAATATTTAAGGGGGAAAGTTGCTAACATTAGTAATTTAGGAGGCAAGCTCAATCACTAATTGATTCAGGGGGTAAACTCAAAAACCCCAAAAATAAAAATAAAAATCGCGACCTAGAATAAATCCGTAGGACTGGGTTCCAGACATAATCGTTAATTTCTTGGCAGACGCTACCAAATCCAATGTTAACCCACATATTTGAATTTTAGTGACCTAATGTAGTTCATGACCTGTGGTCCTGTTTACACCGACAATTCGTAATGTCAACAACCCAATTGGTAGAGTTATCGATATCAGGCAAAGTTATAGTATATCAAAACAGAGCACATACCACGAACCAAGATCATAACAAAAAATTCAAAAGAAACTCTTTTACACATCTAACTCCTTTAAAATCCTAAGTCATATGAGCTCCCACGTCGCACGGTGACCCTCACTCTCCCCTCTCCAAATTGCATAGAAATTCCCTCCTTTTGCGCTATGTCATTTCTAATTTTCTCTTCATCTTGCCATGTCACCGCCGTCTCATTTCTACTTTAAAAACTTAAAACTTTCCGTCTTTTTTTGCTGCACACGAAGGCATCCCTCTTTCTATTCTCCCTGACTTTCTTTCTCATGAAACCCTACATAGCCAACAAAAGCATTCTTCTAGCATGCTGTCTTACGGAAAGAAAAGCTTAAATCTCAAAGGGTTTATGGTAACAATCGTGTGGTTGCACAGTAAAACCCAGTAGTTGCGTCGATCGCTTTGTATAGGGTTTTTCTTGATATGATATTTTCTTATTGTTTGGTAAAGGCAAGTTTCCCTCTCCCTATTCTCTCTGACTTTCTTTCTCATGAAACCTGTAGCCGGCAAAATCATTGTTACACAATCCATGCAGTTAAATCATTGTTTCTGTTGATTTTTATGATTCCGTTTTTTTTTTTGTTCTTAACCTAAATTATGCATTCGGCAGGATTAGGGTATGATGATCTTTACTACAAATTCCTAACCCTACTTTCTGTCTTTATCACGATTTTATCATCACTTGTGATATTTGATTTGTTTTCTTTTATTTTGTAGGGAAGATTTGTGTTGCGTACGACTAGGAGAGGCAAATGCTAAGTCATATTAAAACCATTAATCTGTGCTGCAGAAGAATTACTTTCATCAAAACGCGACATGGTAAGAAGATTTTGTTTCCTTGAAATTATTTTTGTGTTTTAGGGAAGATTTTGTAATTATATGTATGTGTACTAATAATGGGAAGTATGATTATTTAATAGACTGTTGTGAAGAAAGTCTGTATCGTGCAAAGAAGAAAAGTGAAGATTTCATACAGTTTGGTGCAGTCTATATGCGTGCATATGCAAGCTGGAAAAGAGCATGTTCGACAAGTCTAATCTATGGTGGAAACTACGATCAATTGACTAAAGCTAGATCCATGAACTCTAGTCACAGTATCATCAGAAGGTTTGGTCGAAGTTCTGGAACCAAAATACTTCAGATAAATGGTCTTAAACTTTATGTTGTCTCAAAAATAGTAGCTTGACTACACAATCCCTGTTCTCAAGCTACTATAGGCATTAGAGCTTTCCATATGCATTTTCTTGAAATCCAGATTTTAATTAGTCAACATTTTGATCCTTAAATGTTTGGATATACAAATAATTATATTTATCGGTTCTTTTCCGCAGAATCATTTTCATGATTATTTCAACTGAAAACTTCAAGTGACTTGGATACATGTTGTTCTTCCCTGCCTTAAATCGATTACTAGGTTCATGGAGAATAAAACTTCATCACCAGCTCATTGTGGAGTCGTGATAATTATGAAGGTATGCCCATTGATTTCAGTTGTTTTCCTTCTTAAATTATTTTTGGATGTTAACTCCACGAAAAACAATTGGAAAGGAGAAAGACTAACTTTAGTATCGCGTGTGTAAATTGGTAGTATCAGGTGTACCACATACACGCATTGTTTTCTATTTGGTTCCAATTGTGTTAATTCCGGTATATAGTTTAAGGATAGAGGCTATTAATATAGCAGTTTTTGGCTGTCAAGTTTCCGTCTATTTTTTATCTAATTTTTTTCCCAGTTCGTGCATAAGTTTCATGTTTCTGCTTAATGGAACTATCAAGGGCAAATCAAGGGGAAGTTTAAAGATCCCTTACTAACTCTTTTGGTTATTTTGTGAGCAGAAAATAATACTTGGTTTGCGATGGTACATCCAAAAAATCTTATTTATGTGCTGCACTGATAGAGGATATATTAAGGCTATCTTGGACTTTCCTACTAATTACAATAAGAAGATCGATTTCTTCATAATTCAATTTTTGATGAGATCTCTCCATTTTTTATTATAGGGGTTAAGGCGCCAAGCTCAACTTCTAAGACTCCAACTACTCAAGGATGACAAAATAGGAAGTCCAACTCCAAATGGTGAACAGATTGAGGGTTAAGGAAATGATGTGAATTATCCTATCTCAAGACAGCTGAGATTATTCTTGAAATGTAGATGCAGGTGAATGCTATACAGGTAACAACTTACATTCAGTATCGCACCATAGTTTACGAATTTTACGAAAATGAATAGTCTTTATATAGTAACTTTCAATTCATGTCATTTGTTTTTTTGTAGGTTTGTCATGGATGCATCGGGTTACAAATTTTTATTTGAACTCCACGTCGAGCACATTATGTGAACCTGATATGTGAAGTTAACAGTATGAGAAATTTCACGTGGTGGTGGTTAGAATTAAATTACAGCCATTGACTACATATGATGTTGATTGGAGGATAGTACCGAAAGATTTGGGGAGTATTGCTTGAATAGTGGATATGGAAGAAAAACACTTAATTATATCCTTCTGTACTATTGGAGGTATGTTAATTTTGGACTGATAGTGAGGTGCGAGTTGGCATTCAAGGGGTTTATATTATCCCATTTAACCGTCCTGGCTGACAAGCGAATTCTTAACATTTATGCAAAATGAAGAAGAAACCTATGTAATATATGCCCAGTTCTATTGTTGCTGAATTTACATTCTATGTAGCAAATGCTACGTTTTTTGAACCTTATTATACATTTGCAAGTTCATAACTTTGATTTGCCTTCTTAGGCAAGCATCAATTTTTTTTACTCTGTTGATTTTTTTTATATGTTACAGTAATCCTCAATAGCAGTAAAGCTACAAGGGATGAGAAGGTCAATTGTGAAGGCATGTACTGTGTACAAATGTTGAATTTATGTCTCTAATGGCAAAAAAAGAAAGCATAAATCCTAATGTATGACTTGATCCATGATAGCTCATGTATAATGTTACTAGCTATTTGACGCACTAATAGGATGACAGATTAAGATACCTTCTTTTCTTCTTCTCTTAACCATATTTCATATTTTTTTTGTGAGGGAAGCCAAATCACACCAAACTGAAAACATGGTTGAAAGAAAAAAAAAATGATGGTGAATGGTTTTTGGGTCCGCCCAGTATGTAGCATATATGTCATATGCATATTTAAAAGCTACAATAAAATTTCAGAGCGAATACACATTTTGTTGTTGTAAAAATTTTGTATAATTAACTTTCAAATTTTACAAATAGTAGCTCACAAATATATGAGTTTCCTTTGATGGTGTGAGATTTCCTGCTCAAATTTTCGTCAAATGGGCTTTTATTATGTCATTAATTTCCCACGGTGATAATCCGAGAGAAACAAGCATGATTATGACAGCAAAAAAAAATGATTTTTCATGGTATCATCAACAAACCAACTTCAACTAAAGATTTAAACATTTAGGAGCGTTGAAATGATTTTGGTTTGAATTCTTCAGTGTGGGCACTCCCAATTACTAAAGGCCAACTAATAAATCCGCAATGATTTGTTGTTGGTGGAGTTGAACCTGATTTGGCAACATAAGAAACTGATCAAAGTTTTGTAAGGCCAATGATAGTGGCACCTGATATGGATCTATAGGTTGCACCTACCTATAATGGCTGTGAGGTCAGACACCAAATCAAAAATGTATTGGGACAGGGTGTGGCGAAGCGGAGCCACACCAAATCAAAGATCATAATCATGCATCGGGACAGGGTGAGGCAAAGCCGAGCCACACTAAATCAAAGATCCTAAGCGACGAGGCGAGTCTAAGCCGAGTCACACCAAGTCCATAATCGCATGCATCGGGATGGGGCGAGGCGAAGCCGAGCCACACCAAATCAATAATCCTAAGTCTGTATCGGGACGGGACGAGGCGAAGCCGAGCCACACCAATTCAAAAATCCTAAGCTACGGGGCGAGGTAAACCCGAGCCACACCAAATAAAAAATGCACGACGGGGAGAGGCGAAGCCAAATCACACCAAACCAAGAATTTGGTTAAATTGAATATAAAAAATGATGGGGGATGGTTTCGGGCCAGCCCGGTGCATAGCACGGGAACAAAATCTAGATTAACATAGTTAATAGATTAGCACGGGGCGAGGAGAAACCGAGCCACACCAAATCAAAAATGCATCACGACTCCGCAGGCGAAGCCCCGCAACACCAAATAAAAAGATGCACGACTGGGCGAGGCGAAGCCCCGCGACACCAAATAAAAAGATGCACAACGGGGTGAGGCGAAGCCGAGCCACAACAAATCAAAAATCCTAAATATCATTGGGACGGGGTGAGGTGAACCCGAGCCACACTAAATCAAAAATCCTAAGCATGCATCGGGACGGGGCTAGGCGAAGCCGAGCCACACCATATCAAAAATCCTAAGAGACAGGGCGAGGCGAAGCCCCGCGACACCAAATAAAAATGCACGACGGGGCGAGGCGATGCCACATCACAACCGGTGCGTAGCACGAGCATAAAATATTTCACACCGACTAATAAAATTAGGGCCAAATTCTAAATTATTTGTTTTGAATTCAAGACTTCAAGTCCAAAGACAATTTGAAATTGCTTAAGCCAAATTCAGTTGTTTGTGTATGCCAAAATCCAAGAAATGATCTTATAGCTCATAAGCATAAACTAATGAAGTGATTGACCCACTTTATACACGTCCCTCTATGTCTATGTATATCATAATGACTGTTAAATCATTGTTTTGATTTCAAACAGTTACAAATGGGTAGACCTTATTTCGTATATGAGGTTTGTGTAACTAATTAGGTTTACGAATCATTGTTTTCTAACTTTTATGTATTTGTTCTGCTTTTTGATTAGCATATGGTTTCTCAGGTTTTGGGTGAAAAAGATCAGTGAGCTAAAACAAAATCCATCATCATCATGTGCAGAACAATCTACTGATTAATAGATGTGTAGGTCTTCATGTTCATGATGGGGACAGGGCGAGGCAAGGCGAAGCCGAAGCCGAGTTTTACCAAATCAAAAATATGGTTAACAATGTCATTCTATTTGCAGTTGTAGATTGAATTGGCGAAGCAAGTTTGCGGAGCCGCCCGGGCGTAGCACGGGCACAAAATCTAGTTCGTCAAAATACAAATATTAGGTTTGAATAAAAGATTCAAGGTGGTGGTCGGTTGGGGAAGAAGAAGGTGGCTCGGTTGGTGAAGAAGCGGGTGGCGACGGTGGTGGGATAAGAAAGGAGCAGTGATCTTAGGGTTTTTACTTGTAGGGTGGGAAAGATCAGTAGTTCTTTATGAACCGCCATACTGAACTACATGAAAACTACTTAGCCACACAAAGGGTGGGCCCCACCCTAAAAGAAAAATAGAGGGTCCCATTTTTGAGTATTGTTGTGAGTGTGTAGTTTTCATGTAGTTCATCTACACGGTCTGTAAAGAATTTTTGGGGAAAGATATGTCTGGTGTGAAAAGCGAAGTCAAATTACAAATAGGTAGGATTTATGATTTTTTAAAATTTATTTGGATAGTACTTAGCAAAATTGGGGATTGGAATTAATGTGGATGGGAAATTGGAAAAATATGGATAGGAAATGGGTAAACAATCTATGGATCTTATTTCACTGTGTGAGGACAGATATTTATTCCAAGTACAATACAATTAGAAAACAGAAATGTCAAAGTAGGAATACGGATTTTTATTCTCATTATGTAACTTGATTCACGTAGAATCAACACTGAATCCAGAGACTCTTCCATCCAAATGGTCTGCAGTCGATAGTCGTAGAAAGGAGGTGAGTGTGAACCAGACCTCCGCAAGCCTCTTCATTGAAGAAGTAAATGTCTTGTCCTTGGTAAACGAATTCATAAGCACTGTGTTCTTGAATGTTCGAGCATCCACATGCACTGTATTTTTCGTGCTTACCGTGCTTACATCCAGGTCCTCTCCAGACCTTCATCACGCTTGCATTTGTAACCTCTGTCATTAAGGTTACAAACACGGTAAACGTGATCAAGACGAGAATCAAGTTTAAGTTCGCAGTTTTTGCCATGGCTAAAAAATCGAGTGAATTCTGTAACAGGAAAGAAGAAAGATTTCTTATTAACCCTGAGGTTTTATATCTATGAAGGCTGTGTAGATAATCATTACCTCCTCGAACTATTTATATGCATATGCAAACAGACTTATTATATGGTTTTTCCTTGGGTCACCACGATGAAAAACGAATTTGCTTTGTAATTGCAGTTGTATATGTTTTGGAAATAGAATGGTCCAAACGAAAACTCCAAGGAAAAATTCTAAAGTCTCCTCTCCACCACTTGAAGTCCAATATACTACCTCCCTTTCTGAAAAAGTGTTACTTTCATTTTTCAATTTGGTCTATTTTAAGACTTAAATGAAAAAAATAAAAGTAACAGTTTTCCAGAAACTAAAAGAGTATGATCCAATAGAATATTCGTCTTTAACAGTGTGTTACTATCTTCCTTACTACTAGGAGGATACAGCAGGTACAAAATTCAACTCCAGAGGCCTCAAAACTCCCTGTACAATCTCGGCGGGAAACATTCAAAATCTCCTCAACAAGAACCGTTAGGCCAAACACTATGGGAGAGGGAATCCCTTCCCTATCCCTATCCCTCATATATAGGGAAGAGATACGGGTCACAAGGCAGTCTCACTATGATCTGCTTTTATCCCTTCCCCAAGTGACACAGAAACTCAGTTTCCATGTGAATAGTGCAACACCGATACTCAATATCCTTTTTTTTAACCAAATTTTTTTACGTTGGGTAAATTCTATAAGGTTAAAAGATAATTAAAAAAAAAAAAGAGATAAAAAAAGGTAAAAAAAAATAGAGTTTTAGTAAAAAAAAAAAGTAAAAAAAAAATGTTGGTGTAAAACTGTGAAAACCAGAAACGGATACGTGTAAATTACAAGCTCAATTTTACACGGAATATCCCAGCTAGGATATCCCTACTTGTGTAGGAATATGGGAGACCATAGTAGTAGGGTTTTGAGTTTTTTCCCCTACATATGAGAGAGAGGGAAGGGATAAAGGGCACCATAGTGCTTAAAGACGAAATATCATCCCCAGATGCTGCATCTGATAAAGCTTGATGAAATCTTGAACACTCCACTTCTGTTACAACTGTTGATGGAATCAATAAAGTGCTTTCTTTGGCCCACTCAAGTGCCATAGGTTCATCCATAGGCCCTCCTCAAGGCTAGTACAGCGTATGTAACCTGAAATATATTGATGTAAGTAATATGG
Source organism: Papaver somniferum (assembly GCF_003573695.1). Classification (NCBI taxonomy): domain Eukaryota; kingdom Viridiplantae; phylum Streptophyta; class Magnoliopsida; order Ranunculales; family Papaveraceae; genus Papaver; species Papaver somniferum. The sequence goes on along the minus strand of NW_020621603.1, from coordinate 17,006,553 downwards.
TTAAATATGCATACCACTTCTAGTCGATAACTAGGGAGTGCTCCAGTAATGAGGCTATCAAAATTCTAGAGACACTTGGACCTCGAGGAACTACAATAGTATCCGGATAGATTCCTCAACTAGAGTTTTCAAGGTCCAATACATCTGATAAAGATGTCAGTATCGAATTGCAGGCTTCTTTAAGAAACATCATCTTTGCAAGGTGAGTACAAGATGTTAAATTCAAACATTCAAAAAGAAGAGAAAACGATACCTGTGTCATATTGTACCCAATCATCGCACCATCAGCTAACGGTGGGAATACAGCTGATGCAACTAAAAGATGAGCGCGATAGAGGATGCATCGAGACGCCAACAAAAAATAATCATCAGCTAGTCCTACAACAGAGATTTGCAACATAGTCTCAACCAGTGAATATCAGAACAGTAAAAGGTGCTGTAGAGATCCACAAAGCTTTTTCGGCAATCTATTCATGAGAAGAAAACTAATTATTTTGAATCCACAACTTGGAAGTGATCCCTCATTAAAAAATATACTGATTTATACATCTTTGGCATATTATACAACTGCCAACATAGAACATCTTTGGCTCAAGTAGGAAAAAAAGCCTTGATGCTGAACAGAGAAGAGCTAAAAAAATTAGTAAATCAATGAGCACAGAAAGGTTGAAGTAAGAACATTGGATAAATTTGCAGTCTTTCTAGTTCCTAATGTTCTCATTCGCTGCCAAGGAATGTTATGGGACACACAGCAACCACACCACTGAATAGCTGAAATCTCCAACAAGAGTATGCACTTCCAAACAACTAGATTTGAAAGAGAGAAGAATATTCACCATCACAGAAGTGCCTCAAGGCCAAAGCTGCAGCTGCTGCAGAATCTTCAGAGGCACTCATGCCACTCATAAGAATCTCTATCACCGAAAGCAAAACCAGGAGCCCATTTAGTGAAGCATCAAGCAGCTTTGAATATACCCCGATTGCCAAGCACGCTAGTAAGGGTGCCAAACAGAAAACAAGTCAACTGCCAGACAACAGGCATCAGAATAAGAACTAATTTTTTTTCAATTTAAACTTGCAGTAATCACCCGTCTGATGTAATTGAGGTTGAAGAGGGAGTTTTGGAACCAACGCTCATTACCTGTAAGAAGACGTTTTCACCAGATAAGGATATTGTAAATATACTTGTCTATCAGCTATGAAACAGAATAAAGAGTCAAAGACAATGTAAATATAAATGATAAGGAGAAAGTTGAAGCACATAGATTCATACCACATGGCTCAACCTCCCATGCTTTATATTCATGATAATGTAGTGTATGCAAATGACAACATAACAGTCACGTAAACGTATCCAAAATTACATAATTTACGATATCTTAGAAAGGAGAGTGCAAAGCTCAACATCTGGGCACTCTGCGGGTCAAGATTTACACGGCATAAGGATTTAAGAAGATAGTAGTTTAGGCTTCGTTAGATAAAAGCGCCTTGGTTTAGACTACAAAAGAGACTGCTTCTAGATTAATCATGTCTATCGTATCCCTAGTGGGACAGGTTACGTTTGTTCAATATTCTACCATGTAGGAACATAGTTACTAGTCCAGGCAAAAATTACCGGAGACTTCTGGTGAGAAGCTTCTGAAGGTGCCAATCCCAAGTTTCATCCCTTCTACTCAAACTGAATCATGCCAACGTTATGGAAGTTCCTGGATCATGTGAAATAAGACAGCTGTGAGTGGCTCAGATAAAATCAAAAGTGAAAGGGTATTTAAACAAAAGTGTGGATGTTAAGGTTAATTCGAAAACATTAATATGAATACCGTGGGAGTAGTGTGCTCAGAATAAACAATGATATTACGGTCACGGGGAATTCTAGCACTTCTAGCAGGAATAAAGATCATACCTATGAGGAATCATATTCCAGTAAGCAACTGAACCTCTTAACCTAGATCAATATATATTCTCCAACCCACGCATAAGCTAAGTTTGAAATTGAGTCAGGCTTGGTAATGCAGTCAACAGTAGATAACGAAACAACCTTTGTAGAATCATTAAAGTTTCATTGTAGGAAAATTTTAACATCAAACATGTTGTTCTTTTGATTCATAGTACATGAAGATTTACGTACAAACAGATAGATGAATGGAAAACAACATTCACAGTGTGAGTATGACCGATTATTACCATATTTAGTTTGCATAAATTCCCTGCGGTCCTCTCTTAAAATGTTTACAGGGTTATGGGGATACTGAACCCTGAAGCTAACCTGTACAAGAGACACTTCAACTCTCAGAGGTAACCTTCAAGAATAACAAAAAACAAGCAATTTGATAATATAGATCATGAGAGTGGCGTTCAACTTGTAAGACAGCTGATAGATGTTAAAGATTGGAACAGCGTGGAAAATACGGAAATTATTTGGAATCATAAACATCAGAACATTCAAAAAAAAAAAAGTTGAAACACAGCAGATACAAATGTGGCCTGGAAACTCTGGACTGCACCAGAACACACGGTCTAGACATATTGACACCTATTATAGTACATGATGTTCAAATCACACAGGGATGCCATTCTACTGGCCCTAAATAAACTGGGTGATCTAAATAGGACCTCTCCATCAACTGAACCGTGGTAGTATGATTTTTGTGCCTCTCTATTATCTTGCTGTTCCAGTAACACAAGAAATTCAAAAAGTACTAGTTAAACAAGCAAACTTAACCATATTATATACCTTTGAGGAATCCTTAAGCTGCTCCCTGATCAAGGGCATGCGAGCAGCTACACCACCAGAACTTCGCGCCAGCGTCAATGTGTAGCGTATCAATTCAGAGATGACAGCGGTAACAAAAATGGCAAATAAAAGTTTACAGAAATATGTTACCCGGCCAGAAGCACATAACAAACGATTTTTCAACACCCAAACCAAACTATGTGAAACGTTTGCTTACAGGCAATAAAATTGAATAAGTTCCTTCTTACAGCTGTGGATCATGCTTTTTAGATAAATAACTATTGGTAAAAATAATAATTATTTTTAATCCAACCATTTTGCCTGTGAAAGAGAAAATGATCATCTCATACATTAGTTTTCAGAAAAAGAAGAGCGAAAACACTATACCTTTCACAAAAGAGAAACATAGACAAAATGCATGTTCCCTAGACACGTTAATAAATTGAATATTCAAAGTTGATCTTCCACTATATTACAGGTGGTAACATCAACTTCCAATACCAACTCAGAAATTTGAAGCTGCCAGTTACCAAGTCTTGCATTCCCCAGATAGAAATACATGATGACATGGAAAAAGGAGGTAAGAGTAACTGACGAAGATACCTAACATGTGTAGTAGACATTAAACAACAGCTATTCAATTAAAAATAAACTACATAAATATATACCAATACATATAGCAAAAACATGAAACTCAAAATACAATCACTCCAACTATTTGAGTTTCTTATACGGTCTAATGTTTCTTCAGACCTACTCTCACGTACTCCCACATTGCAAGTGCCAGAGTTCAAAGAAACTAAGCTTTCACAGTAAGTCTCGGCGTTCCTGAATGGAACATCGTCGATTTTTAGTTCTCTGGCACTTCCATGTTTTGGGTCATACAAAACTAGAATATCGCCACTCAAGAGTAGAATCTCATCGTTCTCAAAAGACCGCACAAGCTTAAAATATCTTTGCTCATTAATAATACTCTCGTGGGAAATGACATAACGCTTAGTCCAAGATTCTCGAACTCCATAATCCAGCATCTCCCATACTTCAAAATAATTTTCAACACCATTCACATGTGAGCTGACAAGTAAGCGAAGGCACCCTTGCAGCACACCTAGAGACATATCCTTATTCATCTCAAGGATTTCTCTTGGTAGTTGCATTTCTTCGAAATTCTCATCACTGATATCTAAAGAGAGTAATAATAAGTTGTATTGACCTAGCGCTAACCAATGAAGGTTTCCATTAACAAGCACCCCGGATATTTGCATATCACAAAACCGATAAGGTATGGTTTTTTCCCTTTTCCACAAATTTGGTTTTTTCCCTTTTCCACAAATTTGATGCTAATGTATAGACTTGGACTAGAGTAGTATCCTTGCTTCCAGGAGGTTTTAAACCTATTGCTAACTTGTAATCATCAGTCTTGTGATCATAACCAAAATCATGTATGCAAACACTGTCTCTATTAAATTCAATTGGTGATTCAGGTAATTCTTTATATTCTCTTGTGGCTGGGTTCCAAAGACAGAATAAATTCCTATTACCACCACCATAATAAAACAACCACATGCAAACTAGACCTACATGAACCCAAGAATCCATCACAATAATGTAGAAGAGATGATTTGAATGGGTAAAATTGAATCTATTGCTAACTTGTAATCATCAGTCTTGTGATCACAATAATCGATTTTATGATGTTGATTGAATAACAGATCATCAGAGAGTAAAATTGAATGAAACCCTTAAACTCAGCTTGGTATAAAAAACCCTTATCTCCAAGCTGAGTTTAAAATCACCCATCTATGTACATAATCAATCATTCTGACCGAGGCCAAATATTGCTTAATAGTTACGGTAGCTGAGCTCTTAATATGCAGAGGAGTAATTCTAGATTCACCACCAAAATACACATATTCATCAAACCTCCAGATTTTTTTGCAGTGATTAATTTTGTTTCAAAGAGATAATTAAAGAGACAGAAAGAGGCATGAGATCCATCAGAAGGAACGACAAAAAAAAATTGAACAAACACAATTAGGTTAAAAATCACAGCACACAATGTACAAAATCCCTAATTTGTTATCATCGTTAAAAAATATTGAAGATGGTGAAACAACGACCCCCATGAATGTAGATTCGACGACTGGTCGTACAGATCTAACAAAGAAGAAGCATAAAAAACCAAATAAATCTGAATCTACTGTTAGTAACCAGCCAAGGAAGAAATCTGTTGTTTCTTAAAGAAGAGTCCTAACAAAGGAAAGAAAAAAATGGTAAATGAAGAGGACCATGATGAAAATGTTTTGGATCTCGATATGTCTGGTTTTGAGGATTATGAAGATGAAGATGAAGATAAAGATAAAGAGTAGTTCAGAACGGAGCTTTCCTTTAATAGGTAAAGCAGCAGTGGATGTGGAAGCTCCATTCAGTCTCACAAAGAAAAGTTTATTGAATAGATAAATCTGTCTCCCACAAAAATACCTACGAGTTTTTGTTCCGTCTTTTGATAAATCAAGGTGAACAAGAACCAATTGATACATTTGAATTATATTCCCGAAGAATGGCCTAGTGGCAGGCCTTGAAAGGGTGTATAAATGAAGCAATGAAACGGGGGCCTACAGTAATACCGCAAGTGCACGGTCGTCAGTTGTAGCTCGTGCAAGTAAGGGTCGATCCACAGAGATCGGGTGTGTTTTGGAAGCGTTTTAGCTAATTGGGTTCCTAGTTTGCTATTGGGCTATGAAGCCTTTTGGCTTAAATTTGGGCTTGAGTGCTAATGGGTTTGTTCACAATAAAATGAACTGAGCTTGGGCTCAGTTTGGTCTTTGAAGTGCAAATGGGCTTTGGCCTTAAACTTAGGCTTTTGATTAAGCCCACAGTTGAATTGGATTGGGCCTTAATGAATTTGGGCTTTGGATTCAGTCAAGGTTCTGGGCCTTTGGGCCTTTGAGGAACTGAGCTTGAGCTTTGAAAGCTGGGCTTTGTTTCAGTGAACTGATTTGAGCTTTGGGCTCAACAGTTCAACTGTGAATTGGGTTTAGGACCTTGGACTCAGTTGGCCTTGGAAGGCAGCAGGAGAAGAAGGGGCAGCAGCAGCAACTTGGCAGAGCAGCAGGCACCAGCAGCAGCACAACAGCACAAGGCCAAGAAGAAGGAAAAACAGTGCAGCAGTGCAGTACTGCAGGTGAAGCAACAGCAGCAGTGCTGGAGAAAGAGATGGCAGCAGCACAAGAAGTGGCAGCAGCAACAGAAGAAGTGGCTTGGATGCAGGAGGCAGCAGCAGGGGAAAGCAAAGCAGCACAAGTGCTGCAGCAGAAGAGAAAGGCAGCAATGCAGCAAGGGTTACAGCAGCAGTACTGCAGCTGCTCAAGCAGTGAAGAAAATGCACAACAGAAAAAAACAACAGAGTTGCAGGGCAGGGAAAAAAAAACAACAAAGCAAAAGCAATACAAAACAAGAAAACAAAGCTAAACAGTTGAAGATGGAATTGTGGATGAGAATGAAGTAGATTATGGATGGGAACTAGGGTTTGAATTCACTCTAACTTCTACTATGTATTCTCCTATAGAAAGTTAAACACAACTATGGTATTCTTTCCAAAGTACTAACTGTCTTTCTACGGCACAATTAGTCAAAAGATTATGAATTCAGCTTGAGTTGCAGCTTATCAACAGCTCATGGACCTAACTACAAAGTATACTTGGCATACATTGTGAAAGTGAGGTGATGATGAACTAAGTTCAAGTTTTTCCTAAACTTGTTTAGCCTTCTAAAGCAATATGATCAATGTACTACACAATAAGAAATTAGGGATTCATCAAGTCCCTAGCATGATGGTTTAGAACATGACAAACATTACACTAACATTACAGGGCAGTGAGCATAACAGTGAACAACATGGTGAACTAACATGACAACATTCATATAAACAGAGAATTAAAACCAAGAACAAGAACAAATGCAATTAAAAGTAAAAGTGCAACTAACAGGAACAATTAAAATTAACAGGAGCATCACACATTAAACATTAACAGTGCAATTTAAAATTGGAATTAACCTAACCCAAATTGGGTGGAAACTTGGCTAGTCCAAGAACGAGTTTTAACAGTGATACCCAACCCTTAATTTATACCCAAACAATAAAATTAGGGTTTCCCCCAAATCCCAAAAATTAAGGTTTTGTAAATTAATAAAAATTAACCTACACACTGACCAAAATAGCTTCAACCCATACTTGTACGATGCTTTCTCTGCTTTCCATGTCGCTCCAAGTGAAACCCTAGCTCGAGATTTCTTATCAACTCCATACCTAGGATGCAGAGATATGAGTTTGATAAGAACTCTAGGCTAGGGGGAAAGGACTGATGGGTATGGGTTTCTGTGGTGTTGGGAGGTGATGGGAAGGAGCTCGAGACGAACTGGGATGGTCGGGGAAGATGGTGGCAGGGTAGAGCAGGTGGTGGTGGTTCTGGAAATGGTCGGGTGGAGAAGATGAGATCGATGTTTTGGGAAGAAGGGAGTGTTTGGGTGGTAGTATAGGGTTTGGTGCTAGGGTGTGAAGCGGGATCATCTGGTTCGATGTTTGGCGAGCTGAGCCGCTGGATATGGAGATGGTAGGTAGGTCGGACGGCTAAGAGAGAAGAAGTTTGTAGCGACCGTTGGATGTGGAACACAACGAAGTCAACGGTGCTAGATTAGGTTAGGTGCTGTAGTGTTGGGCGGAATCATCGGGATTTGATGCACAATGATGAGGTGACCGTTGGATGACAAGATGGATCCAATCTGACGGCTCTCATGGAAATGGGTATGGATAAAGGAAATGGATTTGGGTAAGGGTTTTGGGCCTTGGGTATGCCATGCCCATATCTTCTTTAAGAACAATTCTTCCTTCTTGAGCCCATTCCTAGCTTTTTGGTCTTGTGCGCAACATTCTTCGCGGCTTCCTTGCGTAATTCCTCCCGGCTTTTCACTACTTTTCTGCTCTTTTTGCTCCGCACTTCATCTAGATTTTATTTGTTACCTAAAAATGCAAAATTAAGTAAGAAAAATATTTATTCTTGAAAACAATGAAAATACAGAATATGGGATAAAATGTAGAATTAATGCACAAAAGATGAGTTAAATGCCAACAAAAATATATATAAATATGCACTATTTAGCACTCATCAAATACCCCCAAACCTGAATTTTACTTGTCCTCAAGTAAAACAAAACTAAGGAAATACTAACTATACCACTGTCGCTGGTCTCTCGAATGCATTTAGCGTATGCACTAAGCCTTTTAAACCACTAAGTGTCCCTAGTGGACGAGTTGAAGTCTCGTGAAGGTTTACCAGAGGTGTGCCTACAAAACCTAAGGACAAAATATAAGCTCATATTCCATCAAATGTGACATGTGCAAAACAGTTTAAGCTCACAGCAAAATGGAGATGTCAATCTAGCTATCGAAGGCACAATCCTAGCACTGATAACAAATAAGGACATGTGATAAGAGTGTAAAGTGTATCTACACATGTGTAAAGAAAGATCTGAAGTCATGACTACTAATCACCAAGAGATAGTTTCTCAGGCTAAGAACTGAGGTCGAAATCTAGCTAGCTGTCCGGACTTTACGAGAATTGTGAATGAGTTGGAGGTATTTCACAATTTCTCGCGTTGTACATCAATGGCATACACCCTCCTTGCTTATTACAACGAAACAACAAAAGATGACTATTTACATGACTCTTATTTACATTGACTATTCTCTTTTTATTTTTGGAACAAGAGATGATGGAATTGATAAATACTTGATTTTTTTGTATTTTTCTGATTTTTTTGTATTTTTCTGATTTTTTTTTTTTTTTTTTTTTACAAGGAAACACTTTTGATACATAACAAAAAGAAACAAAAGATTACATGACACTTTGCAAGAGGTAGCCCTTTTTGATGCACCCAGTTAAATTCGATGGTTGTCTTTCTTAATGTAACCTCCACCTTCTATCCCAACCAACCAAAGAACAAGCTAGTCCAGTTTCGTTCAGTATTCTAAAGTGATTGGCAATCGTAACTTCCTATCCAACACCTTGAAGATCGAGGCCATACATGTATTGGTAGATCGTGCGCGTGCAAATTTCTTATCACTATGTGAATTGTGCTAGAATCAGGGTGCCTAAATATCTAGACTAAGACTCCTAATAATAATACATATTTGCACAAGAGTCAACATTTCAAGGTAAATGAGCTCCATTTTTATGATTTTTCATTTTTTTAATTTTTTTTGAGTTTTGATTTTTCAATTTTTTTTGGAATTTTTCAATTTTTTCAAAAAGAAGAAAGAGTTCGTTTTCAATTATAGCATATTATCGTGGTATCTACTCTATACCCCCAAACCTAAACTAAACATTGTCCTCAATGTTTCAAAATATGGAAAGAATTAAAATGCATCATATGGAAAGGGACATGCTGAGTAGAGTAAAAGGAGAGAGAATACCCGATTTCGGCGAAAGCAGAATTAAAACTCCGTTATTCAAGGCAAAAATCCAACATATTTCAGCCGAGATCATATTGGATTAGCAAAATATATACAAAAGGAACAAAAGGGTTTTAAAATTTTATCTACTGGATTATATAAAAAAATTCACCATACACTAACAATCTAAAGAGTTGAGGATCAACCCAAAAGACAAAGTGTAGATTTCAACAGCTTCACACAATAATAATAGAAAGCAGCAAGTGAAACTGTGAAACAAAATGAGCTACCCCCAAACCTGGATTTTACAGAAGATTAATTTTGAAAACAAAATCGCGCAGTTTCGGGGGTTCATCATGCAAAAGGTCTAGCTCGAAATGAACTGTGCTAGGGACGGGCAAACATGCTTTCCAACTGTGGTTCCTCAAATGTATTATTTGGAGAAAAATAGTCCAAGAGGACTTGGGAAGCACACAGTTCCAAACCTAGGTTAGGAATTTTCAGAAAAATTGGTTTTACAATATTGGTACAAACCAAATCTAGGTTGGGTGGAAGGCCAACAGATTGTGACTCATGTAGGAGAATAGCGCATTATTAATCAAATCAAAATCTCCTAATCATCTACACATGTCACATCATGCTCACAATCATCAATCATTGGCAAGTTCACACTCAGAATCATCAACATCATCAACAAATTATTCTCATGCATCGGCAAATCAGGAGAAATATCACAATGTGACCTAGGTAGAGAATCAGACACATCAAATATATTTTCATGCATATTAGTGTCTACAGAAGATTCAACTATTCCTATGTCATGTTCATCTTCACAGAATAATTGTACGAATCCCATGTCAATATCAAAATCATATGAATTACAATGAGTATTAGAAAAACAACATTCATGAAGGTCGAGGGCGAGAAGCCATATGTTATTGAACCAACAGGTTCCACAATATTTTCATGTTCTTCTAACATATCATCATAATCATCATAATCATCATGGTAGCATGCATATTGGTCCTCATTAAAAGTGGTGGTGTCATTAGTCGATTCATGTTCCTCTAAATTAGGTTCATATTCAACATCATTTACATGAATGGGACTAGACACTTCATTAGGGACAACATACATTTCCTCATGAATTTCCTCCTTTTGTAGGTGAAGCAAAATCTGATCTAAATATGCCTGAATTCGTGATGTAGATCTATCGAAGTTTTGCTCACTGAGTCTGAAAGCTTCTGTGGTGGAGTCTAAATTCATGGGAGTACAAAATTCTTCATGTTCAAATTGTGGTGATTGGTACATGTGTGCATGGTCATTAGGGTTTATAAAAGATTGATCGCAACCCTCAAAGGATTGATTATGGTCCCAATGACTACCATTCTCACAATTTATGGGCATTTCATACTTGGATTTTCTCTAGATTGCCTAAAATTATGCAAAATATGACAATGCTCAACAGGGTGGTCTAAACTACCACATGCGGGACATGCATAGATTTCAGGTTGCCTAAGAAAATTAGATGTGACAGATTCCTCATGTGATTGCATTTCTAAAGCTGTGATTCGAGCTTCTATTTGATCCATAAGTGATGATTGGTGAGTGAGGCACTAGCAAAATGTTCATTTTCACGTTGCGAATGATGCATGTATGAATAGTCATTAGGGTTCATGTATTGCGGCTCGGGACTTTGAAAATGTCCATAATAATTCCTATGACTATTGACATCATGGTCCGTGGAAGGTTCATAACGTGGCATATGCCCATAAGCAAGTTCTCTAAGAGTTTTATTTCCATCCCCAGAGCAGACCAATATCCAGACATGATTGGCTCAAAAGCTAAGTAACTATGTTACAAAGCTCAGAATTTGGTTTTTAAAGGGTTTGGATTTTTGGGAAAAATTTGGTTTTGGTGGGAGACATTTTTTTGGCAAGTTTGGTTTTAATGGGATATTTTAGAAAAAATTTGGTTGTCAAAATGGGAGCAAGTAAAATTTGGTTTTTGAATGGGAGAAAAGTTTTGGTTTTTGAAATTAGGAGCAAAATTTTGGTTTTTTTTTTTTTTTTTTTTTTTTTTAAAAGAAAATAAAATTAAGAAAATAAAATTTGGTTTTTTTGAAATGGGAGCAATCCCACTGTGCAAGCCTCTAATGAAATGGAAGGAAGGCTGCGGTCCACAATCGGTTATCAGCTGGGTTTAAACCCAGAGTCCAAAATACAAGTCCAATGGAAAAAATTTAAACAAGCCACACAGAATAAATACAAGCCCACAAATTAAACACAAAGCCCAAAAATAAATTATTACAAACCCAAAATAGAAAAATAAAAAGCCCAAAAAATTGGGTTAATTATTACAAGCCCACAATTAAAGAAATTTGGAAGCCCACAGGTTGGGTTCTCTCAATGGAATGGGTTTAGGCTTACCTTTTTAGCACAGCCCAGCTGCTCTGATATTGTTGCAAAAACCCAGTTGGGCTTTGGTTCTTTTCCTTGGTGGCGTCCCAGCAGAGGAAAAACAGGTTCAGAACAGCAGGTCCAACAGCAAATGAAATGAAGCAGATGCAGATGCAAATGCTATGAAATGAAATGCAAAAATAGCTAAGAAAAACACAGATAAAACACAGCACCGATCCCCGGCAGCGGCGCCAAAAACTTGGCAGGCCTTGAAAGGGTGTATAAATGAAGCAATGAAACGGGGGCCTACAGTAATACCGCAAGTGCACGGTTGTCAGTTGTAGCTCGTGCAAGTACGGGTCGATCCACAGAGATCGGGTGTGTTTTGGAAGCGTTTTAGCTAATTGGGTTCCTAGTTTGCTATTGGGCTATGAAGCCTTTTGGCTTAAATTTGGGCTTGAGTGCTAATGGGTTTGTTCACAATAAAATGAACTGAGCTTGGGCTCAGTTTGGTCTTTGAAGTGCAAATGGGCTTTGGCCTTAAACTTAGGCTTTTGATTAAGCCCACAGTTGAATTGGATTGGGCCTTAATGAATTTGGGCTTTGGATTCAGTCAAGGTTCTGGGCCTTTGGGCCTTTGAGGAACTGAGCTTGAGCTTTGAAAGCTGGGCTTTGTTTCAGTGAACTGATTTGAGCTTTGGGCTCAACAGTTCAACTGTGAATTGGGCTTAGGACCTTGGACTCAGTTGGCCTTGGAAGGCAGCAGGAGAAGAAGGGGCAGCAGCAGCAACTTGGCAGAGCAGCAGGCACCAGCAGCAGCACAACAGCACAAGGCCAAGAAGAAGGAAAAACAGTGCAGCAGTGCAGTACTGCAGGTGAAGCAACAGCAGCAGTGCTGGAGAAAGATATGGCAGCAGCACAAGAAGTGGCAGCAGCAACAGAAGAAGTGGCTTGGATGCAGGAGGCAGCAGCAGGGGAAAGCAAAGCAGCACAAGTGCTGCAGCAGAAGAGAAAGGCAGCAATGCAGCAAGGGTTACAGCAGCAGTACTGCAGCTGCTCAAGCAGTGAAGAAAATGCACAACAGAAAAAAACAACAGAGTTGCAGGGCAGGGAAAAAAAAACAACAAAGCAAAAGCAATACAAAACAAGAAAACAAAGCTAAACAGTTGAAGATGGAATTGTGGATGAGAATGAAGTAGATTATGGATGGGAACTAGGGTTTGAATTCACTCTAACTTCTACTATGTATTCTCCTATAGAAAGTTAAACACAACTATGGTATTCTTTCCAAAGTACTAACTGTCTTTCTACGGCACAATTAGTCAAAAGATTATGAATTCAGCTTGAGTTGCAGCTTATCAACAGCTCATGGACCTAACTACAAAGTATACTTGGCATACATTGTGAAAGTGAGGTGATGATGAACTAAGTTCAAGTTTTTCCTAAACTTGTTTAGCCTTCTAAAGCAATATGATCAATGTACTACACAATAAGAAATTAGGGATTCATCAAGTCCCTAGCATGATGGTTTAGAACATGACAAACATTACACTAACATTACAGGGCAGTGAGCATAACAGTGAACAACATGGTGAACTAACATGACAACATTCATATAAACAGAGAATTAAAACCAAGAACAAGAACAAATGCAATTAAAAGTAAAAGTGCAACTAACAGGAACAATTAAAATTAACAGGAGCATCACACATTAAACATTAACAGTGCAATTTAAAATTGGAATTAACCTAACCCAAATTGGGTGGAAACTTGGCTAGTCCAAGAACAAGTTTTAACATCCTAATTCACTTCCCTTTTATACCCAAATTATCAAATTAGGGTTCACACCCATTTTCCCCAAAAATCTTCACTCAACAGTACAATTAGGGTTTTGTAAATTAACAGAAATTAACCTACACACTGACCAAAATAGCTTCAACCCATACTCGTACGATGCTTTCTCTGCTTTCCATGTCGCTCCAAGTGAAACCCTAGCTCGAGATTTCTTATCAACTCCATACCTAGGATGCAGAGATATGAGTTTGATAAGAACTCTAGGCTAGGGGGAAAGGACTGATGGGTATGGGTTTCTGTGGTGTTGGGAGGTGATGGGAAGGAGCTCGAGACGAACTGGGATGGTCGGGGAAGATGGTGGCAGGGTAGAGCAGGTGGTGGTGGTTCTGGAAATGGTCGGGTGGAGAAGATGAGATCGATGTTTTGGGAAGAAGGGAGTGTTTGGGTGGTAGTATAGGGTTTGGTGCTAGGGTGTGAAGCGGGATCATCTGGTTCGATGTTTGGCGAGCTGAGCCGCTGGATATGGAGATGGTAGGTAGGTCGGACGGCTAAGAGAGAAGAAGTTTGTAGCGACCGTTGGATGTGGAACACAACGAAGTCAACGGTGCTAGATTAGGTTAGGTGCTGTAGTGTTGGGCGGAATCATCGGGATTTGATGCACAATGATGAGGTGACCGTTGGATGACAAGATGGATCCAATCTGACGGCTCTCATGGAAATGGGTATGGATAAAGGAAATGGATTTGGGTAAGGGTTTTGGGCCTTGGGTATGCCAAGCCCATATCTTCTTTAAGAACAATTCTTCCTTCTTGAGCCCATTCCTAGCTTTTTGGTCTTGTGCGCAACATTCTTCGCGGCTTCCTTGCGTAATTCCTCCCGGCTTTTCACTACTTTTCTGCTCTTTTTGCTCCGCACTTCATCCAGATTTTATTTGTTACCTAAAAATGCAAAATTAAGTAAGAAAAATATTTATTCTTGAAAACAATGAAAATACAGAATATGGGATAAAATGTAGAATTAATGCACAAAAGATGAGTTAAATGCCAACAAAAATATATATAAATATGCACTATTTAGCACTCATCACCTAGTAATATCTATCACCTCACAATAATCTTAACTTTATGGTAGCGGAACAAGATATTGTGGAATCACAAAGAATGGGACGAAGAGCTTTGTGATTACTTTTTATCTTACCTATCGGAGATTGAATCTCGAGCAAATCTTAGAGAAAATAGTACTCAATACGATACAACAAAGTAAGATCAGAACGCGCAACTACAGAGAAAATAGTTGGGGCTGGCTTCAGAATCCCAATAAAGTCTTTAAATCGTTAACCTATAATGGTTTTAGAAAAACCTAGGTTAAAGGAGAATCGACTCTAGCCGCGCGTAACTAGTATCACACAGGAGGTGTGGGGATTAGGTTTCCCAGTTGCTAGAGTTCTCCTTATATAGTCTTCAAATCAGGGTTTGCAATCAATGTTACTTTGGAAACAAAGCATTCAATATTCACCGTTAGATGAAAACCTGATTAGATTCAAGATAATATATTTCATCTGTTAGATTGTCTTAGCTTGTTACAGACAAATAAAATGTACCTATATTTAGATATGGGTGACCGTACCTAAACGTGTACACTTAGTTGGCTCAACAATAGTTAACCGAAGTTATCCATATGAATACTTTCATATCAAGCTTGTTCATCTTAATCACAACTAGTTCAAATGACTCAAATGAAACTAGTTATAGAGTTTTTCAATTGTTTATATTCTCATAGAAGTATACAAGACACAATAAAAGCAAAATCGATTTTGATTCACTCGAATCAATCCATGAACATTATAGCCACGGTTTGCAAAGATTGCGTTCCTTATTATATAAATGTATTTGTTCACGAAAAACCAATTTTAGAAGTTAACCCACTCAGGTATGCAAATGAGTACGCATACCTAGAGTTCCCCGACCTGGTGTGTTCGCTAGTATGCGAATGGGTCTGCATATTGTTGTTCACGACCGAACTCAGTTGAAATCAGTACGCATACGGGTATGCATACTAAATTCCCGGACTTGGAATATACTTGCAACAGTTAGCATACAAGTGCGCACACTGTGTTATACCCAATCAATGGTTAATCGTTCTAAACTCCATTTTAATCATTGAAACATTCTCATAAGACAGAAATAACCGTCTCACACAAACTATTAGCTTCAAAGCAATTTTCAAGTGATCAATTGATCAATACGAAACATTCCGAGTCTACATCAAATGACTGTCTTACATAAATCATGTAAGATGTTACCATGCGATTTTCACATGATCATCTTTTGACTTTCGTCAAGAATAAAAGATGAACTTGGTTAAAGCGAAAGCTTACCAATACATATTTTGAGAAACATGTAAGCGAGTTAAACTCAACTCGAAATATCAAATGTGTATAAAGTAAAGTCTATGTAGCTATACGACTTTTATCTCAATAGGAGATAGAATAGAAATAGACTTATGAGTGATAGATGAATTCAAGTCTCCACATACCTTTTGTTGATGAACTTCCACAAGATCCCCTTAGTAGTTCTTCGTCTTCAATCGATGAACGACGTGAAGTATATAGCTCAACTACACATTTTATCCTAATCTGAGACATAGCTATAACTAGACTAGAAATCAAGACTTATAGTTTTGACAACTAAACTTGACAAACAAGCTTGAGATAGCAATGCTTGCGAGTTCGACCGAGCAGTGCTCTAACAAACAATATGGTCAGAAGGGTATCTCAATTACCTCCTTCTATAGATGATTTTCAACATGCTCTCCCAAGTAAAGCTGTCAAGAATCTGCCTTGTAAGGGTGATAAATTTCTAAGATTTGTCATATGGCAAAGAGTTGCCAGAGAGGTGTTGAAACAGAGGTAGCAGGATTCTTTCTTAAATATGGAAATCATTGATAAGCAATCAGCATATATTGATCTTGTCAGTTAATATTGACTTAATCTATGGAGACAAAAAAAGATTATTGTTGATGATTCGGTTGTAACTTTATCACAGGATCGTTATGAGTCTGATGAAGTGGTAACGGAGAAAAATAAGGATATCTCTAATCAGATTATAATTTCAATTCAAGCTATGTATAGGTTTGAAAAATGGTTAAAGATTAGGGGTATTCCTCATCGATTCTGGAGTCACAAGATGTTTACATCAAATGGGAACCATTGGGAGAATTCATGGAGATAACAGATAGTTCTTTGAGAAAGGAAAGTTTGAATTTTTTAAGAACTTCAGTTAAAGGAGACTTCTCGTTGATTCCGGCGATTCTCGTGGTGGAAGGATACCAAAAATGGGTTATTTCCATTGAATGGGATTACAAATTTAATCCTAGAAATAAGACTTCATTCGAGGAATATAACAGATTGTTAATTGAGTTTAAGAATAAACAGAATATTTCAAATTCAAATTTAGCTCCTCCCGCTTATTCTGTGGCTAAGTCGGTGTGAGTGGCTGAATCGATCTCAGGTGAGTTGGGTCACAAATCTCAATGAATGAGTCAAGACATGTCTTGATTTACAAACCAAAAAAGGAAGTACCTCTCTCGAGTTCTCAACTATGCTCACAGTCAGATGGATGTGTTCAAGTGGTTGATTATGCTCTTTCTGAATCTCATAGGTTGAAAATGTCAGCAGGTGGAGATCTTGTACCTGTTGGTATTGATGACTTTACTTCTGAGAGAATTGGATGTGTAGTTGCAGTTCTGATCTCTCAGAGTAAAGGTATTTTGAAAATATCAATAAGTTCCAACCTCTTGTTGACGGTGGATGTGAAGGTGATATTCCTTCCTCATCAAGATTAGAAGTAATTGATAGTTTACTAGCTGCTGAATCTTATGGTTTACAGAATGTGGTTGGATGTGGTGTTGTAGTTTCCAAGCATTCCGTAAATCATTTGAATTCAGTTGGTAAGAGAGGTTCTTTACCTGATAATGGTAGATGTGTGGTTGATGTTCCTGCTATTGGGGTAGAGAATCCCTCTATCTTGAATGCATACATAAGGTTTATTTCTCAGGTCTCTCTGACGACCTTCAAATTATGTTGAATGAAAGTTCTTTGAATGATGAAGCTTCTCTTTCTCCTGAGTCTATTAAAGACTCCTTGCCTTTACAGGTGGCAAACCCTAATCACTTGTTCCATGTGGTTGAGGATCAAATTTTCATCAGACTTGGTGATTTACAAGGCACAAAAATATACTCAAATGAATATATTTTCTCAACTTCAAAGCTCATCTTTGAGATATGTAATCGACTGAGTGGCATTACAGAGAAAGATGAGAAGCATTCCAAGGAGGTCATTGAAGAGATCCTATTTAAATATCGAGGCATATATAAGGCAATAGCCGATGGTATGAGGGTGCAAGATAGCTACAATTCATCAAATTCTGGTGATTCAATGGATAAGGAAGAAGGGATCGAAGAAGTGTGCTCAAGGTATAAACTTTTTGGTGATGGGGTAAGATCATAAAAATTGGAATATAAGGGGGCTAAACGCTTATGATAAGCAAATAGCAGTAAAAGATTTGATTTCACCCCATAAATGTTTGGCTTGTACACTTCAAGAAACTAAGATGACAAATTTCTCTAGTTTTTTTTTTCCATTATTATTTTGGGTGGGAGTTCTTGCCCTCTCAAGGAATTGCTGGTAATAATGGAGGCTTATTAACTATGGGAGTTCTTGTATGTATCCCCACAAATTATTAACGGTACCCCTTTATATGTGTACCCACATAGCTAATGCTCCTACCCATCAAAAATATCTATTTTGTATACCCCCAATAAATTTTCTATTCTTTATCTTTTAAACATCGTTGTTAGGGTTCTCGAGTAAATTTTATCTTTTTAACTCTGATTAAAACCTCCCTTTATTTCGTTTAACAAAATCAATCATCACTAAAAACCCTTTTTAGGTAGTTTTCTTTAGTGATTAAAACTCTTTAATTAAATCCACTTTGGAGATCAACTTTCCATCGAAAAAACTTCTTATATTTGTTGAAGACCTCGAAAGAAAGAAGGAGAAAGAAGATATGACTAGTGATTCTTTTCTCATTTAGATATGAAGTAATTAACTAGTCAACGAAATAAAGTGGACATTGTTCACCATTGTTGTTCAAGAGTAAACCACTAGGATTCAGTCATTGCTTTATCCTTAAAATCTTAATATTATTTTCTCCCATGTATGTGATTTCTTGTTTTACTCTTAATTGTTTGACATATAATTGGTTTTTGATTTTTGGGACATATGATGAAAAACTTGAATTACTAATGTTATTATCATGTAATCCGATGAAATTCAAGCGATAAATTTGTTTTTTATTGGGAGGAAATGTTTTGGAGAGATTCTCATTTATAGGGAATATTTTTAACATCTTTATATATGGTTATAAAAGTATATCTAGAAAAATTTAGAGGAGGGGTATCGATATAAAAAAAATCCAATAAATTTAACGATTCTCATGTTAACCAGTTATAACTAAAATAAATAACTAATTAGGATATCGATAGTATTTCCTTGGGGTATATAAAATAACGTCGTTAACTATTTGGGATGGTGCTATCTTGGAGTTGTTAGATAAAATATTGGGTGTTAATTCAATTTCATGTCTCTTTCAGTTTAGAAGTAATGGTTTTCAGTTCATTCTCACTAATGCCTATTCTCCTTGTGATTATAATACGAGAGAAGTTTTTTGGCAAGACATTGCTGAAATTAGGGAATGGTCTACAAAATCTTGGTGTTTTGTGGGGGACCTTAACTCTGTAAGAAAAGATGCAGAGAGGAATAAAGGTGGTGGTAATGTAAGAAACATGAACTTCCTTAATTATTTTATTCTTTTTAAGGAGTTAGTTGATTTACCACTGAATGGTGGTGCTTATAATTGAAGTAACAAGCAGGATGATTCATTACTTTATAGACTAGACAAATTTCTAGTTTACACTTATTTTGATGCTAAATTCAGTAATACTACACAGACAGCTCTGATAAGAACTATTTCTGATCATAATGCTGTTAGAATACGGACATCCAACTCAAAACCAATTTGCAATGAGTGGAGAGGCCGTAAGGGATTATAAACCGCAGGATCTTAGATAACCCAAAAAGGTGGGACTAATAGTCTCAACATGCCCCCTCACGTGTAGCCTCGTTGGGTCTAACACGTGGACAATAAATCGAGTGATGCGGGAGTAAAGGCGCGGTAAATTGACTCGTCGCAAATAGCCTGCTCTGGTACCATTTAGAATACGGGCATCCAACTCAAAACCAATTGGCAATGAGTGGAGAGGCCCTAAGGGATTATAAACCGCAGGATCTTAGATAACCCAACAATATGGGACTAATAGTCTCAACAAATGCTTTATTGCTAGAGTTAACTTATAGTATTAGAGTTAATTCAAAATTTAAGATTGGAAATCATTTTCTTCAACATCCTGATTTTGTTAAACTTGTGGAAAATTGGTGGAAGGCTATATAGACTTTGTGGGCACTCCAGATGTTCTTTTCAGGAAGCTACAAAATTTAAAGTTTTTTTTATAAAGAATTGAAGCAAATAAGTTTTCTGTAATGTTAAAAAGGAGGGAGGAGGAGATAAATGATAATATTAATTCCTTAAACATGGAAGAATAGAGTGCTGCTTTATCTTCAGTTCAAATTGAAGAAAGAGCCAACTTGTTAGTTAATCTAAACAATGTTAAGATAACCAGAGCAAAAATGTCATTTCAGAGAGCAAACGTCAGGGGTTCAAAGGACGGTGATAAGCATATTAAATACTTCCACAAGATTGATAATTCAAAAAGGAGAAGAAATTGTATAACTAAACTAGAGATTGCAGGTGTGGATGTGTTTAATCAAGATGTCATAAAAAGGGAGATTCAAGGATATTATTCTTCTCTTTTCACATCTTCTTTATCAGTAACTCATTCTTTTGATAATTTGGCTTTTAAAAGTATTGACAACATTCAACAAAGCTGGCTGGAGAGACCATTTGAGGAGGAAGAGGTGGTGGCTTCTATTAGTAAATGTGGAGCTAATAAAGCTCCTGGACCAGATGGTTATAATATTGAGTTTTATAAAGCTTGTTGGAGTTTTTTAAAGATTGATGTTATGGCCACTGTCAATGAGTTTTGCAGTAAAGGTAAGCTTGATTGGAGATTGAATATGTCTTTCATTAAGTTAATATCGAAAAAGGAGGATGCAACTACTGTAAAAGACTTCAGGCCATGAAGTCTCATTAGTAGTTTTTATAATATAATATCTAAACTTTTAGATGAAAGAATTAAGATGGTTATGCCTAGTCTAATTTCTAATGTTCAAGGCGCTTTTGTCACAAATAAACGAATTTTGGACGGCATATTAATAGCAAATGAATGAATTGATAGTAGGTGAAGATAAAAGAAACCTGAACTTTTATGTAAGATAGATATGGAGAAGGCATTTGACAATGTTAATTGTCCGTATTTATTCACTATTTTGAGGAAGAATGGTTTTGGAGATAAATGGATATAATGGATTCAATAGTGTGTTACAGGAGATTAGTTTTCTATTTTGGTCAATGTGGAAGCTACAAATAGAATCAAGCCTTCTAAAGGGATAAGACAAGGTTACCCTATTTCACCTTTTTTGTTTTTGATGGTGGTGGAAGTTCTCTCTATTTTTATTTATGAGGCAGTAGCTGAAAGAAGAATTGTTGACTTTCAAGTGAAAAAGGCGGCTCTATTGTCTCTCATCTTCAATTTTCAGATGATACAAATATCTTTTTAAATGCTTCTAAGGTGGAGGTAAGGAGACTGTTAATCATTTTGTTAATGTTTGAGGTGTTGATTGGTCTAAAGCTGAATTTATAAAAAAAAATTCTATGACTAGTATTGGTGCTGATGAATTGGTGCAAGAGTTGGCTTTGAAGTTGGGTTGCAAGATTGATTTCTTACATATTACTTATCTAGGTATGACAATTGGTGCTAGTATGAGGAATGTGACTATATGGTATGTGGTTACTGAAAGAATGAAGAAAAAAATGGATCCTTTCAAGAGAAAGTTTCTGAACAAAGATGAAAGGGTGACTTTAATCAAAAGTTCACTAGAAAGCATAACCATTTATTTCTTGTCTGTATACTATATACCAGTTGCTGTGAAAAGAAGTTGAACAACATAATGAGGAAATTTTTATGGGTGAGGATGAAAACAAAAAGAAAATGAATTGGGTTTCATGGAATAAAATATCTAAATCTACACAAAAGAGAGGTTTAGGTATAAGAAATCTAAGACTTATAAACAGATATTTGTTCGCAAAATGGCATGGCAGATACTGTAAGGAAAAATCTGCTTGGTGGAGAAAAATAATGTGTGGGAAATCTAAATCAAAGGAGGCTTCTTTGGTTCCTTTATAAGGAAACAATTGGAAGAAGTATGTGGTTTGAGATTCTTAAGGCTAACAATGATTTTTTTGATTATGTTACTATACGGGTGAAGAATGGTACAAGCCTTAGATTTTGGCATGATTGGTGGACTAAGGGAAGATATTTGAAGGAGAAATATCCTAGACTATACAGACTTAGCAAACAAAAGTTTGCTTTTGTGGATGATATGAAGGATACTTCATGGAACTTTGCTTTTGCTCGAGAGCTAGACCTTGATAAACGTATTGATTTACTAGAGATCAAACACGACTTAAGGAATGTGATGTTGGTTCATGATGAGGATGATGAAATAGTTGGTGAATGGTCTGCAAAAGCTATCTATACCAAACTTGCTGAATCAGATACTGACTGGGAATATTACAGAGCCGTGCACAACAAGTTTTTTCCTCCAAATGTTTTGTTTCTGATATGGGCTTCTATGCATTGATTCAATCCTGACTAGAAGTATGATGCAGACAACAGGGGTGGGGATTTTATCAAATTTATGTCTTATTTGCAATAACGAGGTAGAAACTCAAGATCATCTTTTTATTAACTGTAGTTGAGCGAAGTATATTTGGTACGTGTTTCTATCCTCTCTGCAAGTTTTATGGGTTTGGCCGATGGATTTCAAGAGTATGTCATTGAGTAGGAGGTTGGACAGAGTTTCTAAAAGAGTCAAATGAGTTTGGCATTTTCTTCCTTATGCAATTAGTTGTAATTATGGTTAGAAAGAAATAAAAGAATGCATAGAGGAAGACCTAAAGCTATAGATGAGTTGGTGCATGCAATAAAGCTATATATTTGTCTGTGAGTTCTGCAACTGTTATTTTTTCATAATTTCTCGATGAACCAAATCATTCATCAATGGGAAGACATAATCCGTATGTAACTTGAGTTTTTTCTCCCCTTTTTGGGTGGTCTTTTGACCCTGTTGTGTAAACCTATGTAAATACCATTTTTTTTTCTCTTTAATATATATCCTTTTTTCCTCAAAAAAAAAAAAAAAAAAAAGACAACCAAGTTCGGATTTTTTGTCGTGGCCAAACAATTGTGTAATAACAAATAAGAAAGAAAAAAAGATTTCAGCTAGCTAATTTTTAACCTTGAGGTTATATTTAAGAAGGCTATGTAGATAATCATTGCCCTCGTGAACTTTTTATATGCACAGGGGAACAAACTTATTGTATGATTTTCCTTAGGTCATCACGATGAAAAATGAATTTGCTTTGAATTTTCAGTTATATGTTTCGGAAATGGAATGGTCCAAATGAAAACTCAAAGGAAAATTTTAAAATCTCAACCTCAGGAAGTGGTTGCTTTGTAATTGTAGTTATATTCGTAGTCCAATGTATAACTAGGAGCATATTAGAATATTCGAATTAGGTCGAAGGCGCACAAAATGGTCAGGTGTAGTTGCTAATATTTTTAGTGAAGCCTGCTACATTTCATAAATGGAGTTTTCTTATAGCGACCAACCAAATACATGTGATTGTTGGTGGAAGGGTCGTCTCATAGTGCCTGTAGGCTCTACCCGAACTCTAAATTTGGGCTTCTACATGTCGTCAGTATGCTATATTATTATTATTATTATTTTAATAAAACTAGTGTTTACACAACCTTAGAAGTATAATTTTCCACCAAAAAACTTTTCATTTTTATCCTCTATATCTATATCTAATTATAAAACAAAAAGTATTTTGAGATCTTCGTTTCTTGGTTGTAGAGAAAATTAATATTTCAAACCGATATAGATTTGTTTTTTATATGAATTATTTGAAATTAAGAAATTTATTTCTTAAAAATGGTTACAAAATATCCAAATTGTTAAGGATAATATGTGAAAAAAATTTATATGAAAAGAAAATAAATAATAGTGCACTAAAAAAATATATGTATTTTTCACACATCCGACAATTTTGACAATTAAATTAGTAGTACTGTTATAGTAAATGTAATCATGTGCTTAAATTTTAGATGTATAAAACTATTCATGTACAAATAATCAAATGCAAGAGAATAAATCATATTACAAATTTCGCATTTGTAAAACTAACTTTTTTCAAAGATATAACATTTTTCTTCCACAATTTAAAAGTGGCACAATCCGAATATATATAAATAACTTTGGGGTTTCACAAATCATAAATTGAAAATCGCTTTAGATTCTATGAAAATGTGAAAAACTGTTAATTAAAAGAATTTTAATGTGCAAAGAAGAATTTACAATTAGTAATATGGGTAAGCACCTGTTACCTCAATTTTTTTTTATATTTATGAATAATATTAAAAAATACGTGATAATAAATAGGTAATACAACAATGTTCAAATTCATCAACACAGGCGTAAATATTAATATATATTTACAATCTCGTTCAACAAGGTGTGTTAGAGTGAGTACTTAGTTGAACCTACATGCCTTGGTGAAAAGACAAGGGTACCAAATACGCCACAATCTTTTTCGGATCAACCTATTCAGACATACCTTGTATAATCTTTCGATCTAATAAAGATTAAAGACTATTTTAAACAGGGTGATCAATCGTATGAGTGCAAATACTTTAATTATAATATAAAGACAATTATAATGCGGAAATAAAGTAAAGCACAAATCAAAATTTTGTTAACGCGAAAAACTACAATCTTGTAGAAAAACCCCGGGACCTCGTCCAGTTTTGAATACTCAAAAAATAAACCCGCAACTTCGTGTAAACAAAACCAATCAATCTAAATCCTAGTTACTCAGCTTCAACAATATTCTTGTTTTGATAATATCTTGCAGAACCTAAGTTATCAATAGACATTAGAATACTAGATATCCTAGCAGAACATATGTTCTCTTTAGGACTAGATCCAGTAGATCCACTTAATGGTTCACAGTAGATCCAGTAGATCCACTTCTGTTACCAATCTTTCAACTGCTAAGACAAGATTCCTTTGGATCGTACTCCGAATAGTTAAAGAATACTGTTTGGTAACAAAGCTCACTTTCCAATCACAATACCGAAATACAAGACAAAATCCCAGTTTAGGATCTTCCGTTTAAGACTATTACCAGATTTGAAACTCCTTGGTTTAGAGATCAATCAACCTATTCAGACATACCTTGTATAATCTTTCGATCTAATAAAGATTAAAGACTATTTTAAACAGGGTGATCAATTGTATGAGTGCAAATACTTTAATTATAATATAAAGACAATTATAATGCGGAAATAAAGTAAAGCACAAATCAGAACGCGAAAAACTACAATCTTGTAGAAAAACCCCGGGACCTCGTCCAGTTTTGAATACTCAAAAAATAAACCCGCAACTTCGTGTAAACAAAACCAGTCAATCTAAATCCTAGTTACTCAGCTTCAACAATATTCTTGTTTTGATAATATCTTGCAGAACCTAAGTTATTAATAGACATTAGGATACTAGATATCCTAGCAGAACATATGTTCTCTTTAGGACTAGATCCAGTAGATCCACTTAATGGTTCACAATAGATCCAGTAGATCCACTTAATGGTTCACAATAACTTCTGCTACCAATCTTTCAACTGCTAAGACAAGATTCCTTTGGATCGTACTCCGAATAGTTAAAGAATACTGTTTGGTAACAAAGCTCACTTTCCAATCACAATACCGGAATACAAGACAAAATCCCAGTTTAGGATCTTCCGTTTAAGACTATTACCAGATTTGAAACTCCTTGGTTAAGAGATCAATCAACACAAAAACTACCGAAATAATCAATATTGATTACAAGGTTTATGATAAAATCACAAACAACTTGTAGATATCAAAAAAAATTATGTTTACTGAAATAAAATGTTTTCCAATCAAGTCGCAGAAAGTCACACCATCAAAACAAAAAACAAATTCTTCAAATCTTTAAAGTTTCCAGTCTTCGATTTAATCTTCAAAGTAACAACCTGCAAAACAACTTGATTCCACAATTGATTTGTTGCACAGAACGAAGTCAATTAACAATATCAAATCAATCTTACAGATCTAAAAAAAACTAGATCGGTAGTAGTCAAATCTTGAGTGGCCTTAATTATATCAGCAGAGAAGGACCATGGAATAAATAAGAACTTGTCTTGAAGATAACTGACTCCTTAGTATACAATCAAATCAAAGAAAACTAAAGTAGCAATATGATTTTAGTTACCTGAAAAAGTGGGGGTACAACAACCACACCCAATATTTCGCTTAGCAATCTGTATGGACAAACTCTAATATACTTTCTAGAGAATCAACTAGACAGTCAGACTCAATCTAGATAAAAAGTATATCAAAGAGTTTATATCTCAATCTTTCGATTTGATATATACTCAAGCAAATAGAAATCTGCGAGTCTTTATCAAATACTAGAGAGATAACTTGGATGGTACCAAAGACCAATATCCAAGTGTCAATCAATTTAAATCAACAACCAAAAAGGTCGGATATTCTAATTGATTGAACAACGCACAACCTGTGATATTTCAATTATATAACAAAATATAATGCGGAAAAGAAATAACACAGACACCAGAATTTTGTTAACGAGGAAACCGCAAATGCATAAAAACCGCGGGACCTAGTCCAGATTGAACACACACTGTATTAAGCCGCTACAGACACCAGCCTACTCCAAAGTAACTTCGGTCTGGACTGTAGTTGAACCCAAATCAATCTCACAATGATCCAAGGTACAATTATGCTCTTACGTCTCTGATCCCAACAAGATGCTACGTACTTGATTCCCTTAGCTGATGTCACCCACAACTAAGAGTTTCTACGACCCAAAGTCGAAGACTTTAATAAACAAATCTGTATCACACAAAAAAGTCTAGATAATAGATAAATCTGTCTCCCACGAATATACCTACGAGTTTTGTTCCGTCTTTTGATAAATCAAGGTGAACAGGAACCAATTGATAAACCGGACCTATTTCCCCGAAGAACAGCCTAGTATTATCAATCACCTCATAATAATACTAATTGACGTAGCGAAAAAAGATATTGTGGAATCACAAACGATGAGACGAAGTGATTGTGATTACTTTTCTATCTTGCCTATCGGAGATATAGATCTCGAGCCAATTATTACAATTGTACTCGTAACGATAGAAGATGCAAGATCAGATCACACAACTACAAGAAAAATAGTATCGGTCTGGCTTCACAATCCCAATGAAGTCTTTAAGTCGTTAACCTGGTTTTAGAAGAAGAAACCAAAGGTTAAAGGAGAATCGACTATAGCTATGCAACTAGTATCACACGTAAGGTGTGGGGATTAGGTTTCCCAGTTGCTAGAGTTCTTCTTTATATAGTCTTTCAAATCAGGGTTTGCAATCAATGTTAGCTTGGTAATAAAGCATTCAATATTCACCGTTAGATGAAAATATGATTAGATTCAAGTTAATATTTCTCAACCGTTGGATCAAAAACTTAGCTTGTTACACACAAATGAAATGTCCAATTTTGGGTTTATGTAGTCGTTCCCAAACATTAACATTTGTTGGTTCAATAATAGTTAACCAAATGGTTAGCCATATGATTACTTTCATATCCGCCATATTCTTCTTCACCATAACTAGTTCAAATGACTCAAATGAACTAGTTAGAGAGTTGTTCAATTGCTTAGATCTTATGTAACTACACAAGACACAATCGAAGCAAAAACGGTTTGATTCACTCGAATCGGTTCATGAACTTTATAGCCACGGTTTGCAAAAGCATTCCTTAGTTTATATAAACATGAGTTCAAGAACAACCTATTTTAGATATAACCTTCTCAAGTTCGCGGACTGGGTTCGCGGACTTAAGCTCATGGAAGGAGTTCATAAACTCCGGCAGAAATTCTCGGGTCGAGAACTTCCGCCAGTTCGCAGACTTGGCTCATGCCACATTCCGTTTCTCTTGATCAACAAAGTTCGCAAACTTTGGTTCAAGGAATAAGGACTTATACATATATGTGTTTTCACAACAGTGCTTATATCCTACCAATGGTTATGTAATCTAAACTCTCATTTCAATCATTAAAACATTCACAAAGGACGTTATATAGCCGTTATTCACAGACCATTTTTCGTCAGAGAAATTTCCAAAGTGATTGAAAGATAACATGACATTCGTCACTAGGTAAAGATGAATTTGGCTAAAGCGAAAGCTTACCAACATACATTTTGAGAAATAGATAGGCGAGTTACACTCGGCTTGAAATAGAAAATGTGTATAATGAAAGTCTATATATCAAAATGACTTTTGTCTCAAGAGTAGAAGATAGAGTAGATAGACTTTTGAGTGACAGATAAGTTCAAGTCTCCACATACCTTTTAGTCGATGAAGATCCACCAGTTCCTTGAGTAGTCATTCGTCTTGTATGATGATTTCCATGGAGTCTTGAGCTCAACTACACTTTATATCCTAGTCCGAGACCTTTAGCTATATAGGCTAGAAATCAAGACTTATAGTTTTGATCACTAACATTGACAAACATGCTTGAGATAGCAACGCATGCGAGTTCCACCGAGCAATGTTCTAACAATCTCCCCCTTTGTCAATTTTAGTGACAAAACTATTAATACATATGGAATACAAAAAATAAATAAGTTAACTTTTGTAGCTCCTATTCCACATGCCTAATCTTCAACATTACTCGAAATCTTCGTCACTTCCAAGTACTCCAATGATCCCAAAGGTTGTAAGTTTAGTATCATCGTTGTTGAAAATCCGTAGCTATAACAACAAGAAAACAATAGTCCTCAATCATTGTTATACAGTGTCATAGTATCATTACACATCATCAAAGTCCAGTAGTATCACAACTTCAACAACAATACTATGGTGATATGCATCACTCCCCCTTAGTCAATACTCCATCGCACATGGAAACCACTCCTCCTTACATAATGATCCGAAAACCATATGTATTTGTAGTGTGAACTACATATTAATTCTCCCCCTTTTTGTCAATAAAATTGGCAAAGGTACAAGAACGGGATCCTAATGAAATTTCCGAAAGAGACATTTCTTGACCAAAAGAAAGCAAAAGTATATTATATTATTTAGATGCAATCATAAAGCCGAAGCTAAATGCATTCATTAAGGAGTTTGTAAAGATACAAGATAACCCCTATAATATTCCACAGCCACACTCCCCACAAAAATTTGGCAATTAAGCACAGTTCAAAAGAACTCTCCCCCATAAAATGTCATTCCCGAAAGAACAACAAGAGCGACCTTAATTTCGAAGGAAAAGAAGGATTTCTTTGGACATAACAAATCACATACAAGTATGAATTTGAATCCAAAAAATTCAATTAAACTAACCACAAGAGAACCCATGATTAATTTAATCGACAAATGCTCAACATAAGTGAACTTATGGAGACTTAAATATACAATTAGATTAATCACAAGTGAACCCATAATTAATCTAATCGAAATACACAACCAAACTAATCACAAAAGTAATCAATTTAATTGTTCGTGCTCGACATAAGAAAACTTACGGAGCAACAACTGAATAACCAAACAAGATGATTAATTTAGTTGAATATGCTCGACATAAAGTACCTTACGGAACAACAACATAGCTATTCATGAAAATAATCAACTTGGTCGTTCAACGCTCAACATAAGACACATTACGGAGTCTCACAGTAATACATAAAATATGGATCAGGGAAGATCAATTACTTCGGAATACACAAGGATACATTCTATTTTCCATCACTATTTGCATAACGATATTTAATAGACATAATCCTTGCAAACAAAATATTTTAACGTATCTTCCATCAACAATTGACATAATAGGCTTAACTTTTGTATTTGTCAAAAGTCTATTCACTCTTTTATAAATACATGCATATCGAGATACGAAAGACTTTACTTTTGACAAGGTATGGGATAGTCATAGTTCACGGACGCAAACACACATATCCCATAAAAAATTTGCAATATATAAAACCATAAAGATTAATACTGCAAATATCATCTTCCAAACAAATTTAGAATTTAAACCAATAAATCTAAAAACATGAAGATGAAAACGTTGGACATAGCTATGTGTAATCACAATAATGGCTATTCTAAACTCTAGTTATTCTTCTAATAAAAACAAGAAAATAGAAGATTTACTAGGCAAATAAACTCCTATAAAGCATTTCAATTACTTTGAATACTCTTCTCATATTCTCTGTATTCATCAAGCTCATCTTCGATCAGATCAATTCACGACTCCAGATGATCCATCTTTTCTTCAAGTTTCTTGGAAGAAGTTTCGAGTTCACTTTTTGGCACGAACTTGTTCCAAAACGAGATTCATGGTTAAAGAGATCTTATCAAAATGAGAACCAGAAACGTTCCCGTCCAGAGAAGAGCCGTGAAGATCAGGGCTCATCGCATTATCAAGAATCAAACCGTATCTTCTTAGATGGAAAGAGAACAATCCAAACATCAATTTCCTTGCTTGAAAGACTTGAAGAGGACATGATGGAAGATAAAGATGAAATGTTTATGCAAGGGAGAAAAACTTCATTTAAAGAGGAACTGAGGATAAGGGATAAATATCCAAAATAACCTTTGACCAAAACCCTAAATTATTATCCTCAGAACGAGTCTTAAGAAGAAAAACGTTTGAAAACAAAACAGTTCTAGGCTAAAACAATAACAGAAATAAATTATCACAACCCACTTGAAGATCATGATTTTTGTCTAAGAGGTATATACAAGAATCATTAAAACAGTATTACAAAATGTAATTGTTCCAATCTTCTGCAGGACTGGATGACTTCTTTCGAGGGGATGAAGTATTTGATATACTTTGTTTTTGTCTTGTTTTTAAGAAAGAAGAGTTATGTACTTCATCCTTTCTTTCTTTTAGCACAGATTTGAATACCTTGATTGTTGATTTTCGTAAACTATGCATTCTTTTTGAAATCTCTTTTACAAAAGATGAGGGTTTTGTACGAGATTTCTTTTTCTTCTTCTGCAAACGACGTTTGACAGAGGAGTACTTTTCCTGTTTCAAGGTGTCACAGGTTTTAGGATGATCCTGATGATCACATGAGGAAATCTTGAGATTAGATAAATCCTTGTGATCTTCTGTATGATTCTTGTCGTCAAGGTGACTTAAGAGTGATATAGAATCAGGAGAAATTTGCTGGCAGTACAAGGTCGTCTTGTAAGTATCACGATTGTTCATCTCCAATTTTAAGTTATACATTTGGCATTCCATATTTTCAATCCTTTTAATTAAAACTTCCTTTTCAAGTTGAAGTATTTCTGAGGAAGTAAGATTGTTTATCATGGAATAATCAAGACTGTTAGGAGGACACACGTGACTATCAACAAATAGATTAAGAGAACCTTCATAGATTTCATCCTCAGGACAGTAGTCAAGAGTATCCATCCATGCTTTAGTTATCTCGCTTTTCTCCGTATCAGGATGAATAAAAGCATTGTGAACACTTCTATAGCACTTGAAACTATAATTGTCGACATAGTTTTTCTGAACTTTTTTATTGATTGACTGAGCTTTCTTTTGAGACTTTCTTTTCCTCTGTTTAAGGGCTTTCTTAAGCTGTTGTATCAACAGTGAAAAAGTCGAATTCAAACAATTCTCATTACTTTTATCAGTCAATTTAGAACGTCGAGACTTACGGTCAGATGCAGCAACATGATTGCTAAACTAATGTCTTTTCTCTCTTTGTTCAAGTTCAAGATCGAAAATTTTCAACTTTCCAACAAGAGTATTTCTGGATAGAGTATCAAGGTTATTTCCCTCAATGATGGCATGCTTCTTAGAGTCGTATCTAGATGGCAGCGATCTGAGAATTTTCATCACAATGTCCTTTTTAGGAATAGTCTTACCCAATGCAAAAGATGCATTAAAAATTTCATACACTTTGTGATTAAACTCATCAAATGTTTCTTCATCTACCATATGAAGGTTTTCCCAATCGGAATTAAGGTTTTGAAGCCTAGCTTCATTCTCACTGGAGTTACCTTCGAATACTGTTTCTAAGATATCCCACGCATCTTTAGACCTCGTGCAATTAGACATATGGTGCTGAAGATTTGGGGTAATGACATGTATAATGGCATTCAAACCGTCGGAATTTTTGCTTTGCAACATTTATCTCGGCAGGGGTGTATTCACCAATAGGCTTGGGAACGTTTACATCTCCAACAACCACGACAAGATCATTATAGCCATTAACAACATATACCCATCATTGAAATCACGTGCTTGAAGAAAAGCTCGCATTGCAATTTTCCACCATAAGTAATTAGAGTCATCGAAGACTGGTGGTACATTAATTGAGATAGCACCTCTGTCCATAGAGTTAGATCGCTACAAACACAGACTTGTAAGGTCTTAAATGTGTTTTCCCTCTATGATACCAATTGAAAAAGTGGGGGTACAACAACCACACCCAATATTTCGCTTAGCAATCTGTATGGACAAACACTAATATACTTTCTAGAGAATCAACTAGAAAGTCAGACTCAATCTAGATAAAAAGTATATCAAAGAGTTTATATCTCAATCTCTCGATTTGATATATACTCAAGCAAATAGAAATCTAAGAGTCTTTATCAAATACTAGAGAGATAACTTGGATGGTACCAAAGACCAATATCCAAGTGTCAATCAATTTAAATCAACAACCAAAAGGTCGGATATTCTAATTGATTTAAGAACGCACAACATGTGATATTTCAATTATATAACAAAATATAATACGAAAAAGAAATAACACAGACACCAGAATTTTGTTAACGAGGAAATCGCAAATGCAGAAAAACCCCAGGACCTAGTCCATATTGAACACACTGTATTAGGCCACTACAGACACTAGCCTACTCCAAACTAACTTCGGTATGGACTATTGTTGAACCCCAATCAATCTCACACTGATCCAAGGTACAGTTATGCTCCTACGTCTCTGATCCCAGCAGGATGCTACATACTTGATTCCCTTAGCTGATCTCACCCACAACTAAGAGTTGTTACGACCGAAAGTCGAAGACTTTAATAAACAAATCTGTATCACACAGAAAAGTCTACGGTAATAGATAAATCCGTCTCCCACGAATATACCTACGAGTTTTTCTTTTGATAAATCAAGGTGAACATCAACCAATTGATAAACCAGACTTATATTCCTGAAGAACAGCCTAGTATTATTAATCACCTCATAATAATCCTAATTGACGTAGCGAAAAAAGATATTGTGGAATCACAAACGATGAGACGAAGTGTTTGTGATTACTTTTCTATCTTGCCTATCGGAGATATAAATATCGAGCCAATTATTACAATTGTACTCGTAACGATAGAAGATGCAAGATCAGATCACACAACTACAAGAAAAGTAGTATCGGTCTGGCTTCACAATCCCAATAAAGTCTTTAAGTCGTTAACCTGGTTTTAGAAGAAAAAACCAAAGGTTAAAGGAGAATCGACTCTAGTTATGAAACTAGTATCACACGTAAGGTGTGGGGATTAGGTTTCCCAGTTGCTAGATTTCTTCTTCATATAGTCTTTCAAATCAGGGTTTGCAATCAATGTTAGCTTGGTAACAAAGCATTCAATATTCACCGTCAGATGAAAACCTGATTAGATTCAAGCTAATATTTCTCAACCGTTGGATCGAAAACTTAGCTTGTTACACACAAATGAAATGTCCAATTTTGGGTTTATGTAGCCGTCCCCAAACATTAACATTTGTTGGTTCAACAATAGTTGACCAAATGGTTAGCCATATGATTACTTTCATATCCACCATATTCTTCTTCACCATAACTAGTTCAAATGACTCAAATGAACTAGTTAGAGAGTTGTTTAATTTCTTAGATCTTATGTAACTACACAAGACACAATCGAAGCAAAAACGGTTTGATTCACTCGAATCGGTTCATGAAATTTATAGCCATGGTTTGCAAAAGCATTCCTTAGTTTATATAAACATGAGTTCAAGAACAACCGATTTTAGATATAACCTGCTCAAGTTCGCGGACTGGGTTCGCGGACTTAATCTCATGGAAGGAGTTCATAAACTCCGGCAGAAATTCTCGGGTCGAGAACTTCCGCCAGTTCGCAGACTTGGCTCATGCCACATTCCGTTTCTCTTGATCAACAAAGTTCGAAAACTTTGGTTCAAGGAATAAGGACTTATACATATATGTGTTTTCACAACAGTGCTTATATCCTACCAATGGTTATGTAATCTAAACTCTCATTTCAATCATTGAAACATTCACAGAGGACGTTATATAGCCGTTATTCACAGACCATTTTTCGTCAGAGAAATTTCCAAAGTGATTGAAACATAACATGACATTCGTCACTAGGTAAAGATGAATTTGGCTAAAGCGAAAGCGAAAGCTTACCAACACATATTTCGAGAAATAGATAGGCGAGTTACACTCGTCTTCTATATATCAAAACGACTTTTGTCTCAAGAGTAGGAGAAAGAGTAGATAGACTATTGAGTGACAGATAAGTTCAAGTCTCCACATACCTTTTAGTCGATGAAGATCCACCAGTTCCTTGAGTATTCCTTCGTCTTGTATGATGATTTCCATGGAGTCTTGAGATCAACTACACTCTATCCTAGTCCGAGACCTTTAGCTATATAGGCTAGAAATCAAGACTTATAGTTTTGATCACTAACATTGACAAACATGCTTTAGACAGCAACGCGTACGAGTTCGACCGATCAATGCTCTAACATTACCCACCAACGGTACTCGTAGACGTTTCTCGATCCCAAAGAAGTCTTTAAAGTGAAGCGGGCATAAGATATTTCACCTAATTAAATTACTCTCCTCTCGAATCAAGTATTCAAATAATACTTAGTATTACAAGTAATATTACAGTCGGCTTCCAGCACTGACTACAAGATGAAGTGCCTGCCTCGGGATCAAGTTTGTAAGTTGAACAAACTTCTCTATTTATAGACCAAGGTAGTTTGGGTACCAAGTAGTTACCAAATTCCGAAAATTTTCAAAGATATGCAATAATACATATTTTTCGGTTTTGTCAAAATTACAACTAATATACCTTAAGTATCAAAGAATATATTTGAATAATATAATATAAGATTTATGCACATGTTCAAATTACATACAATGTCGACATCTTGAAATTTCCTATTATACAAACCCAATTTCCAAAATCACACAAACCCTAAAGTGTATGTGACGTTAGAAACCGATTTTGCTTAAGGGGACCGGTTCTACCTTATAAGAATATATAGGTAAGAATGAGTTCTACCATGTAAAGATAAATAGGTATGGATCGGTCCTGCCTTGGATTTTCAATAAAAATCGGACACCAATCCGCTTGATTTCTTTCAACTACGAAACAAGTTCGTAAGTTTACTTCTTTAAACTCATCTAATCAAACATAGTTTTCTAGACGTGAAATCAATCCTAAGTTCATTACACAATCTAGTAACAAGTTACAAAGATTATGTCGATGTCGCAATTACGAAGTTCCTAATATAAGCGTTATACTTGGTGATTCAATATACCAAAGTTGTAAAACAACTTGTAGATTCTTCCTTGATACTTTGATCATAATAAGATGATCAAGTCTCTAATACTAGAATTTCATATGTATAACTTCGCATGTTATGTTTTCAATGAATAACGACTTGAAAGAAACACGACAAAAATGGAACAAGTCAAGTGTATAGTTACTAACCTCAAGCTGAAGGATAATTTCTTCGTTATCTTCAATCCATCTTCAGATCTTCGTGAGTAACAAGATCAAGTTCCAATATTTCTATCGTCCCTAGTACCGAAGTTGACTCTAGTTCACTTATTAAGTGACTCGAGTTTTGGAACTAAATATGGCAACCAAACTTGATATACCAACGCTTGATGGGTACAACCGAGCAGTACTCTAACACTTGGTATGTCAAGTTTAAAGTTCACGCGATTTTTTTCTCTATAAGTTTTGTAACGAAAAAATTGATGGTGTACTTGGTACCCTCCTCTTTTCAATGTGTAATGCTAGCAAATAATGTAAAGACACCGCATCCATTTATGAATGTTGTTGGATTTTTTGCTGATAGTATGTAGTTGTTTGACTTTCAATTTTCTTATGTGTTTATCAATTCGGGACTTAAGACATTTTATAATAGGGTTTTTGTGCATAATGTCTACAAAAGGGAGAACATGTCCATATTTCAAAGTTTTTCAAGGTATTCAGAATTCGACAACAAGCATAAATGATAACTAAAGAACTTTGCACAATCAAATAATTTTTTATAGATGAATGTTTGTAATACAAACACATGGGATATCCACTGAGCAATATGAGAATTTGAAAAAATCCATGTTATCAAGATTTGAAAGAGTGCATTCATAGTATCTTAACTTGTTATAATAGTAAAATATTTATCTCTCGAATATGTTCATATTAATTGCTCAAACGTAAGTGGCCATCTAATTTATCATATTAATTGCTCAAACTTGTAAGATTTTTTATATCAAAGATCTATCAGG
This sequence comes from Papaver somniferum, assembly GCF_003573695.1. NCBI lineage: Eukaryota > Viridiplantae > Streptophyta > Magnoliopsida > Ranunculales > Papaveraceae > Papaver > Papaver somniferum. The sequence goes on along the minus strand of NW_020621603.1, from coordinate 16,970,237 downwards.
TAAAAGATAGTCTTACCAGCTTCAAGAATCCCAAGTGAAGTCTTGAAAGTCGTAACGTAGTTACGTTTCATGAAGAAACCTAAGTCTGACTCTATCCGCAACTAGTATACCTCGTGTACGGATTGAGATTCTACTTTGCAGGTAAAATCAATTGTTTATAATGATGAAATAGTATAGATTGCTTAAGGTTCAAACAATTGTTTCTTGTGATCAAATCAAGATCGTGAACTAATTTCCATGCTTAAGAATTACTTTGATCCCAAGGAAACTAAATTTCTCAACATAGACTGCTTCCAAGAATGGAAACCATGTAAGCATGTGAGAAGTTTATCTTGTAATATAAAGAAGATGTATGCACCCGTATATTTATCTGTTAAAGAATCGTGCATAAAAGTTAGCTCACAAATAACCAAGCATGTTTCGTGAACCATCAAGAATGTTGGAGCTTAGTGACACCCAAAAACAGACCACTTCGCGAATTAAGGTAGTGGTTCCCGAACTCAATATGTTTGAACTGTCTAGGAACATAACCAAAAGTACATAGTTCGCGAACTGAAAAAATTAGTTCATGAACACAAGAGAAAATTTCAAAAAGAACACCTTGAAATTGCATAGTTCGCAAATTGAAAAAATCAGTTTGTGAACACATGTGCACCTTGGAGTTCAGTCACAAAAAAAAAAAATCATATTTCGCTAACTAAAAATCAGTATGTGAACACAAGTACAATATGACGTTTTTAGGCTTATATTTCACATTCAGTGTTTTTTGAACAATAAAAATTATTCTCAACCTCAAAAGTGATAAGACCTATGAACATCCAATGCTGAGTTGGTGTCTTATTTTTTGTGATTCATCATATACTAAAGCCATACGATATTGTCTTAGAAGATAGAACAGTAAAATAATAAGTAAATAGGATAGTCAGTCTTCACATACCTTTGTTGATGAAGTTCTCGCACATGTCGTCGATGTTCTTCATTTTTCAATCTTCGAGGGTATTTAATGATTTCTGATATTCAACTATACCATGCTTTAATTTAGGCGGAGACTGACTTTATTATACTATAAATCAAGATATAGTTTTGGTCATCTAGCATTGACAACAAGCTTGACTAACCAATACTTGTGGGTTCAACCAACGATGCTCTAACAGGGATCTTAAATTCAAAGAGTTGAAACTTGATGTTTTGGTCTTTTCCAGTTTGATGATTCTTGTTGCAATATAATTTTTCCATTAATTGTAACATCAAACATATAGTAGGATTTGTCTACAAAAATTTCATAACTACCATGATCGTAGCAATAACACAACTCCTAGAAATGATTTCAATAGTAGAAACATGGACCATGCTTATGGTAGTCAGAACAACAACAAACAGACAATGTAAAAAAGTTTGCTTAGAGTCCAACTCACGTATAAACGAATTTGCATATCAACTACATTGATGGTCATGGTCGTTAGGATGAAGAACAAACTTTCACATATCTCGCTGTTCCTACAAGATTTTATACGTTCTTGATTTGGAAACACAATTTGGGTTTATTCTAACAATCCACGTCTCAGTGGAGTCTGTAATTTCTGAAATTCCTTTTATATTCTCTCTCAGCCTGCTTCAACCGTTCTCATCCACCAATGGATAATCTTCCACCTCCTATCTCCACCAACCCCTCATCTCCGCAATGTTCACCCACTGCAAAAGAAACACTACAGCTGATTCCACACTCTATCAGGTCTGAAAAGCTACCTGAAAAGCTACACCAAAAGAAGAACCCACTAACAAACGCTTCGTATTCAGAAGCTTCTCCGACTATTAAACAAACAGAAATGGAAAAGAGTACACCTTTACACAGAACCATCACAATCCTTCTACCTGCTAAATCATCTTCGAATACTGATTCTCCTTTTGGGAAACAAAAGATAACCACATCTTCAAAACCATCTCAAAAGCATAACACCAATCAGTATAATCAACAAGAAAGGAATCATTCAGTAACATCAAAACCTTTTGATCAGCAGCACAATTTGAACCCATCAGATACCTACAAAAAGGATATTGAAACACCCCTTTTTCATCTTACTCAAAGAATACAGGAACTCATGCATGCTCATAATGAAAACTGCGTAGCAGTTATGGTTCTAGGGGAAAATGCAGATTTTTACAATCTCAAACAAGCTCTCGGGAAAATCAGGTATCCCATGCAGATTCATCACATGGAAAGAAGCTCTACTCACCATGTGTTCCAGGTTTCAATGAAACACAAAGTAGACAAGGAACGAATTTTGGAACACCAGCCGTGGGTTGCAGGACAACAAGTGATACTTGATAAAGAATGGACTTTGTTCTAGAAATACCCATCCAAGTTTTTTAAGTTTGCGCCTTTCTGGATTCAAGTCTTAAATCTACCTCGCTACCTTGATGACCAGAAATAAATCTATGAACTGATTGAAAAATCATAAACTAGAACTGCACTCCAAGTAGATTTCTCTAGAACTCCTCGTAGGGTCTTTGTTATGATGGACTTATCCAAACCTTTCACCCCTAGTATCATGTTGAAAATAGAAAGCGGTCACTTGGTACAGTTTGCATATGAAAATATACCTTTACTGTGTTTTTTATGCGGATTTCCAGGGAATACTTTCAAGGATTGCACAAACTTGATAGATCTGGAGCAAGCTATAAGAACCAGTAATTTCCACAACTACCCGTATGGCAGACTCAACTCAAGAATCAAAGCCACAATCTCCAGATCTCAAAAAATGGAGGAACTGCAAAACTTGCGTTTGGGAAACTTTCATGCTGGAGAACCATCATCAAGCACTAACGTGCATACCAGCTTTCGGTACGAACATTAGAATATATTACAAGAACAACAAGCACAACAACAAGGATAAGAGAACGCAAAAAATGACAACGGATGAACCTTCAAGCTGCAACTACTCAAACACCTGAGGAAAATTTTCCTAACAAAATTGCAGAAAAGATTAGGGTTTGGAATCTCAAAGGAAAATCGGTGCCAACTCAGTAAGGCTTAGCTTGGAACTCGGTCCAACAAAAGCAAACATCTAACAAAGCTACTGACACGGACAAGCCTGCACAGACTTCTCAGCCGTCCTTACAGAACCATAAAGAAAGTTCCTAAAAAAAGGGGTCTAAAAACCTCACCCAATATTTCTCTTAGCAATCTGTATGGACTAACTCCAATATACTTTCAAGAGAATCAACTAGACAGTCAGACTCAATCTTAAGAAAAAGTATATCAAAGAGTTATATCTCAATTTCTCAATTCAACCCACAATCAAGCAAATAGGAATTTGCGATCATGATTGAATATAAGAGAAATAACTTGAACGGTACCAAAGACCAATGTTCAAGGATCAATCAATTTCAATCACCAATCAAAGGTTGGATTTACCAATTGATCGATACAACGCACAACCTGTGATATTTCGATTATATAATAAAATATAATGCGGAAAAGAAATAACACAGACACCAGAATTTTTGTTAACGAGGAACCCGCAAATGCAGAAAAACCCGGGGACCTAGTCCAAATTTGACAACCACACTGTATTAAGCCGCTACAAATACTAGCCTACTACCAATGAACTTCGAACTAGAATGTAGTTGGACCCTAATCAATCTCACACTGATTCAAGGTACAGTCGTGCTCCTTACGTCTTTGATCCTAGCAGGATACTACACACTTGATTCCCTTAGCTGATCTCACCCATAATTAAGAGTTTCTACGACCCAAAGTCGAAGACTTGATAAACAAATCTGTATCACACAGAAAAGTCTGTTGAATAGATAAATTTGTCTCCCACAGATAAACCTACGAGTTTTATTCCGTATTTTGATAAATCAAGGTGAATAGGAACCAATTAATAAACCAGACTTATATTCCCGAAGAACAACCTAGTATTATCAATCACCTCACAATAATCTTAATCAATTAACGAAACAAAATATTATGAAATCACAAACGATGAGACTAAGGCGTTTGTGACTACTTTTCAATATCGCCTATCGGAGATAAAATCTCTAATAAATCTTAAAGAAGATAGTACTCAATCACGATAGAAAACAACAAGATCAGAACACGCAACTACAGAGAAAATAGTTGGGTCTGGTTTCACAATCCCAATAAAGTCTTCAAGTCGTTAACCTACAAGGTTTTGTGAAAAACCTAAGGTTAAAGGAGATTCGACTCTAGCTTATGCAACCAGTATCACACAGGAGGTGTGGGGATTAGGTTTCACATTTGCTAGAGTTCTCCTTTATACAAATTTCGAAGCAGGGTTTGCAAACTAAGTTACCTTGGTAACAAAGCATTAAATATTCACCGTTATATGAAAACCTGATTAGATTCAAGCTAATATCTTTCAACCGTTGGATCAAACTTAGCTTATTATACACAAATGAAATGTAACTTCATTTAGGTTTGGGTAACCGTACCTAAGCGTGTACACTTAGTCGGCTCAACAATAGTTAACCAATGGTTAGCTATATGAGCACTTTCATATCAACCTTATTCATCTTCACCATAACTAGTTCAAATGACTCAAATGAACTAGTTAGAGAGTTGTTCAATTGCTTAGATATCATAGAAGTGTACCAGACACAATTGAAGCATAATCAATTTTGATTCACTCGAATCAATTCATGAACATCATAGCCACGGTTTGCAAAAGATTGTATTCCTTATTATATAAATGTTTTAGTTCATGAACAAACCGATTTTAGAAAGTAACCTACTTAAGTATGCAAACAGGTACGCATACCTAAGTAGCCGGACCGAGTTTGGTTACGCCAGTACGCGTACGGGTACGCATACCAATTCACATTCCAAACTCCAGCATAAATTCACGGAACCCAAACTTCCACCAGTACGCGTACGGGTACGCATACTTAGATTCCGGACTCTCAACAACTAACCAGTACGCGTACGGGTACGCATACACCCGATTTTGGAATTTTACACAAATGTGAATACACACTATGCTTATATCCAAACATTGTTACTTGGTCTAAACTCTTATTTCAATCATTGAAACTTTCTTAGAGGAAGGGAATAGTTGTTATCCACAAACTATTAGCATCAAAGCGATTTTCAAGTTATTGAAATAATCAATATGACTTTCGTCAAGAGTAAAGATGAACTTGGTTAAAGCGAAAGCTTACCAACACATATTTCGAGAAATAGATAAGTGAATTAAATTCTGCTCGAAATAGCAAATATGTATAATTGAATTTTATATAGCAATACGACTTTTGTCTCAAAATAGGAGATAGAATAGATAGTCTTTTGAGTGATAGATAAGTTCAAGTCTCCACATACCTTTTGTTGATGAAGTTCCACAAGTTCCCTTGAGTAGTTCTTCGTCTTCATTCGATGAACGTCGTGGAGTCTAAAGCTCAAGTACACTTACTATCCTAATCCGAGACATAGCTATAAGTAGACTAGAAATCAAGACTTATAGTTTTATCAACTAAACTTGACAAAAAAGCTTGAGATAACAACACTTGCGAGTTCGACCGAGCAGTGCTCTAACAATCTCCCCCTTTGTCAATTTTAGTGACAAAGCTATCAATACATATGGAATACAAAATAAATAAACTTTATAGCTTCTCATCCAAATGCTTGATCTCCTTGGTTCTTCAACATTACTCGAAATCTTCGTCACTTCCAAGTACTCCAATGATTCAAAATGTGTTCAACTCAGCATCATCGTTGTTGAAGATCCGTAGTTATAACAATGAGAAAACAGTAGCTCCCAATCATTGTTATACATCGTCATAGTATTATTACACAACATCAAAGTTCAATTGTATCACAACTTCGACAACAATACTATGGTGATATGTATCACTCGCCCATAGTCAATACTTCATCTCACATGAAAACCACTCCCCCTTACATAATGATCCGTAAATCATATGTATTTGTAGTGTGAACTACACATTAATTCTCCCCCTTTTTGTCAATAAAATTGGCAAAGGTACGAAAATTAGTGGGATCCTAATGAAATTTCCATAGAGACACTTCATGACCAAAAGAGAATCGCATATCAACTCGTTTAGATGCAATCATATAGCCGAAACTAAATGCATTCATCAAGGAGTTTATAAAGATACAAGATAACCCCTATAATATTCCACAGTCGCACTCCTCTCAAAGATTTGGCAATTAAGCACAAGTTCAATTAAGAACTCTCCCCCATAAAATGTCATTCCAAAATGAACAACAAGAGCGACCTTGCTTTTACAAGAAAAGAATGATTTCTTTGGACATTAACAAATCTCATGAAACATGAATTTTGTATCCAAAATACTCAATTAAATTAACCAAAAGAGGACCCATGATTAATTTAATCGGAAATGCTCACATAAGATAACTTACGGAGCCGCACAGTATTTACACAAAGATGTGGATCAGGGAAAGACCAATAATGCGGAATATTCAAAGATTCATTCTATTTTTCATCACTATTTGCATAGAGACATATAATAGACTTAATATTTGTATACAATAGTTCATCCTATCTTCCATCAATATTTGCATAAAGACATAATAGGCTTAACTTTTGTTTGTCAAAAGTTCATTCAATCTTTTATCAATATTTGCATAAAGACATATGAAAGACTTAACTTTTGACCATGTATGGGACAATCATAGTTCACGGATGCAAACACACATATCCCATAACAAGTTTCAATATATAAAACCTTAAAGATTAATACTGCAAAATCATCTTCCAAATAAACTTTAGAATTTAAATAAATAAATCTAAAAACATTGCAAGATGAAAATCGTTGAAAATAACTATATGTACTCACAATAACTTCTATTACAAACCCTAGTTATCCTTCTTAAAACACAAGAATAAATTCTCATAAGAAGTTTCCTAGACAGAAAAAAAACATCATGCTTCTTTGATAACATCATACCTTTGAAAGGGTCCATCATAAAAGGTATCACTGATATCCTTGATTCTTTTGACCGTAGACACACCATGTTCATGAGTGAGAACATTAACTTTTTGATCAACAATACGGTCAAGGTGTCTAGCTTTAACACAGTCCATGATGAGTTTCTTCTGATTCCTGATCAAGGTGTTTTGATTTTCAAGGATTTGGACCTGACCATCAATAAGCTGATTTATTTGCAATTGAAAATTTGCAAACTCGACCCTAGAGTCATTCTGAAAGAGAATTAAATCCTTGAAAGGTTCTCTATCCCGGGAGTTGTACTCTTTCCTTTCAATCATTCTTTTCAAGACAAGTTCTTGAACAGAATCACATCCTTTAGAGTCTTCTCCCGTCTCAAGATTCACAACTTCCTGAGGTATTGAGGAGTTTTCCATACCCTTTTTTTTAATTAATTAGGGAAGGAAAAAAATACAAGATATATATGTTTTCAAGCAAGAGAGGAACACCCTTGTTGTGGAAACCCTAAAACTACCAAGAGAGACACGGACGTTCGTGGACTGGATGAAGATAAAAGATCAGAAGAGATCCAAGAAGAATAGAATACACTATGTTTTCATATATCCCTTATCATCATGACTCAATAATTAAAAGATTTAATCAGAGCATAAGAAAGAGATACAGAGCAACAAGGAGTCAAGAAGTGACTCAACTTTCACAACAAAACGAAAACAACATAGTCAAACATAATACAAATGGAAAAAAACAGTATACTTGAGTATCTCTCAAATGGCATTTTCCTACGATTAGGTAGTCAAGTGAGACGTAATCCCACTACGAGTATTGAGAGATGAGTTGTAGATTCCATATGAACGTTTGAACCTGGTATTCCTTACATTCTTTCGGTTATTTCTTATTCCTGGAGAATTCAACATAACCTTGTTAGGTGATTCCTCAAAGAAATTTTTTCTAAGGATTAAGTCTAGGACCTCTCGAAATTGGTTCCATAGGATTATAAGAGACATGTCTCCACCATCTAGACTTGTATTTACCAGACTTATTCTCATAAATACTGGGAATGTGTATTTTTGTAGTGTAAGAATTTGCACCACGCGGAGGGACACGACTCCTGTGGGTATTTCGAGATGAGTGACCATTGAAATCCATTTTATGAGAGTCCTGTTTTTTGTATGAATGAAATCCATTGTAGTGGTCATTAGAGAGTTACTCTGTCGACAGTGAAAAGAAGTAGATTTTCAAGATCAGAAATATGTTTCTTTCTAGCAAAACAATGTAAACACATGGTGATTATTTTTCCCACAGAAAGAACAAGTTCGTGGAAGAGAGACATTGGTAGGCACTTGCTTTAAGTTCATAGCCCTAATAGAAGACTGCAGGAAACACGAATATTTCTTAGCAGAAACGTCATTTGGAGAACTTCTCTTCGTGTAATGCAAACTCACTTGAGGATTAGTGATTGGCATAGAAGAGCATTTTCTCATTAAAACAGAATTTTCCTTTTCAGGGAATCGCACTGTTCCTGGACTAAGAGAAGAGACGCAACCAGTCTTTCTTTTTCAACACGAAGACTGTTCAGATCAGATGAATGATTCTTGATCAAACGTTTTTCTCTAACTGAATTTTCTTTAACAATACTCTCAAGAGTACTAATCCTTTCACGCTGTAGAGTAGTTTCTTGTCCGAGTTTTTCGATATTGTTAGAGAAGGATTCAGTAATATGATAGAGTTCCTGTTATCGACCAAGAGACTTTTCAAATTCATCCAGGAGTTGAGCATGATTGTAAAAATCAATCGACTCAGCCGAATTTTTTTAAGTTCTGGTGAAATTCCTTTTAGCTTCTGTTATAATGTCAACTGTCTCGTTTCTCCCTCGGGATTTAGAAGAATCAATTAAGGAGTTATCCTTTGAGGAAAGCCCAAGACATTTGACATAGTTAAAAGCCTTTGAATACATATTGTTAATGCGTATCACAAAGATAAAATTTTGTCCATAGAGTCAGATCGCTACAAACACGGACTTCTGAGGTCTTAAACGTGTTTGCCTGCTCTGATACCAATTGAAAAAGCGGGGGTCTAACAACCTCACCCAATATTTCTCTTACCAATCTGTATGGACTAACTCCAATATACTTTCAAGAAAATCAACTAGACAGTCAGACTCAATCTTAAGAAAAAGTATATCAAAGAGTTACATCTCAATTTCTCAATTCAATCCGCAATCAAGCAAATAGGAATTTGCGATCCTGATTGAATATAAGAGAAATAACTTAAACGGTGCCAAATACCAATGTTCAAGGATCAATCAATTTCCATCAACAACCAAAGGTTGGATTTACCAATTGATCGATTCAACGCACAACCTGTGATATTTCAAAAATATAAAAAAATATAATGCGGAAAACAAATAACACAGACACCGCACTGTATTAAGCCGCTACAGACACTAGAATACTACCAATGAACTTCGGACTGGAATGTATTTGAACCCTAATCAATCTCACATTGATTCAAGGTACATCCGTGCTCCTTACGTCTCTGATCCCAGTAGGATACTACGCACTGGATTCCATTAGCTGATCTCACCCACAACTAAGAGTTGCTACGACCCAAAGTCGAAGACTTGATAAACAAATTTGTATCACACAGAAAAGTCTATAGAATAGATAAATCTGTCTCCCACAGATAAACCTACGAGTTTTGTTTCTTCTTCTGATAAATCAAGGTGAACAGGAACCAATTGATAAACCAGACTTATATTCCCGAAGAACAGCCTAGTATTATAGTCACCTCACAATAATCTTAATCGATTAATGAAACAAGATATTGTGGAATCACAAACGATGAGACGAAGGTGTTTGTGACTACTTTTCAATCTTTCCTATCGGAGATCAAATCTCGAGCAAATCTTAAAGAAGATAGTACTCAATCACGATAGAAAACAACAAGATCAGAACACGCAACTACAGAGAAAATAGTTGGGTATGGCTTCACAATCCCAATGAAGTCTTCAAGTCGTTAACCTACAGGGTTTCCTGAAAAACCTAAGGTTAAAGGAGAATCGACTCTAGCTTATGCAACTAGTATCACACATGAGGTGTGGGGATTAGGTTTCCCAGTTGCTAGAGTTCTTCTTTATATAGATTTCAAATCAGGGTTTGCAATCTAAGTTACCTTGGTAACAAAGCATTCAATATTCACCGTTAGATGAAAACCTGATTAGGTTCAAGCTAATATCTTTCAAACGCTAGATCGAACTTAGCTTGTTATACACAAATGAAATGTAACTTCATTTAGGTTTGGGTAACCGTACCTAAACGTATACACTTAGTCGGTTCAACAATAGTTAACCAATGGTTAGCCATATGAGCACTTTTATATCAACCTTATTCTTCTTCACCATAACTAGTTCAAATGACTCAAATGAACTAGTTAGAGAGTTGTTCAATTTCTTAGATATCATAGAAGTATACAAGACACAATTGAAGCAAAATCGATTTTGATTCACTCGAATCAATTCATGAACATCATAGCCACGGTTTTCAAAAGATTGCATTCCTTATTATATAAATGTTTTAGTTCATGAACAAACTGATTTTAGAAAGTAACCTACTTAAGTAAACGGGTACGCATACCTAAGTAGCCGGACCGAGTTTGGTTACGCTAGTACGCGTACGGGTACGTATACCAATTCACATTCCAAACTCCAGCAGAAATTCACGAAACCCAAACTTCCGCCAGTATGCGTACAGGTACGCATACCTAGATTCCAAACTCCCAACAACTAACCAGTACGTGTACGGGTACACATACTTAGGTTCCCGGTTTTGGAATTTTACACAAATATGAATACACACTATGCTTATATTCAAACATGGTTACTTGTTCTAAACTCTTATTTCAATCATTGAAACTTTCTTAGAGGAAGGAAATAGTTGTTATCCACAAACTATTAGCATCAAAGCGATTTTCAAGTTATTGAAATAATCAATATGACTTTCGTCAAGAGTAAAGATGAACTTGGTTAAAACGAAAGCTTATCAACACATATTTCGAGAAATAGATAAGTGAATTAAATTCTGCTCGAAATAGCAAATGTGTATAATTGAAGTATATATAACAATACGACTTTTGTCTCAAAATAAGAGATAAAATAGATAGACTTTTGAGTGATATATAAGTTCAAGTATCCACATACCTTTTGTTGATGAAGTTCCACAAGTTCCCTTGAGTAGTTCTTCGTCTTCATTCGATGAACGTCGTGGAGTCTAAAGCTCAACTACACTTACTATCTTAATCCAAGACATAGCTATAAGTAGACTAGAAATCAAGTCTTATAGTTTTAGCAACTAAACTTGACAAACAAGCTTGAGATAACAACACTGGCGAGTTCGACCGAGCAGTGCTCTAACAGTTCCCATATATGCACTGCAAAATATGATTCTGCAAAAGCAAAGAATATTGGGATAAAGTTAACATCTGTTGTCCCACACTCATCTACCTCGGCTAACACAGCAAATAACCAGGTCAGATTCGTAACCCATGTGGTTGAACACATCAACATCAAGTCGCCATATCAGAAAACTGCAACCAAAGGAAAAGAAAAGGCCACAAACTCTGAGTCCTCTTCACAGAATAAGCCCATCAATCCAAAACCGTGTCCAACAGCAAAACCGGGTATGACAAGAATGCTCTCCTTTTTCACTCCTAATTACACGAAAACTCGAATTTCTTTCATGCAGCGCAAAAATGCAATGGTGAATCTATTGGTTCATAATATCAATGGTAAGACGGAGGTCATTGTCACCCATAACGCAAAACCAGAGGAGAGACACTACCCTCTCAGGCCGGTGCACACATATAAGAGAAGGACCCTCAAGCAACCAACGACGCTTCCTGAACATCTAATGCTTCCTAATACCCCAGATTTTGCAGCTAAACCACCAACGTCCAAAGTAAAGAAATTCGTTTCGATTGCAGACCTAGAGAAACACACTACAAGAATGAATGAACCGGAGTTTGAGATACCTACAAGAATAATCAAGAAGCCAAGAAGCCGGCGTTACCCAAAAGCAACTGATAACATGAAGGCATCCCCAAATCCATCGGCTAGACCAACAACATCTCATGCATCATCATCATTCTACAACAACACTGTGACATCCATCAAACTACTAGCAAACCTGCATGGAAGCTTTGCATTGAAGATGAGATTATGAAAGCAGACACAACAACCTTTGAGCGACGTGTTGGAGCAAACCAACACTCGCGACAGCCATGAATTTCTTAGCCTGGAACTCTCAAGGGGTTCACGTCCCTTTGACAGTATCGAAACTGCGTGAATACACACGCAAGTTCAGGATTGATTTACTTTTCTTGTCCGAAACTTTAGATTCAGTTGCACATTTGAATTTCCTGCAAACTAGTTTAGGTTTTGAAAGCTGTTTTACGGTTCCATATACTGGACATCGAGGTGGCTTCTGCTTGATGTGGACATCCAACCTCGACGTCACTGTGTTATTGTCTAATCGAAATTTGATTCATGCTTATATTCGTCCAAAGCTACAACAACAACAATCTTCCCAATAGGACTGGAGCTTCACCGACATTTATGCCCCTCCACAACCTGCTGCCAGTTGGGACTTTTGGAAAGACTTCCCCAACATCATCACTACCCCAAAACTCCCATGGCTTCTGATGGGTGACTTCAACGAAGTCATAAACCAAGATGAGAAAAAGGGAGGCAAACCGGTAACCTGCAACAACTTCGTCAATCATTTTGGTCTAATAGACTTAGGATTCCAAGGCGATCCTTATACGTGGTCGAACAGACAGACTGATTTGAAGTTCATTTTGGAAAAACTAGACAGGGGACTAGCTTCACAACAATGGGTGGACTTCACCCTCAAACTCTAGTGAGACATTTACCAAGGATTGGCTCGGATCATGCCTCGTTGCTTCTCCAGGAAAACGCAATGCATAGATGCTCACCATCCTCCTTTAGGATTGAACATCTATGGTTTCTCCACCCGCAAATGAAGGAAGTGGTCACAACATCTTGGATTCAATCAATAAAATGGAGATGGCAAGCAACTTGAAGCACATGATGCAGAACACAACTTGGGCCCTTCAATTGTGGCATAAATAGACTTTTGGCCATCTACCCACAATTTTGAGAGAGGCGGAATTTCAAATTTAGCTTGCAAAATCGAAATGTGCTTCAACTAGTGGAACAGAACTTCTCTTTTGGCTTCAACATGAGAAGGAAACTAGGAGTACACACCTAATGCTGCAACATTGTGATGATACTTACTGGAAGAAGCGCTCGGGGATAAAATGGCGAAACAATGGAGATTTCAATAAAAAAAAATTCCACACCAATGCAACAATCAATAGGAGGATTAATCACATCCATCAAATCATGAACGAAAATGACACTTGGATTTACAAACAACATCAGACTGCAAGCCTACTGGTGAATCACTTCACTACTCAGTATGTCACACCATCAACAACAATAGACATGGACCTCTTCAGGGACATACATCCTAGGATATCATTAAACCAATGCCGATCCTTGGAAGGAATGCCAACTTCTGAAGAGATATAGAAAGCTCTTCTTAGCATTGGATCAGAAAAGCCACCTTGGCTGGATGGATATACAAGTAAGTTCTTCAAAATTTATTGGGATACAACCAAAACCCAAGTCATAGAGCTAGTTCACACCTTCTTTCAGGAGGTACATCCATACAATCATTACAATCACACCAATATAACTTTACTACCCAAATCAGAACATCCATCTAAACCAAGTGATTTTCGACCAATTGGATTGTGTAACGTGGTCTACAAAATTATCTCCAAAATACTGGTTGATAGGATTAGCATTGCTTCAACACATCATTATCCCATATCAAAGTGCTTTTATTCCAAATCGTGTCATCCATGACAACAAAGACATAGCAACTGAAATTTCCCACCATATTAGAACAACTAAACCAACCCAAAAATAAAAAATTGCCCTCAAGCTAGACATTCAAAAAGCATATGATAGCATTGATTTGGATTTCATTAGACAAACCTTGGTCACCCGAGGATTTCCACAAAAATTCATTGGTTGTATAATACTCTGCATCACTTCAGTCACCTACTCAATCAAAGTAAATGACACTCCTCATGGCCATATCCAACCTACAAGAGGGCTTCGGCAGGGTGATCTCCTATCACCGTATGTGTTTATCATGTGTGCAGAAATTTTGTCAACAAACCTAGCTAGATTAGAGCAGCAGGGGCGAATAAAAAGTCTTTGTATTTCAACAAAAACGACCCCAATTTTGCATCTTATGTATGCTGATGATCTACTAATCACATGTTCGGCTGACCAGAAAACCTGTGACAATCTACAAGCTCTCCTACATTCCTACTCATCATCGGCTGGACAAGCTATCAACAAGCAAAAGTCTATCCTCAAACACCACCCCAACACACCTACCCAGACCAAATTATGGTTAGCTGAAACCTTCCAGATTCAGACTACTCATAACCCACCAACCTATCTAGGAGTATAATTCAAATAAGGTAGAAACTCGTCACCAATTTTTGCCCAGCTGTTACAGGGAATGGAGAGAAAAGCAAAAGGATTACCAAATGTGTTAACCAAGCAGGGAGATGGTTGTTAATTAACACATCACTGATTCCAACAACTAACCACATAATGAATCAATTACTCCCAGTACATGTCCACCACAAAATTGACAGGATTGCAAGAAGCTTTTTTGGGGGGCATGACAAAAGTGTTCGAAAGCTGCATACCATTGGTAAGGACAAACTCCACTTACTGGTGAGCCAAGGAGGGCTAGGAATTCGCGATAGCAAGACTTAAAATTTGGCACTTCTTGGAAAAAGGGTTTGGAGGATCAAAGAACAGCCACAAACTATCTGTAACAGCATGTACAAGTCTAAATACCTCGATCAACGAGAGATTCTCACAAATCAGGTTAAACCACCGGACTCAGCAAGTGCGGTATGGAAAAAGCAAGGTGGAACGGCACATGATGGAACTATATACAGTGCAAATAGGAGATGGAAGTAATACTCTCATCAAATATAAATGGATTCCAAACTGTGGATCCAGTACCACCACAACACCCTGGGGAGACCAACTGGTAAGTACCCTAATTGAACCTCTCTCTTTTTCCTGGAAACATGAATTGTTACAAGATATCTTTGATCCGATCACTACTAATGCCATCAAAAGCATACATATACCAAATCCTCCAATCAATGACATCATCATTTGGCCATATTCAACAACAGGACAATATACTATCAAAAGTGGCTATGCAGCTCTCATCGCAAGAGACAAAATACTCAATCACCTTCGGAGAGAAATGCAACGACACAGGCTACAGGTGCAAAAAGCCAAGAAAATATCCCACGTAAAAGGATATGGAAAGCATACTGCCTTCAAAAAATCCGACTGTTCCTTTGGAAAGTCAGTCATAATGGTCTACCAACCTTTGGTACCCTACAAGCAAGGAAAGTCATAAAGTACAACATATGCCCTATGTATACTACGAATGTAGAATCCAATCAACACTGCTTATTCACGTACAATCATGCAAGACAACACATGGAATCTGATGGTGAAACATCTTCATGATATTGGAAATAATAATGCATACAACCCGTACTACAACATTTTGCTGCCTCCACATTCGGAGTCAAATACTATTGAAACATCGACGGGCACTAATCGAAGCAACAACAACACACGTCGATACAACAATGGTACATGGCCACCAGCGAACCGAAGGGTACCCATCAGTTATACATCTACAACAATACAAGTACCTCAGCATTTCATGAACTTATCAACATGACACAAAACGAGGAGGTTTTCTCCTTGGTGTGTTTCACTATCTGGAATATCTAGTTGGCCAGAAATGCAAGAGTTCACAAAAAATTAATTCATACACCGAAACAAACGTTTCATATTGCATTAATTCTAGCACAAGAATTCAAATGGGCTCGCAAGCACATCAACAGCATACACGGGAACCTGAGGCAACAACATCAACAACCACACCATCAGGCTTCAAAAATAATAATATGGATTAAATGGAATCCCCCACCAGCAAATTGGCTCAAAATAAACATGGATTGAGCAAGCAGGGTGACGCCAGGGGCTACACCAGACATGGCAGGAGCAGGTTGGATCTGCAGGAATGCTGATAATCAGGTGGTCATGGCAATGGCAGCACCAATTGGAATTGCATCGGTATTGATAGCTGAAACGTGGGCTCTTCTCCTAGAAGTGAGAATGACAACTTCACAAGGCTGGAGGAATATGTGGTTCGAAACGAACTCGACAACATCACTAAGGTTGATCAAAAACTTAGACATGCAAACTCCATGGATCATTCGAAATATGTTATCGGAAATCCACCATCACCTCAATTCAATACAACAATTCAAGATGACGCATATCTATAGAGAGGCGAACCAGGGTGCTGATGGGTTAGCGAACTTTGCAATAGAAAAGCAGTTCCAACAACAAGGAATATGTAATACTTTTATCTGGGAAAATACTTGCCCAACATTCCTTAACGAAATTGTAACGAGTGATTCGATGGGACGTTTGTACCCCAGAGAAGTTTCTATTTAATAAAAGCAACTTTCCTTTCCAAAAAAAAAAAACCCCTAGGAATGATTTCAATAGTAGAAACATGGACCATGCTTATGGTAGTCAAAATAACAACAAACAGACAATGGAAAAAAGTTTGCTTAGAGTCCAACTCAAAAAACCTCGTTCACCCCGCATTCCGGTCAAGACATCATCGTACTTGTGAAATAGGATCAAAAAAATCAGAGGCCTATTGCGATCCATTATGTATTATGCAGTCCACCACATTTATAGAGAGGCCAACCAGACGGCTGTTGCACTAGGAAACCAAGCGGAAGACATAAGTCATCATAGATCTTCTGAAAATAGCTTTTGGGAATATGTATGCCCTGCTTTTTAAGATTATATGTAATTGATGATTTCACGGGTTGTAACGTACCCATTCGTACTCTTTTTTTAGTTCGAATCAATAGAATATACTTCAAAAGAAAGAACAGAAAATGGAATATTTGGCCAAAAAGGTATGTTTCCCGATTCAGATGGACGGGTAAACTTTTCACCAAGGTGAAATGGACGAGAGATTTTTTATTAGAAACAGACATAACTACCCTTTCTCTATAACATTACCATTGACGCTTTTATTTTCTCTGCACCATCTCTCTTTCTCCTCCGTTTGTGTTTCTCCATCACAACCATTGAAAATCAGTTTCTGCACCTTCTTCTTACCAACAACTACATCAACGGTATCACCGTCGTTGTAAACATCATCAAAATCAGACCCAATATCATCTTCTTTGTAGATGAAATCGGAGGAATTATCGTTGAAATTTGTTTCTCTGTCGTCTGCAAACAACAACACCAACTACAACATCAAAGATTTATAGCCTAATTAGGGTTTGGTTGTATTCAATTTCACAATATGTCTCCTAGAACCCGTAAGTTCCCAAACCCTAACTTTGTTTTGATTTTAGTTTCAAAATCACATGATTAATTTTTGAATTGGTTGAAGTACATGGGTGTAACTTGGTTACGTTTCTTCATTTTAGTATGAATAAGTGTGAGTTATGTATTTGAAGTACCTGGCGATTTTATAATCCAGCTCTACTGAAAATTAGGTTGTTGTTGTAATGCACCTGTATTGGATGAAACTAGTTTATATCTTGTTTTGTCGTATTGATGGTTAGTTGTATTGGATGAACCTGTATTTGAGGTAAGATGGAATAGGTATCATCCTGTGTTTTTTTCTTCCATAAACATGGATGAAACATGTATGATCCTGTTTTGTATTTGGTTGAATTTTCTTTCATCAGAGTTTAAACTAGTATGAAACTCGTATCTTCTTGCTTTAGATGAAACTTGTATCATCCTGTTTTAGATTTGGCTGAATTTGATTTCATCCATGTTTAAACTTACATGTAACTGGTATCATCCTGGTTGTTATTATTTTCGTCGAAGTTTATACTAGTATGAAACAGGTATCATCATGTTTGGATTTGGCTGAATTTTCTTTTGACCGATTGTGTTGTTATAATATCCATTACGAACAATGGTTTTGTTGAATGAATTTGTTAAAGATACATAACAAGATTAAGGTTGGACAGATACGTACTAGAGTTAATATTACCTCCTCAACACAAGTGAAAAACATTATTCGTATCAATTTGTGCATTACACTATGTAGCAATGTACGTTGAATATCAAAATTGTTGAAATAATTTTGATGAACATATGAAAAAGACTACCCATATTTCTTCCTTCTTTGTTTTTTTGATAATGGGAGCATTCTTATATATATTTTGCTAGCTTTAATCCGTAACTCATGCATGTTCTTAAGATGGTTTAATTTAGACTTTTACAAAGTTTCAATATCAAAGAAGGAAGGAAACCAATGAGTGGATATAGAGCATTCAACCATCCATTTTATACACCAGTATTTGGTTCTTCACTAAAAAGAAGATTCTTCACTAAGACAGTTGAAAAATCATCATGTAATTGTGTCGTTCACAGTTAACGCTCACCAGGGCTCCACCACTGGAATAATGGGTCAAATCCTGCTTATTCTGAGGTACAGAGTTCTTGTAATGTTGCATCATCACAAAAGGAAACAAGTAAACGTTAAATTTGGAATTCCCCGTGGAATCAGGCATACACCCTTGTAGCAGCCTTGGAAAAGAAAGGCTAGTTATCAGATTTTTCATCAAAAGAGTCAAGCCAAAGATCTTTTAGAATCTCCAGCCTTGGTTTGTGAATCTCGAAAGATGTTACCAGTAATCTTATTTTTCATGGGATAAGATTCGTTCATTTCCTTTATAGGGGTACTAAATGAAGTCAAAAAGTTACATCAAAAAAAAAGTCAAAAAGTTATACCCGAACAACTCAATTTAAATGGAAAAAGTTGTGAGAATTTAATAATGATTTCTAGAAACAACTTTCTGAGAATTCGTTTTTTTCTGACTTCACTTTTAAATTCTTTTGAACAACCCATATTAATATTTTTGTGTTGTAGTTTGAAACAAATACTTCAACTTCATTTTTAAATTCTTATTCTCCTTGACCGGAATTTTCAGACAATCCCTTCACTGGTATTTCTTGTCCATTAGAGAGTGTGCCCTGATAAATGCAACAAAAATGAAATAAACCGAAAGTGTTGTAATATATTTAAAGTAACCACAATATACAATCATGTTTTCAGTATCATGTATACAATACCAAATCTGCCTCGCCCAAGCTTATTCGTATCTAAGAAATTACATGTAGCCGTGCTTATCGTAGTAAATTTGATATGCAAAGAATCAACACTTTAAATGTATTATATATATATACATATATATATATATATATATAAGAAAGAAAGAAATTACTGACAGAAAGTAGTAAGTTCATTTTCCTCCCATGTTTGAGGACTTTGTTATCTATCCCCAATCTTTGCTAAAAGCTGGAAATCTAAATAGTCACCAGACTTTATGTCCTTAAAAATTACTTTTTCAAAAGAGTTTAAGTAGAAAATAAGCTGAGTCATCCAACTGGTTCTTCTGGATCCAGTTTGTATTGTTTTGTTTAGCAATTAGTTTGTTCCTATTAAGTTGAAGACCCTGCAGTTCGGTTGAGAAGCCCACTCCAGAGCATCTTGAGCACCTATGCAATCTCCTTTTTCTTTGTTATGGGATCTATTCTTCCAATTATTTTTCCTGTGGTACCTGTTACAGAAACACCCACCCCTGTTAATCTTGTGCAGTTATCAATGTAAGTCTTTGAATCTCATCAATCTCTTCACATGTTACTGTTGGGTGCAATAATCAAAAACAAGGAAAAATCAAATAAGTAAAAGTTATTTATACTTAGCTCCTTTATAACGGAAGTGATCGACTTGATGAAATGAACGAGCTCTCCAGATCTCCGCAACAGCAATAAGGCAAAACTTTGGAAAAAACAGAGTGAGTCACGTGTTCAACACGTTGCCCTTAAGACATTAGCGCCCGACTACACTCAAGAGTGATGCTATAGCCCTCACAGGACGAATATCTCCAGGATAAAACACCCTACTACACCTACTACTAGCATATGTAGTAGATGATCAACTTGAGCTTGGCAACTCCGAAAAAACCCTTAAGGAAAATCGCGAACGCAAAAGAAAACAATATAAAATATTTTCCTTTGGGGGTCCCTCTAAAATATAGAGCAACCCCTTTCCCATAGATTTTACAAAAATAGTGAATTTGTTTATATAATTGACAAATACAACTTAAGAAGAAAAACTCCCCGATGTGGGACTAAAAGTTTTATATAGTTTCTTAAAACTACTAAAAATTGGAAACTCCACGATGTGGGACTAAAAAGTTTCATTCACAAAATAAAACAATAAATTATAATTTTTTATTAAAACTTTAAAAAATTATTTTTTTATTAATCGTTTTCCAACAATCCCCCACATGAATGAAAACTCAATAAAACATGAAAACACGGATAGATCTTGGTAAATCAACATCCCAACCTCACGATCCAAACAGACTGATCGTGCAAGTGTGAAAATCATACTAGTCATTTCTACGTCCTCTCCCTCACACAAAAGTATGTTGACCCCAGGGTCATACTATGGATTGCATAAATCATAATAGTATTGAGAGCTTTCATCTTTAGTTCTCACATGGTGAGACTATAGGTATCTTTCACCAAAGTGAAAAAGCATGAACTAGTGAACCCTTAGTGACCTTTAGGTCCTAAGTTCCGGTAATACCAAAACCACCAAAACGAAAATCACATAAAAAGCGCAGGAAATACCATTTTAGGCAGAGGTGTCCATGAGGTCTTGAACCTTTGCATAGTGAGATATTACCGGAATTACTTGCTAGAGACAGTGAACTATGTCTTGAACTGCTAGCATTTGATGTAATTCGTGATAACAACCACGGGTGATATCTCCAAGATTGCTGCCAAGCTCGTGCCCTTTTGTCCAATTTGGCCCTGGACATATCCTGTTTCTCAGAATGCTCTAGAGAATCAAAGCTCATATTCTCATAGGAAGCGGCCCACTTCCTCATTCAGATAGGTGAGTTTCCTTAAATAATGTTACTTCTACACCCCACTTCAATCTTAAATTGAAACTATAAAACTCATTAAGACTTCTTAAAAGTCATCCTTCACATGCAGTCACACTATCACGTCTACACCATAGGGAAGGGACAGAGAATTAAATTCTCTGATAGTGTTTACCTTTACCCACCACAAATTAGTTGTCTCATTCGAAACCTTGATCTTGGGATCTCCAGTCAGCAAGGTTAAGTATCCTTCATGGCAAGTTTAATTTATGAGCTTAAGCCCCTTACCCCTCGCTCGATGCATTTCTAACTATCTCTTGGGATAAACCTTTCGTAAAAGATTGCGCGATATTCTCCTTGGACTTTATCTAATCAATGGAAATAACGCCCATTGAGATTAGTTATTTTCAGCTTTAGCTATTATATCTTGGCTAACACAATGTATAGATATAGCTGGCACAGGCCTATGCCAGAGAGGAATGTCTTCTAAAAAACATCTTAGGCACTCGGCCCCCTCTCGTGCTTTATCTAACTCAATACTCTCAGATTCCATAATGAATTGAGCAATATATGTTTGTTTGTAAATCTTCCAAAAACAAACCCTGATGCTATAGTGAAACATATTCACTCGTAGACTTAGACTCCTCTGAGTCAACTATCCAGTTTACATCACAAAGTCCCTCAAGGACAGCAAGATACCTTTGATAAATCAAATAAAAGGTAATAGAGTATTTTAGGTATCATAATACTCTACTCAGTGCATTTGAATGCTATTGCTCTGGACTATAATTATATCTACTTAACTTACTCACAATATAGGCAATGTCTGGACTCTTACAGTTCATTAAATTCATCAGAAATCCTATAACTCTTGAGTATTCAAGTTAAGATACTCCATTACCCTTTTTTCTTGAGTCTACAAGAATAATCGTACGAAGTACAAGAAGGCTTACAATCACACTGATTGTATCTCTTAAGCACAAATTCAAAATAATGAGAATGACTAAGACTACATATGTTAGATTATTTTCTAATCCTCATCCCTAAGATTACATCAACAGGGCCTAAGTCTTTCAAGTCAACGTTCTCATTCAGCGCATGTTTTTAGTGGAATTAATCACATCTATGTTTGTATCAAGTATAAGCATATCATCAACATACAAGCATACAATCACACAGGCATCCTTAACAAGTTACTTGTAAATATACTTGTCAGATTCATTAACTTAAATCCACTACACATTATCACATGATCAAATTTTCCATGTCACTGTTTACGTGCTTATTTTATAAACCATACAAAATTTTGTTCAACTTACAAAACTTTGTCATCATAACCTTTCACTACAAAGTCCTCAGGTTGGTCTATGTAAATTTCTTTATCTAATTCACGATTTTAGAAAAGTTGTCTTAACATCCATCTGATGTATCTCTAATTTGTTTGACAGCAATAACAATTAGCATCTCAACGTAAGTAAATCTCGTCACATGTGAATAAGAATCAAGGAAATATACACCTTCTTTTAGTTTATAGCCTTTAGCTACCAACTTAGCCTAATATTTTTCTACAGTTCCATATACCTAATGTTTCCTCTTAAAGACTCATTTACATCTCATGGTCTTACTCTCTGGAGGTAAACTATAAACCTCCCAAGTCAGGTTCCGACGGACTGAGTCCATTTCACTAAATGAAGCTTCTTACCAGAATGGGGTTTCAGTAGATATCAAGGCTTCTTTACAAGTCCAGGGCTTAGACTACGCTAGGCATGTTATGAAGTCGGCTTCATAAGAAGTCTCAAGTCTAATTGTTTTACTTCTCTTAGGCTCAACCTTAACTTCATCTTCCTTTAAGATAAGTTCTGACTATTTGAAAATAAATCTAGGGGATCAACAACACATCTCTAATGAGGTACAGGTTTAAGAATAAACATGTTCAAAGAACTCAGCATCCCTAGATTATGTAATAGTATTCACAACAAAGTCAGAAAAATCACACCAAAGTATGAAAAATCAGAACACACAACCAAAAATCTATATGTAGAAGTATACTCAGCATACCTATATGAAGACACAATCACCATTTTTGGTTTCTATCTAGTTCTTCTAGGAAGAGGAATGACAATCTTAGTCAAACACCCCCACACTTTGACATATTCATAAGAAGGTCATCTACCTTTCCATAAATCATATGGAGTTTCATCTGATCCTTAAGGGTACTATATTCAGGATATACTAGTTAAGAGGACTTCCTCCTCCCACAAGACCGCAGGTAATACTGAACTAATCAACATGGTAATTATGATCTCCTTAAGGATATAATTAATATGTTCAAGGCTTATAATTGGTTATCAACTTCAAGTTTATACATCTTAAGGCTTCATCCTTATCCCTAAGCAATTATACAAGATAGTACCTCGTACAATCATCTACGGAAGTTATAAACCATCTTTTACCATAGTGGTTTTGGGTTGAACTCATGCCAACTAGGCTTAACTGAATTAATTCTAAGGGATTAGAATTACTATGAACATTTTTGCTAAAAGATTTTATAGCATATTCATTTCACTTTTGTGTTCAAGATCCAAACTAAATTTGGGTACGAAGCCTATGCTAGGCAGTTTATACATTGACTTATAATTTTACGGTTCCAAGTCTACCATGCAAAACATTCAAAGACACACAAAAGAAAGCACAAGAATCAACTATGTTCACCTCATCAGATTTTCCTTCAAACTTATATAGACCCTAAGTCCTATAACTGTTGCTTACAAAATCAATACCCTTAGTTATAACAAGTTTTCCACATTTAATTAATATCTTCAATCTTTTACCATCTTCAAGAGAACAAGATACAATATTATTTCATATGCTCGGAACATGAAAACTTTATTCAGTGTGAGAATATTACAGATATGAGCTTATGCTCGACCTTTCCCTTTTATGCAACCTCTGTCGCAGATGAGTTACTCATATAGAGTTTCTCGACATCCCTTATCCTCTGATAAGAGGTGAACGGGTCTCTGTTTCAACAAACATACTTAGTGGCTCCAGAGTCCACCCACCAGTCTCTCACATTGGTTATTAAAATAACTTCCGACATCATGGTTCATTTTGTGTCAACTAAATTAGCATTAACTTTCTACTTATTAAGGTTTTATGTTGTCTACACTTTACTGCCGTATGGCCAGGAATTTTACAAACATAACAATCACCCTTAATTAAAGTAATGCCGGATTCAGTTTTACGAAACATACCTTTATAATGAAGACTATGCTTAGAGTTGTGTTTGATGTCCTCGCCTTTGTCAGCTTTGGAAGACTTGTGTTCATCCACATGCGCCTGGTAGCCATGTTCCTTTTCAATTTCATGTCACAAACTTCGTTTATACTCTGACCACGGACACGGTAATTTCCCAATCACCTAATACACCATATCTCACAAACCTTAGTTCAGATAAGATATGAGTTTTGAAGATAATATCTAGATTTATAAACTTCGTTTAAACCACCATATCAAAAAACTCATGGTTACCCCATAAAAACTACTTTAGTTAACAAAAAAATTATGCCCGTCAGAATTTTTCAGGAACGTTTCTCAGTTTTGTAAAATATCAAAAAAATACTTTTACAACTCCAAAATTTCTGAAATTATACGTGGGTCACTATCAGGATGTCTACTACTTTGTGTCAAAAGGGTTCATCGAAATTCCTTCTAGGTTAAGAGATAAACTCTAAACTCTACAGCTGACCAAAAATTCGTTTTTGTTTTTCACTCCACAATTAACATCCATGATTCACAAACCAACCAACCATTTTTTTATTATTACAAATACTAATGTCTTAAGATTTTTGGGTGAAATAATCAAAAACAAGAAAAAATCAAATAAGTAAAAGTTATTGATACTTAGCTCCTTTATAACGGAAGTGATCGACTTGATGAAACGAACGAGCTCTCCAGATCTCCGCAACAACAATAAGGCAAAACTTTGGAAAAAACAGAGTGAGTCACGTGTTCAACACGTTGCCCTTAAGACATTAGCGCCCGGCTACACTCAAGAGTGATGCTATAGCCCTCACAGGACGGATATCTCCAGGATAAAACACCCTACTACACCTACTACTAGCATATGTAGTAGATGCTCAACTTGAGCTTGACAACTCCGAAAAAAACCCTAAGGAAAATCGCGAATGCAAAAGAAAACAATATAAAATATTTTCCTTTGGGGGTCCCTCTAAAATATAGAGCAACCCCTTTCCCATAGATTTTACAAAAATAGTGAATTTGTTTATATAATTGACAAATACAACTTAAGAAGAAAAACTTCCCGATGTGGGATTAAAAGGTTTATTTAGTTTCTTAAAACTACTAAAAATTGGAAACTCCACGATGTGAGACTAAAAAGTTTCATTCATAAAATAAAACAATAAATTATAATTTTTTATTAAAATTTTAAAAAATTATTTTTTTATTAATCGTTTTCCCACAGTTATAAAACTAAAAAAAACTAAAATCAAATGACCGGCTAATAAAATGTAATTTCGCGCGGAAAGGTTTAGCCTATGATTCCTACAATATGAAAGCTGACCTTCAATTTTCCTTTCAAGTACTTTATTTCTTCTCTTAATGCAGAAATACAAAATGATTATAATGGATAATATTATAATCAGCGAAGAAATAACTTTAACAAGCAATACTTTAAACGAAATATTTAGCTTTGCTGCAAGAACATGAATAAATTCCAAAATTAATACTAGTAATTATCATCTCCGAACTAAACCATCTAACATACATGTAGTTGAGTTGAGTTGATAAAAAGGAAACGTCTCATATTTAAAATAACAGCTTCAACAAATAACTCCGCCAATTACACGCCCTCTGAACCGTTTTCGAATATCATGGATTTCCCCACGAAGACATTGAGTGCAATCCTTAACTGATAAAACAGAAGTGCACTGAGCCATCCCATATATTTTCTGTGAGGGCATAACCTCTATGCTCCCACTAGCGTACAAATTTTTATTAGTTGGACAAGACGAAGAAGAGACACTATGAGAAGCAACTTCTGTTAAAATATTTTCCATCAAATTGTCGAATGTTGGATTAAACTCCCCTGGGCTTGTAACAAAGTCAACATTAGGGAGAGTAAATGATGGTTTATCACGCATGATTGAGAAGAATGACCGAGCGAAGTATTTTAAAACAGTTAATTCTTTGTACTTAATAATTGCTTCTTCAAAGTTTGGGCAGCGGCGTAGTATTTCTTTAGCGGCTAAATCAACATTGTCTCGACATTGTTCTAATGTAATATCACCTATGCACTGGTAAGATCCATAAGCGGCATAGGGATTTCGACCGATTGTGTTGTTGTAATATCCATTACGAACAATGGTTTTGTTGAATGAATTTGTTAAAGATGACATAACAAGATTAAGGTTGGACAGATACGTACTAGAGTTAATATTACCTCCCGAACACAAGTGAAAAACATTATTCGTATCAATTTGTGCATTAGATTTCAACACTGCGTAGCAATGTACGTTGAATATCATAATTGTGAAAGAATTTTGATGAACATCTGAAAAAGACTAGTCATATTTCTTGCTTCTTTGTTTTTGTGATAATGGGAGCACTCTTATATATGATTTGCTAGCTTTAATATGTCACTCATGCCTGTTCATGAGTGGGTTCAATTTAGACTTCGACAAATGAGTGGGTATAGAGCATTGAACAATCCATTTTTCACGATGTTATTTGATTCTTCACTAAGACAGTTGAAAAATCAACATGTAGTTGAGTCGTTCACAGTCCACGCTCGCCATGGCTCCACCTCTGGAATAATGTGGTCAAATACTGCTTTCTAAGGTACAATTCTAGTGATGTTGAACCATTAGAAAGGAAAACTAGAGAACGTTAATTTGGAGTTCCCTGTGGAACCCGACAACACTCTTGTAGCAGTCTTGACAAAGAAAGTCTAGATCTCAGATTTTTCATCAAAAGAGTTAAGCCAGAGATATTTTAGTATATCTAGGGTGGAAGAATTCAGAGCTGTAGGGTTTTCCTCTTTAAGCCTGGCTGACCGATGACCAGCTCCAGCCTTGGCATGTGAAACTCGAGTGATGTTACCATTAGTCTCATTTTGCATGGGATAAGATTCATTCATTTGATGGGGGCGATTTTAGATAGGGTTATGGGGACCAATAGAAAACTACCATGTGTCATTTTTAATTAACTGATTTTTTGCTAACTAATTTTTAGGTAAGGGTATCTTAGGAAGTTATTACAGTAAAACCTCGATAAATTAATATACTTGGGACCGCCAAATTCTATCAATTTAGTGAACTATTAATTTATCGATAAATTAATAAGTTATTAATATATCGAAGCATACCGAATTTAGATTTCAAAAATAAATTTTTAAAATATTTTCCATAATAAGATTTCGAAAATAAGTGTGTAGAACAATTTCCTATAAGAGCAAGTATTTGCAGATTTTATTCTCAAATCAAATTGTTTTATAATTATTTTATGACATAATATCCGATAATATATTGCATATTATGTGTGTAAATATAAAAAATTTGATGTTAAAATTAAAACAATAAAAAAAACAATACAAGAAAATCATTGCGGAACTTCTCAACATATTACAAAAAATTAGAAATGGAGTCCAATATTATACAAATGTGAACAAGAAACAAATAATTTTGGATTCATATTTTAATAAAGCACCATATGTAGTGATACTACACTGATTATTAATTTATATATTAGTGGCCCTATTGGAAGCTTAAATTTTTTATTATCTTATAAATTTAGCAGGGTTATTAATTTAGTACGCTGGCCCAAGTCGGAATTGGCAAAAAAAATATTATTTTAGCGAAGTTATTAATTTATCACGGATTAATTTAACGAAGTTTTACTGTACTAATTAATCTTCCTCGTTTGATTCTCGTTTAGTTGATATTTCTGGAAAAGTGTTATCAGAAAAATATATATTCTTCTGAATGGTGTTATTTTTCGTTTACAGAAAAACATATATATTCTTCTGTACTAATTATATATTCTCTTTATGGAAATAATCGATTTTTTCAATTATGATTAAAATAATAAGTTATTATAATGATTACCAAACACATATATCATCCATTATAATCTGCATAATGGATTTTGGGCTGATAATCCATTAAAATAATGGTTAACAAACAACCCCTAAGAGAAGAAAGAAAGTACTTCGAAGGAAAATTGAAGGTCACCTTTCTTACTGTAGGAATCATAGCTTGAACCTTTCTGCGCGAAATTACATTTTATTAGCCAGTCATTTGATTTTAGTTTTTTTATTTTTGTAACATGTGAAGAGATTGATGATATTCAAAGTCTTACTTTGATAACTGTATGAGATTAACAGGGGTGGGTGTTTCCATAACAGGTACCACAAGAGATCCCATGGCAAAGAAGAAGGAGATTGCATAACTGCTCAAGATGCTTTGGAGTGGGCTTCTCAACTAAACTGCAGGGTCTTCAACTTAATAAGAACAAACAAATTGCTAAACAAAACAATACAAGGTGGAGCCAGAATAACCAGCTGGAAGACTCAGCTTATTTTCTACTTAAACTCTTTTGAAAAACTAATTTGTAAGGACATAAAGTCTAGTGACTATTTAGATTTCAATCTTTTAGCAAAGATTGGGGGTAGACAACAAAGTCCTCAAACATGGGAGGCAAATGAACTTACTACTTTCTGTGAGTAATTTCTCTCTTATATATATATATATAATACATTTAAAGTGTTGATTCTTTGCATATCAAATTTACTACGATAAGCACGACTACATGCAAATTCTCAGATGCGAATAAGCTTGGGCGAGGAAGATTTGGTATTGTATACAAGGTACTGACAACATGAATGTATATTGTGGTGACTTTAAATACAATTACAACACTTTCATTTTATCTCATTTGGTTGATATTGAAGAAAATCAGTTTCATCCTACTTTAGATTGAGTAAAAGAATTTGGAAGAACTACAATTTATGTATACAATACTGGATGATATTTCAGAAGAAAAATATATATTCTCGTTTGGTTGATATTTCTGGGAATACAGTTGCTGGTATTAGGATCAGAAAAATATATATTATTCAATAGTGATATTTTTGTTGATCATAAAAAGGTTAAAGATTTACCAATTTGATTAATGATATTCACAGACCTTGATCAATTAGAGAAAACTAAAATATCACTGGCGTTGTTATTGCTACTGTCATTGACGAAGATGTAAAAGGAACAAATATTTCAATCTTTTTCTGCGGAACAAATCTCACCTGTGTACTCTCTCTGATAACACAAAGAGACTGACAACGACGATCAGATTTATTTTTTATTTTATTTTTTTGGTCGGCGATCAGAATTAATGTTTGGGTTTTCTTGGTATTAAAAATTAGTTACGATCAAGATCAAGAATCATGAAAATAAAAGTCTGATCTTTTAATCTGACATTAGTTTTTCTTGTTACAAACAAGATTAAGATCCAAAAATATGAAAATAAAAATCTAATCTTCGCCTGTTTACGTTATAAATTCATGGAGAGGAAGAGAGTTTTTCTTCCTTCATACTTCGTTTGTGAGTAAAAAAAGGAAACCAAAAACAGCCTATATTACCCTAAACACCCTTGTTATAAAAATCAGAAGATTAATTAGTTGGAAAAGTCAATGACAAATGGTAGCTTTTTATTGATCTCATAACCCCATCCAAAATCGCCCCTATCAAAAAAATTGCTCCATTTCGGTAAGGTGTTTACTAAATGAAGTCAAAAAAAGTTACAGCCGAATAAGTAACTTCCTTTTAACTCGATTCAAGGGAAAAAGTCACAAGTTCTGAGAATTCTTTTGCTTCTGATTTATGGGATGACATAAGCACTTATAAAGATCTCCCTACTCGTGTATTATACACACTAGGATTCTGAAGTTTTAGTTTATCTTTCGGATACTAGAAAATTGCAATTGGCGATAATAATAAAATCATTATTATTTTAACAGGAGTCCAAATTTGTTCACACTCCTCTAACGAGTTTATATTTCACATATTCTTCTGATTTGTTGATTATTTAACTGATGGTCCCATTACCCTCCATGTTTAGAATCACGACCCTCGTTACATAATTTTCTAACTTAAATCAAGGGTATAAATTGAAATATGAAATATACACTCGTTAAGGAGTGTGCACAAAATATACACTCCCTCTGGTACAAACTCATGGATGCAAAATACCTCAATGGCAGAAATGTACTCAATATGGACATCCATTCAAAAGACAGGGACTCCTGGATATGGAAAGGTATCCTAGAAGGCATCAGCAATATTCAACAACACTGTATCTGGATAATTGGGAATGGAAGAAAAATAAAAATTTGGGATGAAATCTGGATACCAGGAACTTCTACAAGAATCAATAAACCTCAACATTTCCCTCACCAAATGGAATATGTGGAATCTCTACTCCTACCAGATGGTAATTGGGATGAAAATTTAGTGCAAGAATACTTCTGCAACACCACTGCTCAAGAAATTCTTAATCTACAAACTCACCCACAAGAGGAGGATAAGATAATTTGGAAACTAAACAACACCGGAA
The DNA here is from genome assembly GCF_003573695.1 of Papaver somniferum. Classification (NCBI taxonomy): domain Eukaryota; kingdom Viridiplantae; phylum Streptophyta; class Magnoliopsida; order Ranunculales; family Papaveraceae; genus Papaver; species Papaver somniferum. The sequence goes on along the minus strand of NW_020621603.1, from coordinate 16,939,499 downwards.
CCTTCTCTGTCAAAGATCTATATAAAGCAAAGATTGACACCCTGTACAACAATGATACTCAATCAGGAAACTGAGAAGCAATATGGCACTTGGATGTGGCTCTAGTCATCAGTATTTTCATATGGAAATGTGCCCATGGGATTCTACCCACTAATGCTAAAACAACTAGCATACTACACTACATTGACCCTCTATGTAGTGTGTGCAATAGTGGGCAACAAGAAACCATGATACACATGCTTCTAAACTTCCCTGCTGCTCATTCAGTATGGCAAGAAATCCTTGGTCCTCATAATTCTCAGTTTGATAACAATATTATCTTCATAGATTGGCTAAACTCCTGGTTTCAGACTGGGGTGGTCAACAAAGACTGCAGCATTTATGCCACCACATTCTGGTATATCTGGAAAGCCAGGTGTGATTGGATATTCAAACAAGTTGAGCCAAAAGCTGCAGTTACTGTTATGCGCATTACTCAACACCTTTGCAACCATCATAGAATCCATCACCTGCCAGAACATATCATGAATGATTTTCATCTTTTAGCCGAGGAAAGTGGTTCACCCATGAACCATAATAACACTACTTATGATATGGAAGTGCATGGGTCAACTGTTTTTGGAAAAACTATCAAGATATGCACTCTACAAGACCCTGAGAGTTCACTTTATTATACTGCACTGACTATGGTAGAATATGCAAGACACGTCATTGGAACCAGAGGATATGTAGGATACTGTGGAGCTTGGGGAACATGAGGAGCATACCTAACTTTCCAATGGGCCAAAGAAATGCAACACACCAACATAGAAATATCTGCTGAATCAATGGAAGTTCTAACTCGCTTCAAGTCTCTATACCATGAAGCCGTCGAAGGAAGATTTCATCTAAGTTACTATGAAAGAAACAAACATCAGGAGGATAATCATGTTATAGATACCATTCCAGTTACTTTTGTTTTATTCAAACTCTCTCTTATCTATCGCCTCCAAAATTTGGATACTTTTAATTTAGCGATATTTTGTAAGAACAATGCTGGCAGGATGGGTAGACCATTCCCTGCAACTATCTTGTATCAGTCTTAGGTGCTTGCTTTTCCGAGGCCTAAGTTTTCCTATAAAAAAAGAGTGTGCACAAATTCTGACTCTTTTAACAGTCGACACTTTATTTTATACAATCAATGATGCATAAGCAAAGCTCATAATTTTAACAGTCAACACTTTATTGTTTTTGTCTATCCTTTCTAATTACATCCAAAACTCATAATTTGCCGAGAGCTCCTGACCGCCCATCATGTGTAAGTTTCAAGTCCGGGCGGGGTGGCCTGATACATACCAAGCAAAGCACTATAATTGGCCGACTTTAAGGGAGACCTTCTATATGATGAGAAATCTGCATTTTGTCGGTCATACAGAATGTCCCATACTTTTAAAATTGACTTTTTCGATTTTACAATCTTACGAAATTGACATTAAACCGGAGATAATTGATGAAATTGATCATAAATTTCTGTCAAACATAATCAAACAAGCAAATTAACTGTTCAAAGTGCATCAAATAATCCATTCAATCGATCTGAATTGATGAATTTTAATTTCCTTTTCATTAAAAATTTATAAGAAAAATCAACTCACAGTTCTGAAAATCCAAGGATCAGTAAGAGTATAATTTACTTCATTTCGATGCAAATAGAACATTCAAGTCACCATTTAAGTGATTGAACCTCTTAAATTTATTGAATTGAGCCTCAGAATTTAAATTCAGTAAAAACAGAGATATCATTGATTAAAAAAAAACAGAGTTCTCCAGTCATGTAAAGAAGATGGAGTTGTGGGTCGGGTTAATGCAGCCAAATCACTGACCTGACTCAACAATGGTCGATAACTCGGTGATGACTCAGTAGTATCTTTGTCTGTTTTTTGAAGAAAATATCAGAAAATAAAAAATCCAAAATGAAAATCAGGAGAATAGAGAAGCTACAACTAGTAAAAGAAGATCAAATGAAGATTCTTTTGCTCTTTCTCTGTTTTCGTGAATATGAGTTTTGATGGTAAAGGCACTTGAGTGGGGAAAGGAGAAAGCCACGATTGTAGAAGAAGAGAGGATGTTGGCAATCTTGTGTATATACTGCATAAAACAAACAGAGAATAAGAGAAACGCAAACCCAACTAGACGAAATCAAAGTCGAGGCAAGGATTATATCCTCTAGCCATAAAACAGATTCACCCCGCACTGGTGCTTACGGATTATCGATGTCTGTCTCCCAGGATACAACGACTTTCTTCTCGATGTAGTAGCACTCCAAACTTCGAGAAACGGCGAACCAAAACTTAAAGTGATGAAGTCTCTCTTTGACACAAAACTTGAAAGATGATTTTGGAATGCAGTTGAAAGATGATTAGGTTTCCGATTGTTTTCTATCCTATACGTGCGGGTATTTATAGAAGATACTAATACCTCTTCATTGAAAGATCACAATGCTTCATGGAGTTGTTTTCTTACGAAAGGTTAAGTCCTTTCACGTTTCTGATTTCTTTTAGTTTCCAAATTGAAACTACCCTAACTAACAGGACCAGAAACTTAATTGGGCCAATTCCAATTAACTCCAAAACCCAACTCCATTAGTTATTAGTAGGGCTGCACAAGACCCGGTCCGTTTTACCTGTACCGACCCGGAACCGGAAAAACCGGACTCGTACCGAACCGGAACCGGAGTAGACGGGACAGGTACCGGTTCTTAAAACTGAGAACCGGAGTAGGCCGGTACTGGTACTGGTTCTGGGATGAGTCCCGACCTGTCCCGGCCCATATGTCCCGGTTAATGGTAGTCGTAGATTTTTTTGGGGATCTTACATCCTGACCGTCCGTCATAGGTATAAGTTATACCGTATAACCCTATCTCTAATTCTATCGACTTTCATTTCAGTTTTCTTTTTTTTTTCTTCCCTGAAGAGCAGCAGTCGTGACTCGTTCTTCACTACCATTCATGATTCACCAGTGACCAGTCACCACCATCATCGATTCGTTAAGGTATAAACTAGGATACTTGCTCTTCTTCTTCTTCTTCTTCTTAGATTTGTAAGTTACTTGTAACTCTCATGGGATTTGAAATCGATTATGGAATAAACTAGGGTTTGAAACTTTGAATCGTGTAATACTAATATACTGGATTTGAAATCGATTTAAACTAGGAGTAACAATTGTTTTGTTATTATTAAGAATCTAAGATTGAAATAGGGTTTGATTTGAAATTGAATTAGGGTTTGATTTGAGATTGAATTAGGGTTTTTATTTTGTGTTGACTGATTTATGTGATTCCGTATACCCATGTTGAGATTTGATAAGCAGTAGACAACTAGACATGGATATATGTTAGTTTTTGTTTTTATCAATTCCATTCCCAAAATCTGTGATGTTGAGTTGAGTTATTGTATAGTTAAAATTGCTTAAGCTAATTGTGTTCAGTGTCTCTGTTTCTGCCTAGTTGAATTGAGTGTCCTGGTAGTTACAAGATTTGAAGCTAGTGAAATGTTATTGTTTGTATCATGTTTTTTCTGTTGCTGTGCATCCCATACCTAGGTGAATCCATGTAAAAAAGTTCATGGATTAATTTTGTTAGTTCTGTTTAATTGTTTTCATTGAAAATATGCAATTGTGTATTTAGTATGCAATTGTGTGTTGTCGTTTTTAATTGTTTTCATTGAAAGTCAGATATGATGTTTTGATGTAGTTGTATGTGGTTAATTTTGTTAGTTCTGTTTACTTACTGCATATAATGTTCTTTACTTCTCTTGCAGGCCTTTGAGGTGCTAAATGGGGAAGCGCAAAGCACCAGATGATTCCAGTTATAGCATTGTTGCTGTTCCTACACCAAGTTCAACTCAAACTCCAAATACAACTGAAGTTGGATCATCCTCTCAAGCTGCATCTAACACTGATGATGGAACTGAACCTACGCCAACAAGTACAACTGAAGTTGGTGACAGCAAAAAGAAGCATGGTAAAGTGAGATCTAAAGTTTGGTTGGAGATGACCAGGATAAGTGACGTTCAAGATGAATGTCATCATTGCAAGGGATTGTATGCTGTTGACAATGACGTACATGGAACTTCTGGATTACATAAGCATTTGAAGAGATGCCTTAAAAATCCAAACAGGAAGGTAGAGAAAGACAAGGGACAACAAACTCTGTTGATGCCACCCCCAAAACCAGGTGAAGATGGTAAACTTGTTTCTCATTCTTACAGCTATGAAAAGTTAAGAAGGGCTCTTGTTGAGTGGATAATCAGGGATGAAATAGATTTTAGAGCAGTAGAAGGTTCAGGTTTTGTGGAAATGATGCAGGTGGCAGAGCCTAGATTCAAGGTTCCAGGGCGTATGACAATTTATAGGGATGTATTGAAGATGTATGTACAAGATAAGAATAGCCTAAAAACTTATTTCTTGACATCTAAGCAGAGGGTATCTTTGACAACGGACACATGGACATCACCAAATAATTATAACTATATTTGTGTAACCGTTCATTATGTTGATCAGAACTGGAAGCTACAAAAGAGAATACTCATGTTCTGCCAAGTTGAAGGTCATACTGGTAATGCAATCGGTGAGAAGCTGGTGGATTGTTTGAAGGATTGGGGTCTACAAGATGTATTTGGTGTCACTCTAGACAATGTCAGCGCAAACAAAGTGGCTATTGAGCATTTGAAGAATGTTGTCATTAAATGGACAGGATCACCAATTAGAGCCAAATATTTACATGTAAGTCCATGTTCTTGCTCTTGTCAAATATTTCTTTTTGTGATGCATTTTTAAGCATTGAATTTGACAGTATACTTTTTGTTTTGTTCTTTCTCTAGGTGAGGTGTGCAGCCCATGTTCTTGCTCTTGTCATAAAAGATGCAGTAAGGCTCTTTAATGTATCAGTTAGAAGAATAAGGTCAGTTGTAAAATACGTTCTTAGTTCTCCTTCTAGGCACGAAAAATTTAAGCAATGTGCTTCTCTAGCAAAGGTAGATTGTAAGAAATCTCTGATTTTAGATGTGTATACTAGATGGAATAACACTTACTTGATGTTAGATGCTGCTGAAAAATATGAAACAGTTTTTGCAATGTTAGCACAGATTGATAAGGACTTTCAACAGAGGTTTATCTTTGAGCAAGAAAAAGAATCTGTTTTACCTACTGATGCTGATATTGAAGAAGCTATAGCTAGTAATGTTGTCATAGAAGACGTGTTTGAGGATACGGAAGAAGAGGAAGAGGTTGAGGTTATGGAAGATGAGGTTGAGGAGTTGGATCCAACAAGCAAGATCAAGGCAAAGCAGAATAAGAAGAAAAAGATTCCTCGTCAACATGCTCCTTATCAAGAAGATTGGAAATATGCTAGAGGTCTTGTGAAGTGTCTAAAGGTATTCTTCGATGCTACTGTCAACTTTTCTGCATCTATACAAGTCACTACTCATATGTTCTTATGGCAATTGTTACTCATCAATGAACAATTAGTAGAATTTAGAAACAATGTAGCATCAGATCCTTTTATTGCTCGTATGTCTCGTCTAATGTGTGCTAAGTACCATAAGTATTGGGGTGTGTATGAATCAATGAATTCTGTAATGTTTATTGCTCATTTGTTAGATCCAAGAGAGAAACAAAAGGGTTTGGAATTTACTCTTAATTGTTTGTATGAGAATAATACATGGGAGGTTCAAAGAGTTATGAGAAAGGTGAAATTATAATTTGAGGAACTCTTTGAAGATTATAAGTCCTTGTATTCAGTTCATGAGGAGGGGTCAAGTAGTGATGCTCATACTGTTGCTTATCCAGTTAGTGTGCAATCTGTTGGTCTGTTTGCTAGAATTCAATCAAGGAGGAAACAACATTGGGACACCCCAAGTTGTGTTGAAGAGGCAAGAACAACTGAGCTCGACAGGTATTTGACAGATGTGATTGAAGGTGGAATGCGTGAAATAGGTCAACCTGACCATTTTGACATATTGGCTTGGTGGCAGGCTAATGCAAGCAGGTATAAGATACTTTCATACATGGCAAGAGATATATTAGCCATGCATGTGTCTTCAGTGGCCTCTGAATCAGCTTTTAGCACGGGGAAGCGCGTGCTGACTCCATGGAGAGCTTCTATGTCTACAAGGACAGTCGAAGCATTGCTCTGTACACAAAGCTTTCTTCAAAAGCCCATTGCTCTTGATCTTCTATGTGACTATATACCTGATGATGCTGTTGAAGATGAGGCAGGTAATATATTAGGGTTTCTTCTATTTAATAGAACTTACTTTTCAAGTTTTCTTGTATTGCTTGCTTACTTTCTTATTTTACTTTTTTGTTCCATGTTGCAGCCATATGGGATTCTCTGCTAAAAGAAGCTTGATGTAAACTTCGTGTCAGTGACTCAGTGCAGCCAGTGCCATTGTTCGAGAAGTCCCCCATCCTTTGCAAGGATTTCTTTTCATTTCTTGTCGCAGACTTATGGAAATGTTGTTTTTAGTACTATGTTTTAATTTTGAACTTAAAGTGTGATACACTTATTATTCTGTGATGTTTTAAACCTTTGTTATTTTGAACTTTGTAATGTTGAACTTAGTCTTAGACTCTTAGTCTTAGGTTGTTACTTTACTGTGTCTGTGTGTGTTAAAATTCAGGTAAAAAACCGGTACGGAGTGTAACCGGACCGGTCTTACCAGGACAGGTACAAGTCCAGGTACAGGTCCTCAAATTGAAGAACCGGTCAACTCCGTGTACAGGTACCGGTTCCAACAGAAAACCGGACTGTACCGGCTCATGTACAGCTCTAGTTATTAGACAAGGGATTTTCCTTTCATATGAAAATTTTGTTTAATTTTCCAACAGAGGATTATGCCTTATCTCCTATGAGCTACTCAAATGACCAAAACACCCATCCATTATTAGCGTAAATCAAGACGCGTAGGTTAAATGTAGTCTTAGTCTGTGTTTCGCTTCCTCAAACAAAAAAATTAGGAACGGAGATTAGTAGTAAAAATTAAACCGGATCGATCTCGTTTGGATTTTCGGTCGGCTTGGATTTTCGGTCGGCCTCCCCACCGCATGCGGTCATCTAGTAGTACATTTGCTTCCATCATTGGACGACGACCAAAGGGAGGAGTCCCTATGTGATGAAAAATAACCAAAAATGTCAGTCACAAAGTTTGTGCAAAATAAAATAAAATTGATTTACAATTCCATGAAATCTAGAATCAAATCGACATAATCAAACAAATTGATTAAAAAATTCCTTCATATACATTCATACAAACATATTTCCAGTTCAAACTTACTAAAAAAATTCATTAGATCGGACAAATGATTCGGACTCTGAACAATTACAGTAGCAGTAAAACGGGTGGAGAAGACGACGGCATACGGGTCGGATCCGGATCAACTTAAACCCGAACGTTATTCACGAATCTGGCCGAGTCAGCTAATTTACCGACCATCTGAGTCGTCATACAAACCCTGTAAAAAAAACAGAGCTCGGAAAAGACGACTTACAGTTACTCTAGAGCTAACAAAATTCAAACTCCATCTAAATCCGTAACTTAATTGAGCAAACACTTCCTATCAAAATCTGAAAGGGAACCTACCTGAGAGGTAGAATTGAAATTAAACAGTTTTTGCTGGAGAAATCAGATTATTAAGAATGGGTTTTGGTGAAAATATTGATTACTATGTTGATTGTGAATATCTTCTTCTTCAATAGATCTGATGATGATACACATCCAGTGATATCCATTTCCATCTCGTTTAACAACCAAATTTTATTCTCTATAGAATCATAGAAGAACATGAAACAACCCCTTCATTGGATATAGCAATCACTTTTGATCTGATTAAATCCAAAGAAAATGACGATGGAGATGAACAAAAAGGTTGCTTTTTAGAGAGAGACAGAGTCACAGAGATGAATATCAAATGAATTTTATGTTTTTAAAAATAGTAGCTGACGATCTAACGGACGTAAATGAGTGATGTGTTTCACTTATAACGTGGATGAACAATACCTTACCACGTTAGTTGACACTTGGACTAATTTACAAGTTTAACAATTGTGTAGAACGACTCTTATTATTGTGCACTATCAAGAATGCAAGTTTCAAGTCATGCTATGATGGCTGTTGGCAGCGAAGTCAATCCTGGAAATACACAACAACACGGAATGAGAGTAGTATATAATCTTCCACGCCCATAATTGTGTTCCTTTATGTTGATGTGGTGAATGTCTCTTTCAAAAATTCCTTTTGATGTGCAAAATTTGGAAGTGTCATAAGCCATAAAGGGGAAAATGCTGGAGCACAATTCTTTTCGTGTAATTGTAGCATCTGTAGTTTGATTAGTGGATGAGGCTGATAGTTCAGCGTGAGACGGACCTTAAAATATTAGGACCGGCATGGCGGCATATGGTGTTCTGAACCTCGCAAAAAGGTTTGAACATCAGGCTTGAACATCAGGTGCGAACATAAATCATGTCAACTTCTTTTGTGGAAGCAAATTTTTCAGACAATTTGTTAGATTCTATTGCATTATCATGTCTCATAGGTATGAGATTTCTAGTTTTGATTTTTAAGCTATTGGTTTTAAAATAGAAGGATTGTTCTAGTTGGATTCTCTACTTCATACGGTAATACATATTGGTAATAGGTGACAGTTTTTTTCCGCTGGGAGACCATCACTTTTAGATAATCTCTCTAGATCTCTTAGGAGTAGCCTTTGATTGCCTATGATTCTAGAATCGATGTTTTGCCTCTGCAGTTACTGTCAAGCTGAAGACCCCATGAGCACTGATGTCTTTAACTGCACCATTTTCAATCACAGAAAGACTAGTAGTGAAGTAGTCATCACTTGAATTTTGTTAGTGATCAATGAATTAACTATTAAAGCAAACCATCTGCAGGTAAAAAAAGTTTTACCTGATCTCTTCAAAAGAGCAACAATGCGAAAACAAGTTTGGAGGTTACAGCATAAGACATAGAGGACATTATTTGGACCCTAGGACTGCATGATAAAAGAGCAACAATGATTCAGCGCTTCTCTTCGGAGTATCTGTGGAATGACTGGAGCCGCAAAACCGACCTTCATGGTGTTGGCAAGTAAGTTGCGCATACTTTACGTTCTCTTAACCTATCTTTTCTTCTGAAGGAAGCCATTTTTCTACCCCATATCATGTTTTGATCTATTTCTTGTTTCACGGGTCTCATTTCGATAGGTATGCAGCTGATGCATATGCAATATTCTGCACACCGCAGTGGGATCAAGTAAAACCCAAGGATCATATGCTGAATGAATACCAGCAATTTCTTCATGAAGAGTTTGGGACAGCAGCTTTGGCCTAGGTTGGTGATAGGGTTGCTCCCTACCCAACACATGGCTAGGCTAGTTAGGGATGATATCTCTTTTGCTGAGCGACGTCCCTCCATATGATGGTATTTTGTCAACTCTCATCTTTCACTATTTCTGCTTTGTTTACAATTTTATGTAAGCTTAGTGTCATTTTATAGAGTGGGCATCATTACTGGTTAGTGAGCTTTACACAGAAAGAAAAACAAAACAAGTAGTGAAGAAAGTAGAGAATGAAAGTTGTAAAGCATATAGTTTAAAAACTATCATGAGAGTTCTTTAGGGTGTCAGATATATATAGAGGTGTTGTAACTGGTATTTAACTTCTTGTAACTGCCCTCAAGTCCTTGACCATTTTATTTGTACATAATAGTGTTTAAAAATTATGTAAAGGTCTGTTTTGGTTTTTTGAAATTTGAACATTCTGATATTTGCACAAACCATCTAAACCTTACAACTTTGAATTGTAATGCACGCAACACTGTTTCCACGGCTTGGACTTTTATGTGCAGACATGAATCTCTCAACCTCTGAACATTTTATTTGTACATTTCATTTCATTTCTGTAATGAAAAGAAAATTATCAACATTTATATTTAAATCATGCCTAGCTATGTAGTTCTTCAATCTTTTCAAAAACTCAATAGTTTCAATATCAAGTTCACCCAAGGTAGTAAAGGCTAAGGTACCAAAACTGTAACCATTGGTTCTACGTACTTTTATTATTATGCAGTAATGGTTTTAGTTTTGATCATTTGAGACTTTACCCACCTACTATTATGAAGAAAGTATTTATCATTATATAAACAGATCCACTTCTGTGAATTGTAAGCAAATCTTGTTTTCTAGTATTTATCTTGGATTGCAATAACATTTCCTTTATTGGGTTTAACAATAAAATATTGACACAACAAGCATCTAAACATTCACTATTGATGGTTTCCTATTGATAAGTTCTTAAACCACAGTAGCCAGAAATTAGGTTGTTACAAAAAGTTCATTGTTTAGTAGAAACTATAGTGAAGCTGAAACAAAACCCCAGCTATAGTCTCATTTACTTTCAGCAAACATAGTATATGTTCTGGGCCGGCCCTGAGATTTGGATGCCCCAAAGCGAGAATAGAAATGTTGCCCCATACATACAGGCTCATTCAAATTGAATTTAATTTTCTTAATTCGAAATTTATCTGACGAAGAGAACATTACATGGAAACTACATCTGCAGCTACAGCGCTGCATCTAACCAAGAGGGGTTGGTTTCTTCCTACTCCTCAACTAGTGAAATTGATAGAGCATGTTTTGCAAGACAGTCTGCAACGTTATTTGCGTCCCTCTGCACGTGACTACATTTCCGGAAAAGGAAGCAAAAATAATTGATTTTGAGAGCTGTATCATCACTGCGATTTTATTCAAGCTCTCATCCAGTGAATAAAGCACTCTTGTAGCGAAATGTTGTTTTCTCGATCCTTGAATTTGCAAACTCATCAAACTCTTTAAGTCATGAGAGTCATTCGCTTGTCATGGTGAGTTCTCCGAAATAAGTTCACAAGACGGTGAGAAATGTTTTGAAAGACTTGTTTTGCTGCCCTAGTCTGTAATCATCAGTTGTAAACTATCTCTACTACTTTGCTTGTGTCTAAAAATATCACATCTTAAACGCCTAAGATTGTTGTCCATGATCATTCTATTTACTTGAACTTAGAAAAACATTCCTCTACTTCACCACTTGATTCTTTTCCTACATATCTAAGAATGCATTTGATTAAATTGAATGATTTCCCTGCAGGTGCTTCCTAGAAGAAATGTTCATCTAGCGAGAAAAAAAGAAGAAGAAGAAATGTTTCAGGTGGATTAGTATTGAGGCTGGGAATTTAGAGGGTGCCATTGGAAACAGTCTATCCAGCTAGAGGGTTTAATATCAGTCTTCAATCTTGCATCTCCCAATTAGCTTGAGAATTCCAAGTAAATTAATATTGACAGTTTTATAGATCCATAAAACTAGGAGGCTAAATAATCTCTTTCCGAAAGTTGTTAATAATGCAAGGAAATAAAAATAATTTGGCTGCAAATTCCGTGAAATATGTTTGGAAGTTTGAAACGGCTAAGAAATTTAATTATTTCAAAAGCTCATCTCTAAACTTTTTTTGATGCCCCACTTAAGTTGCTGCCCCAAAGTTTGACTTCGTCAACTTTGCCTCAGGGCCGGCCCTGTATATGTTCTTGTTTTACTTGTTCAGATTCTTATTTTAAAATCTCTCTCTCACAATAGGTTTTGTTTGTTAAGGTTGTTTCCTTGAATTCCATTTGATGAATATATCTTTAAAACTATTATATTCTGACTCATGGATTTCTCTGAAGACTGGTAGTCATACTTCCGTATCTGCCCTCTTCTTCTTTTATCTGAACCATCTACACCTAAATCTTCACTGGCTCCGCTTCTCTTTAGCCCTTTCTTTTATCTGTTTATCCACGTCATATCTAGTAATTTCTCTACAATTTCTGACAACAACCTCGGATTTTGCTCAAATGCCCTGCCTTGCCAATGATATCTTGGTTTTCTTCCCTACTCGATAACTACCATCATCTCGGGTTTGTTAAATTATCCCTAAAGAGGTTCCATCTTTTTCTTTTCTTTCAAAAAAAAAAAAATAAAATAAAAAAAATAACTATCCCAAAAGAAGTTGAAAGTGTGGATACATGATCAGAATGTGAGTTCGAAAACAGTAAAATTGTCAAGATTATGGCTGGTTTGTTTATGATGGTGCTGCTTCGGCTGTTGCAATTACTAGTTTAATTGTATTACGCCAAGGCAAACCAAGCACAATTAGTGGATGAGATCCCAATGATCAGTGAAGGATCAATGCAGATCTTCTGTAGTCATGCACTACGGAATGAGTACGATAATCAAGTGGCAACTTTTTTTTTACAGCTTTGTCGTCAAGTACTCATTTGGAATACTTCTCCCTGCAGGTCATACCAATACATAGTGCCAACAGTAACCAGCATTAGAATATTAAGGAAAAGGAGAATGATACAGCACCAGCAGTATCAGTATCTTCGATGATGGTTCCTCTCGGAGTAGTTCTGTGCCTCCATTAGATGTTAGTGGTGCTGCAATATACGGGAGAGCGGTCCTGCTATTGTGTTACCTAACCAGTATGATGATATATCACATCTGGCTTTCTTTTTTTTCTTTTTCAGCAAATAAAAGATTTATTTGATCAACAAAGAGGGTACAAAAGATTAGTACCACCAAAAGAACAAACAAAAACGAGCAAAGAAGGCCAACTGACTATTACATGATTGAAGCTATCAGACTCGGAACTCCTTCAACACCAAGTACCATGATGACAACAAGTATTTGGCGTTTTTCTGCACAGCAACAGCACTACTCTCTTTACTTCCAAAAGCCCTTGCATTCCTTTCCAACCATAAACTCCAGCAGATGACTACAGGAATCATATTCCACATCAAGTTTTGTTGATTTGAAGGCTTTTGCATATTCCAGATATGAAGCATAGAGCATATATCAGATGGCCTTGTTAAATGCCAATGAAGCTCGTCTCGGAAATGTGTATGAATCCCAACATATCCGTTGTTCCGTTGGTTAGGATCTCTCATAAAGTTGATTTTTTTTCCTTGAGGAAGATCATTTGGCAAATGATGCAAGTTCTAGTGATAGGATAAGCAGCTGTCCTACTCTCTGGAGGAAGGCTCCGTTTCATCAAGTTACGAATCTTGGGATATTAACGACTGCTTGCAATTTGTTCAATCAAGGCAGCTTCACCACACTTGTATGTTGTTTTACACCCCCATAAAACACTGTTACTCGACAACAACTTGTTAACCTGGGTTAGATGCACACGGAATTGGGACTCGTGAGACTCAAAACAGTTATAATGTTATCAGATTATCACCATCGATCGGATTATCTTGTCTCTTTAACCTTCGAGAGATTCAGTTACTTTTGACACCATCGATCAAACCAGATGTTCAGTAACAATGTAAATAAAGATTCCATGCATAAAACAAAGATATATGGTGACAATGGATCCCCAGGGTTATTCACCAGGGTCATCAACAATAACAGAATAAGAAACGGTTGAAATGCACATAATACATATAGATAAGAATAAGATCACAAAATTCAGTAGAAAAACTTAATCATGCAAAAAAACCTAGATTATGAAACTCCATTCTAGCTGCCTATCAAAATGCTTTAGGAAGAAGGTCAAGCTTTAAGGTCATGTGACCAACTTTTCTTTAACCGGTCTTCATGGTATGAAGAACTTCATGGGCTACAGCAATATTACCTTAGGAATAAAAGCAGACTGATTCTGTGAAACTGATTAAACCTAAGTTAAGAATGCAACTATAGACATACGAGCCTGCTAGAAGTAGTTCCACCACCTTTCTTAGTTTTGTGCAATATAAAATTCCTAACATGTAGAAAATTCAATTGCCCAACTCTCACAGGGTCTAAGGCACCACAAATAAAGGAGACATACATTATCCTGAATTTTAATCAGAAGTCGAAACACCAGGAAACCAATCTATAGCTATTCCTCCTGACTAGTCGATCTTTAGCATGTAATCTGGACAGAGCTTTTTCAATGAGGGGAATTTCTTTTACTTGAGGAGAGTCTTGACAATTGTTTTGACATTCAGCTTCTTCAAATCTGTATAGGACTGTCCACAACCAACAAACATCACTGGTGCTCCCGATATATACACCATCGAAAGTGCAGCTCCAACCTAAATCCACCAATCAACCACACGATTAGAAAGAGAAACGAGCCCAGTATGACTCTTTTACTTTTCTTTGAATTACAATCTCATTTTACCTTATCATCAATACAATCGAACTTTGTGAGCACAATCCCATCAATCACCCTGGAAGTAGGCGAGTTTGAGAGATCTGCCAATTTCTGGAAAAAAAGAAATGGAAATAAGGAGGGATTTCACTAGGAAGGAAGAAAGACAAATAAAATACATCAATAACCCGTATTTCAGCATCACTATTTTGTACTTGATTTTCTACAAATTACCTGATTGAACTTTGATAGTTGATCTACAGCATCATTGCCAACCAGTGCTTCTCCAACAAACAGAACTAAGTCTGGACTGTTGAGGGATATAAGCTTTGAGAGGGCCCTCATCAATGGCTCGTTATCCTGGAGATAACATAAAAAAGTACATTTCTTTAGCTTGGCAAGCGTGAAACTAGTTACTATGGAGTGTCAACAAGGTTCAAAACTCCATTTACGCATGCCAAAAACTAGTTGCGGCGGTCTCTGAATATGAGATGAAATAGTTGTTCTAAACAAAAACTAATATATGCGTATGATAAAAGCTAACTGTTTACCTGCATACGCCCAGCTGTATCAACAAGCACCACGTCAGAACCGGTTCGGCTTGCTTCTTGGATGGCTTCCTTTGCTACAACAGCAGGATCTCTTTCATAACCTTTCTCAAATATAGGAATCTGCATAAGAAAGAAAGAATATATCAAAATTTACAACTAAGTCATCAAAAACCATTAGTTATGAAATTACTAAAGCCCAAGACGAAAAAACTAAGCAGTTTCATCTCCATACCTGGAGCCTACGAGCATGAGTTCGAAGCTGTTCAACTGCCCCTGACCTGAATGTATCGCAAGCGGCCATCATAACACTGATATTGTGCTGCTGAAGCCAGTATGCTATCTGCAATATGATAAGCGAGGATTATTAAAACGGGTCGCCAGTAGCCAAATACTGCCTCGAAAGTTATGACAAAACTGTCTCCTGTACGAGTGTACTTCTAAGTTTAATTGACACTACAAAAGTTGGCAGAACCTTAGCAAGGTTGGTAGACTTTCCGACTCCATTTACACCAACAAAAGTGATTACATATGGCCTCCCTTGCTCCTTGGCAGCATGCACATCCCTCAATACATCGATAGAGCGCTTGGGAGTTAAAATGCGAACAAGGGCGTCTTCCATTGCTGCCTGCACACATCATTACATCTTAAATTCAAGGCTATTACATGTAAAATACTGAAACATACATGCAAGTGGTTCATGATTCAGAATACTGATGCAGAAAACTATTAAAATCACACATACCTGAACTGTTGATGACACTCTAGTGAATGAAGCCAGTTTTTTTCCTACAAGACTAGCCGCTACGGATTCACAAAGCTTCTCAGCTATTTCTTCAGCCTAAGAAAGCAATTAAGTGTTATAAGCAGGTTTCATAACCATGTGAAAGCCAACAGAATTGGAGAAGCCTGCATACCACATTCTTAGTCAAGAGCCTATCTTTAAGAGCTTTGAGAGCTGGTTCCAGGTCTGACATCTCTAGATTTGCTTTTCCTGCAATGCTGAAGATAATAACGGGACGATGCTTCAGTAAGAATGATATAAAATAATTCTTACAGAGATATCTATCAAAACCTCGTTAATTGAAAGAGATCACATGAAAGAAGATAGCAATGAAAGAGTTCAAAGTTACAAACTGGCATACAGAGGGTTATCCAGATTGATAACCTCATGCATAATTAGTTATCTCTAACAATTTAATCATATCCAGCCAAACCAGGATCTCAAAGCTGAAATTAAGCAAATAAGACAGACTGGGACTCTAGACCAACCTAAGAAGGTTAGACTCAAAAAGACTGTGATGTTCAGCACATCTGTGCAACGATGTGTAATTGTGACCCAACATGTCACAAATAGAAACACAAAATTCAAGAAACTTCAGCCTGGGGTGGTAGTGTTCAAGAATTGGCTAATAGCACAAGAAACATAAGAAGAAAAAAGGCATCCAGTAGATAAGACATAGCAACTTACCTCTGAAACATTGACGAAAACCATCCTTTCTTTTTCTCATCGATCTTGGGGTCCTTGCCAGCTTCCTCATCCTCCTCCTCCTCACTTTCGCTATCACTGCTAAAAACTTCCTCTTTGTCCATCATACTTTCACCATGATTCTCTGTAACAACTTCCATGTCCTCAATCCCTCTCTCATCAACAGGATCTGCGAAATCCAGCTTGGTCTCTGGTGGTGAATCATCCCAAACTCTATTTTTCTTTGTTGCTTTTTTCTTTGGCTCCGCCTTCGGAGGAGCCTTTGTAACAACACTTTCTTGTTTCTTTACACCTTTTGATCTGAGTTTAAGAAGCTTATTTACATCAAAAGCCTCAGAATCTCTATTCTCTTTATTATTATTATTAACAACAACATTTTTCTTAACCCTGTTTTGATGACCATTAGAGTTTCCATTCTCCTTATGCTCTTTTGCAGAATCACTATCCCCACCATCTTTGCTAGAGGTATTCCCATTCTGCTTTCCATCTGATCTCACAATTGAAGTCCCCCCTTGTTTCTTACCCAAAGCAACTGGAGCAGCCCTCCCTACTTGCTTCGATTTCTTCAACTCCTCCGCCCTAGCTTCAACCTCATTCCTCAACTGACGAAAAACATCATCAAAATCATAATAGTTTGTCCGCTTAGGATCATAAATCTCAGAAAATTCTTTCTTCACCATAGAGAGAAGATCATCAACATAAAGAAGATGAAGAATCTTCTGATAAACAGCAACAAAAATCAAACCAAGATCATTGTTGAATGTCCATTTCAAAGTGTAAGCAGCACCAGGAGCTTCATAATGATATGAGGAATCTGCAGATCTTTCTTCTAACAAACACGATCTAATCAAAGTATCGATTGGAGATCCTTTAAGAGCATCCCTTAGTTCTTTACAGGTCCATAAAATTAATCCTCCTCTAGTAAAAATCAGTAGCTGTTCTAACATTTTCGATTATTCAAAACCTTATCCTACAATCAGCAAATCAAAATAATAATAACAATTTCAGAAAAAATATTTATAAACATCGAAAGAAAACCCTAAATCGAATTGAATTAGGAAAGTTAATAGACAGCAATCCAGTTTTGATACGAACCGGAAATCCGAAATTGATAAATAAATCGAATCGAGAGAGATACCTGAGAATTGGGTGGCGGAGTATATGCGTGTTAGTGCTGGTGGTGGGTGTAAGGAAGGGACGGCGGAGACGAATAGAAAATGGAGGACAGGAAAACACGGCTGGCTTCTATTTATAAGGAAAATAGAAATATACAGAAAAAGTCAAACTTGTCCACTGTTTTTCTCTAACAATTTTTTCTGACAATTGTTTACATGGAGTATATTTTAACAAGTCTACCAAAATCCATATAGATCCAGATGCCTCAAAACTCCCGGTACAATCTCTTCAACTGCTCTGTTGCACCAGCAAACATCCGAAATCTCACCAACGGGAACCGTTAAAGGTGAAATATCAGGCCCAGATTCTGCTTCTGATAAAGCATGAAGAAATCTTGAACGCTCCACTTCTGTTACGGCTGTTGATGGAATCAATGAAATGCTTTCTTTGGCTCATTTGATAGGAATACAGCTGATGCAACAAAAAGATGAGCCCAGTAGTGGATGGATCGAGACGCCAACTAAAACAGTCATCAGCTATATCTGGTCTGGCTGTAAAGTCCCACAACAAAGATAATAGATGTATCAAAAAAAAAGTAAAAGGTGCTGTAAATCATCAATCAGTCAATGTGTTAAATGGTGCAATGAACACCAATCATATTTACCTCAATTTTGGTCAGAAGATGTGTTGTGTGGCTGAAAAGTGCTACAATCAAACTCCAGAGATAGTTTGCAGAAGACGGGTCAGAACCAAATATCTGCCATCCCAAAAAAAAAAACACAATTAGACAAGTGATAATAGACAATTAGACACTAAGAATGTTTACAGTTAATAAATACAGACCTTTATCACTTCGCTTGACAGATATAGGAAACATGGCTGGTGATGTTGTTGTGATGGTAGAACCTGAAGATGTTTCCCAATTGATCAACATGAATAGTAAGTTCCCGTGCAAGTGCTTTTTGCAGTTGTGTCGGACCTTAGTTGAGGAGTTCCTGGTTGATCAAATCCAGAAACAGTCAAATTTGTATTACGTATATTAGATATTTAAAAAGTCAGCCTCTTAGAAAACTCTCACCTGTAACGGAGTCACAACAGGAAGGCATAATGCTTCCAGAGCATTTTTTGCATTCTTAGGAGGAAGCTCTGCAGTTACCATACTGAAACAAAGTAAAAAAATGTTTCGATCTAAAAACTGCAGTGAATTTTCTTAAAGTTTTTGAGCATCCACTGCAATGCAGTAAAGCAGCTTTTTTACCTCAAGGCTTCAACCAAGTATGATCACTCTTCGGTAGAGACTTCATAGCAACCTTGCCCACTTACCGCTCTATGGTATATGTGGATTAGACCATCTAAAGATCCACATATCTTTTGCCATCTATTCACGAGAAGAAAGCTAATTATTTTGAATCCACAACTTGGAAGTGAACCATCATTAGAAAATAAACTGATTTATACATCTTTGGCATATCATACAACTGCCAACACAGAACAGCTTTAGATGATCCTAGCTGAAGTAGAAAACAAAAGTTTTGATGCTGAACAGAGAAGAAAAGAGCTAAAAAAAATTAGTAAACCAATGAACACAGAAAGGTTGAAGTAAGAGCATTGGATAAATATGCCGTCTTTCTAGTTCCTAATGTTCTCATTCTCTGCCAAGGAATGTTACGGGCCACAAACCAACCACACCACTGAATAGCTGAAATCTCCAACAAGAGTATATGCACTTACAAACGACAAGATTTGAAAGAGAGAAGAACGTTCACCATCACAGATGTGCCTAAAGGCCAAAGCTGCAGCTGCTGCAGAATCTTCAGAGGCACTCATGCCACTCATGAGAATCTCTATCACTGAAGGAAAAACCGGGAACCCACAAGCAGTTTTGAATATGCCCCGTTTGTCAAGCACACTAATAAGGGTGCAAAACGGAAAACAAGTCAACTACCAGACAACAGGCAACAGAACTAAAAAAAAATCAATTTAAACTTCCACATAGACAATCAATCACCTGTCTGAAGTAATTGAGGGGAAGTTTTGGAATCAACTTCATAACCTGTTAGAAAACGTTTTCACCAGGTAAATATATATCAAATATACTTGTTTTTCAGTTATGAAACTGATTAAAGAGTCAAAGACAATGTAAATATAAATGATACGGAGAAAGTGGAAGCGCATAGATTCCGTACCACTCAACCTCCTATGATTCATCGTGTGATGAGGGACAACAGATATTCTGCCCTCAATAGATTTTGTTAATTTTTCTTTTTCGTTTTCTTTATCTTTATAGAGGTCAAGTTCTTACCCCTCTCCGTTTCTGTTTTTCCTTTATATAATGATAATGTAGTGTATGGAAATGACAACATAACAGTTACGTAAACCTATCCTAAATGACATACAGCTTTGTGAATTTTTATGATATCTTAGGAAGGAGAGTGCAAAGCCCAACCTTTGAGCACTGTGTGGATCAAGTCTTATGCAGCATAAGGATTTTGGAATTATAATATTAAGCAACAGAAAGATAGTAGTTTGGGCTTCTTTAGATAAAAGTGCTTTGGTTTTAAACTACAAAAGAGACTGCTTCTTAATTAGTCATGTCAATCGTATCCCTAGTGCGAAAATAGTTACTAAGCCATGCAAAAATTATTGGAGACTTCTGGAGTTAGTAACCACACCTGAGGCATACTTCAGCTTCAACAATTGAGACATAACTTGATATGGCTTGGATACAATATAGAGAAGCTTCTGAAGGGCGCCAATCTATCCCAAGTTTCATCAATTTTACAGCTGTGAGTGGCCTGATAAAAATCGAAAGTGAAAGAGTATTCAAACAACTGTGGATGCTAAGTATAATCAAAATAATTAATATGAATACCGTGGGTGTAGTGTGCTCAGAATAAATAATGATGTTATAGTCAAGGGGAATTGTAGCAGGAACACAGCAAAATTAAGTTTAATCTTACCAATGAGGAATCATATTTCAGTAAGCAACTGAACCTCTTTAGCCTAGATGAATATATATTCTCCAACCCGTGCATAAGCTAAGTTTTAAATTTAGTCAGGCTTGGTAATGCAGTTAAAAGTAAATGACAACCTTTGTATGACTATTAAAGTTCCATTATAGGAAAATTCTAACATCAAGCATGGTGTTATTCTGATTCATAGAACATGAAGATCCCATTACTACTACGTACAAACAGATAGATGAATGGAAAACAACATTCATAGTGTGAGTATGACCAATTATTACCATATTTAGTTCGCTTAAATTCCCTGCGGTCCTCTCTTGAAATGTTTACAGAGTTATGGGAATACTGAACCCTGAAGCTAACCTGTACAAGAGACATTTCAACTCTCTGAGATAACCTTATTTGGGATACAAAAACAAAGCAATTTGATAATATACATCATGAAAGTGGCGTTCAACTTTGTAAGACAGCTGATAGATGTGTAAGTATGAAACAGCGTAGAACTGCGGAAAATATTTGAAATTGTAAACATCAGAACATTAAAAAAAAAAAGGTTGAAGCACAGCAGATACAAATATGGCCTGGAAACTCTGGATTGCACCAGAACACACGATCTAGACATATTGACATCTATAGTACATGATGTTCAAATCACATAGGGATGCCATTCTAGGAACTGTCCATCAACTGAACCATGGTGGTACGATTTTTGTGCCTCTCAATTATCTTGCTTTTCCTGTAACATAAGAAACTCGAGAAGTACAAGTGAAACACGCAAACTTAACCATATTTAATACCTTTGAGGAATCCTTAAGCTGCTCCCTGATCAAGGGCATGTGAGCAGCTACACCACCAAATGTTCGAGCCAATGTCAATGTGTAGTGTATCATACCAGAGATGGCAGCAGTAACAACAACGACAAACAAAAAATTAATGTTACCCCGAAAGAAGCACATAACAAATGATTTTTCAACACCCATAACAAACTACGTGAAATGTTTGCTTACAGTCTCAAGTTGATTGGTAACTCGAAGTATATTTGATAATATGCAATAAAATTGACCAAGTTTCTTCCTACAGCTGTAGATCATGCTTTTCAGATAAATAACCATTGGTAAAATAAAAATTATTTTTTAATCCAATCATTTTCCATGTGAAAGAGCAAATGACTGCCTCACACATTAGTCGTTTCAGAAAAAGAAGAGCGGCCGGCCATCACTATGTTTATTGAACGGTAAAGGGGGACTTTTCAAAGAGAGAAAGATAGACTAAATGCATGTTCTCTGGACACATAAATAAACTAAATTCAAAGTTGATCTTCCACTGTAATACAGATGGTAACATCAACTTCCAACGGACCAACTCAGGAATATGAAGGCACCAGTACCACGTCTTACATGCCCCAGACTGTAATACATGATGACATGGAAAAAGGACAGATAACTAACATGTGTAGCCATTAAACAACAGCTGCATCGAGCATGAGTTCTTATAATTCAGTTAAAAATAAGTTACATAGATATAAAAGTTTTTTCTAGAGAAGATGAAGAAAAAAAACATGGAAAATAAAAGTTTTTTCCAATTCACCCCCTTTGAGTATTCAAGTGATGAAAACTCATCTGATTCTTCATCTCCATCCTCTCCTAGAATATTTGTTAATCTTCAAAATGATCCGGATTTGGCTTATTTCTTAGATGGTGATTGTATTCTTCCCCAAAATGAAACTCAAGATGAAAATGATGGATTTTATCAAACACAACCGGAGAAAGAGTATTCGGGTGAACATGTATGCTCCAAACTTAGATAATGTATGTTGAATTGGTAAAAACTTCCACAAAAATGTAAATTTTTGAACTGGATTTTGCACAGTTCGGTTACATTTTACAAAGAACATGTAACCGAACTGTTCTGAAGGTGTAGTTCGGTTTCCTTGTGAGATGAATAAGTAACCGAACTCATTTGAAGATGTAGTTCGGTTACTTTATCCAAACGCGCAGGTCACCGAAATCCACATTAATGGAAGTTCTAAGATGCAGTGTTATGTTCGGTTGGTTCGCAACTAACCGAACTTTACGTAAAAATAAAGTTTAACCAAGTGTATACAGTTCGGTTGGTTCGCAAACGGCATGTACCAACTATCTAACCGAACTATGTTTAATAAAGTTCGGTTGTTTCGCAAACTTGAACCTAACAGCATAACCAATCGAACTTAACAAACAAAAAAATCTGAAGTTCCAGTGTCTAGTTCGGTTATCTACATAAAATACGAAGTAACCGAACTCTGTTCCTTTTATTAGTTCGGTTGTTGCGATAAAATTCACATGTTACCGAACTCGGTTCCTTTTATTTGTTCGGTTGCTTTGCAACTTGCTTAACCAACCGAACAATGAGTTCGGTTTCCCTGATAAAATTATTATGCGACCAAACTTATTTGTGATTGCATTGATGTTGTTACATTTCTTGTAGATGGAATCACAACTTATACCAATGCATGATCAACCTTCTCTGATTGGTATGTTGTTCGAAGATACATCTACTCACTATGCGAATGAGTTGGTATTTGACTTACCTATTGATGCGAATAATTGGGCTAGAGAATATGCCAAGAGAGTCAATTGTGTCTTGGTTTTGAATGGAAAAGAAAGCAAAACTCGTTTTGAAATAGTTTGTGAGAGAAGTGGAGATCCCGATGTTAGTCACAAGAGGAAGGGTTATGAGTATAAAGGAAAGACGACGAGGAAGAACACAACGTGCTCAAAGAAAATCAAATGTCCGTTCAAGCTAGTATTTAGCAAGAGCAAATTAACGACGAAATGGTTTCTAGCTATGGATAAGGTGGTAGGTCGTCATAAACACCCTCGTCCGGATGATCTTGAAGGGCATGCAATGTCCGCAAGGTTCACTCCTCGAGAAATGGAAAAAATAGCCGAGTATAGGAAATTGTGTATTCCACCTTCCACGATGCTTTGCTTATTAAAGCAAGATAACCCGGGTAACGTATCATCTTTCTACACCATTTACAATGCAATTGAGACGATTAAAAGGAATGAATGGAAGGATAGAAAAGTAATGCAACAATTATTATTTTTTGGCTAAAGAGAAAGGCTACGCGGTTCAAAAGAAGGTAGGTCCGGAAGAAGAAATAACTCATCTCTTCATTGCCCATCCGAAGAGTGTTCAATTGGCTCAATCATTCCATGAAGTTCTTATAATGGATTGCACTTACAAGACAAACAAATACGAGATGCCATTGTTGAACATTGTTGGTCGTACGTCGACGAAGTCACCGTTTACCGTTGCTTTTTGTTTTCTAAAGGACGAGAAAGAACCAAGTTACACTTGGGCGTTACAACAAGTGAAGGCGATCTACCGAGATGATGAGATCCCCGGGGTTATCGTGACGGACAATGGCGTAGCATTGATGAACGCAATAGAGAAAGTCTTCCCATTAGCACATAATATGCTTTGTACATTTCATATATGGTGCAATGTGATGAGTAGGTGCAAGCCTCAACTTTGTCCACCTAAGAGGAAAGGATTGGAAGAGATTAGTAAGCTACCGGAAGATGAACAAGCGAATGCAAAAGAGGAATTCGATAAACAATACGCCATAAATCACGCTAAATGGGTTTCCTTCTCCGGGGAATGGGAGGCATTGACTTGGTCTCTCACCGAAGAAAAGTATTATCTAAATATTGCCGAATTTAGAGAACATTGGTCTAGCCCCGAATATCCGGAGGATATAATAACATATGTGGTGGTCGTACACCCAAGGAGTGCGAGCATTAGACAATTGCAGTTTAGGGAAGTGGTCGTACACCCAAACCTATGAGAAGAGGAAAAAAATAATACATTCGCAATATGATTAGTAACATTACACATTCATTCACTTATATATTCAAACACACAAACGATAATTTAACGGGGTACCTGAACAAGGGTGTATAAGCCTCCAAAATATAGACTCCTAAGCCTCGAAGCTTTTCTGAGTTCCACTTGAACGAATGAAAGAACCGCAATGCCCCAAGAGCTTGATCTTTTTCAATTTCTTCTTGTACGTGCGGTCTTCCTCAAACTCATTATACTCATCATCTTCCTTAGGCTCTTTGTTAGCTCGCCTAAACTCACATTGTGCCTTTTTATCGCTCCATCCTAGACACCTTTCGACTAGTTTTTCAAGAACTTCATAACTAATCGAGGGATCGTATCCATCTCGAACACTTGTTCCTGTAATTGGTAGGGCTGTGATTCTAAAACAATCATCCGGAGTTATTGCCATCTCACCAAAAGGTAGATGAAAGGTATCCGTTTCTGGATAAGCCCTCTCGGCAAATGCAGTAACAGTGACATCATCAAATTTTTGGTGCGCATGTTGTATCCCGTTCCATAGTACACAATCAAATACCGCCAGGCGGACCTCATCACACTCATTTTCTATATTCCATACCTTGTTCTTTTGACGTTTCAAAACACGAACAACATTTTTATGATCCTAAAAAAACAACATCATATCTTATATACTAATATATATAGAAAAGAACAATATATGTCAAAATATAATAAAATGACTGAGAAATCTAAATCTTGATGGTTAAGATTGAACCATACCTTTGTTGCAAAGATCTTGGCAGCCCATGAGTTTTTGTAGCCCATCAATACCTCCCCGCCATCTCTTGGAGTACCATATGTTGGATTCTTTGGCGGAAAACACAAATCCTTATGAGGGATGTACGAATATCTAGCACAAGGCTTTTTAGGCGTCTTTCTAGGTCTCTTTACCACTATGTCTGCTTGTTCTTCTTCCTCTTCATCCGAGCCCTCCTCTGATTCATCATCATCCTTGTCTCCGCCTTCCTCATATTTTTCACCCTCATCATCGCCACCCTCATTTCCTCCTCCTTGAGCTAGTTCATCTTCTCCACCTTGATTATGTTCTTGACTGCTCATCTCTTCCACGATCTCTTCATTAACTTGTTGGATTACGTTGTCAACATTATCTCTATTGACACCATCTTGGATGACAACACCCGGTAATGACCCACCTCCATACTTAGCATTTTTGGTTCCACGCTTATCGGCACCTAAGTGTTTTGGGCCTCTAGGCGTGGGAGTTCTCAAATCTTCCGGTAATGGTTGGTTAGATTTCTTACCTTTGCCACTAAACAAAAAAAAACAAAAGAAATAAGGAATAATTCACGAAAAAAAAACCAACTCAAGAAAAAAAATCGTGTTCCAGGGTAGAGTTCGGTTACTCAATTATTTTTTGAGAAAACCGAACTCCACATATATATGTAAATAACCAAGAGTTCGGTTTGTCAAAGTTTTTTGTGAACAAACCGAACATATTGGAACAAGTTCGGTTATATGGGTATTAAACATATAGGGAAAAAAAGAACAGTTCGGTTACATGGCCAATTTTTTTTTTTTGTAATAAGGGTACAGTTCGGTTACATGGCAGTTTTAAACATTTATGCGAAACAACCGAACAAAGGTGCTAGAGTTCGGTAGTGTGGGTACTAGAAATTTTGGGTAAAATCAAACAGTTCGGTTACATGGATTTTTTTTCCTATTTTTGGTAATATGGCTATAGTTCGGTTACATGACAGTTCAACATTTTTTTGCGAAACAACCAAACTCACGAGTTCGGTAACCTAGTTTTCAATCCTATAAAACCGAACTGTTTTTCGTTTCATGGAGTTCGGTTAAGAAACTAGGGCAACAATAAAAGACGCTCTAACCGAACTAAACACTGTAACTTCAATTTGAACCTTATTTTGATGATTTCTAATCAATTAAATCGATGAAAATCAAATTAAAAGAAATGGGTTTCTCGGGAAATACTTGTGAATCGGTCCCATGGAAGAATCAGGCTTCTTACTGCGTCTATTATACTGGATTATGGATTCACTTGGCTCTTCCACTTCTTTATGAATCTCAAAATCACTTGGATGATTTGCTAGATGTCCTAATGGGGGACCTGTTCCTAGGAGTCTTTTGGTTTTCTTTCGAAGAACCATTCTTATAGTCGATTGATTAATTGACGATGAAAATTTTATGAATCGACGATTAATCGATGAAGACGATGTTGAAGAAGAAGAGGAAGAAGAAGAAGAAGAAGACTTTTTTTTCTTTGTGCGGCGGTAGGGTAGTCTGATTTTGGTTTTTGTTAATAGATTATATTAGGTTTTTTTATATTTTGGTAGTTATTAGTTTAGTTATAATATCAATTAGGGTTAGGGGTGAAAATTAGTAATGTCTACACTTTAGGACATCCCTTATAAGTATAGGGTAGATGGCCTTATAAAAAAATGGTCCCCCCAAAAAAACCATGGTCCCAAAAAATCGTTCTTTCAAAAGATGTTGTGGCCCAGCGGAGTTGGAAATAATTGCGTTTAGTTATGGCTTATTTGGGGAATTATGACTTGTGAGGAGGCGGAAAAGTATAGGTGTTATATAAGCATGAATGAACCGGAATAAGTTAACATGATGAAATTGGCAAGGAAATACCAAGCATGGATGAAGTTGACTAGGGTGATATCGAATCACTGTTGACATTTTTTCTGAAAGTTCAGGCTCTAAGGCGTATTCCTATGCACAAGGTTAGAAAAACATGTTTGACATATCAGGCGGCATGACAAATGAGTTGCGCTACTATGGGAAAACAACTGAGCGATAAAGTTACTATGGACAATTATTATTTAGATATAAAACTGGAGATAATATGAATATTGACGGCGTCGTAGTCTCCATCTCTCGATCGTTATTATATCGATCAACGACTATTTTGTAATAACTCTTTCCCCCCGCTTAGTTCTTATATATACGCCCATGCACTTTTTCAAATTACTCACACCTAATTCTACATATATTTTACCAATTTCTTTATTTGTGTTATCAATTTTTAATTTCATAATCATCAATTGCGAGATCCAATGAAGAGAGGAATGTTATTATCAATCGGTTTTGATTATGACAAGAAATGCATCAACGGAGGTTGCAACAACTTGATGATGAGGAATTTGAAGATAAACAACTAATCGACACTCTGATGCTTGTATATTCAATACAAATACCTAGAGTTCCAGAGCCAAAAGAAGTATTCTCAAGAAGATATACGTATCGATGGAGGGAATTTTACCACAAGAAGCTGATGCACGACTATTTTCTTCCCAATTATGTGTACTCTGATCAAGATTTCCAATGTTGATACTGCACGGGAGTGCTTTGAGTTCGATATATCAATTTGTGTGGCTCCGTCCTAAACCAAGATAATGGTCGTTCCAGAGTCAATTCGGCCACAAAGAGGGATGAGGTTCGATTTGTAGGAGGGAAGATGATAAGTGTGTGTGAGATCAATGTTGATATAAGGATTGTGTATGTGTTTGAGAGTTCTGCAAGTTTCCTGTGAACAGTTGAGTTCAGATAAGATAAGTTCTGATTGATTGAATTCTGCTCTGTTGAGAATTCTTGTTCAGGTGAGAATTTTTGTTGTTCAATCGTGAATTCAGAAACTTATTTATATTACAAGAATAATAGACACATTGATCCCCAGTAAGTGTGACGGTTGCTGGAGTTAAAGAGTAAGTAGGCAATCGTGGTAAAACTATTACCATGTGCGTGGGAGAATTGGTTGATTGTCCATCCAATACTTTGCTAACTCCTTCAACTGCTTGCACGACTTACTCACATTTCTCATCATAGGTGTACACACGTGTCGTAGGCCGCCAGACCAAAACCCTAGTGAATATCCCCCCATGTGACATGATTGATATCTCATGAATGTGGATTCTAGAAGGCAGACGTGTATTTAATTAGTCAATTGTTGACTTGACTAGACACGAGTCTTAGCCTTGATGAGTCGAGCATAATGAACAAATATGGTATGCCAAGAGACTCATAAATTGTAGATAATATATCTGCTGGATAGTATTGATGCTCAGACGTTGTGTCTTGATGAATTGTGATACATCATTTTACCAATTGAGAAAATAATGATGTTTTGATAATTTGGATTGACGCTCTTCCGATGAGATTGCTCGATCATGGACTTATTCTGATATGTCGAGCGTTCGACAGGAAATCAGGTGTTTCTAAATTATGATGATATTCTTAATATGTCATGAATGGTCAATGAAAAAATAGAAATGTTGAGTGTTGAATGTTCGTTCAAACTATGTTGCTCAATCGAGCAAAAATGTTGGTAGCAAGACCGAACATTAAATACGAATTAAAATATTGATTGTTGGATCAATATAAAAGTTATCAATGTTTAATCGAATTATCGTAAATTTGAAACCCTAAGTTTGGAGAACTCTGGATCCTAGAGATGGAGAGTCGTCCAATGTGGGTGGAGAAATATCGACCAATCAATGGGCACGAGAGTCGGCCATTGATGGTGAATGGAGTCTGAGCGTGCAGAAATGTCCCTGAATGAGGATTCATTATTGGAGAATCCTGAAAAATATGAATTATTATTATTATTAAAATAATAATGGAGAGACGTGGGACCGGACGTCCAGGTCCGGTCATGGTGGTGCACGGGCCACCATGACCCTCGCATGTGCATTCCTGAGAATTTTAGGTATTATGTTGCTCGTTTGAGCAATATTCTGGATTTTCGGAAGAGTTTGATCTTGACTGAAGCTCTCAATTTTACATGAATGAGCAAGTAGGACTTTGCTCGTGGGACCAATATTTTAAGAATATTAAGATATTGAAAAGCCAAAAGTCCAATGGTCCCGCCCGGGCTTCTCACGGCAAATATTAAAATATTAATATTTTAATATTTGTCATGAGAAGCCCGGACGGGACCATTGGACTTTTGGCTTTTTGGAGATTTAAGTAATATTGGAGAAATATGGAAAAATGTGTTAGGTTTTTTGCTCAAACGAGGGAGTTTTAAGAGATGAGAGAAACATATAATAACAAAATAAGGAATTGGAGAGGCCAGGGACCGGCCACGGCCGTGGCATGGCCGGACTGTGGGTCCGGGACCGTGGTGCTCTTCCTTATTTTTTATTATTATTTTTCTAGCTTGTGTGAAGAAATATGTAAAAACTAGGAGTTTTGCTCAAACAAGGAAGTTTGCTCAAACAAGGGAGTTTTCAAGAGATGAGGAAAATAATAAAATATGGTAAAAAATAAAAGGGAGATGCGTGGGACCGGCCACAACAACATGGCTGGTCGGCCAGCGGGGCCGGTCTCGTGCGCCTCTTGTTATTTTATTTTTTTATTATTTTCCTTTCCTATATTGCATAGGTCTCCATATTTCCTCGCTCATTCATATTTTGGTTGCTCGTTCGTGCATTATTGATAAGTAGACTCGCACCATTTTTTAGGAGCTTACTCGGTGGTGGCCCAAATGCTCGGAAAGTGAATATTCATTACTAAATCCATGGAATTCAGCAGAGAAAATCCATAAAAGGTAGTAATGAAAAAATATATTATTTTCTAGGAGTCCAATTGATGAACATTGCTCTAGAATTAATCAATGAGTGGCTCCATACTAGCAGGCAATCTGTTAAAAGAATTATATTTATTCGAGAATCGAGGTATGAGATGGTAGGAGTATATCACTCATTCTGAAAAGGCGAGGGTACCCAAATATACCTCAAGCTAAAACTTTTCCTTCCTATAAGTCCTTTCTCCGAAAGTGATTGTCTATCGACTGAGTCGAGACAATACAACTAATCGGTTCGCACTTCGTGTGATTGTCTATGGATACGAGATCGAGACAATACAACAACGAAGTATGTTTACTTGATACAAAGGTTCGGACTTAACCAAACACAATAGGATTGCTTATCAAGTAAATAAGAATTAACGTTTGTGTAATTTACTTTAATTATAATAAAACAATTATAATGCGGAAAATAAAAGTAAATGATACAACAAGATTCTGTTAACGAGGAAAACCGCAAATGCAGAAAAACCACGGGACCTTGTCCATAATTGAATACTCTCGATATTAAGCCACTATACAAAATAAACCAACTTCGTATAGTTAAGACCAAGCAACTAAACCTATAGTTCACCTAGTTCCGTCTGTGTTCCCACGCCTCCAACTTATGAATAAGTCACGTAGTTGGAACAATTCCTTTGGTTCGTATTCCAAACAGTAAAGGAACAACAAATCTGTTTGGTATCAACTCTCTTCAACCAAGTGATATGAGTCGGACAAAGGCTCTTCTGTTTATCTTAACATAAACTCCTTCGTCAGGTTCTTAGATCTATCTTATGTTCAATTACCCAAAGTAATCATAAGAATTTGCAAGCAATACCTTTAATCCCAAGGAACTATATTGATGCCGATCTACTCAACTATTCTATCCAATCTACCACAAGGATAAACCGATTATAGTGAGATCCTCTTTTTACCAAAACAAGTATTGTGCACACCAAAGATTTATATAACCAAGTCAAAAATCTTCTATCTCTTCTTTGTCTTCGAATCTTCTTAGATATTCAATAAACACCTACACATTACTACTTGAATCTCTTGTGATCAATCACACACAGAACGAAGTCTGTTAACAATGGATTATCACAAGATCGTCTTTAACACGAACAACAGTCTAAATATACTTGTCGAAACTTCGAACTAGTTTGTGTGAATCTTATATCAGAAGAGAAGATTCTCAAGCATAAACAAACTAGGTGCAATCAAAGTTCAACCACCGTTAGTCAATTAAATCAATCAAAAACAAAAGATAAACCGCAATTATCTAGTTTCCCACCAGTGGTACTCGTAGACCTTCTCAATCCCAAAGAAGTCTTTAAATTAAGCGGTCGTAAGAGATTTCGCCTAATTAGGTTACTCTTCTCTCCGAATAGGCGGCTTTACCAGTAACAGTACAATAGAGGAAGTTTACTGTCACGAAGGATTAGTTTGCTAGAAATGAAAACTTCAAGTATTTGTAGACAAGGAAGTTTGGACACCAAGGAATTTCCAAAACCGAAAATATTCTCAAGATATTCAATAATAATTTCCATATTCGTTTTTCATAATTCCTGAGAATGCTCTGTCCAAAATATTGATCGAAAATTTCCTTGGAAAATCTTTAACTAGCAAATGCACATTACTAATTCTTATTTTCCATATATAATTAAAAACCTTAATTAAAAGATTCTTAACTTATTTAATTTCGATCCTGGGATTTACTTCCTTCTTAGATGTTAAGGAATATCTTTGAACAATAAAAGATACGCATAAATGCACGTGTTCAAAGTGTGTCGACATCCTTACTTTGTAAGTCTTCTTTCATACTTACACACTTGAAAGCGATTTACATGCTTCTAGACAAGTTTAGAATTGGTTCATCTGACTTTCAAGAGCTATGCGATTGATTAAGAACTCTCAATCACAAATCATAGGTTTAACGGTTCTACCAAAACAAGTTTCGGTTCTACCTCTATGTGCATAGTCACACTAGCTTCCCAAAATTCGGTTGACTAGGTACTAGGATCGGTTCCCCACATATATATGGTATCTAACTCATATGTGTTGCACATGTCCATAGGATCGGTTCTCCTTTTCCTAAAAACATGTTGCACATGGCCATAGGATCGGTTCCCCTTTATGCTATAAACCTTGCTGCACCCCATACAAGGATCGATTCCCCTTTGTGATGTGTTGCAACTCTTACTAGGATCGGTTCCCCTTTACCCAGTATTAGGTCTTACAAACTACACAAACTCGATCATACCATCAGGTGATTACTTAAGATTGGTTTCACTAATAAAAGTTATACCAATACAAAAGCCAGGCCTCATGTGAATAGTTTTACCAAGAACACAAACAAGTCATGAGCGGTTATACTAATCACACATATTGGTCGTTCATAAGATATGCAATGAAGAACAATCCCAATAACACCTGGCGATTTCCTTTTCGATTTACAAACAAAGTTTATGAACTTACTTCCTTAAAACACATGTAAACACGTTGTTTCCTAGGATGAAATCCTCACCTCATACCCATACATAATCACAATAGCATTCAAACGATTATGTCGATGTCTTATCTACAAAGTTTAATGGTTAAGCAATAAACCTCGTATTGTATTCCTTAATACTATGTCTATCTAGAGTGTTCATGATTCGCAGTTTTGTTTTCAATATGCACGTCTTGAAAGATACGTTAGGGAATGAAACAGTTCAAGTCAAATATCACTAACCTCAAGTGGAAGGATGATGTTGTGGTTGTAGCTCCTTACTTCTTCACTTCTTCAAGTCTTCGCAATACTTGTAATGTCTCATATCCTAATACTTTCAAGCTAACCTATACGAAGTTGACTCTAGTACATTTAATCAAGCGACTCTTAAATGAGTTTTGGTTCATTAAAATATGACAACCAAACTTGACATACCAACGCTTGGTAGGTTCAACCTAGCTATGCTCTAACACATTCTGAATATTTATTCAGTATGGTCAGGGAACACTGCGACATCCTGAAGACGTTATCGCTCTATACTAGCAGGCAATCTGTCTAGGAGCCGTCCAATCATTATCGATTATATACATAAGTGAATACTGAAATTGCTCAGTATTGATGAAATATGCAATACATTGAAAGCTCAGCTGAGAGGCTTTAATAATCACATATTCATGCATGCTCTGAAAGGTTGTACGCTCGGTCAGAGATGGTGACATGATCTTTCACGTTTAATCCTAAAATACGAATTTCACATACGTGTCTAAAGCAAGGTCAAAAATATGCAAAATTATGATTTTACGATTTTAACCTTTGTCAAAAATCCACCATCAACAACTAGTATGTTTTTGACGCGTGAAAACATCAACTCAACCTCTTTCGGAGGTGGAGTTAACTTAATATAATATTAGACGCGCCAAAAACTAGATCCTAAAAATTTAAGAAATATCACTTAGAGGTATTTGTGAAGAATTCTGAAAATATAGATTCAATTTTCACTAGGGTTTTAAGAAGAAGAAAAAACGGCAAAGAGCTCTCTCGAGAGAGATTAGATTAATTCAATTATTTTGATTGGATTAATTCAGCTTTTTTTTTATTATTATTTTTGTTGTTATTTTAGTAATAGTTAGGTTAAATAAATTTGTTATTTCCATTAGTACTGCATGACCGAATAAAACAATGTTAAATGTTTGTACAAATGATAGATGTTAGATGATGACAAATAGTTATTTGGTCTCAGTTCTTGTTAGATTGATAGATGTAGTGCATGTTATTTCTGAAATGTCTTAGTAGAGTGTAGAATTGAGGCCATCCATGAGCTGATTTTGGTGTGATAGGAATAGGATCCTGGATAGTAATTTGAAGTATACATAATTACTTAAGTTAATGCAAGTTATTTCATATTATGGAAATGATAGGTTGACCAACAAATTTATCCCCAAAAAAAAAAATTACCGACTGAGATATGCAGTGGGGCCCAGTTAAACAATTTAGCATCCCAATGCTAAGAGCATTACCATATTAACCATTGGATCTTCTGTTAGAGCATAGCTCGGTCGATCTCGCATGCGTTGCTATATCAAGCATGTTTGTCAATGTTAGTGATCAAAACTATGAGTCTTGATTTATAGTCTACATAGATAAGTCTCGGACTAGGATAGAAAAGTGTAGTTGAGCTCAAGGACTTCATGGCGATTCATCATACAACGACGAAGGTCTACTCAAGGAACCATGGAACTTCATCAACAAAAAGGTATGTGGAGACTTGAACTTATCTATCACTCAAAAGTCTATCTATTCTATCTCCTACTTCTTATGAGACAAAAGTCGTATGCTATATAGACTGTATCATACACATTTGATATTTCGAGCCGAGTATATCTCGCCTATCTATATCTCGAAATCATGTGTTGGTAAAGCGTTTCGCTTTGATAAGGTTTATCTTCACCTAATGACGAAAGTCATAATGTTTCAATCACTTTGAAAATCGCTTTGACGAGAAATAGTGTAAAACCTATATAACGTCCTCTAAGAATGTTTCAATGGTTGGAATGAGAGTTTAGGTCAATATAACCAATGATGGATATAAGCATTGTGTGGTAACACATATGTGCATAAGTCTTATTCCTTAATCCGAAGTTTGCGAACTTTGTTGATTGAGAAAAATCGGAGGAATTGGCTTTGCCAAGTCCGCGAACTGACGAAAGTTATCTTTCGAGAATTTCTGCTGGGATTCCAAATTCGTTCGTGAAGTTCAAGTCCGCGAACCTAGTCCGCGAATTGGCGGAAGTCTCTTTCCCGAGATTTTCTGCTGAGTTTGGAAAACTCTGCCGGTTGTCTTAAGTCCGCGAACTTGAGTGGGTTATGATCTAAAGATGTGCTCTGAACATGAAACTTAAATTACTAAGGAATGCAGTATGCAAACCGTGGCTAAAGTTTATGAGCCGATTCAATCGAATCGAATCATCTTTGTTTCAATTGTGTCTTGTGTAGTTACATAAGATCTCATAGCAATTGAACAACTCTCTTAGTTCATTTGAGTCAATTGAACTAGTTATGGTGAAGAAGAACGAGGTTAATTTGAAATGCTCATATGGTTAACCTTTTGGGTTACTATGTTGAACCAACATACACGTACACGTTTGGGCATGGTTTTCACAAACCCAGTAAACGTTTACCCAAGTGTGTGTGACAACCTAAGTTTTCGATCTAACAGTTGAGAAATATTAGCTTGAATCTAAATCAGGTTTTCATCTAACGGTGAATATGGATTGCTTTGTAACTAAGGAAAAATCCTGATTTGAAGGCTATATAAAGGAGACATCTAGCATTGTGCAAAATTAATCCCCACACGTCTGTGTGATACTAGTGCGCTCGCTAGAGTTGATTCTCCTCTAACCTTTGGTTTTCTTCTCTAAAACCAGGTTAACGACTTAAAGACTTCATTGGGATTGTGAAGCCAGACCGATACTACTTTTATCGTAGTTGTGTGATCTGATCTTGCATCTTCTATCGTATGAGTACAATCTTATTGATTGGCTTGAGACTGTGAGAGTTCTCCGATACTCAAGACAAAGAAGTCACAAACATCTTCATCTCATTGTTTGTGATTCCTCTACGTCCTCTTGTTTATACAAGTAAGACTGTTGAGAGGTGATTGATTAATCTAGGCTGTTCTTCGAGAATATTAGACCGGATTATCAATTGGTTCTTGTTCACCTTGATTTCATATCATAAGACGGAACAAAAACCTAGGGTTATTCTGTGGGAGACAGATTTATCCTTTGATAGACTTTTTTGTGTGGGACAGATTTGTTTATTATCAAGTCTGCTGTTAGAGAATAGCTCGGTCGACCTCGCATGAATTGCTATCTCAAGCATGTTTGTCAATGTTAGTGATCAAAACTATGAGTCTTAATTTCTATCCTACATAACTAAGTCACGGACTAGGATAGAATAGTGCAGTTGAGCTCAAGGACTTCATGGCGATTCATCATACAACGACGAAGATCTACTCAAGGAACCGTGGAACTTCATCAACAAAAAGGTATGCGGAGACTTGAACTTATCTATCACTCAAAAGTCTATCTCTTCTATCTCCTACTTCTTATGAGACAAAAGTCGTATGCTATATAGACTGGATCATACACATTTGATATTTCGAGCCGAGTATATCTCGCCTATCTATATCTCGAAATCATGTGTTGGTAAAGCGTTTCGCTTTGATCAAGTTTATCTTCACCTAGTGACGAAAGTCATGAAAAGTTTCAATTACTTTGAGAATTGCTCTGACGCGAAACGGTCTGTGAATAATCGCTATATAACGTCCTCTGAGAATGTCTCAATGATTGAAATGAGAGTTTAGATTACATAACCATGTATTCCTTAATCCGAAGTTTTCGAACTTTGTTGATTGAGAGAAACCGGAGGAATTGTCTTTGCCAAGTCCGCGAACTGACGGAAGTTCTCGTACCGAGAATTTCTGCTGGGATTTTCCAAAAACTCGTTTGCGTTTAAGTCTGCGAACTGGCAAAAGTCTCTTTGCCGAGATTTTCTGCTGAGTTTGGAAAACTCCACTGGTTGTATTAAGTCCACGAACTTGTTTGTGAGCTTAAGTGGTTATGATCTAAATATGTGCTCTGAACATGAAACTTAAATTACTAAGGAATATTTTATGCAAAACGTGGCTATAAAGTTCATGAGCCGATTCAATCGAATCGAATCATCTTTGTTTCAATTGTGTCTTGTGTAGTTACATAAAATCTCATAGCAATTAAACAACTCTTTAACTAGTTCATTTGAGTCAATTGAACTAGTTATGGTGAAGAAGAACGAGGTTAATTTGAAATGCTCATATGGTTAACCTTTTGGGTTACTATGTTGAACCAACATACACGTATACGTTTGGGCATGGTTTTCATAAACCCAGTAAACGTTTACCCAAGTGTATGTGACAAGCTAAGTTTTCGATCTAACAGTTGAGAAATATTAGCTTGAATCTAAATCAGGTTTTTATCTAACGGTGAATATGGATTGCTTTGTAACTAAGGAAAAACCCTGATTTGAAGGCTATATAAAGGAGACATCTAGCATTGTGCAAAACTAATCCCCACACATCTGTGTGATACTAGTGCGCCCGCTAGAGTCGATTCTCCTTTAACCTTTGGTTTTCTTCTCTAAAACCATCTTAACGACTTAAATACTTCATTGGGATTGCGAAGCCAGACCGATACTACTTTTATCGTAGTTGTGTGATCTGATCTTGCATCTTCAATCGTACGAGTACAATCGATTGATTGGCTTGAGATCGTGAGAGTTCTCCGATAGGCAAGATAAAGAAGTCACAAACATCTTCGTCTCACTGTTTGTGATTCCTCGACAAACCACCTGTGTAGTCAGGAAGGATTGTAGAGAGGTGATTGATTAATC
The DNA here is from genome assembly GCF_003573695.1 of Papaver somniferum. Taxonomy (NCBI): domain Eukaryota; kingdom Viridiplantae; phylum Streptophyta; class Magnoliopsida; order Ranunculales; family Papaveraceae; genus Papaver; species Papaver somniferum. Next base: position 16,902,335 of record NW_020621603.1, on the reverse strand, counting down.
TAGGCTGTTCTCGGGAATATAAGACCGGATTATCAATTGGTTCCTGTTCACCTTGATTTTATATATTAAGACGGAACAAAACCTAGGGTTTATCTGTGGGAGACAGATTTATCTTTTGATAGACTTTTTTGTGTGAGACAGACTTGTTTATTATTAAGTCTGCGATTTTGGGTTGCAGAAACTCTTGGTTGTGGGTGAGATCAGCTAAGGGAATCAAGTGCGCAGTATCTTGCTGGGATCAGAGGCGTAGGAGTACAACTGTACCTTGGATCGGGGGAAGACTGATTGGGGTTCAACTATAGTCCAGTCCGAAGTTAGCTTGGAGTAGGCTAGTGTCTGTAGCGGCTTAATACAGTGTGTATTCAATCTGGACTAGGTCCCGGGGTTTTTCTGCATTTGCGGTTTCCTCGTTAACAAAACTTCTGGTGTCTGTGTTACTTCTTTTCCGCATTATATTTTTTATATAATTGAAATAATACAGGTTGTGTGTTAAAGATCATCAATTGGAAATCCGACCTTTGGTTGTTGATTGATATTGATTGATCCTTGGACATTGGTCTTTGGTACCATCCAAGTTATCTCTCTTTGACAAAGACTCGTAGATTTCCATTTTCTTGAGTAAAGATCAAATCGAGAGATTGAGATATAAACTTTTTGATAAATCTTTTTTATTGATTGAGTCTAACTGTCTAGTTGATTCTCATAAAAAGTATATTGGAGTTTGTCCATATAGATTGCTAATCGAAATATTGGGTGGTATTGTTAGACCCCCGCTTTTTCAATTGGTATCAGAGCAGGCAAACACGTTCAAGACCTTACAAGTCTGTGTTTGTAGCGATCTGACTCTATGGACAATAGTGCTATCTCAATAAATGCACCACCAGATCCAGGGATTTCAGAATTCTCTTCCATGACTGATTTAATAAAATCTGTAGAAGAAATTATATCTAAACCTTCACCAAGTTTTAAATCCCTTGAAGTGTTTTCAGGACTTGAAAAGAAGCTTGAAAGCTTATCTCTTGATGTTGAGTTATACCTCCAGAAAGAGCAAGAATCTCTTGACAGACTGTAGAGTTCAATTGGATTATTCTAAAGGTATGTCTATAAACTTGAGCAGTATTTGTGTTTTTACTTGCTTAGAGTACTTATAATGATCCATGTACCTTGCTTATCATTCATTTCTACCTAACTTGATCTGTGTTTAAGGTTCTTATATGTGTAGGTTTGAAAATAATAGTTCGGGATGTTTGGACTTCATGGTAGACATACCAAGTATGCATAACATCTTTTAAAATCAAAATCCAGGGGTTTAAGTTCGCAAACCCAGTTTGCAAACTGCTCAAAGTCATGATAATTCGTTTGCAAACCCGTATGCATACTTGCATGTAGACGTCGATATTCGGTAAGCTTGTTTTGGCCGTAATTTCTTCGTCCGAACTCGGAATGACCTCATTATTTTTTAATTCTCTTTCTTTTTGAATTCTCTTCAAAATAGAGATGAGAAACCTTGAATTTGAATGAGTTAATATTGGTATTTGTCCTGTCTCTTGTTTTTAAGTGTTTTGCTCCAATTCGTTGCACTTGTTCCACTTTTCCTGGACTTGGGCACTTGGATTCTTGGAGTAATACTCTTCTAAGATAATTTGTAGCTTTTACAAGAATGTTGTTGGTGAATCACAAAGAAGGAATTTCAAGAATGAGAAGTAGTACGCATTGCTATGGGATTCTTGAATGTTCACATTCATCCTTTGTGAACTATGGTGCATGGTCGTTATTGACTTTGTATGTTCTTCTTTGCTAAGAAAATCTTTTTATACTCCTATGGTAGATATTCTTGGTGTAAATCCGGGCGAAAAAGATTGATTCTACCCTCTAAGGACAAATCATCTTATATGTGCATTACAAGTTTGTCTTGTTGACTAGGAAACTTCTTATGAGAATATATTCTTGTTTTTAAGAAGGATTACTGATAGACGCATTTATGTGTCTATTTTGTTCTCAATATTCTGTATTGTTAGACTCGATTAAGTACTTATTGTGTTATTTTGTGTTTTTGTAGATGTTTTTAGAGAAATAAGCCTTTGCGGCGAAATGAGCTCAAAAAAGTGATGATTTACACCCCGGAGAAAAATACTAAAGGCACCCCAGAAATGCACCGGAAGCGTCCCAGAAATGTACTGGAGGAACCCAGAAAAATTACTATTTCCACCCCAAAATTACTATTTCCACCCCAATTGCTAAAGGGACACCCGTACAGGATTAGGGGGAGGACACTTTTCTTCTCATAATTCAAATTTCATTTTTGGCGGGAAAATATATTCTCTCTCTGGCAGATTTTCAATCAACAAAATGAAGGTGTTGTGGTGCGATTCAATGGCTAAAAATTGGTAGGAAGATGTGATATAGCTTAAGGAATACAGTATGTGTGTCAGAATCGATCGAATTTGGCTAGAATCGGCTAAACAAGTCATCATCAGAGAACATGGCAGTCACGGGTTTGAGAGGATTTTTTTGAGGGATTCGGACGTGTTATGATGATGCATGGAGGACTCTAGCACACTTTTGGACCGTGTAGAAGCTAAATAAGGGAGTATCAGAGGCTGTTTACGCGTGGAGAATCATTTCAGGGAAGAAAATATTCGGAAAATATTTTCTTTAAACACCGAGTAATGAAGATTATATGGAGTAATTGAGGGAGATTCAACGAGCTGTAGGTGTATAAATATGTTCCCTGGGAGTACTAGAGATGCTGTCGAGAGTTGGGAGAAGAGAGGAGAGCCACAGACGCAGAAATCAAGAGTTGATCAAACTCTGCTGCTGCTGCTGATGAAGAACACCAAGAACACGAAGAACGGACTCGCAGTAGCAGTCGTTTATCAACAGTGGAAATGACTCACGTACGTGGGTCGTAGGTCTGGGTCGTAGCATTTCAGCGACAACAGCACCTCAGCTTTGTCGTTCATTTTGGACGCCTTCTGTGGGTCGCAGAATTCTGTTTTAGAACATTTACTTATCTTTCTCTTTATTGTAAACATCAATTGAGCTTAATAAAATATTTTGAGAGGTTTTCCAACATGATGAGTTAATTCCCTCGTAACCAAGGCAATGGAGGAAGCTATTCACGCAACATAAATGGGTAACTATTTCATTTAATTATATAATTCACCTAATCGCTGCTTTTGCAGAGTTTTAAATTGTTTGAATGATTGTCTTAATTATTTGTTATTCAGTTTGATAGGTTATGCTTGGTTTAATCTCTTGATAATCTATGCTTAAGGTTTACAAATAATATTTGAGAATTTGTATGATTGATAGTGAATTAAAGATAAAAGAGGACTTAAGAATTGAATAGAGTTTTGAAATATTTATCATTCAATCTTGCGTAGTAGTGGAATCTAGTGTCTTGGTTACCTCTCGCCCAAAATTGTTAATATTTTGTATATATATTTTTATAAGTCTAAAAAAATCCTTTACCTTCACAAGTCTTAGAGTTCGAACCTTTATTACTACAACCCCCATTAAATCTTTAATCATTTTGGCGCCGCCGACGCGGATTTGTGCTTAGGTAGAATTTTTTTTTTTAGGTTTAATATTTTTTTTTAGAATTATTTGTTCCTTTTTACTTTGTCTTTTTGTCTTTGATTTACAGGTTCGAAGTGGAGCACTAAGGACTTGGAGAGGAAAAAGCTTAAAGCGAAAAGCGAAAAGAGAAGAAAAAAGGACAATTTTAGGATTTAATTTTTAATTTTTTTTTTTTAGAGTGTGTGAGGAAAACTGTAATTTTTTTTATTTTGGACTTTCTTTTTTATTTGGACTTTATTCTGGACTTTGGACATTATTTTTAAAACCCTACGGAAGGGTTATAAATTAAAAAAAAAAAAAAAATTAAATACAAACTGTTTGCAGGGAAGGACGACGATTACTATATCGTCTCGGCCCCTCGGGTTCGCACACGGCATAGGAGTCGTGGCCCGAGTCGACGACAACGGTTCATCGCCCGTCTGGTACGGGAGGTAAGTCCAATCGAAACACCCGCGAATCTCCTGCAAGCGGGTTACTGTCTGCCTTAAGGTGATAATTGTTTGAGGACGAACCGGACTGTTTTTATTTTCCTAGTAAAGGGCAAGGCCTGGCCTAAACAAGATAAGGGTTCGGATTTCATCACCGTTCTCTTCTTGCCCGCCTTAGGAAAACGAAACCGAACGCGAACCTAAGCTTTAAAATTTGGAATAGAACGAGACCGATAGGGTAACGAGCTTAATAGGAAACTCGTTCGAAAAATATTGGTTGCTCTTTAAGCACACTCCAAAGTTCATGATGGTTTCTGTGAGTTGAATGCGTGACTGCGCCGCCTTGTGATAGCGGTGAGGCCTTGGGTATCAAAGCTCCACTGAGCTTCCCTCGCCTCTTCAACTTACTTTGACTCGGATTGATTCCAGAGGGGTTTGCTCAAATTGCAACGAATTCCCTTTCGAAAGATAGAAGCTGGTCTAGAAACAATCTAAGTGGAGCCATCATGCTTTTTGTTTGCTAGAAATCTTTAGGTTTGTTTTGGTGGAGTCGAGTCGGCCTTGTTTGTGATTGTGTAGAATTCCCTTGCAATTAAGAATGTCGAACTGGTATGATAGAAGCCAATACAATGAGTATCGACCTGAATTTGAATATGGACATCATCAGTTTTATGACCATGGTGGGAATAGTAGTTGGGAACGCCAACCTTTTCAAGGTTATGGTTCATACCATAGTGAGCCCAATTACTATCCACACACGAATTGGTCTTACGAGCAAGAAAATCAGGAATATTATAGTACTAGTCATGCGTTTTTGGAAAATTACTTAAAAACTAGTCCTGATTATGACATTTCTAAACCTGTTCAATCTCTAGAAGAAACCTACCAACAAATTCGAAGGGAGTATGAACGTGCAGTTAGTTCAAGAGAAGAAGTACACAACGGTCTAAGATATTCAATGAGACTTGTGAAAGTATAAGTGTTACGCTCAGTGAAATTCAAGCACGTTTAGAGGAAGAAAATGAACAGTTAGCTAATGCTGCTCGAAATAATCTAATTTCCAAAATGTTTCCAATTCTACCCTACCCTTGATATAATAGTGAATATTTGCCTAATTTAGAGGACGAGGTTAGAATAAAAGACACTACTTATTTAGATAAGGTTCATCATTTTCGTACTATGATGATGAGGATAGCAGTGATGAAGAATCTGAAATATGTAGGCATAGTGATCAGGAGTCTATAATCCAATTGAGTTGTATAGTGATTATATTATTTCTAGTTCAAATCCAAATAATTTTTATGATTATTCACCTATTCAAAAGGACGAGGATTTGATTAGGGATACCACCGTTTTAGACGACGTAGTATTTCCTGTTTACGAAGCCGATAGTGGTTTAGAGGAACGGGTTCATTTCGAAAATACTGTTTTAGAGTCTAGCGACTTAGAAACAATAGTCTTGGAAGGATAGACCCGTAGAGATGAGTAAAGATGCACTACCTGATAATAACTTAGAAGAATCTCTTGAATATTTTAAGGACTCTGAAGATACGGAAATTCAAGAAATAATTAGAGGTCTATCTAGAGACACTGAAAACTCTAAGTTTGGGGGTGATTATCACTTCCCTAGTGCCTTACCTTTAACTCTCAGAAAGTCCCTACACTTAGGACTTGATATCTGTGCCTCGACCATTTTACAAGATTACCTTCATACTCGTTTTCCCGAGCCTAATGATGTCCATGAAGGAGTTCAGTCGTTAGAAACCCATCCTCTGGTTGATGTGGTTTGCCCAGGCTATGATCCCCAGATTGACTTTGTTTTCCCACCAAATAGTTTTCTTCCAACTGTGGGAACGTTTATATTCCAAATGTGTCGAATATTAAGTTGTGAGACTAGACCTAAATGCTTTAGGAAATTAGAATCGACACATTTGCTTAAGAATGACCACTACTCTCATTGTGGTCAAATTTGTAAGTCAAATCTTATTGGCTTAGAGGATCCTCAGTTATTTAGGTTATTATTGTGCGCTTCTAAGATCATATTTGAGTTTTTCCAGACTCTAGGACCTAATAATTTGGATCCAACCTATGAGGAAATGCATCCGAGGAAAATATTTTATTTAGACCCTTTCATAGAACCTGAACCTGAACCACAATTAGATATAAATTTCTTAATCAAAAAACTAGATAAGGGCATGTTATTCTTGTTCACTTTCTTGGGTTATTGTAGTTTCCTTTGGTCAGCTCTTTTTCGTTTTGAAGACCCACAGTTATTTCGACTGTTACTTTATGGTTTGAGTTGACTAATCCTTTCCTAAGTCTGGCTGAAGACTTTAAACTTAGCACTTCTTGGGAGGTAACCCAATATTCTTGCGACACGGTAATATCCTTCCTTATCTCTTTTGCTTCAAGTGGTAACAGTTTCTCCTTGTTCATGCTTTTAGTTTCATCTTTAGAACATTGAGGACAATGTTAGATTTAAGTTTGGGGGTATGGGAGAAACTTTTTAGTTGCATAATAAATAAACTCCAGAGCCTAGAAATTTACGCCTATTAAGGATAGCACTAACCAATCTAAGTGGATGGAAACATTTTTGTTTTAGGAGTTGAGGAACCAATCTGACTAGATGGAAACATCTATAGAGTCTATTCATAAAAGCACAGAGCTCAGGTGTTAGAAATAACATGATAGTTTCGCCATATCGTCGAGTCCTTTTCACTTTCTATTTTTAGTTTTCTTTTGTTTCAAGTGATTTGGTGGGGCACACGATTCAAGTTGTTACCTTTGCTAGGGTGAAATAGAGTGACTGAGTTACCTTTTAAAAAAAAAAAAAAAAAAAAAAAATTATTAGACCGGACCAGTTAGACCAATCGGAATAAGTATTAACACTTGGATAGCAATATGCGTGTGTTCTCCCTGTTTCCGTCGCCTAAGCAAGCGTGGAATGCAGGACCCGTGGGAACTATCGTGTAATCTGCTGACAAGAAGCATGCGCTTGGATCCAAAAGATCTATTCATGCCGTTAAGTTAAAAAAAAAAAAAAAAAAAAAAATGGTTATTGTTATGTGTAGTCAACTGCTGGTTCCCTTGTATTTGCCAGTTTGTTGATCTAATTTAAGTTATTGACCACTGGTTCCCTTGTATATGCCAGTGTGTTAATATTAGTCAGACCGGTATCTCAGTCATTTAGGTTAGGTTCATCTTGGCAGAGGCCTTCAGACAGATATGGGAAACACCGTTCACTTTTCAACCATCTACATTTTTCTTTTTCCATCTTCTTAATCTTTTCATGTGATTAGTCTGACTCCGAGTATGATGTCCATCGTGAAACTATCTTAGTAGAGCTCTGTCACTTATATGAATTTTAGTATGCTTGAGTGCAAACTCGTGTACACCAATTGGAATTTCGCATCAGGGTTCTTCCTCTTAGAGTCAATAATTGTATGCCAACCAAGGAGGTTCTTTAGTGCTTTCCAAGGTTCTGCGTAGATAGCTAGGGTCTGGAGTATTGGTTTTTGTGGGTACACCTCTGATAAACCCACCCGAGATTAACTCGGTCACTTTTCAAGAATAAATTTTGCTCGAGGACTAGCAAATAATAAGTTTGGGGGTATTTGATAGACGCATTTATGTGTCTATTTTGTTCTCAATATTCTGTATTGTTAGACTCGATTAAGTACTTATTGTGTTATTTTGTGTTTTTGTAGATGTTTTTAGAGAAATAAGCCTTTGCGGCGAAATGAGCTCAAAAAAGTGATGATTTACACCCCGGAGAAAAGTACTAAAGGCACCCCAGAAATGCACCGGAAGCGTCCCAGAAATGTACCGGAGGAACCCAGAAAAATTACTATTTCCACCCCAAAATTACTATTTCCACCCCAATTGCTAAAGGGACACCCGTACAGGATTAGGGGGAGGACACTTTTCTTCTCATAATTCAAATTTCATTTTTGGCGGGAAAATATATTCTCTCTCTGGCAGATTTTCAATCAACAAAATGAAGGTGTTGTGGTGCGATTCAATGGCTAAAAATTGGTAGGAAGATGTGATATAGCTTAAGGAATACAGTATGTGTGTCAGAATCGATCGAATTTGGCTAGAATCGGCTAAACAAGTCATCATCAGAGAACATGGCAGTCACGGGTTTGAGAGGATTTTTTGAGGGATTCGGACGTGTTATGATGATGCATGGAGGACTCTAGCACACTTTTGGACCGTGTAGAAGCTAAATAAGGGAGTATCAGAGGCTGTTTACGCGTGGAGAATCATTTCAGGGAAGAAAATATTCGGAAAATATTTTCTTTAAACACCGAGTAATGAAGATTATATGGAGTAATTGAGGGAGATTCAACGAGCTGTAGGTGTATAAATATGTTCCCTGGGAGTACTAGAGAGGCTGTCGAGAGTTGGGAGAAGAGAGGAGAGCCACAGACGCAGAAATCAAGAGTTGATCAAACTCTGCTGCTGCTGCCTGCTGCTGCTGAAGAACACCAAGAACACGAAGAACGGACTCGCAGTAGCAGTCGTTTATCAACAGTGGAAATGACTCACGTCCGTGGGTCGTAGGTGTGGGTCGTAGCATTTCAGCGACAACAGCACCTCAGCTTTGTCGTTCATTTTGGACGCCTTCTGTGGGTCGCAGAATTCTGTTTTAGAACATTTACTTATCTTTCTCTTTATTGTAAACATCAATTGAGCTTAATAAAATATTTTGAGAGGTTTTCCAACATGATGAGTTAATTCCCTCGTAACCAAGGCAATGGAGGAAGCTATTCACGCAACATAAATGGGTAACTATTTCATTTAATTATATAATTCACCTAATCGCTGCTTTTGCAGAGTTTTAAATTGTTTGAATGATTGTCTTAATTATTTGTTATTCAGTTTGATAGGTTATGCTTGGTTTAATCTCTTGATAATCTATGCTTAAGGTTTACAAATAATATTTGAGAATTTGTATGATTGATAGTGAATTAAAGATAAAAGAGGACTTAAGAATTGAATAGAGTTTTGAAATATTTATCATTCAATCTTGCGTAGTAGTGGAATCTAGTGTCTTGGTTACCTCTCGCCCAAAATTGTTAATATTTTGTATATATATTTTTATAAGTCTAAAAAAATCCTTTACCTTCACAAGTCTTAGAGTTCGAACCCTCATTACTACAAACACGAAAAATATTTAATCAATTACTAGAGTTTGGAATAGCAATTATTGTGATTACACATAGCTATGTCCAACGTTTTCATCTTCATGCTTTTTAGATTTTTTGGTCTAAATTCTAAAAATGTTTGGAGGATGATGTTATTGTAGTATTGATCTTTATGATTTTGTGATATTGCAATTTGATTATGGGATATGTATTGTTTGCGTCCGTGAACTTGAAGGTCCCATATGCTGTCAAAAGTAAAGTCGTTCATGAATTGGTATTCGTATTGATGAAAGGACGAATGGACTTTTGACAATTACAAAAGTTATGCCTATGCAGTCATGTATTTGATGGAAAATAGGATAAAATCTTTTGTTTGACAAGGATAAAGTCTATTATGTCGTTATGATGGAAAATAGAATAGATCCTTGTATGTTATCCATCGTATTGATCTTTATTGATCCATTTTGTTATGTTTTACCGTGAAGGCTCCATTATGTGTCGTATGTTGAGCACGATACAACTAAGTCGATCTCTTATTGGCTTTGTTGGTTGTTCCATAAGATGCTATATGTTGAGCATTATGAACTAAATTAATCATCTTGGTTGGTTATTTAGTTATTTCCTCTGAAAGTCTTCTTTTGTCGAGCAAAATCTTTTGACAATTAAATTGATTACTTTTGTGATTAGTTTGGTTGTTTGTATTCCAATTAGATTAATTACGGGTTCTCTTGTAATTAGTCTAGTTGAGTTTTCATATATTCCACAAATTCTTGTGTTGAGTATATGAACGGCTATACAAATCATGTTATGTTGGTTAATATAGTCGTATATTCCATAAGGTTTTCCTTATGTTGAGTATGTGAAATATTAAGTTAGTCATCTCCGTATGATTACCTTAATCGTAGCTCCGTAAGTTTACTTATGTTGAGCACTTTCAATTAAATTGATCACTTTTGTGGTTGAATTTAGTTGTGTATTCCAATTAAATTAATCATGGGTTTTCTTGTGATTAATTTGGTTGAGTTTTGGATATAGAAAATCATTTCTATGGTTTTTGGTGTCCAATTAAAAAATCCTTCTTTTCTTTCGAAATTAAGGCTGCTCTTGTTGTTCTTTCGGGAATGACATCAAATGGGGGAGAGTTCTTTTGAACTTGTGCTTAATGGTAATATCTTACGGGGTGTGCGGCTGTGGAATTTTATAGGGGTTATCTTGTATCTTAAAACTCCTTGATAATGCATTTAGCTTCGGTTTTATGATTGCATCTAAATTAAGTGGGTATGTATTTTTCTTTTAGTCTATGAAATGTCTCTTGTGGAAATTCCATTATGATCCCGTTCTTTTACCTTTGCCAATTTTATTGACAAAAATGGGGAGAAATAATGTAGCTCACACTACAAATACATATGGTTTTCGGATCATTGTGTAAGGGGGACTGGTTTCCATAATCGAGATGGAGTATTGACTAAGAGGGAGTGATACATATCACCGTAGTATTGTTGTTAATGTCATGATGCAATTGTACTTTGATGTTACATAATAATACTATGTCACTGTATAATGATGATCAAGAATCTCGATTTCTCTCATTGTTAAAGCTACGGATCTTCAACAACGGTGATGCTAAACTTACAACCTTTGGGATCATTGGAGTACTTGGAAGGACGAAGATTTCAGGGAATGTTGAAGATTAGACTATGGAATATGAGCCACTAAATTTTATCTTTTTTGTATTCCATATGTATTAATAGTTTTATCACTAAAATTGACAAAGGAGGAGATTGTTAGAGCATAGCTCGGTCGACCTCGCATGCGTTGCTATCTCAAGCATGTTTGTCAATGTTAGTGATCAAAACCATGAGTCTTGATTTCTATCCTACATAGCTAAGTCTCGGACTAGGATAGAAAAGTGTAGTTGAGCTCAAGGACTCATGGCGATTCATCATACAACGACGAAGATCTACTCAAGGAACCGTGGAACTTCATCAACAAAAAGGTATGTGGAGACTTGAACTTATCTATCACTCAAAAGTCTATCTCTTATATCTCCTATTTCTTATCAGATAAAAGTCGTATGCTATATAAGCTGGATCATACACATTTGATATTTCGAGAAGAGTATATCTCGCCTATCTATATCTCGAAATCATGTGTTGGTAAAGCATTTCTCTTTGATCAAGTTTATCTTCACCTAGTGACGAAAGTCATGAAAAGTTTCAATTACTTTGAGAATTGCTCTGACGCGAAACGGTCTGTGAATAACGTCTATATAACGTCCTCTGCGAATGTCTCAGTGATTGGAATGGGAGTTTGGATTACATAACCATGTATTCCTTAATCCGAAGTTTTCGAACTTTCTTGATTGATAGAAACCGGAGGAATTGGCTTTTCCAAGTCCGCGAACCCAGTCCGCGAACTGACAGAAGTTCTCGTACAGAGAATTTCTGCTGGGATTTTCCAAAAACTCGTTTGCGTGTAAGTCCGCGAACTGGCAAAAGTCTCTTTGCCGAGATTTTCTGCTGAGTTTGGAAAACTCAACTGGTTGTCTTAAGTCCGCAAACTTGTTTGTGAGATTAAGTGGTTATGATTTAAATATGTGCTCTGAACATGAAACTTAAATTACTAAGGAATGCTTTATGCAAACCGTGGCTATAAAGTTCATGAGCCGATTCAATCGAATCGAATCATCTTTGTTTCAATTGTGTCTTGTGTAGTTACATAAGATCTCTTAGCAATTTAACAACTCTTTAACTAGTTTATTTGAGTCAATTGAACTAGTTATGGTGAAGAAGAACGAGGTTAATTTGAAATGCTCATATGGTTAACCTTTTGGGTTACTATGTTGAACCAACATACACGTACACGTTTAGGCATGGTTTTCACAAACCCAGTAAACGTCTACCCAAGTGTGTGTGACAAGCTAAGTTTTCGATCTAACGGTTGAGAAATATTAGCTTGAATCTAAATCAGGTTTTCATCTAACAGTGAATATAGATTTCTTTGTAACTAAGGAAAAACCCTGATTTGAAGGCTATATAAAGGAGACATCTAGCATTGTGCAAAACTAATCCCCACACGTCTGTGTGATACTAGTGCGCCCGCTAGAGTCGATTCTCCTTTAACCTTTGGTTTTCTTCTCTAAAACCAGCTTAACAACTTAAAGGCTTCATTGGGATTGTGAGGCCAGACCGATACTACTTTTATCGTAGTTGTGTGATCTGATCTTGCATCTTCTATCGTACGAGTACAATCGATTGATTGGCTTGAGATCGTGAGATTTCTCCGATAGGCAAGATAAAGAAGTCACAAACATCTTCGTCTCACTGTTTATGATTCCTCGACAAACCGCCTGTGTAGTCAGGAAGGATTTTAGAGAGGTGATTGATTAATCTAGGCTGTTCTCGGGAATATAAGACTGTATTATCAATTGGTTCCTGTTCACCTTGATTTTATATCTTAAGACGGAGCAAATCCTAGGGTTTATCTGTGGGAGACAGATTTATCCTTTGATAGACTTTTCTGTGTGAGACAGATTTATTTATTATTAAAGTCTGCGATTTTGGGTTGCAGCAACTCTTCGTTGTGGGGTGAGATCAGCTAAGGGCATCAAGTGCGCAGTATCCTGCTGGGATCAGAGGCGTAGGAGTACAACTGTACCTTGTATCGGTGGGAGACTGATAGGGGTTCAACTATAGTCCAGTACGAAGTTAGCTTGGAGTAGGCTAGTGTCTGTAGCGGATTAATACAGTGTGTATTCAATCTGGACTAGGTCCCGGAGTTTTTCTGCATTTGCGGTCTCCTCGTTAACAAAACTTCTGGTGTCTGTGTTATTTCTTTTCCGCATTATATTTTTTTATATAATTGAAATAATACAGGTTGTGCGTTAAAGATCATCAATTGGAAATCCGACCTTTGGTTGTTGATTGATATTGATTGATCCTTGGACATTGGTCTTTGGTACCGTCCAAGTTATATCTCTTTGACAAAGACTCGCAAATTTCCATTTGCTTGAGTAAAGATCAAATCGAGAGATTGAGATATAAACTCTTTGATATATCTTTTTATTGATTGAGTTTAACTGTCTAGTTGATTCTCATAAAAAGTATATTGGATTTTGTCCATACAGATTGTTAAGCGAAATATTGGGTGGTGTTGTTAGACCCCCGCTTTTTCATCTGCGATTTTTGGTTGCAGCAACTCTTAGTTGTGGGTGAGATCATCTAAGGGAATCAAGTGCGAAGTTTCCTGCTGGGATCAGAGGCGTAGGGAGTACAACTTTACCCTTGAATTAGTGGGAGACTGATTGGGTTTCAACTATGGTCCAGTCCGAAGTTAGCTTGGAGTAGGCTAGTGTCTGTAGCGGCTTAATACAGTGTGTATTCAATCTGGACTAGGTCCCGGGGTTTTTCTGCATTTGCGGTTTCCTCGTTAACAAAATTTCTGGTGTCTGTGTTATTTATTTTCCGTATTATATTTTTTATATAATTGAAATAATACAGGTTGTGCGTTAAAGATCATCAATTGGAAATCCGACCTTTGGTTGTTGATTGATATTGAATGATCCTTGGACATTGGTCTTTGGTACCGTCCAAGTTATCTCTCTTTGACAAAGACTCGTAGATTTCCATTTTCTTGAGTAAAGATCAAATCGAGAGATTGAGATATAAGAATATTTGATATATCTTTTTATTGATTGAGTCTAACTGTCTAGTTGATATTCATAAAAAGTATATTGGAGTTTGTCCATATAGATTGCTAAGCGAAATATTGGGTGGTGTTGTTAGACCCCCGCTTTTTCAATTGGTATCAGAGAAGGCAAACACGTTCAAGACCTTACAAGTCTGTGTTTGTAGCGATCTGACTATATGGTCCATAAAGTCTCAATTGACGCTTCACCAGGTTTAAAAAAAACCCGCAAGAAAAGGTATGACAAACTAGTGTCTCTTCAAAAAGGGTTGGATGAACAAATCCGGATCAACTATGGTCTTGTTGCAGAAATTGCAGTTCTTAAGGATTTGATATCCAGAAATTCTCCCTTTGAAAATTTGAAAAATCTCAGTTGTTCCTCTCTTAAGAAAAGTCACAAGTCAGATAGTAATCAACGACAGGATGTTGAGAAAACTGATATGACAAGGAACCAGTCAGACAATCTTCAAAGCATAGGTTCATGTTGTGATATATCCGATCATATACAGCAAGCATGTATGTCTTTTCAAAAGAGTCTTAACGTTGCAAGTAATTTTTGTAAGAAATCTAAACAACTGTATAATTCTCTAAAAGTTCACACAACACTACCAGGGAACTCTAAATCGAGAAGTACTAGTAGTATGGGTGCCTTTGCTTTAAGATCTACATCTCCCTTTCAATGGTTTCTTGATAGTGGATGTAGTCGACATATGACAAGATACCTCACATGGTTTGTTTCGTCTGTTGATTATGAAGGAGGTCATGTAACGTTCGGAGATGAAAGTTGTTGCTACATTAGCAAAAAGGGAACGATCAAGCTACCCGGTGTTCCAGAAATCCATGATGTGGTATACGTTAAAGGTATGACTGCTAATCTTCTTTCTATTAGTCAAATTTGCGACAAGGGCCATCGAGTTATATTCAATGCGAATGGATGCGACATTGTTGACAAATCTGGGATAGTGATCTTTCAAGGAACTCGTGGGAAAAACAACTGTTATCTTCTTGATACTCAGTTTAGCAACCGCTACAATTTGACTAAGGTGGAATCTACACATCTTTGGCATGAGCGTTTTGGTCACATCAATTATCGCCTTCTAACTAAGATCATTAACAAAGAACTTGTTAGAGGCATTCCCAAAATCAATGCAAAGATTGAAGGTGTATGTGGTGCCTGTCAAAAGGGTAAGCAAACGAAAGTTCACCACAAATCATCTCGAGATATTCTCACTAAAGCTCCACTTGATTTAATTCATATAGATCTCTTCGGACCAATTCAACAACCCACTGTTGTCGGTAAGAAGTATGCTTTAGTTATGGTAGATGATTACACCAGATTTACTTGGGTTGCATTCCTATCCCATAAGAATGAAACCCTTGGTGAATTCAAGATTATTATTAAAAGGATCCAGAACGAACAAGGTCGCAAACTAAAGACAATTAGAAGCGATCGTGGCACTGAATTCAAAGACACCAAGGTTTTTAGTTATGTGACGAACTGGGGATCATTCAACAATACTCACCACCGATTACTCCTCAATCTAATGGAGTTGCTGAAAAAAGAATAGGAACATCCAGTAAATGGCGAGGGTAATGCTCCACAACAAAAACTTACCTTTAAGATTTTGGAGAGAAGCTGTCTTTACAGCATGTTATTTGATCACCCGTGTGTATTTGCGGTCTAAAACACTTAACACTCCTTATGAGTTATGGTATGGAAGGAAACCCAACCTACACTATCTCAGGGTGTTTAGAAGTAAGTGCTATATTCTGAAAGATCGAGAACAAAAAGGGAAATTCGACACCAAAAGTGACGAAGGTATCTTTCTTGGCTATGCTTCTGATAGTCGTGGTTTTCGAGTTTTTAATCTCAGAACACAATTCATGATGGAATCTGCTAATGTTATCATCGATGACATTAGTAATTTTCGTCAAGATAGTTCTCCTGCTGAGTTGCCTCCAACAGAGACAATTGAGAAAGCCAAAGAAATTCCAGAATCAGTTGAAGTTATCCCAACTGTTACTGATCCTGACATTTCTAGTGACGATGAGAAGAGCACTGATCAAGCCATTCCTGATGAAAAAGAACGTGTTCCTCCACGACATCTATGGGTTCAAAGGAATCATGACCCCAATGGTATCATTGGGGGAAGGGATTCTACATCCAAAATAAGGGGTCAACTTCAAAATATATATAATTTTGGTTGTTATCTTTCGCACGTGGAACCAAGGAATATTGATGAAGCTCTGAAAGATCCCTTTTGGGTAAATGCGATGCATGAAGATTTAAATAAATTTGAAAGACAAGATGTCTGGGAACGTGTACCTTGTCCTCTAAATGTCAATATTGTCGGTACCAAATGGATATTCAAGAACAAGTCTGATAAATATGGCACAATTATCATAAATAAATCTAGAGTTGTCGCTCATGGATATTCACAGATTGAAGGAATCGATTTTGACGAAACCTTTGCACATGTGGCACGTCTTGAGTCCATTCGACTTTTATTGGCCCATGCCTGCTTTCTCAGGGTTAAGTTGTTTCAGATGGACATAAAATCAGCGTTCCTGAATGGAATTTTAAAAGAGGAAGTCTATGTCGGCCAACCTAAGGGATTGGAAAATCCTGATTTCCAAGATCATGTGTTGAAGCTCAAAAAGGCGTTATATGGATTGAAGCAAGCACCAAGAGCCTGGTTTGAGAAACTTACTGCCTCTCTTATTAGAAAAGGATTTTCAAGAGGAGGAGATGATAAAACATTGTTTACCAAATGGAGTGGGAAAGATGTTGTCATTGCTCAAACCTATGTAGATGATATCATCTAAGGATCAACTTCTGAAAAATTCGCAAAAGACTTTCAAGTCTCTCTTGCTAAAGAATTTGAAATGAGCAATGTTGGTGAATTAAAATTCTTATTTGGATTACAGATTCAACAACATAAGGAGGGAATTTACTTATCCCAAGAGAAATAAGTACGTAATCTTGTGTCAAGGATCGATCTGGATAAGTCGTCTCCTAAGTTGACTCCCATGCCTACTACTGGTAAATTGCACAGGGATGAGAAATGAGCAAAAGTGGATCAAAAACTATATCGATCCATTATAGGTAGCCTTTTGTATCTTACAGCTACTAGACCTGATATTTCTTTCAGCGTTGGTTGTTATGCCAGGTTTCAGGCGGATCCAAAAGAATCTCATCTTGCAACTGCAAAAAGAATCATACGATATATAAATCACACTGTTAGGTATGGTCTCTCGTACACTTTTGATACTAATACTGACCTTTCTGCTTATTCTGATACTGATTGGGCACGATGTGTAGAAGACATAAAAAGTACATCAGGGGGATTCTACTATGTGGGTCTCAATCTTGTAGCGTGGCATAGCAAGAAGCAAAACTCTCAATCTCTGTCTACATGTGAAGAAGAATATATTGCTTCCGGATCATGTTGTACTCAACTCCTATGGATGAAACAAATTCTTGTTGATTATGGAGTTGATACTGGAAAAATGAATATCTTTTGTGATAACTCTAGTGCGATTCGAATTTCTGAGAATCCTGTTGAGCACTCAAGAACAAAGCACATTGACATAAGGTACCATTTTATTCGTGATCTCTATGAAAATGGTATCATTGGTATGGAATTTGTGCCTTCCGAACAACAATTGGCTGATATTCTCACCAAACCCTTAGACACTGCAACTTTTCAACACTTGCGGCAGTCTATTGGTGTCGTTTTGGTTCATCAAACCGTTTTGATGACTCTTGCCCCTATGCTTATCCTTATCTTTTGGGCAATTGAATCTGAAACTCCAGTAGGTACTTTCCAATTCAGTTTCTGTAGGATTGTTGTTATCTTTTTAGTATCTCTTTTGTGCTTCAAAATCCTTCTTTTCTTTCGAAATTAAGGTCGCTCTTTTTGTTCTTTCGAGAACGACATCAAATGGGGGAGATTTCTTTTGAACTTGTGCTTAATGGTAATATCTTGCGGGGTGTGCGGTTGTGGAATTTTATAGGGGTTATCTTGTATATTAAAACTTCTTGATGAATGCATTTAGCTTCGGCTTTATGATTGCATCTAAATTAAGTTGGTATGTATTTTTTCTTTTAGTCTATGAAATGTCTCTTCTCGGAAATTTCATTAGGATCCCGTTCTTGTACTTTTGCCAATTTTATTGACAAAAAGGGTGAGAATTAATGTGTAGTTCTACTACATATACATATGGTTTTTGGATCATTGTGTAAGGGGGAGTGGTTTCCATGTGAGATGGAGTATTGACTAAGGGGGAGTGATACATATCACCGTAGTATTATTGTCAAAGTGGTGATGCAATTGGACTTTTATGTTACATAATAATACTATGTGATTGTATAATGATGATCGAGAATCTCAATTTCTCTCATTGTTATAGCTACGGATCTTCAACAATGGTGATGCTAAACTTACAACCTTTGGGATCATTGGAGTACTTGGAAGGACGAGGATTTCAGGGAACGTTGAAGATTAAACTATGGAATAGGAGCCACTAAAGTTTATCTTTTTTGTATTCCATATATATTAATAGTTTTGTCACTAAAATTGACAAAGGGGGAGATTGTTAGAGCATAGATCGGTCGACCTCGCATGCGTTGCTATATCAAGCATGTTTGAAAATGTTAGTGATCAAAACTATGAGTCTTGAATTCTAGTCTACATAGGTAAGTCTCAGACTAGGATAGAAAAGTGTAGTTGAGCTCAAGGACTTCATGGCGATTCATCATACAACGACGAAGATCTACTCAAGGAACCGTGGAACTTCATCAACAAAAAGGTATGTGGAGACTTGAACTTATTTATCACTCAAAAGTCTATATATTCTATCTCCTACTTCTTATGAGACAAAAGACGTATGCTATATAGACTGGGTCATACACATTTAATATTTCGAGCCGAGTATATCTCGCCTATCTATATATCGAAATCATGTGTTGGTAAAACGTTTCGCTTTGATCAGGTTTATCTTCACCTAATGACGAAAGTCATAATGTTTCAATCACTTTGAAAATCGCTTTGACGAGAAATAGTGTAACAACTATATAACGTCCTCTAAGAATGTTTCAATGGTTGGAATGAGAGTTTAGGTCAATATAATCAATGATGGATATAAGCATTGTGTGGTAACACATATGTGCATAAGTCCCATTCCTTAATCCGAAGTTTGCGAACTTTGTTGATTGAGAGAAACCGGAGGAATTGGCTTTTCCAAGTCCGCGAACTCAGTCCTCGAACTGACGGAAGTTCTTTGCCAAGAATTTCTGTTGGGATTCCAAATTCGTTCGTGAAGTTCAAGTCCGCGAACTGGCGAAAGTCTCTTTGCCGAGATTTTCTGCTGAGTTTGGAAAACTCCACCGGTTGTCTTAAGTCCGCGAACTTTTTTGTGAGATTAAGTGGTTATGACCTAAAGATGTGCTCTGAACATGAAACTTAAATTACTAAGGAATGCTTTATGAAAACCGTGGCTATAGAGTTCATGAGCCGATTCAATCGAATCGAATCATCTTTGTTTCAATTGTGTCTTGTGTAGTTACATAACATTTCATAGCAATTGAACAACTCTTTAACTAGTTCATTTGGGTCAATTGAACTAGTTATGATGAATAAGAACGAGGTTAATTTGAAATGCTCATATGGTTAACCTTTTGGGTTACTATGTTGAACCAACATACACGTACACGTTTGGGCATGGTTTTCACAAACCCAGTAAACGTCTACCCAAGTGTGTGTGACAAGCTAAGTTTTCGATCTAACAGTTGAGAAATATTAGCTTGAATCTAAATCAGGTTTTTCATCTAATGGTGAATATGGATTGCTTTGTAACTAAGGCGAAACCCTGATTTGAAGGCTATATAAAGGAGACATATAGCATTATGCAAAACTAATCCCCACACGTCTATGTGATACTAGTGCACCCACTAGAGTCGATTCTCCTTTAACCTTTGGTTTTCTTCTCTAAAACCAGGTTAACGACTTAAAGACTTCATTGGGATTGTGAAGCCAGACCGATAATACTTTTATCGTAGTTGTCTGATCTGATCTTGCATATTATATCGTACGAGTACAATCGATTGATTGGCTTGAGATCGTGAGAGTTCTCCGATAGGCAAGATAAAGAAGTCACAAACATCTTCGTCACACTGTTTATGATTCCTCGAAAAACCTCCAGTGTAGTCAGGAAGGATTGTAGAGAGGTGATTGATTAATCTAGGATGTTCTCGGGAATATAAGACCGGATTATCAATTGGTTCCTGTTCACCTTGATTTTATATCTTAAGACGGAACAAAACCTAGGGTTTATCTGTGGGAGACAGATTTATCCGTTGATAGACTTTTCTGTGTGAGACAGATTTGTTTATTATTAAGTCTGCGATTTTGGGTTGCAGCAACTCTTGGTTGTGGGTGAGATCAGCTAAGGGAATCAAGTGCGCAGTATCCTGCTGGGATCAGAGGCGTAGGAGTACAACTGTACCTTGGATCGGTAGGAGACTGATTGGGGTTCAACTATAGTCCAGTCCGAAGTTAGCTTGGAGTAGGCTAGTGTCTGTAGGGGCTTAATACAGTGTGTATTCAATCTGGACTAGGTCACGGGGTTTTTCTGCATTTGCGGTTTTCTCGTTAACAAAATTTCTGGTTCGTCTAGCACTTCCCTTCATATTATTACTTGTGTACATTAAAAGGAAAAGGTCTTTGTTAAGTATTCAAAATTAAACAATTTGACCTTTTCCAGGAAGTGGAGAATTAGGAGGAGTGTTGAAAAAGCGGGGGTCTAACAACCACACCCAATATTTCGTTCAACAATATGTATGGACTAACTCCAATATAATTCCAAGAGAATCAACTAGACAGTCGGACTCAATCAAGGAAATATATCCAAGAGTTATGTCTCTGTTTCTCAATGTAATCAGCAAATAAAACAGATAGAAATCTGTGAGCCTTATTATTATGAGAAATTACTTGAACTGTATCAAAGTCTAATGTTCAAGTGTCAATCAATTTCAATCAAAAACCAATGGTTGGATTTACCAATTGATTAAACTACGCATAACCTGTGATATTTCAATTATATAAACATATATAATGCAAAAAAGAAATAACACAGTCACTAGAAGTTTTGTTAATGAGGAAACCGCAAATGCAGAAAAACCCCGGGACCTAGTCTAGATTTGAACACCATACTGTATTAAGCCGTTACAGGCTCTGTCCTACTAAAAGTTAACTTCAGACTGGAATGTAGTTGAGCCCTAACCAAGTATCATACCGATTAAAATACAGTCGCGTTCCTTAGGAAAATTCCTATGGTAATGTTCAAATGAAATTGTTTGTTGAGCCACGTGGATGGTCAAATATGATTTTGCACTATGGAGAAGAAGTGAGCGATTGATAGTTAAGCGCGAGGACGACCATCTGGCGCTGGCGATTGAACCACCAGCGCTGGCGTATTTGGTAAAAACGCGAGCATGTGGAGTAACACCGCCAGCGTTTGTCTCGAAAACGCCGACAAGAACTTTTTAACGGCTAGTTCCTACCTGATGGCTAGTTTCTACCTCTATAAATACGTCTCGAATTTGATCTCACAAATTCACAACAATCTTTCATCTGATCAATCTTTTCTTAATTTCAACTACTCTTAATTTTCAATCATGAATTTTGATTTTGGTTCTTCTGAGGAAGATAGGGAGATGGATGAAATGTTGGACGAGGAAGATGAAGAAATGTGCATGGAGTTTTTGCGTCAAATAGACGAAGATGCAAATCAATATAGAAGAAGGAGAAATTTTGTGTTGCAATTACAATCTAGGATCATACCAAAGCCTTTAGAGCCATATGAAGTTGCGACTAGAAGATGGACGTGGCGGAATCGACATTTTTACCATGAAAAGATGATGCATGATTATTTTAATCATGACTGTGTCTATTCCGAAGAGAATTTTCAGGGACGATTCCTCATGGGCCGCAACTTGACAAAAAGGATTATTGCCGAGCTTTGTCAGGTACAACCTTTATTTAATTATCAGTATGATGCACGACATGTACGAGGCTTTAGTCCCGAAAAAAAGGTCACTGCGGCCCTCCGTATACTCTGTTACGGGGTACTAGCGGGTTCCACGGATGATTACATCCGTATTGGGAAAACAACTGACTTTAGGTATCTCAAATTATTTTGTGAAACATAGTTGAGTATTTTGGTCCAACCTTTTTAAGAAAGCCTACTCAGGAAGATGTTCAAAGAATAACTGCAGAAAACACCGAGATAGATTTTCCAGGAATGCTAGGTAGTCTTGACTGCATGCACTGAATGGGAAGGCCAATATAAGGGTCATTATCCAAAACCAACTGTGATTTTGGAAGCTTCAACTACTTATGATTGTTGGTTTTGGCATGACTTTTTTGGACTCCAGGGTTCAAATAACGATCTCAACGTTTTATATAAGTCACCATTGTTTGAATATCTTAAGAATGGGATCGTGCCGCAATGCAATTTCACCATCAACGGTCATCAGTACACTCAGGATTATTATCTAGCAGATGGAATCTATCCAGAATGGTCAACTATTGTTCAAGCTTATAAACAAACAGGTTATGGACCGACGACTTCGAAGGATATTAAGTACTTTAACACCCAACAAATGAAATGCAGAAAGGATGTTGAACGCGCTTTTGACATACTGAAAAGGAAGTTTTCCATCATAGCTGGGCCGACACGTTTATTTGATATTCAAGAAATGAACAAAATTATGCTGACTTGTATTATTCTTCATAACATGGTCATTGAAGAAACCAGGCGTGACCCAACCTAGACTAGTTTTCTATATGAAGATTTGAGGCCAAATCTTGTGGTAGGGCATTGGCGTCTGGAAAGAGAATATAAACTTGCCACTGACAGACTAAAAAATCGGGGAATTTATGGACAACTAAGACAAGATTTAACTAAGCACTTATGGGATTTAAAAGGAGTAAGAGAGGATGCGCGGGGGCGAGGGAGAGGGAGAGGCATAGGGAGATAAATGTTATAGTCTTGTTTATTTTAATTAATATGTTTTTTAATTTAAAGTTGTTTGTTTAAACGACTACACTTAAAATTGAAATAAAGGCATTTATATGAAAAGTAATTTTAAATAAATGAGTACAATTAAATTAAACTTAACTAAGAAAGACTGAATTCAAGTACAATTAAATTAAACTTAACTAAGAAAGACTGAATTCTTCTTCGTTTTCTTCCGAGGCATCATCTTCGTCTTCTTCCACATTCACATGCTCGCCAGTTTGTTGGTCGTGGCTTGTTGTTGTTTAGCCGCATCCATTTGCTTAGTTCATGTAGCAAATTGTCGTTCATTCATTTTTGCAGTGTCCAAGGAAAGTAACTTGCTTAGCTTACAATCTCTGTAATGTTGTTCTCGCGAAAGACGACTTTTTCATTGATTATCTATAGCAATGCCACGGTCCCTGGCTCTATCTGCTTCCATCTGCATCTCGAATTCTTTGTGTTCAACATAGTTGAACTCGCTTGAACCTCCTTATGCTGCTCGTTGGGATGCGTCTCTTGATGCTTTTGCAGCTTTCTGACCACCTCCTCTTCTTCTATTCAAGTTGGTGTTAACGTCTAGATTAGTGTTGTGTTGTTCCTGACTACCTGGAGTTCCGTCTGGTGAGGAAGCATGCCCTCCATTCTGAAAATCCTGCGAGATTGGGCCATGTGGTGATCTTCCAGGCACTTGATGACCTTCCAGCAAGTATGGGTTAAACTTGTTAAGCACCCTCAAAATGGTGAAACAAGTTTCATGTTGGAAGCTGTAACCTTTGTGGGATCTTTGCCACTTTTCCCGACATCTTCGTTCCACATCCGGTTCGCCTTTACCACTTTTTTTGTTGTTCCACATTTGAATGATCAAAGATACATATTCAGTAACGGATGTTGAAATTGTGTGAAAACGATGACACAACCCATCGACATCACGTCTATTAGTGTTACCGGTTTCTTCACCAAATTTTTGTAAAATCGTACCATAAAAAAAAAGAATCTTGATAAATACCATTGACTTCATCTAATGTAAATAATACATAATTTCTGCAAAGTGACTCGTCTTCATCCATCGTATACTTGGGACCACGAATTCTTGTGTTCCTTTGTCGTGATTGTTGTGTTTCTTGTTGTGTTTGTTGTGGTGTTTGTTGTTGTGATCGTTGTTGTGATCGTTTTTGTGAGGATGCCATATTTATTAGAAATGCAATATATGGAGATGAGAATTTAGCTGAAAGATTGAATTGATATGAATAGTTTTGTTTGAAAAAAAAGAAAAGTTAGAGACGGTATGAAAATTGTGTAATGTTGAGGTAGTGTTGAAGATGGTGTGAGTTTAAGTCTATAGACGAAATGAATTTATATGGAAAAGAAAGGAAGGAACAATGGAAGTCGGATAGATCAGTTGCAGCTCTTAAAAAGCACGCAGCGTGTTTACCAAAAACGTTAGCATTTGAATTAACAAAGCGCGTTAGAAGGACAAGCGCCAGCGTTCTTTCTTCATATGCTAGCGTTTTTGAAAAGCTCGCCCGGCCTTACCACAGGCGCGCGCTGGGTGGTCCATCTCGATGTTCAAACCAACAAATCTATTAATTTGAACACCCATTTTCATGTTTGTTAAGTCCATAGTGGGAGCAAAATGAACAAACTCCAAGTTTGTTCATTCCATAGGAACTGCTCTTACGTCTCTGAATCCTAAAAGGACTCTACGCAGTTGATTCCCTTAGCTGATCTCACCCACATCTAAGAGTTTCTACGACCCAAAGTGGAAGACTTTGAAAAAAATATGTCTCCAACATAAAAGTCTATTATGATAGATAAATCTGTCTCCCACAGAAGTACCTACGAAAGACAGATCAGTGATATTTCAATCAATTATAATATCCGACCTTTTGGTTGTTGATTTAAATTGATTGATACTTGGATATTTGTCTTTGGTACCATCCAAGTTATCTCTCTAGTATTTGATAAAGACTCGCAGATTTCTATTTGCTTGAGTATATTATCAAATTGAGAGATTTAGATATAAACTTTTTGATATACTTTTTATCTAGATTGAGCCTGACTGTCTAGTTGATTCTCTAGAAAGTATATTGGAGTTTGTCCATACAGATTCCTAAGCGAAATATTTGGTGTGATTTTTGTACCCCCACTTTTTCAATTGGTATCAGAGCAGGGAAACACGTTCAAAACCTTACAAGTCAGTGTTTGTAGCGATCTGACTCTATACATGATAAAGTCTCTTGTAACGCTTCACCAGGTTTAAAAACCAATCGTAAAAAAAGTTCTGATAAACTGGTTATTCTCCAGAAAAGGTTGGACGAACAAATCTTGGATCAATTATTATCTTGTTGCTGAAATTGCGATACTTAAGGATTTGAAACCCATTGTAAGTCCTTTGATGGATTTGAGTAACTCCAGTTGTTTCTCTTTGAAGAACTGTCGTAGATCAGGTGATAAACAACGAGTAGATGTTGTGAAAACTGATTTGACTCAGAACTGCTCTGCCAAACAAAAAGGTGTTGGCCCATGTTTGTTTTGTGATTCCTCCAATCACTTTCAACATGATTGTGTGTATTTTCAAAAGAGTCTAAAATTTGCAAGTAATCTTCACAAGAGAACTAAACAACTTTTTGCTTCTCTAAAAGGACATACAAAACTATCAGGAAACCCTAAACAGAATAGTACTGATAGTATGAGAGCTTTTGCTTTAAAATCAACATCACCCTTTCAATGGTTTCTTGATAGTGGATGTAGCAGACATATGACATGTGATCTCACTTGGTTCGTCTCCTCAGACGACTATGAAGGCGGGCCTGTAACATTTGGAGATGGGAGTTGTTGCTACATGAGAAAGAAGGGGACGATCAAATTACCCGGTGTACCTGAAATCCATGATGTAGCCTACGTAAAAGGTATGACTGCAAATCTTCTTTCTGTTAGTCAAATTTGTGACAAAGTCCATCGAGTTGTCTTCAATGCAAATTGATGTGACATTATAGACAAAACTGGGAAAGTAATTTTTCAAGGAACTCGTGGTAAAAATAACGGTTATGTTCTTGATGCTCAGTTCAGCAACTGTTGCAATTTGACTAAGGTGGAATCTACACATCTTTGGCATGAGCATTTTGGCCACATCAACTACCGTCTTCTAACTAAGATCATTAACAAAGAACTTGTTAGAGGCGTTCCCAAAATCAATGCAAAGATTGAAGGTGTATGTGGTGCCTGTCAAAAGGGTTAACAAATGAAAGTTCACCATAAATCATCTCGAAATATTCTCACTAAAGCTCCACTTGATTTAATTCATATGGATCTCTTCGGACCAATTAAACAACCCATGGTTGCTGGTAAGAAGTATACTTTAGTTATGGTAGATGACTACACCAGATTCACTTGGGTTGCGTTTCTTTCTCATAAAAATGAAACCCTTGATGAATTCAAGATTATTGTTAAAAGAATCCAGAACAAACAAGGTCGCAAACTAAATAAAATTAGGAGTGACAGTGGAACTGAATTCAAGGACACTAAGGTGTTTGAATTTTATGACGGACTGGGGATTATTCAACAATACTCACCACCCATTACTCCTCAAGCTAATGGAGTTGCAGAAAGAAAGAATATGAACATTCAGGAGATGTCCAAGGTAATGCTCCATAACAAAAACCTACCTCTAAGGTTTTGGGGAGAAGCTGTCTTTACAACATGTTATTTGATCAACCGTGTTTACTTACGGCCTAAAACCATAAACACTCCATATGAGTTGTGGTATAGAAGAAAACCCAACCTACACTATCTTAGAGTGTTAGGAAGTAAGTGTTATATCCTAAAAGATCGAGAACAGAGAGGGAAATTCGATACCAAAAGTGAGAAGGTATCTTTCTTGGCTATGCCTCTGATAGCCGTGGTTTTCGAGTATTTAATCTCAGAACCCAGGTCATGATGGAATCTGATAACGTTATCATTGATGATATTAGTGATTTTCATCATGATAATCCTCTTGCTGAATTTCCTCCAACCAAGACAATTGAGATAGTCAAAGAAATACCAGAATCAGTTGAAGTTATCCCAACTGTTGTTGATCTTGATATTTCTAGTGACGAGGAGAAGAGCACTTATCAGGCTACTCCTGATGAACGAGAACGTGTCCCTCCACGACACCTCTGGGTTCAAAGGAATCATGATCCCAATAGTATTATAGGGGGAAGAGATTCTACAACTAAGACTAGAGGGCAACTTCAAAACATGTGCAATTTTGGTTGTTATCTGTCACAAGTAGAACCAAGAAATATTGATGAAGCTCTGAACGATCCCTTTTGGGTGAATGCAATGCATGAAGAGTTAAATCAATTTCAAAGACAAGACGTATGGGAACTCGTACCTTGTCCCTCCAATGTTAATATTGTTGGAACAAAATGGATATTCAAGAACAAGTTTGATGAATTTGGCACAATTATCAGAAATAAAGCCAGACTTGTCGCTCTAGGATACTCACAAATTGAAGGTATCGACTTTGACGAAACATTTGCTCCTCTGGCACGACTTGAGTCCATTATACTTTTATTAGCTCATGCTTGTTTTCTCAAGGTTAAGGTTTTCCAAATGGATATAAAATCCGCATTCCTAAACAGAATTCTAAAGGAGGAAGTATATGTTGCTCAACCTAAAGGATTTAAAAACCCTGATTTCCCAGATCATGTTCTGAAGCTCAAAAACACATTATATGGGTTAAAACAAGCACCTAGAGCCTGGTTTGAAAAACTTACCACTTCGCTCATTAGAAAAGGTTTTTCAAGAGGTGGAGCTGATAAAACTCTGTTTACCAAATGGAGTGGGAAAGATGTTGTCATTTCTCAAGTCTATGTAGATGATATCATTTATGGTTCAACTTCTGAGAGATTTGCAAAGGATTTCCAAGTCTGTCTTGCTAAAGAATTTGAAATGAGCAATGTTGGTGAATTAAAATTCTTCAACAATATAAGGATGGAATTTACTTATCCCATGAAAAGTATGCAAGGGATCTTGTGTCAAAATTCGGTCTGGATAAATCATCTCCAAAACTGACACCTATGCCCACTATTGGTAAACTGCACAAAGATGAGAAAGGAGTAAAAGTAGATCAAAAATTGTATCGATCTATTATTGGTAGCCTTTTATATCTTACATCTACTAGACCTGATATTTCTTTTAGTGTTGGTTGTTGTGCTAGATTTCAGGCTAATCCAAAGGAATCTCATCTTTCATCTGCAAAAAGGATCATACGATATGTTAATCACACTGTCGGGTATGGTCTATCTTATACTTTTGATACTAACACTGACCTTTCTGCTTATTCAGATGCTGATTGGGCAGGATGTGTAGAAGACAGAAAAAGTACATCAAGGGTTTCTACTACGTAGGACTGAATCTTGTGGCTTGGCATAGCAAGAATAAGAATTCACAATCACTGTCTACATGTGAAGCAAAATATATAGCTGCTGGGTCATGTTGCACTCAACTCCTATGGATGAAACAAATGCTAGCTAATTATGGAATTGATACTGGAATAATGAAGATCTTTTGCGATAAATCTAGTGCGATTCGAATCACTGAAAATCTCGTTGAGCACTCAATAACAAAGCACACTGATATAAGGTACCATTTTATTCACGATCTTTATGAAAATGGTATCATAAGTATGGAATTTGTGCCTTCCGAACAACAATTGGCTGATATTCTCACCAAACCATTAGACACTGCTACTTTTCAACATTTACTGCAGTCTATTGGTGTTGTTTTGGTTCATTAATTGTTTCTATGACTCTTGCCCATGTGCTTATCTCGATCTTTTGGGCAATTGAGTCTGAAACTCCAGTAGTGTCTACTTCAATTCTGTATTTGTTTATGTAGGATTGGTTTTTCTGTCAGAATTCTTTGTGTGTTGTGTCAAAAGAAATCCTTTTTTTTTCGAAATTAAGGTCGCTCTTGTTGTTCTTTCGGGAATGACATTTTATGGGGGAGAGTTCTTAATTAAACTTGTGCTTAATTTCCAAATCTTTGTGGGGAGTGCGACTGTGGAATATTATAGGGGTTATCTTGTATCTTTATAAAATCCATGATGAATGCATTTAGCTTCGGCTTTATGATTGCATCTAAATAAGATGATATATTTTTGTTTTCTTTTGGTCAAGAAATGTCTCTTTCGGAAATTTCATTAGGATCACGTTCTTGTACCTTTTCCAATTTTATTGACAAAAAGGGGGAGAATTAATATGTAGTTCACACTACAAATACATATGGTTTTCGGATTATTATGTAAAGGGGAGTGGTTTCCATGTGAGATGGAGTATTGACTAAGGGGGAGTGATACATATCACCATAGTATTGTTGTTGAAGTTGTGATACAATTGAACTTTGACGTTGTATAATGATACTATGACACTGTATAACAATGATTGAGAACTCTTGTTTTCTCGTTGTTATAGATACAGATTTTCAACAACGATGATGATGAACTTACAACCTTTGGGATCATTGG
The DNA here is from genome assembly GCF_003573695.1 of Papaver somniferum. Lineage (NCBI taxonomy): Eukaryota > Viridiplantae > Streptophyta > Magnoliopsida > Ranunculales > Papaveraceae > Papaver > Papaver somniferum. Next base: position 16,872,915 of record NW_020621603.1, on the reverse strand, counting down.
AGTACTTGGAAATGACGAAGATTTCGAGTAATGTTGAAGATTCGGCACGTGGAATAGGAGCTACAAAAGTTAATTTATTTATTTTTTTGTATTCCATATGTATTGATAGTTTTGTCACTCAAATTGAAAAAGGGGGAGATAGTTAGAGCATTGCTCGGTCGAACTCGCATGCGTTGCTATCTCAAGCATGTTTGTCAATGTTAGTGATCAAAACTATAAGTCTTTATTTCTAGTCTACTATAGCTAAGGTCTCGGACTATGATAGAAAGTGTAGTTGAGCTCAAGAACTCCATGACAATCATCATACAAGACGAATGACTACTCAAGGAACCGGTGGATCTTCATCGACTAAAAGGTATGTGGAGACTTGAACTTATCTATCACTCAAAAGTCTATTTATCTCCTATCTTGAGACAAAAGTCGTTTTGCTATATAGACTTAGATTATACATATTTGCTATCTCGCCTATCTATTTCTCGAAATATATGTTGGTAAGCTTTCTATTTAGCCAAGTTCATCTTTACCTAGTGACGGAAGTCATGGAAAGTTTCAATCACTTTGAAAATTGCTTACTTTGAAGAAAAATAGTTTGTGAATAACAACTATAGAATATCAACATCCTCTAAGAATGTTTCAACGATTGAAATGAGAGTTTAGATTATATAACCATTGGAGGATATAAGTATTGTTGTGGAAACACATATATGTATAAGTCCTTATTCCTTGAACCGAAGTTTGCGAACTTTGTTGATCAATAGAACCGATATGTGGCGTGAGCCAAGTCCGCAAACTCAGTCCGCGAACTGGCGGATGTTCTCGTGCCGAGAATTTCTGCTGGAGTTTGTGAACTCTGTCCGGGAACTTAAGTCCGCTAACCCAGTCCGCGAACTTGAGTAGGTTATATCTAAAAACGATGTTTGTGAACTTATTCTTATATTAACTAAGGAATGCAAATTGCAAACCGTGACTATATAATTCATGAACCGATTCGAGTGAATCAAATCGTTTTTTCTTCGATTGTGTCTTGTGTAGTTACAGAAGATTTCCTTGCATTTGAACAACTCTCTAACTAGTTCATTTGAGTCACTTGAACTAGTTATGGTGAAGAAGAATATGGTTGATATGAAAGTGATCATATGGCTAACCATTTGGTTGACTATTGTTGAACCAACAAATGTACAAGTTTGGGTACGGTTACACAAGCCTAGAAACGTGCATTTCATTTGTGTGTAACAAGCTAGTTTTCGATCTAACATTTGAAAGATATTAACTTGAATCTAATCAGGTTTTCATCTAACGGTGAATATTGAATGCTTTGTTACCACTCTAACATTGATTGCAAACCCTGATTTGAAAGACTATATAAGGGAGAACTCTAGCAATTGGGAAACCTAATCCCCACACCTTCTGTGTGATACTAGTTGTGCTAAGCTAGAGTCGATTCTCCTTTAACCTTTGGTTTTTTCTTCTAAACCAGGTTAACGACTTAAAGACTTCATTGGGATTGTGAAGCTAGACCGATACTACTTTCTCGTAGTTGTGTGATCTAGTCTTGTTGTTTCTATCGTACGAGTACGATTGTAATAATTGGCTTGAGATTGATATCTCCGATAGACAAGATATAAAAGTAATCACAAACACTTCGTCTCATCGTTTGTGATTCCACAATATCTTTTTTCGCTGCTTCGACTAATATTATTGTGAGGTGATTGATAATACTAGGCTGTTCTTCGGGAATATAAGTCTGGTTTATCATTTTGTTCCTGTTCACCTTGATTTATCAAAAGACAGAACAAAACTCGTTGATATATTCGTGGGAAATGGATTTATCTATTACCGTAGACTTTTTTGTGTGATACAGATTTGTTTATTAAAGTTTTCGACTTTGGGTCGTAGCAACTCTTAGTTGTGGGTGAGATCAGCTAAGGGAATCAAGTGCGTAGTATCTTGCTGGGATCAGAGACGTAGGAGCATAACTGTTCCTTGGATCAGTGTGATATTGGTTGGGGTTCAACTACAGTACAAACCGAAGTTAATTTTGAGTACGCTAGTGTCTGTAGCGGCTTAATACAGTGTGTATTCAATCTGGACTAGGTCCCGGGATTTTTCTGCATTTGCGGTTTCCTCGTTAACAAAATTCCAGTGTCTGTGTTATTTCTTTTCTGCATTATATTTTGTTATATAATTAAAATATTACAGGTTGTGCGTTTTTCAATCAATTAGAATATCCGATATTTTGGTTGTTGGTTTAAATTGATTGACACTTGGATATTGTTTTTGGTGCCATCCAAGTTATCTCTCTAGTATTCGATAAAAACTCGCAGATTTCTATTTGCTTGAGTATTATCAAATCGATAGATTGAGATATAAACTCTTTGATATACTTGTTTGCACCCAAAAATATTTCCAGGCACTAAACACGATGATTTTGGTGTTGTTGATGGAACCGGAGCTAATAACAGAAAATAGTCAAGAATGATAGACACAAATTTAACGTGGTTTGGCATGGTTCGCCTACATCCACGAACGAATCCCCTTGGGGGGTGGTATTTTATTGATATTAGAATTACAGTATTATTTTTTTCTCCTTGTTAGTCTCCCCCTCTAGCCTTCAGGACCTCCCTATTTATACAGTTGAATTCCTAATTTCAATATAAACTTAAATGGCATTAACTGATCATTCATGCCTCCATGTTGAATTCTGCATGAAACTGCTCATTCATGCCTCCATGTTTAATTCTGCATGAAACTGATAATTCATGCCTCCATGTTAAATTCTGCATGAAACTGCTGGAATTAATACTACATGCAACTGACCTGCATGCCTCATGGCCATGCCTTGCATTAATTCTGCATAAAACCCCATGAAACTCCCCTCTTGTATTAATTTTGCATGCTGGCAGAGTGGATTGATGGTTGACAGGAAGAATGGGCTGGTAGTATGGATGGGAACTGGCTGACAGCGCATCTGGCAACATGGCTGGGAACTGGTTGGCAGCACAACTGGCAGCATGGCTAGAAACTGGATGGCAGTGCGGCAGAGTACTTGGATGGAAATTGGTTAGCAACACTGCTGGCAATATGACTGAAAATTGGCTAGAGGTGCGACTTGCAACCTGAATTTGACAGTTGACCAACGGTCGACTTTCACTGTTGACCGAGCGTTGACTTTGACCACTGACCGGTCTTTGTAATACTGGGAAGGATGGTGGACTGTTTTGGTTAACTTATTAGCGGGCTTGGATGACAGCAGAACAGTGGCCCAGGAAACATTCTGTCCCTATATGTGGCAATTTTACTCATGGTACAGACAATACTTTTTATCTAGATTGAGTCTGACTGTCTAGTTGATTCTCTAGAAAGTATATTGGAGTTTGTCCATACGGATTACTAAGAGAAATATTGCGTGTGGTTGTTGTACCCCCACTTTTTCGTATGGGACAACCATAATGGACTTGCTTGCGTTGATCTTTTCGATTGTCAGTTAGTTGAGTTTCTTATCAATTATCTTGGAATCCCTCTTTGGCAGTAAATCAAAATCCAAATGTGTATGTGACGTGTTGATTCATAAATGCCGACAGAAGCTAAGCACTTGGAAAAGAAGATACCTTTCTAAAGGTCAACATCTTATCTTGATAAATAGTGTTCTTGTGTCTATGTCAATCTATTATTTGTCTATGTTTCAAATGCCAATGATAGTGGTTAAGGAAATAGAGAAAATAATGCGTAATTTCCATTGGGGTTCTTCCAACTCTAAAAAGAAGAAGAGCTGGGTATCTTGGTCTATAGCTAATGTTTCAAAAGAAAATGATGGAATTGGAGTTAAGAAGTTAAAGATGGTCAACAAATCAGTGCACTACAAATGGATCTGGAGATATGGAGGAGAGAAAAAGGCTCTTTGGCGGCAGATTATTTGAAAAAGCGGGGGTCTAACAACCACACCCAATACTTTGTTCGGTAATCTGTATGAACTAACTCCAATATAATTCCAAGAGAATCAACTAGACAGTCATACTCAATCAAGGAAAGTTATCCAAGATTTATATCTCTTTCTCAAATCAATCAGCAAATCAACGACATGGAATCCGTGAACTGATTGGTATGAGAATAACTTGGACGGTACCAAAGACCAATGCCCAAGTGTCAATCAATTTATACAACAACAAAAGGTCAAATTTACCAATTGATTGAACTACGTACAACCTGTGATATTTCAATTATTTAAACAAATATAACGTGGAAAATAAATAACACAGGCACCAGAAGTTTTGTTAACGAGGAAACCGCAAATGCAGAAAAACCTCGGGACCTAGTCCAGTTTTGAACAACACACTGTATTAAGAAGATACAGACACTAGCCTACTAAAAGTTAACCTCGGACTGGAATGTAGTTGAGCCCTGACCAAGTCTCACACCGATTAAGGTACAATCGCGTTCCTTACGTCTCTGAATCTTAGTTATCCTTCTTAAAACACAAGAATAAATTCTCTGAATGTAGTTGTTCAATTGTTTATATTCTCATAGAAGTATACAAGACACAGTTAAAGCAAATTCGATTTTGATTCACTCGAATCAATTCATGAACATTACAGCCACGTTTGGAAGATTGCATTCCTTATTATATAAATGTATTTGTTCATGAACAAACCGATTTTATAACTTAACCCACTCAGGTATGGAAATGGGTACGCATACCTAGAGTTCCCGGACTTGGTCTGTTCAAACGGGTACGCATACTGTCGCTCACGACCAACATCAGTTGAAATCAGTATGATACGTGTATGCATACTATGGTTCCCAGACTTCAACTGTTGAATCAGTACGCATACGGGTATGCATATTAAGTTCTCGTACTTGGAACATATCTACAACAGTTAGCATACAAGTACACATACTGTGCTATATCCAATCAATGATTAATTTTTTAAACTCCCATTTTAATCATTGAAACATTCTTAAAAGACGGGAATAGCTGTCTCAGATAAACTATTAGCTTCAAAGCAATTTTCAAGTGATCAAATGATCAATAAGAAACATTCCCAGTCCACATCAAATGACTGTCTCACACAAATCATGTAAGATGTTACCAGGAGATTTTCACATGATCATCTTTTGACTTTCTTCAAGAATAAAAGATGAACTTGCTTAAAGCGAAAGCTTACCAACACATATTTTGAGAAATATGTAAGCGAGTTAAACTCAACTCAAAATATCAAATGTGTATAAAGTAAAGTCTATATAGCTACATGACTTTTTTCTCAATAGGAGATATAATAGAAATAAACTTCTGAGTGATAGATGAGTTCAAGTCTCCACATACCTTTTGTTGATGAAGTTTCACAACCTCTCCTTAGTAGTTCTTCGTCTTCAATCGATGAACGTCGTGAAGTTTAAAGCTCAACTACACATTTTATCCTAATCTGAGATATAACTATAAGTAGACTAGAAATCAAGACTTATAGTTTAGACAACTAAACTTTACAAACAAGCTTGAGATAGCAACGCTTGCGAGTTAGACCGAGCAGTGATCTATCGGTCTTGGAATACAGATGAACCAATTCTAAACTTGTTTGGAAGTGTGTTATAATCGATTCCAAGATTATAAATATGAAAGGGGATTTACAAAGAAGATATGTCAACATACTTTGAACACGAATAATAACTTTTATCCTTTATTGTTCAAAGATATTCCTTAGTACTCAAGGAGATCCTATTCCGAAATAAATTAAGAATCTTTTAATTAAGGTTGTTAGTTTTATATGATTTGATTACCGGTAATTTGAATGTATATCTCTAGAGAATAAAAATTAGTAATGTGCATTTACTAATTGGAGATTTTCTATTGAGAGATTTCGGAAAATATTGGACAAAGCATTTACTGGAATTATGAAAAGTGAATGGGCATCTATTGCTTATCTTGAGAATACTTTCGGATTTTGGAAATTCTCTGGTGCCCAAACATCCTTGGTCTATAAATACCTAAGTTTGCATTTCCAGCAAACTATCCTAAGAGCCAGGCAAACTTCATCTTTTTTTTGTTTCTGGTGGAGTCGTCTAATCGGAGAGGAAAGTACCCTAATTATGCGAAATCTCTTACGACTGCTCGTTTAAAGACTTATGTGGGATCAAGAAGCTCTAGGAGTGCCGTTGGTGGGAAACTAGATTATTGTAGTATTATTAGTTTTAGATTGATCTGATTGAATAACGGTTGTTGAAACTTTGATTGCACCTAGTTTGTTTATTCTTGAGAATCTTCTCTTATGATATAAGATTCACTCAAACTAGATCGAAGTATCGCCGGGATCTTTAGAACTGTTTGTAGATCTAAAGAAATCTTGTGATAACCCATTGGAAACAGACTCCGTTCTATGCGTGATTGATTACAAGAGATTAAAGTGGTGTTGTGCATGTTTTAATTGAAGATTAAAGAAGACTTGAAGACGAATAAGATTTCTTATTGGTTTCCCATATCTTTGTGTTGCACAAACCTTGATCGGCTGGGATCCAACTAGAGTCAGATTTATTTGATTGATTAGTTGTGTGAGATGGACATTCAGAATATATCTCTTTGAGATTTATTTGGATTGAGTGCGAATCTAAACTTGACTACTTCGGTAGTTATTGGATAGATTGATCTAACCAGGAAAATTAGTTTGTTAGCTTAAACGCAAGAGCCTTTGCATATGACTTGAGATATCTTGATCTTAAAGAATCGATAGAGTTTTTACCAAACAGATTTGTTGTTCCTTTACTGTTTGGAATACGATCCAAAAGAATTTTTCTAGTGTGTGCATCATCGAAGTCAGAGGCGCAGGGATACTGAGGAAACTAAGTGAACTAAGGGGTGGTGTTAGAGCATTGCTCGGTCGAACTCACATGTGTTGCTATCTCAAGCATGTTTGTCAATGATCAAAACTATATGTCTTTATTTCTAGTATACTTATGACTAAGTATCGGTCTAGGATAGTTAGGAATAGTTGATCTCAAGACTCCATGGCGACTATCTTGCAAAGACGAAGAACTACTCAAGGAACCAGTGGAATTTCATCCGACTAAAAGGTATGTGGAATTTCGAGTATGTCGTTTATTGTTTCTTTGATCAGGTCCATGTTCTTTTTGTAAATCTCCTATACCCGTGCTAACTCAATCAATGTTGGGATTCTTCCGGTTACACCATCATATACACCGTTGGGAAGAGGGGTATCTTCATTGGAGGAGCTTCGACCGGGATTTGAAATTGTTGGGGAAGTCCTAAGACCAACCATTTTGAAATCAACCAAATGGGATTGGGTATTGAAGAAATTGACTTCACAACCGAGAGACTAATCTCCCACTGTGGTCGCGAATTTTTTATGGGTGAAAACTATTTCTGCTGGTTTTTGGTAAATTTGGGTGTGTGTGGATGAGAAACGAATCTAAACCCTAAAAAAATGCACTGCACGGGAGTACTTTAGATTCGAGAGATCAATTTGTACAATTCTGGCCTAAACCAAGAAATGGCCGTTCCATACTTGCTTGGGTCACAAAGTGAAGGAGATGGGGTTGATCTTAGGAAGGGAAGCGAAGACGGTGTTGAGATTGTGAAGGTGTTGGTTGTTTATGACTTGTATCAGAATGTTGAACTGGCTTGCACAATGTAAGCTATCAGTTTGGGGTGTTTTCTGGATACTATGACAACACTTGGTTTCTCGGTGTTGTTTGAAAATAGGTGAAGGACCTATTTATACAAGTCATTGAGCGCAACCCTCATCTCGTAGGAAGTGGAGTGATGGAGTAGTGGGGTCGTGTAGGTGATTGTCGCACGATCCCGCCTTTTCCCACTTCCCTCATCATCGTTAACCGTCCATGCCTCCTGACACGTTCTCGTAATGGGCGCGTTGCACGCCGCACGCTGTAAACCGCCAGACCAATACCCCAGTAAGTATCCCCCAGTTTGTGACATGTTTGATGTCTCAAATGAGCGAGTCGTGGGACCCTCCACAGGAAATAGCATATGGTGTTATTAGGTTAAATAACCAAGTTATTTAAGGATTTGATATTCATGAAATATTGTGCATGCTCGATGCATGTAATGCATCGTTTTTTAAAAGCAAGCAGCTCAAAACAATCGATATGCATGAAGCATCGTTGTTTTAAAGCTTGATTGAGTAAGTCACGGATTATGTGTCTTAAAATAGCAGCACGTCCAATCATCTTCGAGTGATCGTTTGGAGGCTACATGGGTGGGCCATCATATGGTCGATCACTCCCTGTGACAGAGTGACAGACGACGATCATTGAGGCACTTCATTGATTGCCTAATTTTTAATCCAAGCCGTCCGACCAAGCTGGCAAAGTTGGACGGACGAGATGATTTACAACACATGTTTGCTGCCGTTGAAATAATTTAAGGTTTTTAGAGGTGCGCTAACATCCCTCTTTGGCTTGATCGAATCCAAGCATTGGCGCTATTTTTGAGTGGGCCGATCGGGCATGCGTGGAGACGGCTCACTGGCGTGCATGCCTACACCTCTCGGTCCCACAAAGATTCATCTAGGCTGCTAAACTTGACCGGAAAATATGAGTGGTTGTGATCGATTTGCGACAGAAATACATTGCCGCAAAGAGTTTAAAAGTTGTATGGCATGCCACCTTTGGGGCGCGCGTTTCGAGACGCTGGACCCTAGTATGCATAGGTTGGATGGTCACACGCAAAGGTGGGACCACGGTGATCACGTTGACATCCTTGGGACCTCTTGAGTCTATATCTACTCCCTCCGCTTAGGCTAGCGAAGATGGGAGGTCATGATCGAACTACGAAAAATATGCATTGCCGCAAACCCTAATTAAGGTTTTGAATTAGTCACGCATACGTGACTTTTTCCAAGAGGTTTGGCACGCCGTGATACTCCTTTGTAGAGGTCGATCACGTGGGGCCCATGTTGGGCTGACGATGAACGCATGTGTACCTTCTTGACGGTCCTAAATGCGATCTAAGTCATCTAAATAGGCTGGCTATGTTGGATGGTCGTGATCGATTTAAGACACTAATGAATTTCCGCGACCCAATTTAGGGTTTGGAAGCATCACGCCTGCCATGGTTTGGGCGAGCATTTCACTGCTCAATGTCCCCACCATGGGCAAGTCGTTCGAGAAAGGGGAAAGTTGGGCCGCCCTTGTGCGTGCTAGCACTTCCTAATCATTCGTGGAGCAATCTAAGTCGTCCAAGAAGGCTGACAGAGTTGGGTGGTTGCGATGTGTTTAAGATTGTTTTGGACAGTCTAGCTCAATCGAGCTTCTTTCAACCAGCGCGACCACCCTATTTAGGGTTGGCGTTTGACGACGCTGGGAGGTGAATGGGCAAAGCCCGATTAGTCGGAACATTAGTGGGCCCGTCGATGGCCATCATGATGGTTTACCATTCCTGTCTAGGTTCGGCCAAGCTTGTTAATCGGTTCGGCTAAATTGTATGGCCGTGATTATTTTTTGAGACTGATGTGAACAGTCCAGATTTTCCTTAAGGAATTTAAACGCGTCGCGCTAACTTTTAATTAAAAGGTGTGCGAACGCGCTGATCTTTTTGTTAGAGGGTGGTGTAGCCTATGTGAGTGTTTTCATGCAGGTCTTAATACCGACACTTCGGGAGATTCATGCTACTCCGTTGCGAGCGAACATTTAATCGTCATGTCATGCCAATATTGAGAGTTCTCTGGGGAACATAGCATAGGAAAACACTAGGTAGTTCATGCATTAGTGAATAATGCTGATAGAATTCACAGAATTCTATCAGCATTCTGAGTGAATTTCATGAATTATATCAGCATTCTGAGTGAATTTCATGAATTATATCAGCATTCTGAGTGAATTTCATGAATTCTATCAGCATTCTGAGTGAATTTCATGAATTATATTGAATTGTTTCAAATAAAGCGAAGAGGTTTTCTGCACTCGTCACTTCTCAAACGGCTTTTTCTTTTGCAGGGTAACAATGCGTTAAATGCTGGTTTTACAATTTTATCCCTGACTAAAATCCACCATCAACAAAAGGATATGATAGTGGTTATAAACTTCTACAATCCATCCTTAAAGATCGTGATGAAGAAGTCCATTCAAAGGTTACTGAATGTGAAAACATTCAGAAGAGTTTGTGTCTGTTGAAAGAAAGACTTGCTGAATCTGAGGCAAAGTATGAATCTCAACCGAAATAATATAACGACAGAGAATGCCCTTTTCTTGCCAAAGAAAAACAACCGAAGAATGATCTCTCTACAGCTGTTAACAAGGCAAAATCTCTAGAAGAAAATCTGAGAAGATTCGACACTATCTCTACAAAATTATCTTCCATGATAGGAGCATGTTGAAAAAGTGGGGGTACAACAACCACACCCTATATTTCGCTTAGTAATCTGTATGGACAAACTCCAATATACTTTCTAGAGAATCAACTAGACAGTCAGACTCAATCTAGATAAAAAGTATATCAAAGAGTTTATATCTCAATCTCTCGATTTGATATATACTCAAGCAAAGAGAAATCTGCGAGTCTTTATCAAATACTAGAGATGAAAAAGCGTGGGTCTAAAAACACCACCCAATATTTCGCTTAGCAATCTGTATGGACTAACTCCGAAATACTTTGCTAGAGAATCAACTAGACAGTCAGACTCAATCTAGATAAAAATCATCTCAAGGAGTTATTATCTTAATCTCTCGATTTGATCTTTACTCAAGCAAATAGAAATCTGCGAGTCTTTATCAAAGAGAAATAACTTGGACGGTACCAAAGACCAGTGTCCAAGGATCAATTGACTACAATCAACAACCAAAAGTTGGATTAGAGAAGTTGATGATCTTAGCGCACAACCTGTATTATTTCTATTATATAAAATATAATGCGGAAAAGAAATAACACAGACACCGGAAATTTTGTTAACGAGGAAATCGTAAATGCAGAAAAACCCCGGGACCTAGTCCAGATTGAATACACACTGTATTAAGCCGCTACAAACACTAGCCTACTGCAAACTAACTTCAGATTGATCTATAGTTGAACCCCTACCAATATCCCACTGATACAAGGTACAATTGTACTCCTACGCCTCTGATCCCAGCAGGACACTGCGTACTTTATTTCCTTAGTTGATCTCACCCACAACTAAGAGTTGCTGCAACCCAAAATCACAGACTTGATAATAAACGAATTTGTCTCACACAGAAAAGTCTATCAAAAGGATAAATTAGTCTCCCACAGATAAACCCTAGGTTTTGTTCCGTCTTTAGATATAAAATCAAAGTAACAAGAACCAATTGATAATCCGGTTTTATATTCCCGAAGAACATCCTAGATTAATCAATCACCTCTCTACAATCCTTCTTGACTACACAGGCGGTTTGTCGAGGAATCACAAACAGTGAGACGAAGATGTTTGTGACTTTTTTATCTTGCCTATCGGAGAACTCTCACGATCTCAATCCAATCAATCAATTGTACACGTACGATAGAAGATGCAAGATCAGATCACACAACTACGATAAAAGTAGTATCGGTCTGGCTTCACAATCCCAATGAATTCTTTAAGTCGTTAACCCAATTTTAGAGAAGAAAATCAAGGGTTAATGGAGATCGACTTTAGCGAGCGCACTAGTATCACACAGACGTGTGGGGATTAAGTTTTGCTCTAGCTGGATGTCTCATATATATAGCCTTTCAAATCAGGGTTTTGCCTTAGGTACAAAGAAAACTCTATCCACCGTTAGATGAAAACCTGATTTAGATTCAAGCCAATATCTCTCAACCGTTAGATCAAAAGACATAGCTTGTCACACACACTTGGGTACACGTTTACTGGGTTTGAGAAAACCATGCCCAAACGAGTAAACGTATGTTGGTTCAATATGATAACCCAAAAGGTCAACCATATGAGCATCTCATATTAATCATGTTCTTCTTCACCATAACTAGTGCAATTGACTCAAATGAACTAGTTAAGAGTTGTTCAATTGCTATGAGATCTTATGTAACTACACAAGACACAATTGAAACAAAGATGATTCGATTCGATTAGAATCGACTCATGAATATTATAGCCACGGTTTGCATAAAGCATTCCTTAATAATTAATGTTTCATGTTCAGAGCACATCTTCATATATTAACCTCTTAAGCTCATAAACAAGTTCGCGGACTTAAGTTAATCGGTTGAGTTCAACAGAAATTCTCGGGTCGAGAACTTCCGCCAGTTCGCGGACTGAGTTTGCGGACTTAGCACACAAACGAGTTTTTGAAATCCCAGCAGAAATTCTCGGTCGAGAACTTCCGTCAGTTCGCGGACTGAGTATGCGGACTGGGTTCGCGGACTTGGCAAGCCAATTCCACAATCCTACCGATTTCTCTTGATCAACAAAGTTCGAAAACTTCGGTTCAAGGAATACATGGTTATATAATCTAAACTCTCATTCCAATCATTGAAACATTCTCAGAGGGCGATATTCAGTCGTGAAGAACAACATACTTTTCTCGCCAGAGCAATTTCCAAAGTGATTGAAACTTTCATGACTTTCGTCACTAGGTGAAGATAAACCTGATCAAAGCGAAACGCTTTACCAACACATGATTTCGAGTAAAAGATAAGCAATGAATACTCAGCTCGAAATATCAAGTATATATGATCTAGTCTATATAGCGTACGAATTTTGTCTCATAAGAAGTAGGAGAAGAATATATAGACTTTCGAGTGATAGATAAGTTCAAGTCTTCACATACCTTTTTGTTGATGAATTTCCACGGTTCCTTGGTGTAGATCTTCGTCGTTGTCTTGGAATCACCATGAAGTCCTTGAGCTCAACTACACTTTTCCTATCCTAGTCCGAGACTTAGCTAATAGGCTAGAAATCAAGATTTTATAGTTTTGATCACTAATATTGACAAACATGCTTGATATAGCAACGCATGCGAGGTTGACCGAGATATGCTCTAACAATCTCCCCCTTTGTCAATTTTATTGACAAAACTATTAATACATATGGAATATAAAAAAGATAAACTTTAGTGTCTCCTATTCCATAGTCCAATCTTCAACGTTCCTTGAAATCTTCGTCCTTCTAAGTACTCCAATGATCCCAAAGGTTGTAAGTTTAGTATCACCGTTGTTGAAGATCCGTAGCTATAACAATGAGAGAAATCGAGATTCTCGATCATTATTATACATTGTCATAGTATTATTATGAACATCAAATTCCAATTGCATCACGACTTTAACAATAATACTACGGTGATATGTATCACTCCCCTTAGTCAATACTCCATCTCGATCATGGAAACCACTCCTCCTTACACAATGATCCGAAAACCATATGTATTTGTAGTGTGACCTACAATATTTCTCCCCCTTTTTGTCAATAAAATTGGCAAAGGTAAAAGAATGGGTTCATAATGAAATTTACATAAGAGACATTTCATGACCAAAAGAAAGACAACATATCATCTTAATTTAGATGTAATCTTATAGCCGAAGCTACCAACATTCGTCAAGGAGTTTTAAGACGCAAGATAACCCCTTTAAAATTCCACAGCCGCACTCCCCGCAAGATATTACCATTAAGCACAAGTTCAAAAGAACTCTCCCCATTTGATGTCATTCCCAAAGGAACAACAAGAGCGACCTTAATTTCAAAAGAAAAGAAGGATTTTTATTTGGACACTAAAAACCATGTGAATGATTTTTTATATCCAAAACTCAACCAAAATACTCACAAGTAAACCCCATGAATATTCTAATTGGAATACGCAATTAAATCAAAACCATAAAAGTGATCAATTTAATTGAAAGTGCTCAACATAAGTAAACTCATGGAGCAACAGGCTACGACTAAGTTAATCATATGAAGGTGACTAACTTAACCGTTAAAGACATCAATTACATGATTGCATAGGCATAACTTTTGTATATGTCAAAAGTACATTCGTCCTTTCATCAATACGAATACCGATTCATGAACGACTTTACTTTTGACAAAATATGGGACCTTCAAGTTCACGGACGCAAACAATATATATCCCATAAAAATATTGCAATAAATCAAACCATTAAGATACTGCAATAATAATCATCCTCCAAATATTTTTAGAATTTAAAACAAATAAACACAAGAAGATGAAACAAAAATAGCTATGTCTAGTCACAATCATCGCTATTCAAAGCTCTAGTTATTCTTCCAACTAATCCAAAAAGAAGACATCCTAGGCATTAATATCAACACAAACTACTCATCTTCTTCTTCTTCTACTTCTTCTTCTTCTTCTTCTTCTTCTCCATCCGAGATATTCCAAGAAGCTTGAATTGTGTTCAACTCCTCCTTGAGTTCGGGAAACTTTGTTGAAATCAAGGACAATTGTTCTTGAACACACCTCACTCTGGAATCAACTTCTTGTACACCTTCATGAATCTTTTGAAGAAGACCTATTGTAGTAGGGTCGCTAAAATCAAGAGAAGCAATTCTTTGTCGCTTATAGGCGTTTTCCTTTACACGCCTAAAGGTACATGGACGAACCAACTTGGGAACCCCAATAGAATTTCCAATAAAATCACACCCACGATCTTGACAAATGCGACTAATCAAGCAAGGGTATCCCAACATTTTGACGGGAGAAGTCATCAAAATCATTTGAGAGATAATGAATCCACAAACATCGAGACTAGAAATACCCGAATTCAGGAAATAAACCAATTCCGCAAAGTCATGACTCCACCAAGAATTCTCGATAGTGGAGGGACAAAGGTTGGGAATACCAAGTTTTCCAAATGCCAACAAGGCGATACTAAGATCATTAGTTGGAAACTTTCCTTGACCCCAAACGACCTTCTTACCACAAAGCCCAATGGAAATATCATCACATGTAGGACGTTCATCATCGGGTCTAGGAAGACGTACGTTCCCTAATGGAATATCAGTAATTCTTGAAATTAGGTCTCTATCAACAAGGAACTTTTCTTACCAATCATGGACTTGAATTCCAATTTTTTATAATCAACATCATTAATATTGGCATAGAAAATCCTTGTAAGAGAATCAAATCCTTGACCTAGACCATCAAAGATATTTCTAAGCTTGAATTTTGAAAAACATACTAAATCTTCTTCATGCCACTTGAAAAATAAATCCTCTTTTCTAGAATAAAACCCTTATTGGAAATTTTTATCAAACACTCTATTACAAGCATCATTCACAAGCCTAATTATAAGAGAGCTTTGATTAAGAGAAGGATTCAAGCTAGAGGATTTTGATTCTTTAGAACTCCTTTTTGTAATCTTAGAATTCACCATAGTTCTAAGAAATTGAGAGGAGCAAGAGGATAATACTTACTTGGATAGAGAACTTCAAACACCCTCCCTCTTGATTTATTCAAAGAAGTTCTAAAGGTGGAGAACAACAAACCCTAGTTCACGTACGCGGACGGAATAAGGAAGAAGAGGGTTCGCGGACCACGCGTATATATATATCCCCTATTCATGGGCTTGGGATGAACTAACGTGATCCATGAGACCAAATAGATATTCTTAGCCCTTTTTCACATTAAGGTATGCGACCAAAATAAGTGAAAGCCAACAGACGCATTAGAAAGCAAAACAATACAACAATACACAACTTAAACCATTTTTTGCCCCACTTCAAGATATATACAAATGGGGTAAATTCCATCATTGATACCAAGAGGCATGATGCGCAGAGAAGTTCTCATGCGGCATGTCTGGTTGATAAGTCTGAACAGTCCATGTAGTATAATCAAAATAATGATGATAGTCGGGACAACTGGAGCTTTCTATCCTCCGTTTGTTCGGGATGGAAGAAGGATATTTCCGATTTCTGGGTTGTACAGTATTAACATACTTAACACAATCAACACCCTTTCCGGAATAATTCTTAGACTTATGAGAATTAAGCTTTTCTAAGAACTTAAAAACGCCTTCGAACGCTTTAAAAAGATCTTTGTCAATTGATCCATCACGATAGTATTCCTCATAGAGATCAAGAGTTAATCAAGAGAGTTTCCATATCCTTGAGCGTATCGAGCGTTTACCCTTCTTTTTATTTTTTTCCTTTAGATTGCTTTTTATCATCTAAATCTTCCCTTTTAGATGAAAAGAGATTATCATGAAATCCAGGAGGTTTTAGCCATAATAATCCTCGAACAATCCTTAAGGAATTCTGGTGTGCGTTACAGATGCCAGGAGAAATCTTTCCTAATAAATTTCCCATGGGACAATTTAAAAGGAACGATCAAACACAAACTTGTTAGGTTTACAGTGTTTGCCTGCTCTGATACCAATTTAAAAAGCGGGGGTCTAACAACAACACCCAATATTTCGCTTAGCAACATGTATGGACTAACTCCGAAATACTTTGCTAGAGAATCAACTAGACAGTCAGACTCAATCTAGATAAAAAGCATCTCAAGGAGTTATTATCTCAATCTCTCGATTTGATCTTTACTCAAGCAAATATAAATATGCGAGTCTTTATCAAAGAGAGATAACTTGAACGGTACCAAAGACCAATGTCCAAGGATCAATCAACAACCAAAAGTTGGATTAGAGAAGTTGATGATCTTAACACACAACCTATATTATTTTTATTATATAAAATATAATGCGGAAAAGAAATAACACAGACACCAGAAATTTTGTTAACGAGGAAATCGCAAATGTAGAAAACCCCCGGGACCTAGTCCAGATTGAATACACACTGTATTAAGCCGCTACAGACACTAGCCTACTGCAAACTAACTTCAGATTGATCTATATTTGAACCCCTACCAATCTCCCACAGATACAAGGTACAATTGTACTCCTACGCCTATGATCCCAGCAGGACACTGCGTACTTGATTTCCTTAGTTGATCTCACCCACAACTAAGAGTTGCTGCAACCCAAAATCACAGACTTGATAATAAACGAATCTGTCTCACACAGAAAAGTCTATCAAAAGGATAAATCTGTCTCCCACAGATAAACCCTAGGTTTTGTCCGTCTTTAGATATAAATCAAGGTAACAAGAATCAATTGATAATCCGTTCTTATATTCCCGAAGAACAACCTAGATTAATCAATCACCTCTCTACAATCCTTCTTGACTACACAGGCGGTTTGTCGAGGAATCACAAACAGTGAGACGAAGATGTTTGTGACTTCTTTATCTTGCCTATCGGAGAACTCTCACGATCTCAATCCAATCAATCGATTGTACTCGTACGATAGAAGATGCAAAATCAGATCACACAACTACGATAAAAGTAGTATCGGTCTGGCTTCACAATCCCAATGAAGTCTTTAAGTCGTTAACCCGATTTTAGAGAAGATAATCAAGGGTTAATGGAGATCGACTCTAGCGAGCGCACTAGTATCACACAGACGTGTGGGGATTAAGTTTTGCTCTAGCTGGATGTCTCCTATATATAGCCTTTCAAATCAGGGTTTTGCCTTAGGTACAAAGCAAACTCTATCCACCGTTAGATGAAAACCTGATTTAGATTCAAGCCAATATATCTCAACCGTTAGACCGAAAGACATAGCTTGTCACACACACTTGGGTACACGTTTACTGGTTTGATAAAACCATGCCCAAACGAGTACACGTATGTTGGTTCAACATGATAACCCAAAAGGTCAACCATATGAGCATCTCATATGAATCATGTTCTTCTTCACCATAACTAGTGCAATTGACTCAAATGAACTAGTTAAGAGTTGTTCAATTGCTATGAGATCTTATGTAACTACACAAGACACAATTGAAACAAAGATGATTCGATTCGATTAGAATCGGCTCATGAACATTATAGCCACGGTTTGCATAAAGCATTCCTTAATAATTAATGTTTCATGTTCAGAGCACATCTTTAGATCATAACCTCTTAAGCTCACAAACAAGTTCGCGTACTTAAGTTAATCGGTTGAGTTTTCCAAACTCAGCAGAAATTCTCGGGTCGAGAACTTCCGCCAGTTCGCGGACTGGGTTCGCGGACTGAGTTTGCGGACTTAGCACACAAACGAGTTTTTGAAATCCCAGCAGAAATTCTCGGTCGAGAACTTCCGTCAGTTCGCGGACTGAGTATGCGGACTGGGTTCGCGGACTTGGCAAGCCAATTCCACAATCCTACCGATTTCTCTTGATCAACAAAGTTCGAAAACTTCGGTTCAAGGAATACATGGTTATATAATCTAAACTCTCATTCCAATCATTGAAACATTCTCAGAGGGCGATATTCAGTCGTGAAGAACAACATACCTTTCTCGCCAGAGCAATTTCCAAAGTGATTGAAACTTTCATGACTTTCGTCACTAGGTGAAGATAAACCTGATCAAAGCGAAACGCTTTACCAACACATGATTTCGAGTAAAAGATAAGCAATGAATATTCAGATCGAAATATCAAGTGTATATGATCTAGTCTATATAGCATACGACTTTTGTCTCATAAGAAGTAGGAGAAGAATAGATAGACTTTCGAGTGATAGATAAGTTCAAGTCTTCACATACCTTTTTGTTGATGAAGTTCCACGGTTCCTTGGTGTAGATCTTCGTCGTTATCGTTGAATCACCATGAAGTTCTTGAGCTCAACTACACTTTTCCTATCCTAGTCCGAGACTTAGCTAATATGTTAAAAATCAAGACTTTATAGTTTTGTTCACTAACATTGACAAACATGCTTGATATAGCAACGCATGGGAGGTTGATCGAGCTATGCTCTAACAAGAGAGATAACTTGGATGGTACCAAAGAACAATATCCAAGTGTCAATCAATCTAAATCAACAACCAAAAGGTCGGGTATTCTAATTGATTGAACAACGCACAACCTGTGATATTTCAATTATATAACAAAATATAATGCAGAAAAGAAATAACACAGACACCAGAATTTTGTTAACGAGGAAACCGCAAATGTAGAAAAATCCCGGGACCTAGTCCAGATTGAACACACATTGTATTAAGCCGGTACAAACACTAGCCTACTCCAAATTAACTTCGGTCTGGACTGTAGTTGAACCCCAATCAATCTCACACTGATCCAAGGTACAGTTATGCTCATACGTCTCTGATCCCAGCAAGATACTACGAACTTGATTCCCTTAGTTGATCTCACCCACAACTAAGAGTTGCTACGACCCAAATTCGAAGACTTTAATAAAAAAATATGTATCACACAGAAAAGTCTACGACAATAGATAAATCCGCCTCCCACGAATATACCTACGAGTTTTGTTCCGTCTTTTGATAAATCAAGGTGAACATGAACCAATTGATAAACCAGACTTATATTCCCGAAGAACAACCTAGTATTATCAATCAGCTCACAATAATCTTAATCGACGCAACGAAAAAAGATATTGCAGAATCACAAACGATGAGACGAAGTGTTTGTGATTACTTTTATATCTTTCCTATCGGAGATATCAATCTCAAGCCAATTATTACAATTGTACTTGTACGATAGAAACAACAAGATCAGATCACACAACTACAAGAAAGTAGTATCGGTCTGGCTTCACAATCCCAATGAAGTCTTTGAGTCGTTAACCTGGTTTAGAAGAAGAAACCAAAGGTCAAAGGAGAATCGACTCTATCTTAGCACAACTAGTATCACACAGAAGGTGTGGGGATTAGGTTTCCCAGTTGCTAGAGTTCTCCCTTATATAGTCTTTCAAATCAGGGTTTGCAATCAATGTTAGCTTGGTAACAAAGCATTCAGTATTCACCGTTAGATGAAAACCTGATTAGATTCAATCTAATATCTTTCAACCGTTAGATCGAAAACTAGCTTGTTACACACAAATGAAATGCACGTTTCTAGGCTTGTGTAACCGTACCCAAACTTGTACATTTGTTGGTTCAAAAATAGTCAACCAAATGGTTAGCCATATGATCACTTTCATATCAACCATATTCTTCTTCACCATAACTAGTTAAAGTGACTCAAATGAACTAGTTAGAGAGTTGTTCAATTGCAAGGAAATATTATGTAACTAGACAAGACACAATTGAAGCAAAAACGGTTTGATTCACTCGAATCAGTTCATGAACTATATATCCATGGTTTGCAATTTGCATTCCTTAGTTTATATAAGAATAAGTTCACAAACATAGTTTTTAGATATAACCTACTCAAGTTCGCGGACTGGGTTCGCGGACTTAAGTTCCCGGACGGAGTTTACAAACTCCAGCAGAATTTCTCGGGTCGAGAACTTCTGCCAGTTCGCGTACTTGGCTCAAGCCACTATTTCGGTTCTCTTGATCAACAAAGTTCGCAAACTTCGGTTCAAGGAATAAGGACTTATACATATATGTGTTTCCACAATAATGCTTATATCCTCCAATGGTTATATAATCTAAACTCTCATTTCAATCATTGAAACATTCTTAGAGGACGTTGATATTCTATAGTTGTTATTCACAAACTATTTTTCGTCAAAGTAAGCAATTTTCAAAGTGATTGAAACTTGTCATGACTTTCGTCACTAGGTAAAGATGAACTTGGCTAAAGAAAAATCTTACCAACACATATTTCAAGAAATATATAGGTGAGATAAACTCGGCTCGAAATAGCAAATGTGTATAATCTAAGTCTATATAGCAAAACGACTTTTGTCTCAAGATATGAGATAAATAGACTTTTGAGTGATAGATAAGTTCAAGTCTCCACATACCTTTTTGTTGATGAAGTTCCACGGTTCCTTGAGTAGATCTTCGTCGTTGTATGATGAATCGCCATGAGTCCTTGAGCTCAACTACACTTTTCTATCCTAGTCCGAGACTTAGCTATGTAGGATAGAAATCAAGACTCATGGTTTTGATCACTAACATTGACAAACATGCTTGAGATAGCAACGCATGCGAGTTTGACCGAGCAATGCTCTAACAATCTCCCCCTTTTTCAATTTTAGTGACAAAACTATCAATACATATGGAATACAAAAAATAAATAAATTAACTTTTGTATCTCCTATTCCACATGTCTAATCTTCAACATTACTCGAAATCTTCGTCACTTCCAAGTACTCCAATGATCCCAAAGGTTGTAAGTTCAGCATCATCGTTGTTGAAAATCCGTAACTATAACAACAAGAAAACAAGAGTTCTTAATCATTGTTATACAGTGTCATAATATCATTACACAACGTCAAAGTTCAATTGTATCACAACTTCAACAACAATACTATGCTGATATGTATCACTCCCTCTTAGTAAATACTCCATCTCACATGGAAACCACTCCCCCTTACATAATGATCCGAAAATTATATATATTTGTAGTGTGAACTACATATTGATTCTCCCCCTTTTTGTCAATAAAATTGGCAAAGGTGCAAGAACGGGATCCTAATGAAATTTCTGAAAGAGACATTTCATGACCAAAAGAAAGAAACACATATCATCTTATTTAGATGCAATCATAAAGCCGAAGTTAAATGCATTCATCAAGGAGTCTATAAAGATACAAGATAACCCCTTTAATATTCCACAGCCGCGCTCCCCACAAAGATTTGGCAATTAAGCACAAGTTCAATTAAGAACTCTCCCCCATAATATGTCATTCCCGAAATAACAACAAGAGCGACCTTAATTTCAAAAGAAAATAAGGATTTCTTTGGACATAACAAATCACATACGAGTATGAATTTGAATCCAAAATACTCAGTTAAATTAACCACAAGAGATCCCATGATTAATTTAATCGGAAATGCTCAACATAAGTAAACTTATGGAGACTCAAAAGTACATAATTAGATTAATCACAAGAGAACCCTTAATTAATCTAATCGAATTACACAACCAAATTAACCACAAAATGTAATCAGTTTAATTGGTCATGCTCGTCATAAGAGAACTTACGGAGCAACAACTAAATAACCAAACGAGAATGATTAATTTAGTTGTACATGCTCGACATAAAGTACCTCACGGAGCAACAACTAATCTAAAAATAACTCAGTCGATTGTGCTCAACATAAGACACTTTATGGAACAACACAATATGTACAAAAAAATTATGGATCGGAGATCGACCTTATACCGTGGAATAAACAAGGATTCATTCTATTTTCCATCACCATTTGCAAAATGACATACAATAGACATAATCCTTGAAAATAAAAGATTTTAACCTATATTTCATCAATAATTGACACAATAGGATTAACTTTTGTATTTTTCAAAAGTGTATTCATTCTTTTATCAATACATGCATATCGACATACGAAAGACTTTACTTTTGACAAGGTATGGGGAAATCATAGTTCACTGACACAAACACACATACCCCATAACAATATTGCAATATATAAAACCATAAATATTAATACTAAAAAAATCATCTTCCAAACAAATTTATAATTTAAATAAATAAATCTAAAAACATGAAGATGAAAACGTTGGACATAACTATGTGTAGTCACAATAATGGCTATTCCAAACTCTAGTTATTCTTCTAACAAAACACGAAAAAATAGAAGATTTACTAGGCAATAAAGAAGAAAATCAAAGTTCGTTGATAACCTCATATCTTTCAATGAATCCATCAAAGAAGGTATCACTGATTTCCTTTATTCTCTTTACTGTAGACACACCATGTTCATTAGTTAGAACACTAACTTTGCGATCAACAACCCGAGAAAGTTGTCTAGCCTGGCGCAGTCCATGATGAACTTCTTTTGATTCTGTCAGAATATTTTGATTAGCAAGGATTCTAGCCTGACCATCCAAGAGTTGGTTTATTTGCAGTTGAAGATTTGCAAACTCGACCTTTTAGTCGTTCTGAACACGAATTAAATCCTTGACAGAATCATCAATCCAGGAGTTGTGATCCTTTCTTTCAAGCATCTTCTTTAGAACCAGCTATTGAATTGACTCATGTCCTTGAGCGTCTTTCTTCATATCAAAATGCACAATCTCTTGAGATTTTGCATAGTTCTCCATATAATTTTTGTTAGGGATGGAAAGACACAATATAGAGTAGTATATATGTGTATGCAAACAGGAGAAGGAAACTCTTGTTTTTGGAAACCCTGAGAACTCTCAAGAGGAGAACGCGGACGTTTGTGGACTGTTAGCACAAAAACCAAACTGAAATAGTATACAACATACTTGAGCATTTATCAATAAATTTCCTTGCACCTCTCAAGTTAGAAACAAGGAAAAGAATATCTGGAGTCAGGTAACGTAGTGGAAATTAATCCCACTGTGATCATCGAGAAAGGAGTTGTATATATCATCTGACAGTTTGATCTTCGTGTTCTTCGCCTTTCTACATTCATCACAGATGAGTAATACACGGTGTGTTTATCATATCCGTCAGAAGGCTTTCTCTGAGGACTAAATCTAGGACCTCTTGCAACTGGTTCAAGAGGATCAAGATAGAGAGGGATCCATTTTCTAGACTTAGATTTACCAAAAACAGTCTTATAAACACAGGGAATGCTTTTATCAGCATCATATGAATTTATCCCACTCGAATGCATTTGAACCCTGTGATGATTTCTAGGAAAGAGATCATATTTATAAGGTTTCTGGATTTCTGTGGGTATGCGATTCACTGCAGTGGTCGACTGACTATTTGTTCCATTGATAGTGGAGAGAAGCAAATTATGAAGGTTAGAAATTTGTTTCCTCCTGGAAAAACAATGGATAGCATAGTAATTCTTTTTCCCACAGAAAGTACAGGTTCGTGGAGGAGAAGCAATAAGCGACACCTGTTTTAACTTCATAGACATATGAGAAGATTGCAAGTTATGCAAACCTTTCTTGTCACAACCTTCTTCTGAAAGATCCTTCATGTACTGCAATCCATGAGAATTAGTTTGTACATAAGAATTTCTCCTTAAGACAAAGTTTTCATTTTCCAAGGATCTGCAATGTTCATCGGATAGAGTAAGGGATGCTTCTAGTTTCTCTTTTTCGACACGAAGCCTGTTAAGCTCTGATGAATGCGTCTCGATCAAACGTTTCTCTCTAATTGAGTCTTCCTTAACTATATCCTCAAGAGAAATAATTTTTTCATGTTGTAGAGTAGTTTCTTGGAGTAGTTTTTCAATATCCTTAGAGAAGGACTCAATAATGCTATAGATTTCATGTTCTCGATCAAGAGACTTTTCAAATTTATCAATAAGCTGATCATGATCCTGAAAATCAATGATCTCAGTAGAATTTTTTGAAATTCTGGTGAGCTCCATTTCAGCTTTTTCCATAGTGTCCAACGTCTCATCGGAGAGAGAATTGTTGACACAAGATGGAACAATCTTCTTACCTCGGAATTCGGAAGAATCATATAAGGAGTAACCGTTTGAGGTATTCCCAAGAGATTTGGCATAGTTAAAAGCTTTAGAAGACATATTGGTATGCGTATATGTCAGAGATTCTATCCTCAGACTCAGATTGCCACAAACACAGACTTGTAAGGTCTTTTAAACGTGTTTGCCTCCTCTGATACCAATTGAAAAAATGGGGGTACAACAACTACACCCAATATTTCGCTTAGCAATATGTATGGGCAAACTCCAATATACTTTCTAGAGAATCAACTAGACAGTCAGACTCAATCTAGAATAAAAGTATATCAAAGAGTTTATATCTCAATCTCTCGATTTGATATATACTCAAGCAAATAGAAACTGTGAGTCTTTATAAATACTAGAGAGATAACTTGGATGGTATCAAAGACCAATATCCAAGTGTCAATCAATTTAAATCAACAACCAAAAGGTCGGATATTCTAGTTGATTGAACAACGCACAACCTGAGATATTTCAATTATATAACAAAATATAATGCGGAAAAGAAATAACACAGACACCAGAATTTTGTTAACGAGGAAACCGCAAATGCAGAAAAACCCCGGGACCTAGTCCAGATTGAACACACATTGTATTAAGCCGCTAAAGACACTGGCCTACTCCAAATTAACTTCGGTCTGTACTGTAGTTGAACCCAAATCAATCTCACACTGATCCAAGGTACAGTTATGCTCCTACGTCTCTGATCCCAGCAGGATACTACGTACTTGATTCCCTTAGCTGATCTCACCCATAACTAAGAGTTGCTACGACAAAGTCGAAGATTTTAATTAAAAGTCTACGGTAATAGATAAATCCGTCTCTCACGAATATACCTACGAGTTTTGTTTCGTCTTTTGATAAATCAAGGTGAACAGGAACCAATTGATAAACCAGACTTATATTCCCGAAGAACAGCCTAGTATTATCAATCACCTTATAATAATCTTAATCGACGCAGCGAAAAAGATATTTCGTAATCACAAACGATGAGACGAAGTGTTTGTGATTACTTTTATATCTTGCCTATCGGAGATATCAATCTCAAGACAATTATTACAATTGTACTCGTATGATAGAAATAGCAAGATTAGATCACACAACTACAAGAAAGTAATATCGGTCTGGATTCACAATCCCAATGAAGTCTTTAAGTCGTTAACCTGGTTTAGAAGAAGAAACCAAAAGTTAAAGGAGAATCGACTCTAGCTTAGCACAACTAGTATCACACAGAAGGTGTGGGGATTAGGTTTCCCAGTTGCTAGAGTTCTCCCTTATATAATCTTTCAAATCAGGGTTTGCAATCAATTATATCTTGGTAACAAAGCATTCAATATTCACTGATAAATGAAAACCTGATTAGATTCAAGCTAATATCTTTCAACCGTTAGATCGAAAACTAGCTTTTTACACACAAATGAAATGCACGTTTATTGGCTTGTATACCTGTACCCAAACTTGTACATTTTTTGGTTCAACAATAGTCAACCAAATGGTTAGCCATATGATCACTTTCATATCAACCATATTCTTCTTCACCATAACTAGTTCAAGTGACTAAATGAACTAGTTAGAGAGTTTTCCAATTGAAAGGAAATCTTATGTAAATACACAAGACATAATTGAAGCAAAAACGATTTGATTCACTCGAATCCGTTCATGAACTATATAGCCACGGTTTGCAATTTGCATTCCTTAGTTTATATAAGAATAAGTTCACAAACATCGTTTTTAGATATAACCTACTCAAGTTCGCAGACTGGGTTCGCGGAATTAAGTTCCCGGAGGGAGTTCATAAACTCCAGCAGAATTTCTCGGGTCGAGAACTTCCGCCAGTTCGCAGACTGAGTTCGCGGACTTGGTTCACGCCACTATTCCGGTTCTCTTGATTAATAAAGTTCGCAAACTTCGGTTCAAGGAATAAGGACTTATACATATATGTGTTTCTACAACAATGCTTATATCCTCCAATGGTTATATAATCTAAAATCTCATTTCAATCATTGAAACATTCTTAGAGGACGTTGATATTCTACAGTTGCAAACTATTTTTCATCAAAGTAAGTAATTTTCAAAGTGATTGAAACTTTTCATGACTTTCATCACTAGGTAAAGATGAACTTGGCTAAAGCGAAAGCTTTCCAACACATATTTCGAGAAATAGATAGGCGAGATAAACTCGGCTCGAAATAGCAAATGTGTATAATCTAAGTCTATATAGCAAAACGACTTTTGTCTCAAGATAGAAGATAAATAGACTTTTGAGTGATAGATAGGTTCAAGTCTCCACATACCTTTTAGTCGATGAAGATCCACTGGTTCCTTGAGTAGTTCTTCGTCTTGTATGATGCCATGGAGTTCTTGAGCTCAATTACACTTTCTATCCTAGTCTGAGACCTTAGCTATAGTAAACTAGAAATCAAGACTTATAGTTTTGACACTAACATTGACAAACATGCTTGAGATAGCAACGCATGCGAGTTCGACCGAGCAATGCTCTAACATATGTAAAGAGCATCGTGATACACATGGTCTTGGCTATAAAGGAATAGACACTCCTAACACTGGGAAGGTCAATTTTGTTTCTGCCAATAACAACATGCCATGTGAAAATTCACCTATTACAACTGATGTTCCGGTAAACAAAGATTGTCATTCTTCAAAGACAAGGCATAGGAGAGTCGTTAAACATATTTATTTCAATTGTTACTATTGTGGAAACAAGGGTCACGTTGAACAGAAATGTCGTTTTAGGATAAGGAATAAAAAACTTGATAACATTCTTATATGGATGTCCAAGGAAGTAATCAAGCCGGTCTCTCTCCGTACTGAAAACAACATAGTCTCGAATCATTCCTCTCTTAGTTATTTGTATGACACTGACTCTTTTGACATTCATAGAGGAAAGAATGTCATATGGAAAGCTAAGAAGTTTGATGTCCCAGTAAATAGAAAAATACGTCAAAGGAAGAAAGGAATGTCATCTGGTGGCAAGGATCACACTGAGTCAAAAATATCGGGTTTCGATCACATTCACATCAACAATCATGCTTCCGATTTAAGAACCGATATAAATAATCTCAAGAGGAAAATCAAAAAATTAAGTAAGAAAGCATCTTCAGGTATGTCTTATTCTCCTTGTAATAATTCTCTTAAAATCAATCCTCTTGTTGACTGAGAGAAGGAAAACGATGATGAGCTACGTGCTCCATCTACAACTTGACCAGTCTTTCTGTGCATCTTCGCTTCATCCTCATGAGGATGCACATAAAGTTCAATATGAACTTGTCTTGACAAAAATGGTTGTTGTAATTATTCGTTTGGTTCTTTAAATTAATTCCTTCTAAGTAGAATCCTACTCTAGATTTCATTTCATATTGAAGCATAACTGACCCATAAAATCTCTTGAGAAAATTCTTTGTTGAAACACTAAACCTTTCAGTGCTCTCTCTCTTGTTTCACCTTGACAAAGCCATAAGGCTCCTCTACTGTGATGGTTTAGAACTTAGTTCATAACTGTGAGCGTTTGCGTACCTGGACCATTACCGACTTCTAAGAGGGTAACCTTAGGGTTTTCCTATATGTATCCCGTACATATACACACATATATGTATATCATGAAGATTTTATTGGTATATACAAGATCGGGAACGGAATAGTCTCTCAAGAGATAATGATGCAAACTAAGAAAGGCTGCAAAGAGGATGATGACATCGAAAGAAACAACATTGCTGAGTTTTATGAGAACCATGTTCTTATAAACTGCTATCATGCAGTTGATCATCTAGACAAGAAACCAGTTCAATTATCAAAACAACTGGTTGGAAATCTTCTTCAAGATTTTGAAGTTCTACGTAAACAGTTCGTGATCGCTAAAAAGAATCTCGAGTTCGTGAGGATCAAGCTGAAGGAAGCTAAGGAAGAACTAACAAGTGTTCGAAATCTGATAGCTAGTCTTGAATAAATTTCTCTATAATGTCTAGAAAGTCTTCTTATGAGAATTTAATCCTTATGTTTTAGGAAGAATAACTAGAGTTTGGAATAGCCATTATTGTGAGTACACATAGCTATGTCCATCGTTTTTTTTTTTCATCTTTATTTTTTTTTAGGTTTATTTATTTAAATTCTAAAAATTGTTTGGAAGATGATTTTTGCAGTATTAATCTTTATGGTTTTATATATTGCAATATGTTATGAGATATGTGTGTTTGCGTCCGTGAACTATTATTGTCCCATATGATGTCAAAAGTTATCTCTTTTATATGTCGATATGCAAGTATTGATACAAGATCGATGAACTTTTGAGAAACAAAAGTTAAGCCTATTATGTCAATTATTGATGGAAGATAGGTTAAAATCTTTTGTTTACAAGGATTATGTCGATTGTACGTCATTGTGCAAATAGTGATGGAAAATAGAATGAATCCTTGTATATGCCGCAGTATTGATCATTCCATGATCCACATTTTATGTGTATACTACAATGCTCCATAAGTTTTTATTGTGTTGATCATAAGACGATTGAGTTAATCATTCTTTTATGGTGAACTTAGTCGTAGCTCCGTAAGCTCTCTTATGTCGAGCATTTCCAACTAGATTAATCATAGATTCGTTTATGGTTATTTTGGTTGTGTATTCCGATTAAATTAATCATGGGTTCTCTTGTGGTTAGTTTAATTGAGAATTTTGGATAGAAAATCATTTCTTTATAGTTTTTGGTGTCCAATAAAATCCTTCTTTTCTTGTAAAAGTAAGGTCGCTCTTGTTGTTCTCTTGGGAATGACATCAAATGGGGGAGAGTTCTTTTGAACTTGTGCTTAATTTCCATATCTTTGTAGGGAGTGCGGCTGTGGAATTATTTAGGGGTTATCTTATATCTTTATAAACTCCTTGATGAATGCATTTAGCCTCGGCTTTATGATTGCATCTAAACAAGTTGATATGTACTTTTCTTTGGTCTTGAAGCGTCTTCGTGGAAATTTCATTAGGATCCCGTTTTCGTACATTTGCCAATTTTATTGACAAAAAGGGGGAGAATTAATGTGTAGTTCACACTACAAATACATATGATTTACGTGCTTTACGGGTCATTATGGAAGGGGGAGTGGTTTTCATGATGAGACGAAAGTATTGACTAAGGGGGAGTGATACATATCCCCATAGTATTGTTGTCGAAGTTGTGATATGAGAACTTTGATGCTGTGTAATAATACCATGACATTGTATAACAATGATCGAGAGCTTTTTTTTTCTCATTTTTATGGCTACGGAACTTCAACAACTATGATGCTGAATTAAACACCTATGAAATCATGGGAGTACTTGGAAAAGACGAAGTTTTCAAGTAACGTTGAAGCACTAAGGAGATCAAGCATGTGGAAGAGAAGCTACAAAGGTTTATTTATTTTGTAATCCATATGTATTGATAGTTTTGTCACTAAAATTGACAAAGAGGGAGATTGTTAGAGCATTGCTTGGTCGAACTCGCATGCGTTGCTATCTCAAGCATGTTTATCAATATTAGTGATCAAAACTATATGTCTTGATTTCTAGTATACTTATGCCTAAGTCTCGGTCTAGGATAGTTAGGAATAGTTGAGCTCCAGACTCCATGGCGATTATCTTGCAAAGACGAAGAACTACTCAACGAACCAGTGGAACTTCATCCGACTAAAAGGTATGTGGAGACTTGAACTCATCTTGTCACTCAAAAGTCTATCTACTCTATCACCTACTCTTGAGACAAAATTCGTATAAGTATGGTAGTTTTCATACATACACATTTTCTATTTCGAGCTGAGTTACTCGCCTATATTTTTCTCGAAATACGTGTTGGTAAGCTTTTGCTTTAACCATCTTCATCTTTACCCGTGACGAAAGTCATGATGACGTTTCAATCTTCAAAATAGCTTTGATGACGATAGTCGATTCTTTATGTCTAACGACTATTATAACATTATAGAAGAATGTTTCA
Source organism: Papaver somniferum (assembly GCF_003573695.1). Taxonomy (NCBI): domain Eukaryota; kingdom Viridiplantae; phylum Streptophyta; class Magnoliopsida; order Ranunculales; family Papaveraceae; genus Papaver; species Papaver somniferum. The sequence continues at coordinate 16,842,638 of NW_020621603.1, read as the reverse complement.
ATAACTGAAATGTATAGTTGAGAATATGTAACCACCTATGAATGTAATCATATAGTGTGTTCGCACATTAGTGTATAAATCAATGTGCCGGAAACCAAGTGTGTGCATATGTGTGCATGCGGTATTGGTGAAGGAGACAGGTTGGGTATGCGTACTGGCGGAAATTCACGTCCGTGAAATTCTGCTGAGTTTGAAGTTTACGAACTGAAAAACCAGTCACCTTAGGTACGCGTACCCGTACGCGTATTGGGTGAACTTTTTCACCCAAAAAAGTCTACTGAGTTTGGAAACTAAAACCAACTCAAAATCCGGTAGCTAAGGTACGATACCCGTACGCGTACCCAAGCTAGTTATTTCTCGAATCGGTAGTTCATGGACTTAAAACAATAAATTATAAGGAATGTAATCTTTGCAAACCGTGGGTATATTGTTCATGAATTGATTCAAATGAATCAAACTGATTTTGTTTCAATTGTGTCTATGTATAAAGACCTAAGCAATTGAATAACTCTTGAACTAGTTCTTATGAGTCATTTGAACTAGTTATGAGAAAGATGAATACGGTTAATATGAAAGCACTCATATGGCTAACCATTGGTCAACCATTTGTGAACCAACCAATGTACACGTTTAGGTACAGTTACTCAAACCTAAATGAATACATTTCATTTGTGTGTGACAAACTAAGTTTCGATCACGGTTGAAAGATATTAGCTTGGATAAATCAGGTTTTTCATCTAACGGTGATTATTGAATGCTTTGTTACCAAGGTAACTCAGATTGCAAACCCTGATTTGAAAACTATATAAGGGGACGTCTATCAACTATGCAAAACTAATCCCCACACCTCCTGTGTGATACTAGTTGTTTTGCTAGAGTCGATTCTCCTTTAATCGTAGGTTTCTTTTCGAGACCCTATCGATTAACGACTGAAAGACTTCATTGGGATTGTGAAGCCAGACGAAACTACTTCTCTTGTAGTTGAGCAATCTGATCATGCCATTTTCTATCGTACGAGTTCAATTGAATAATTGACTTGAGATTATATCTTCGATAAGGCAAGATAAAAAGATATCACAAACATCTTCGTCTCATCGTTTGTGATTCCGCAATATTTAGTTTCACTACCATACGATTTAGATTATTGTGAGTTGATTGATAATACTAGGCTGTTCTTGGGGAACATAAGTCCGGTTTATCAATTGGTTCTTGTTCACCTTGATTTTTATCAAAAGACAGAACAAAACTTTTAGGTTTATCTGTGGGAGACAAATTTATCTATCCTTGTAGAATTTTCTGTGTGATACAGATTTGTTTATCAAAGTCTTCGACTTTGGGTTGTAGCAACTCTTGGTTGTGGGTGAGATCATCTAAGGGAATCAAGTGCGTAGTATCCTGCTGGGATCAGAGACGTAAGGAGCGAAAATGTACCTTGAATCAGTGTGAGATTGATTAGGGTTCAACTACAGTCCAGACCGAAGTTAGTTTATAGTAGGCTAGTATCTGTAGCGGCTTAATACAGTATGGTGTTCAATCTGGACTAGGTCCCATGGTTTTTCTGCATTTGCGGTTTACTCTTTAACAAAATTTCTGGTGTCTGTGTTATTTCTATTCCGGATTATATTTTGTTATACATATAATTGAAATATCACAGGTTGTGCGTTGTATCGATCAATAGTGAAATCCAACCTTTGGTTGTTGATTGGATATTGATTGATCCTTGGATATTGGACTTTGGTTCCATCCAAGTTTATCTCTCTTATATTTAATCGAGACTCGCAGATTGCTTGAGTAAGATTTAAATCAATAGATAGAGATATTAAATCCTTGATATACTTTTTATTAAGATTGAGTCTGACTGTCTAGTTGATTCTCTTAAAAGTATATTAGAGTTAGTCCATACAGATTGCTAATCGAAATATTGGGTGAGGTTGTTATACCCCCGCATTTTCAGGTAGTTGCTTGGTCTCAACTATACGAAGTTGGTTTAGATTTTGTGTAGCGTCTTAATTCTGAGATTATTCAATTCTGGACTAGGTCACGGGATTTTTCTGCATTTGTTCTTTCCTCGTTGACAAAATCTTGTCGTGTCTTTTACTTTTCTATTTCCGCAATTATAATTATAAGTCAAATACACAAACGTTAACTCCGCTTTACTTGATATTGATCCTATAGACTTTGGTTAAGACCGAACCTATTATAAAGTAATCACACATTGGTAGTCGTATTGCCTCGATCTCGTATCCATAGACAATCACATAAAGTTTGAATACCGATTTGTAGTATCGTCTCGACTTTTTTCATATAAAATAACTTTCGGTAAGAGGACTTATAGGTGGATAAATTAAATATTGTGGTGTATTTGGGTACCCTCGTCTTTTCAACTAAACTATATAGTAGTAGAAGAAGTTATTGTGGAATAACAAAGAATGAGACGAAGAGCTTTGTGATTACTTTTTATATCTTACCTATCGGAGATAAATTTCGATAAAATCTTAGAGAAAATAGTACTCAATACGATAAAACAAGTAAGATTAGAACACGCAACTACAGAGAAAATAGTTGGGTCTGGCTTCACAAATCCTAAATGAATTCTTCGAGTCGTTAACCTATAATGGTTTTGAAAAAACCTAGGTTAAAGGAGAATCGACTCTAGTCTCAACTAGGACACAGGAAAGTGTCGGGATTAGGTTTTCCAGTTGCTAGAGTTCTCCTTTATATAGTCTTTCAATCAAAGCTAAGATAGCTTAGTAACAAAGCATTCAATATTCACCGTTAGATGAAAACCTGATTTAAGATTCAAGCTAAGTTTGCTTAAAACCAAAGCAATATCTCTCCACTGTCAGATGGTCTTAGCTTGTTACACACAAAAGAAATATACTTTCATTTAGATATGGGTAACCCTACATAAACGTGTATATTGAGTTGGCTCAATAATAGTTAACCGAAGTTAGCTATATGGACACTATTGTTTTAACCACATTCATCTAACATGAAAAAGCGGGGGTCTAGCAACACCACCCAATATTTCGCTTAGCAATCTGTATGGACTAATTCTGAAATACTTTGCTAGAGAATCAACTACACAGTCAGACTCAATCTAGATAAAAGTATCTCAAGGAGTTAATATCTCTCTCTTGTTTTTGATATTACTCAAGCTAATAGAAATCAACGAGTCCTAATCAAACACAAGGAATACTTGGACGGTACCAAAGACCAATGTCCAAGAATCAATCAACAACCAAAGGTCGGATTTCCAATTGATGATCACAAACACACAACCTGTATTATTTCAATTATATAACAAATATAATGCGAAAATAGAAATAACACAGACACCAGAATTTTGTTAACGAGGAAACTGCAAATGCAAAAAAAAACACGGGACCTAGTCCAGATTGAATACACACTGTATTAAGCCGCTACAGACACTAGACTACTCCAAGCTAACTTCGGACTGGACTATAGTTGAACCCCAATCAGTCTCCCACTAATTCAAGGTACAGTTGTACTCCCCACGCCTCTGATCCCAGCAGGATAATGCGCACTTGGTTCCCTTAGCTGATCTCACCCACAACCAAGAGTTGCTGCAACCCAAAATCGCAAACTTGATAATAAACAAATTTGTCTCACGCAGAAAAGTCTATCAAAGGATAAATTTCTTCCACAGAAGAACCCTAAGTTTTTATTCCGTCTTATGATATGAAATCAAGGTGAACATGAACCAATTGATAATCCGGTCTTATATTCCCGAAGAACAACCTAGATTAATCAATCACCTCACAATAGTCTTACTTGTATAAACAAGAGGACGTCGAGGAATCACAAACAGTGAGACGAAGATGTTTGTGACTTCTTTATCTTGCCTATCGGAGAACTCTCACGATCTCAAGCCAATCAATAAGATTGTACTCGTACGATAGAAGATGTAAGATCAGATCACACAACTACGATAAAAGTAGTATTGGTCTGGCTTCACAATCCCAATGAAGTCTTTAAGTCGTTAACCTGGTTTTAGAGAAGAAAACCAAATGTTAGAGGAGAATCGACTCTAGCGAGCGCACTAGTATCACACAGACGTGTGGGGATTATTTTTTCCCAATGCTAGATGTCTCCTTTATATAGTCTTCAAATCAGGGTTTTTCCTTAGGTACAAAGCAATAAATATTCACTGTTAGATGAAAACCTGATTTAGATTCAAGCTAATATTTCTCAACCGTTAGATCGAAAACTTAGCTTGTTACACACACTTGAGATATACGTTTACTGGGTTTGTGAAAATCGTGCCCAAACGTATACGTGTATGTTGGTTCAACATAGTAAGCCAAAAGGTTAACCATATGATCATTTCATATTAACCTTGTTCTTCTTCACCATAACTAGTTCAATTGACTCAAATGACCTAGTTAGAGAGTTGTTCAATTGCTATGAGATCTTATGTAACTACACAAGACATAACTGAAACAAAGATGATTCGATTCGATTTGAATCGGCTCATGAACTTTATAGACACGATTTGCATACTGCATTACTTAGTAATTTAAGTTTCATGTTCATAGCACATATTTAGATCATAACCCAGTCAAGTACGCAAACAAGTTCGCGTACTTAAGACATCCGGCAGAGTTTTCCAAACTCAGCAGAAAATCTCGGCAAGGAGACTTCCGCAAGTTCGCGGACTAGGTTTGCAGACTGAGTTCGCGGACTAAACATGCAAACGAGTTTTTGGAAAATCCCAGCAGAAAATCTCGGTAAGAGAACTTCCGTCAGTTCGCGGAATTGGCAAAGCCAATTCCTCCGGTTTCTCTCAATCAACAAAGTACGCAAACTTCGGATTAAGGAATAAGACTTATGCACATATGTGTTACCACACAATGCTTATATCTATCATTGGTTATATTGACCAAAACTCTCATTCCAACCATTGAACATTCTTAGAGGACGTTATATAGTTGTTACACTATTTCTCGTCAAAGCGATTTTCAAAGGGATTGAAACATTATGACTTTCGTCATTAGGTGAAGATAAACCCGATCAAAGCGAAACGTTTTACCAACACATGATTTCGAGATATAAATAGGCGAGATATACTCGGCTCGAAATATCAAATGTTTGTGATCCAGTCTATATAGATACGACTTTTGTCTCATAAGAAGTAGGAGATAGAATAGATAAACATTTGAGTGATAGATAAGTTCAAGTCTCCACATACCTTTTTGTTGATGAAGTTCCACGGTTCCTTGAGTAGATCTTCGTCGTTGTATGATGAATCGCCATGAAGTCCTTGAGCTCAACTAAACTTTTCTATCCTAGTCCGAGACTTAGCTATGTAGACTAGAGATCAAGACTCATAGTTTTGATCACTAACATTGACAAACATGCTTGATATAGCAACGCATGCGAGGTCGACCGAGCTATGCTCTAACAATCTCCCCCTTTGTCAGTTTTAGTGAAAAAACTATTAATACATATGGAATTCAAAAAAGACAAACTTTAGTGGCTCTTATTCCATAGTCTAATCTTCAACGTTCTCTGAAATCTTCGTCCTTCCAAGTACTCCAATGATCCCAAAGGTTGTAAGTTTAGCATCACCGTTGTTGAAGATCCGTAGCTATCAAAATGAGAGAAATCGAGATTCTCGATCATCATTATACAATGACATAGTATGATTATGTAACATCAAATTCCAATTGCATCACGAATTTAACAATAATACTACAGTGATATGTATCACTCCCCCTTAGTCAATACTCCATCTCACATGGAAACCACTCCCCCTTACACAATGATCCTAAAACCATATGTATATGTAGTAGAACTACACATTAATTCTCCCCCTTTTTGTCAATAAAATTGGAAAAGGTACAAGAACGGGATCCTAATGAAATTTCCGAGAAGAGACGTTTCATAGACTAAAAGAAAAAAATACATACTAACTTAATTTAGATGCAATCATAAAGCCGACGCTAAATGCATTCATCAAGGAGTTTTAAGATACAAGATAACCCCTATAAAATTCCACAACCGCACACCCCGCAAGATATTACCATGAAGCACAAGTTCAAAAGAACTCTCCCTCATTTGATGTCATTCCCGAAAGAACAACAAGAGCGACCTTAATTTCGAAAGAAAAGAAGGATTTTTAATTGGACACCAAAAACCATAGGAATGATTTTCTATATCCAAAACTCAATCAAGTTAATCAAAAGTAAACCCATGATTAATTTAATTGGAATACGCAACTAAATCAAACCACAAAAGTGATCAATTTAATTGATTGTGCTCAACATAAGTAAACTTACGGAGCTACGACTAAGGTAATCATACGGAGATGACTAACTTAATCGTTCACATACTCAACATAAGGATAACCTTACGGAATATACAACTACATTAACCAATAGACCATGATTAGTATAGTCGTTCATATACTCAACATAAGGACTTGTGGAATATATGAATACTCAACTAGACCAATTACAAGAGAACCTATAATTAATCTAATTGGAAAACACAACCAAACTAATCACAGAAGTAATCAATTTAATTGTCAATTGTTTTGCTCGAAAAAATAAGACTTTCGGAGCAAATAACTAAATAACCAACCAAGATAATTAATTTAGTTCAAAGATGCTCGACATAAAGTACCTTACGAAACAACCAACACATTTAATCACAAAATAATCAACTTAGTTGTATCGTGCTCGACATAAGACACATTATGGAGCCTCACGGTAATATAAAAAGAATGGATCAATGAAGATCAATACCGTGGAATACATACAAGGATCTATTTTATCTTTCCATCAATATATGCATAATGACATAATAGACTTTATCCTTGTCACACAAACGATTTTACCCTATTTTCCATCAAATAAATGACTGCATAGGCATAAATTTTGTATTTATCAAAAGTCCATTCGTCCTTTCATCAATACGAATACCAATTTATGAACAACTTTACTTTTGACAACATATGAGACCTTCAAGTTCACGGACGCAAACAATACATATCCCATAAACAATTGCAATATCACAAAATCAAACAGATTAATACTGCAATAACATCATCCTCCAAATATTTTTAGAATTTAAAAACCAATAAACCTAAAAAATAACACAAGAAGATGAAAAGAAAAATAGTTATGTGTAGTCACAATCATCGCTATTGAAAACACTAGTTATTCTTCCAACTAATCCAAAAAGAAGACATACTAGGCAACAATCCCTTTTAGAAATTCTTTATCATTCCCGAACTCCTTGTTATCGACAGCCATCGGGACATAAGGTTCACGGAGATAAGTGTCAATACCCACGAACTTTCTTGGCTGAAGAGGTCGAATTAGGGTCCTCTGAATTTCCAAAGATTTAGACACGAAAGTCTTTGTTTCACAAACCTCCCTTCTTATTTCCTTTAACTCATCAAGAACATTGGAAAACTTCTGAGAGTTAGAAGGAACAACCCTGGGTTTTCTTGTATTCCTTCATTTTCTTTTTAGGGACTTAGAAACAGGAGATTTCTCTTTTTCCTTGATTGATGGCTTAAAAATCATGTTGACATCCTTTCCATCTGATGACATGGTGCTTTGAGAACAGTTATGAACAACTGGATTTGTGTGATGAAATCACTTAACTCAACAAGCAGTCTTATAAAGGATGTCGAAAGGAAAAAAGGAATGTAGGGTTCGAAACCTAATGACAGGTTCGCATACTCCCAACTCTAAAACCCTATAAAGAGTAGAATTGTCAATAATAACCCTATATTTTATTTGATAGACAAAAAATAACAAATCTAAGAAAAGAAGGAAAAACTTTTCTGAAGCCTGGATCAGTACTCAATCTTGTCTCTTTTCGATCAGGCACATGAGACACGATTTTCCTAACAACACAATCAAGTTGTGTTGCGATGAACAACGATTTTTCCATCTTTTTCCTCATGAGAGGAATCCTCTGATCTCTGTCTATCAAACCTATTTGACCATATTTTCTTTTCAAATGGTCTTATTCTATCCCTGGAAACCAACTTCTTAGACGAAGATAAGATCCTACATACCTCGGTTGTCTTCTGAACAAGTTTCAGCTTTCTTGCTAATCGATCTGCTCTTCGTTGAAGTTTTCTTGCGTGCCTTATTTGGTGCTTGTATTTGTAACACCTTGATAGTTCATGTCCCTTCATCGAACAAAACGAGCACGTCAATCTTGGATAGTATTCACGCATCTGAGATGTGCAAGCATCTAAACATACAGTTGATCCTGAAATATCACTGATAGGGTTTCCAGTTACCGGATTCAGTGAATCTTCCAGCTTGATTGGGTTTCCTTCTTCTCCAAACCAATCGAGGTTGATATATGTATTGCTACAAGTATCAAAATCGATGTTTTCACAAACAAGCCCTATACTTGATTTTCTATCTTCATCAGAATCATAGGTTTCAGACATTTCATCAAGTGTTACAGCTAGACCTTTGTTCCCAGTGTATTTTCTACGATTTGGACATTCGTTAGCAAAATGGCCAAAATCTTTACACTTAAAGCACTAAGGCATGTCCTCGTCATCAGCCTCGTCAGCATCCCTGTTTTTAGGAGGTACGCGACCGTGAGGTTTGTCTGATGACATAGGTTTGTCTCTTGAAAACCGTTTACTTCTCTTCATCAGAAGATCCCTAAACTATCTTGTGATCAAGGAGACTGATTTGTCAAGATCTTCATCCGAAAAATCATCCTCAGATTGATCATCCTCAGAGACATGAACACTTTTACATTTGAAAAGTAATTTAGTGTTCTTCTGTGCTTTAAAGGCAACATCCTTACCGACTTTAGATGTATGCTCATGGTCAAAGATCTTTAGCTTTCCAACCAGGGTGTTTCTAGAAAGATTATCGAGGTTATTCCCCTCAACGATGGCATGCTTCTTAGACTCGTATCTAGATGGCAGCGATCTGAGAATTTTCATCACAATATCCTTTTCAGGAATAGTCTTACCCAATGCAAAATATGCATTAACAATTTCATACACTTTGTGATTAAACTCATCAAATGACTCTTCATATGCCATGCGAAGGTTTTCCCAATCGGAATTAAGGTTTTGAATCCTAGCTTCCTTTTCACTGGAGTTACCTTCAAATACGCTTTCTAAGATATCCCAAGCATCTTTAGACCTAGTGCGATTAGACACATGGTGTTGAAGACTTGGGGTAATGGCATGTATGATAGCATTTAACCCTTCAGAATTCTTCTTTGCAGCAAGAATCTCGGAAGCATTATATTCACCAATATTCTTGGGAACATTTACGTCTCCACCTGCAACAACAGGCGCATCATAGCCGTTGACAACATATACCCATGATTGAAAATCAAGCGACTGGATGAAGGCTCACATAACAATTTTCCACCTAAGTAATTAGAGCCATCGAAGACTGGTGGTACGTTAATAGAGATAACACCTCTGTCCATAGAGTCAGATCGCTACAAACACAGACTTGTGAGGTCTTTAATGTGTTTGCCTGCTCTGATACCAATTGAAAAAGCGGGGGTCTAGCAACACCACCCAATATTTCGCTTAGAAATATGTATGGACTAACTTCGAAATACTTTGCTAGAGAATCAACTAGATAGTCAGACTCAATCTAGATAAAAGTATCTCGAGGAGTTAATATCTCTCTCTTGTTTTTGATATTACTCAAGCTAATAGAAATCAACGAGTCCTAATCAAACACAAGGAATACTTGGATGGTACCAAAGACCAATGTCCAAGGATCAATCAATATCAATCAACAACCAAAGGTCAGATTTCCAATTGATGATCACAAACGCACAACCTGTATTATTTCAATTATATAACAAATATAATGCGGAAATAGAAATAACACAGATACCAGAATTTTGTTAACGAAGAAACCGCAAATGCAGAAAAATCCCGGGACCTAGTCCAGATTGAATACACACTGTATTAAGCCACTATAGACACTAGTCTACTACAAACTAACTTCGGACTGGACTATAGTTGAACCCCAATCAGTCTTACACTAATTCAAGGTACAATTGTACTCACTACGCCTCTTATCCCAGCAGGATAATGCGCACTTGATTCCCTTAGGTGATCTCACCCACAGCCAAGAGTTGCTGCAACCCAAAATCGCAGACTTGATAATAGACAAATTTGTCTCACACAGAAAAGTCTATCAAAGGATAAATCTATCTTCCACAGAAGAATCCTAAGTTTTTGTTCCGTCTTATGATATGAAATCTAGGTGAACATGAACCAATTGATAATCCGGTCTTATATTCCCGAAGAACATCCTAGATTAATCAATCACCTCAGAATAGTCTTACTTGTATAAACAAGAGGACGTCGAGGAATCACAAACAGTGAGACGAAGATGTTTGTGACTTCTTTATCTTGCCTATCGGAGAACTCTCACGATCTCAAGACAATCAATAAGATTGTACTCGTACGATAGAAGATACAAGATCAGATCACACAACTACGATAAAATTAGTATCGGTTTGGCTTCACAATCCCAATGAAGTCTTTAAGTCGTTAACCTGATTTTAGAGAAGAAAACCAAAGGTTAAAGGAGAATCGACTCTAGCGAGAACACTAGTATCATACATACGTGTGGGGATTAGTTTTGCCTAATGCTAGATGTCTTCTTTATATAGTATTCAAATCAGAGTTTTGCCTTAGGTACAAAGCAATCAATATTCACTGTTATATGAAAACCTGATTTGGATTCAAGATAATATTTCTCAACCGTTAGATCGAAAACTTAGATTGTAACACACACTTGAGATATACGTTTACTGGGTTTGTGAAAACCGTGCCCAAACGTGTACGTGTATGTTGGTTCAACATAGTAACCCAAAAGGTTAACCATATGAGCATTTCATATTAACCTTGTTGTTCTTCACCATAACTAGTTCAATTGACTCAAATGAACTAGTTAGAGAGTTGTTCAATTGCTATGAGATCTTATGTAACTACACAAGACACAATTGAAACAAAGATGATTCGATTCGATTTGAATCGACTCATGAAATTTATAGCCACGGTTTGCATACTGCATTCCTTAGTAATTTAAGTTTCATGTTCAGAGGACATCTTTAGATCATAACCCAGTCAAGTACGCAAACAAGTTCGCGTACTTAAGACAACCGGCAGAGTTTTCCAAACTCAACAGAAAATCTCGGGAGACTTCCGCCAGTTCGCGGACTAAACATGCAAACGAGTTTTTGGAAAATCCCAGAAAAAATTCTCGGTAAGAGAACTTCCGTCAGTTCGCGGACTTGGAAAAGCCAATTCCTCCGGTTTCTCTCAATCAACAAAGTTCGCAAACTCCGGATTAAGGAATAGGACTTATGCACATATGTGTTACCACACAATGATTATATCCATCATTGGTTATATTGACCTAAACTCTCATTCCAACCATTGAAACATTCTTAGAGGACGTTATATAGTTGTTACACTATTTCTCGTCAAGGCGATTTTTAAAGTGATTGAAACATTATGACTTTCGTCATTAGGTGAAGATAAACCGTATCAAAGCGAAACGCTTTACCAACACATGATTTCGAGATATAGATAGGCGAGATATGCTCGGATCGAAATATGAAAATGTGTATGATCCAGTCTATATAGCATACGACTTTTGTCTCATAAAAAGTAGGAGATAGAAGAGATAAACTTTTGAGTGATAGATAAGTTCAAGTCTCCACATACCTTTTTGTTGATGAAGTTCCACGGTTCCTTGAATAGATCTTCGTCGTTATATGATGAATCGCCATGAAGTCCTTGAGCTCAACTACACTTTTCTATCCTAGTCCGAGACTTATCTATGTAGACTAGAAATCAAGACTCATAGTTTTGATCACTAACATTGACAAACATGCTTGATATAACAACGCATGCGAGGTCGGCCGAGCTATGCTCTAACATAACACTTATAGATCAGATATGATGATCAATCAGTCATGAAAGATAATCAAATAAATCTAATTGTGTTACTAATAGAGTTGTTCAATTGTTTACTATCTCATAGAAATATATATGAACCAACTGAAACAAAATCGGATTGATTCGTAATCGTACAAAGTACTTATACATAAATCAATTCACGAACATTAAACCATGGTTTGCAAAGATTGCATTCCTTAATTTATTAATGTTTTTGTTCATGACTATGAGAATCGCACTAAACCAATTTTAGAACTTAACCAACTAAGTTTGCAAACTGGTATGCAAATTATAGTATCCGGACTTGGTCTTGTCCAGCCGTTTGCAAACGGGTACTCAAACAACCATCCCGGACCTAACTCAGGTACAAACGTTCGCATACTGGTATGCAAACTTGGTTCCCGGACTTTAAATGTTAAAATCATTCGCATACTGGTATGTAGACAAGGTTTCCGGACCTGATCATACCAAAACAGTTTGCATACTGGTATGCATACTTTGTTGTATCCAGACAAAGGTTAATTGTTCTAAACTCCAATTTCAATCATTGAAGCATCCTTAGAAGACGGCAATGGCTGTCTCACACATATCATTAGCTTATAAGTAATTTTCAAGTGATCGAATGGTCAATACGGAACTTTCCTAGACGACACCAAATGACTATCTCACACAAATCATGTAAGATGTTTCAAGGAAATTTTCACATGATCATCTTTTGACTTATTATTTAGTTTCCAACAAATAGATTTTTTCCAATTAAACTCGTCAAGAATATGATTAACGTAGCTAAAGCAAAAAGCTTCCAACTCGTATTTCGAGAAATAGATAAGTGCTTTAAACTCAGCTCAAAATAACAAATGTGTATAATATTAAAGTCTATATAGCTATACGACTTAGTCTCATTAGGAGATAAAATAGACTTTTGAGTGATAGATAAATTTTAGTCTCCACATACCTTTGTTGATGAAGTTCCTCCAAGCTCTCATCAGTAGATCTTCGTCTTCAATCAATGAACGCCGTGAAGTCTAAAGCTCAATTACACATTATATTTTAATCCGAGACATATCTATAAGTAGACTAGAAATCAAGACTTATAATTTTGATCACCTAAACTTGACAAACAAGCTTGAGATAGTAACACTTGCGAGTTCGACCGAGTAATGCTCTAGCATTATTAATGAAAAATTTGGAGGTAATCCTGATTCTTTTTTCCCTAATGCTTCTAAAATTTATGTGGGTAATACCTTACGGGCTGGAATTATTAAATCAAGGGATTATACTTTGGCAAACACTTCTCTTATAGTTCATAACGGTAGGAACATTCACTTTTGGTCTGATAAGTGGATTGGTGAAATTAGTCTTAAAAGATAGTTTCCCGTTAATCTATAAACTATCAATATGAAGATATAATCACTGCTCAAGGTTCTTGAATTATAATTTCAATAGGAATTTGAATGAAGCAAAAATTGGTGAAGTGGCTCATTTTATTCACTTATTATACGGTTTTGCTTCTACAATCCACAACTGTTTGGAAAATGATGCTAGAAGGTGGGGTTTTGGTCAAGATTTTTCTGTAGCTAACTGCTCCAGTTCTATGGACGTACGTGGATGGTTTGATTACATTTCCTCATAAACATGTATGGAACCCTAAAATTCCTTTAAAAGTCTATTTTCTTGTATGGACTTGATGTCATCAAGGAGCTCCTACTTTAGACAAGATATATAGGGCTGGCATAGTACACTCAGATTAGTGCATGTTGTGTGATGATGTTCAAGAAACTCAAACCCATTTTTTCTTCCACTGTGATGAGACTAGAAAACTTTGGAAATACTTCCTTGATAGTTTTGGAATAAGTTGCGTTTTCTCAGAAAATATTAAAGCTAACATTTGGGAATGGACAAATAATAAGAGTAACAATATGGGGAAGAAAATTTGGGGTGTCTTTCCTTTTGCAATCTGATGGAAAATTTGGAATGAGCGCAACAACAGGTTATTTAAAAACCAGAAGAAAAGCATTAACCAACTAATTATTTATGTCAAGTGTACGTTGTTTAATTGGAGCATTCATTCTAAGCTTTTTGGGGGAATTACTCTGGGTACTTTAATTTGTAATTGGGAAGCTGTTATACATGACTAATTTTTCCTTTTTTTCTTTCTTTGTACCTTTTAACATTCATCGCTTTGATGATTGTTAGTTTTTAATCTAATTTGCCCTTTCTCTTTCAAAGAAAAAAGTAAAAATAAGATACTGACTGCTGGGCGAGTATAACGAATAAAAGTGCTGATCACGGGATCAACATAAAATTATCAGTATTTGAATCCGCTTAGAATTATGTTTTGCAGAGCTCTGGATTCAAAACCATAATTTTAATGAATTGATGATTTATTGAAATCAACCGCAGAGCGAAGCAGGGACCGGATACATGGGATGATGAGTCCACCATGTAATTCCCAGATGCTCGAATGATCAAAATACCAAAGTCTCTTGAGGACCAGTTGGTGAAAGAATGATTAAATGTTGGTTTAATCATTTATTAAAATAATGCTCGTGTGAGCGACATGTAGTAAAACCTAGCTATGAAAAGATGATGGACCGACCAAGAGGTCATGAGACCGGACCTTGGTGGTTGTGGGACCAACTGATGGTCATTTGAGCAAACCCTTAATTGCTTGAAAAGAGTTTGGACCTAATACGGGCAATTGATCAAATTAGGTCAAAATCATTAAAACGTGTCGGACCGGATATTTGCAAGCCTCAAGGCCACCCTTGGTCGGTCAAGGGGATGTGCCCGTGTCACCGTAATGTCCATGTCTTAGTCCTGAGAGTTTCGATATTTTCCGGTGCGCATTTGAGCAACATTTTGAGAAAATATGAAGGATTCAGGGTTTTGCTGAAACTAGGAAAAATTCATGAGATGATGAAAAATAATTAATAAAATAGGGGATTGCAAAGTGTGGGACCGACCATGGCTAGGGCATGACCGTCCGGCTAGCAAGCTCGGTCCCGCAGCACTTTTCCCAATTTTATGTATTTTCTCTGAATTGAGGGAAATTTCATGAAACTGAAGAGTTTTATGAAATTAGGGAATTTCCATGAGATTAGGGAAATAAAATAATAATAAAATAGGAAATGATGGAGTGTGGGACCGACAATTGCCAGGGCATGGCCGGCCGGCCAACAGGCACGGTCCCAGAGCACTCTTCCCAATTTTATGTAAGTTTCATGATTTTATGGAATTTTCATAAAATCAAAGAGGTTTGTTAAAATCAGGGAGTTTTCATGAAATGAGGAAAACAAAACAAATAATAATAATAAAATAAGGGGCGTGTGGACCATCTAGAGCATGACCGGCTGGCTAGGGCCCGGTCCCATGGTTTTCCTAATTTTATAATATTTTTCATGAGTTTAGGGAAAAATCATGAAATCAGAAAATTTCCATGGAATGAGGGAAATAGTAAAATAATAAAGAACCGTGAGGTGTGGGACCGGCCATGGCTAGGGCATGGCCGACCGGCTAGTGGGCTTGGTCCCGCGCCACCTTTTCCTAATTTTATTATTTCCTTGCGTGTGGAAACACCATGGACTGAGAGGTTCCTTGAAACGAAGGCGATTTGCTCGAATGAGAGAATTTTCATGAGATCAGGGAAAAATAATAAAATATGATAAAATATAAAATTGGGTACGGGGCTGGTCACGGCATGAATGTCCGGCTGGTGAGCCCAGTCCCCTGACGCCTTTGCTAATATATTTTTTTTTATTTTTCTTCCTATTTTGCATAGGTTCATCGTTCCTTCGTGTTCTGAAATGCTCATTTGCGCATTCATATGACGGTTTGTGCATTATTTCTAAGTACACTTGCACCATTTTAGTCAAGGCTTATTCGATGCTCAGATGCGTACGTTGAATATTTATTACTAACCCATAGAATTCTGCTGGGAAGAACCATGAATTGAAGTAACGAAACATTCAAAGAATCATAGAATATAGTTGAATATTTAGTTACTATTAGAGATAATTTATTGATGGCTCTATACTGGCAGGCATGCTGTCCAGGAGCATTAATTATCCGAGAGTTGAGCAATATGAACTTGCTGGAGTGTCATATTTCTCCTATATAGTCAGGGAAAACTCGGTTGCATCCTGAAGACGTTGTTACTCTATACTAGCAGGCATGCTGTCTAGGAGCCATCCAATCTTTCAATTCTATACAGAAATAATTACTGAAATTGCTCAGTATTCATGAGATGTGACATGGCCTCAGCTGGGAGTCTACACATCTACACATACTCTGAGAAACAGCCTTCATGCTTTAATGAGAGACATGAGTCTCAATACTCATCCGATTTCCGGATCCGGAGTATGTATAATTATGGTTTTACGATTTTACCCTTGTAAAAAAATCCACCATCTACAACACATTATAGTTCCAAGGTATTTCTGTACCTCCTATCGCATCCTTGATCATAAAGATCAAAACTGTCCTGCTTGGAAGTTGAAGCAGAAAAAGATAAAAAGAACTTGATGTTTCCTGCAGTAAGTATGTTCTCCCAGATGTTTGAAATCTAATGATTCCTTCTACAATCAAGCAATTAGACGCTTCCTCTGCTGCCATTACTGATATTATCCTGCAACAAACCTAGATAATACTAGAAACACAGATTGAATCACCTGCTATTGAAGCGTGCAACAAAGGAAAAGTAGAAACTATTGATCAAAGAATGGAGAATACTATTCTGAAGAGCTTATCAAACACTTTTCAGATGGGTCCTTTTGTAAACAGATCCACTACCCTGAAGATCTTTGATGTTGGTCTTGTTCAACAACATTTGACTCATCTGGAGAACGGCCTGCCAATTGTTCTCAAGCAAGTTACCACTCAAAATGTTACTGTAGATGCTTCTATTTATGGTTCTGAGTCAACCCCTAGTGGTCCGATTCGTACTACAAACTCATCAAGAAGGTTCAAAACTGCTGCTATTCCAAATACCAATCCAATCATCACTAGATGAACAGTTAACTCAGCTGAACAAGATGCTCTAGCGAATTTCAAAAGAAAAATTAACCCCAGGGTTGATTTAAGGAGACGTACCAGAGCTAATTCTAGTTTGGAAAGTATAGTGGTAATCCCTGAAGAACAAACCTCTACTGAACCTAATTATGCTCAACTGTGTCCTCCAATTACCAAATTGGGGGATTTACCATCCATTTACCTTTCTACATGTTCCCTCAATACCCAACCAGTTTTTAACTCATTTGGGATCTATAATGTACCAGCTGACAATTCCCCAAGCAACAATGGTGTCCGCAATAATTCTCTTCTCAATGATGCTAGTTCTAGTCTCGATTCCTCCCAACATACTTCTAATAGTGGTGATGGTACCAGTGCTTCTATTGGTGGTGGATCCGATTCTACCATTCAGGTAAACTCAATTCCTTCAAACCCTTTATCTGATAACATCAATACTACTATAAACCAATTTCCTGTTAACATCATCAACATAGTTGCTTGGAACATTAGAGGCTTTGGAAAAAAATCAGCAAATAAAGAACTTAGTTTGCTTTGTAGGAATGTTAACCCTGATATCATCTTTCTCTCTGAGACTAAAATGGATAAAGATATGGCAGCTAGGAAACTTAAAAATATGGGATTTCCTTGCACTTTCAATGTCCCTAGTGTGGGTAGAAGTGGTGGTCTTGTTTTGGATTGGAAAAAGGAAATTCACCTAAATGTTATCTCATCAATATTGACGGGCATATATGTTACATCAACTGACATCATACACTCAAAAAATTGCCACATTCACTTTGTTTATGGGGAACCTAATAGTAGCTTAAGACCTGCTTTCTGGGAACAACAATACTTACAACCTAATGCTCCCATAAATGATCATTTTTTCTTCATAGGAGATTATAACACCCTTCTAGGAACTGAAGATAAAAATGGGGACCTTGAAGTTAATGATTCTGATTTTAAACATCTTAGAAATTTCTGTTCTGTTTTTAACCTGCATGATCCTGGTTTTTCTGGCCCTAGATTCATTTGGTCCAATATCAACAAGGTCCTGATTTAATTCTTGAAACGTTAGATAGATGTTTTATAAACCAAATTGCTGAAGATCTTTGCCCCAAATTTTGTGTTAATAACCTTCCTATGGACTCTTATGATCATTTCCCCATGCATATAGGATTTAACTATGAGGATATTTGAATGCCTAGACCTTTCCACTTCATGGCTATGTGGATTGAGGACCCACCTGCATGCACATTATTGCCAACTCTTGGTCTGTCAATGTGGTGGGTTCCCCAGCCTATAAACTCAAAGCCAAGTTGTTAAATACCAAGATAGGTCTAAGAGATTGGAATAAAACTTCTTTTGGTAATATTCAAACTAATATATCTACCACTAGAAAAGACTTAGGTGAGATCCAAGTCTCCAATCCCACTGACACCAATACCACTTCCAGACTCAAAGCTAGACTTGAGTATCTCTATAACTTAGAAGAGTTGTATTGGAAAGAAAAATCCAGGGAGGTTTGGCTCATGTAAGGTGACAGAAACTCACTCTATTTCCATAGAGTCACTCTCTATAGGAGGAAAAGGAATGCTATTAGCTGGATAAAGAATTCCCAAGATACTATTCTAACTGATAGAGATAGTATTGGAACTTCTTTCATAGACTATTTCAAAAACCTTTATTCTTCCCATCCTCAGCAATTTCAGGAGGAAATCTTGGCTGACCTCCCCATCAAATTCTCTGATGAGGATAATGCTTCTCTAAATATGCCTCTTTCTCCCGAGGAGATTAAGAATGTTGTTTTTAAAATGGGAGGAAAAAAGGCTCTAGCACTTGATGGTTTTACTGGCCTTTTTTATCAAAAACACTGAGACATTATGGGGATGATGTCATTGACATGACTCAAACCTGCTTCAGAACTGGGAATATTGCTAAGGTTTTTAACCATATTAATATTGCCCTTATTCCTAAAATCCCTTTACCTGAACTTGTGTCTCAGTACAGACCCATTGGGCTTTGCAATTTCATTTACAAAATTCTCTCTAAAACTCTTGCTAATAGACTTAAACCTTTTATGAACACAATAATATCCCAAAATCAAAGTGCCTTCATACCAAAAAGGAGCATTTCTGATAATATTCTTCTAGCTAATGAAGCCATATATGATGTCAATCACAATAACAAAACTGAAGTTATAACAACCATGAAACTTGATATGTCAAAGGCTTATGATAAGCTTGAATGAGATTTCTTAGAGAAAGTGCTGACTAAAATGGGTCTTTCTCACCACTGGGTCAAGCTTATAAACCAATGTGTCTCTACTGTTTCCTACTCTGTTTTCCTCAATGGTAGTCCTACTGGTTTTTTCAAACCAGAAAGAGGTCTAAGACAGGGTGACCCTCTTTCTCCTTATCTCCACATTATATGCTCTGAAGCTCTATCCTCTTACATTGATAATCTTCAGAAAAGGGGTATTGTAGAGGGTATTAAGGTTTGTAAAGATGCCCCTGAAATGACACATCTTTTGTTTGCTGATGATTCTCTTTTTTTTTTCTAAAGCCACTGCCCAGAATTTTCTTGTCAATAATATTATTTGGCTTTTGGGAAAGAAATAAATTTTGAAAAATCTGGTATTCTGTTTAGCAGGAAAATTCCTGAACATAGGAAAGCTCTTTTGACCAATATTTTAGATATTCAAAGCAGGGATCTGGGAGAGAAATATCTTGGAACTCCTACTATTTTTCAAGCTTCTAAAATCCAAACTCATATGGGAATTCTACAGGCTGTGGATGCCAGAATCACTGTCTGGCTTCATAAGCTTTTATCACAGGCTGCTAGAACTACCCTTATTAAACACATTGGCCAGGCTATTACTCTCTTCCAAATGGGTGCCTTTCTTATCCCTAAACACCTCTGTAAACAGATGGATTCTCATCTCAGTAAGTTCTGGTGGAGGGAAACTTTAGACCCAAAAGATAGAAAACTGCATCTGCTTGGTTGGGACATTCTTTGCTCCCCCAAAGCAAAAAGAGGTTTGGGTTTTATAAAGGCCGAACTAAACAATCTTGCCATGCTAGCTAGGAATGCTTGGAGAATTATTGAAAATCCTGATTGCTTGTTAGCTACTGTTCTTAAGGCCAAGTATTTCCCAAGAACTGATTTCTTGAATGCCAAGTGCACTGATAAATGATCTTGGACCTAGAGGTGCTTGCATGCCATAAAAGAACTGATTAAGACTTTTATTTCTTGGATTGTGGGGGATGGGCAATTTATTGACCCTTGGTGTGATAAATGGATACCTACTCTGGGTTCTGCTACACCAAACCCCCTAATCCCACCTAACCCCAATGTTAGAGTGTCTTACTTTATTAATCCTCTCACTAGAAACTGGGATGTTTCTAGACTTAATACCCACTTTGACAATGCTTTCGTTCAGAAGATTGTTACCATTCCCTTAAGCCAGCTTTGCACTCCTGATAGGAGGGTTTGGGATCTTTCAAAGAATGGCAAATTTACCTCTAAATCTGCCTATATGGGACTCAGAAGCCTTAGGCCATCTCCCTATAAAAATCTTTGGATGCGAATCTGGAAAGTTAGAATCCCTTACAAGATTCAAGATTTTTTATGGAAAGCAGTTAGAAATGCCCTGCCTTCTGGAACTATTTTGCATATTAGAATGCCTATGCAGACTGTTGATTGTCCCAGGTGTTCTGATCCTCATGAATCCATTATGCATGCTTTGGTTCTTTTTCCTTTTGCTAGCAGGGTTTGGTTTATTTCTGATTTCAACATTAACAATCAGTTTTTCCAAAATAAATCTTTCATTGTCTGGTTCATCTTTTAGCTAACTGATGTTGTTTCTAAACTTCCTGATGAAGCTCAAAGCCTCTTTGTTGTTATCCTGTGGTCCATCTGGACCATTAGAAATAATCTTATTTTTCAAAATATGTCTGAGAACTATATTATTGTCTTATCCAGGGATAGATCTATGCTCCTTATTAGGAAACCTAATATTATTGTCTCCCCATGATGTCTGTTGGTATTTGTGATAAATGGATGCCCCCCTCTCTTGGTTGGATTAAATGCAATACTGATGGTACATTTGATGTGATCTCTGGAGAAAATGGTGCAGGGTATGTGATGTGTGATTTCTCAAATAAAGTTTCCTTTTGTGCCTCTTAGTCTTTGAAGTTCATTCTTCCGAAGAAGCTGAATCCAGAGCCATCTGGGCAGTTCTGAAAAAAGCCCTGGAGCAACGGTTCAGTCACATCATAGTTGAGAGTGATGCGAAATCTCTCATTGACCAATTTTCTGCTGGAAAGTTTGATGGAGACTCGCGTAAGGATGCAATTTTTAAGGACATTCAACTTTTCTCTTCTAAGTTAGTTGCTTGTATTTTTAGTTTTCAACCGCGTCTTTGTAACTCTGTAGCTCATGAGCTTGCTCTATGAGCAAAGAAGAACAACTCTTCTATGTACTGATATGTTACTCATGTTTGGCTCATTCCAACAGTTGAGGGGGATCATTAGCCTTTTTGAAGGCCTTTGACTATAAAAACATATATATATATATATATATATATATATATGATTATCTCCGACATGTAAGATATACAATCCTAAGAAGAAAAGGACAAATACATGCCCTTACACAAGCAAGTGGTGGAAATGATAGGTGCATGATTTTAGATTTTTAACACACATCACGGAGCACATACAGAGTGTGTTGGTCGGCATAGCATTTAGGTTGAATGCAATACCGACTGTGTTAGTCGGTATTGCGGGTTACTAGCAGTGCCAACTTCTTTGTTAGTTCAATGCAATATAGTCAATATCAGAAATATCGGATATCGTTCTTGAGCGATACGAGAAGTAGTATATCGGCGATACGATATTTTTCCGAAATATTGGCCGGTATGAGCCGATACGAAATTTTCGACGATAATCCGGTATTGGTTTTTTTAGTCGTTTTAGGTAGATCAATGGTATTTTAGGTCTTTCATAAAAGGAAAGGGATAAATCTCTAAAACTCGATCCAAAATGAACTGTTCTTCAGCCGAAAAACAGAAGTGAAAGGAAAAGAGACCACGTTCTTCAGAAATTTAGTTCAACAAATCATGTTTTTCTTCTCAATATCATTTTAGGCAATGAACTTTAAAATTATTGAAGTTACCCTTTTGTGTTTTTGATAAAATTGATGGTATCTATTATATCTTAACAGAAAATGTGTGAATGAAATGTCTGCTGTAAATTTATAGTCTTAAAATTTGAAACCGATATTACACGTATACGATATTATCCCCGATATAAAGTCTTACCAGTGTATCGGTCCCGGCCGAGATAAATCGATATCTGATATTAACTACATTGGTTCAATGGTCATTCGAAGATTTAGGTTTGAATTAGGGTATGAGTAGGGTTTTTTTTATGAATGAAAGTTTAATTTTCTATAAAATGTTGCAATTGGAAG
This sequence comes from Papaver somniferum, assembly GCF_003573695.1. Taxonomy (NCBI): domain Eukaryota; kingdom Viridiplantae; phylum Streptophyta; class Magnoliopsida; order Ranunculales; family Papaveraceae; genus Papaver; species Papaver somniferum. The sequence goes on along the minus strand of NW_020621603.1, from coordinate 16,820,194 downwards.
TCATTAAAACCAATATAAGCACCTCCAGTTTGGTGAGATGCGGATTCTTCAATATCAAATTATCACTAGAATCTCTCATATCATTCAAATATCCCAAATTTGTTCTTCTTCTGCTAACACCAAAAGATAAAATTAAAATCTAAATTTTAATTTTAACATATTTGGGGAATACTTCTGGATAAATGGTTTTTCAAATTACTTCATAATGATTGTCTTTTTTTAAATGAATATCCCCAAGTTTGTGAAAGTATCCCCAATTGTGGGTTCTTAATAAAGTCAATTTCAGATTTGGATGAAATTATAATTTTAGTTTCTTCACATAGATGGAACCAAAATAAGTTTCACATGCACTAAATCTTCTAGTAGTTTCTAACCATTTTGTTTCACGACCATCACAATTTATTAAAAATTATATAAAAACCTAATGATCCGTTAATGATCAAAATTTTATTCTTCAATATTAAAATAAAATGTCTTGGATAGCCTTGACATATTTCTAAAGAAAATACAAAATTTCATCATAATTAGCTAGCAACTTGAGGAAACTGAAACCGTAGTTGAGGAAACTGAAACCGAGCTCTTAACATAACTATAGAATAATAGTGAATTTGACATATACTCATCCTCATCTTCAATCAAAGTCGTAGACGTTTGGCTCTTTGGATCATATAAAACCAAAGCCTTCTGATAAGCCCCATGTTTGTTATAACAAAACTCCAATAGAATATCTGCACTTTTGAAACACTTGATCCTTCTCAAACGCCCAGAACTTCCCATTTCAAGTGAAGTCAGTTTTGGAATGCTGTAAAGTTTAGTCCATGAGTCTTTCTTTCCGTAATCCTTCATCACCCATACTTCAAAACCAAGGTTTACATTACTATAAAGCATGGAAAGACACCATCCACCACATCAATACATGTAGTGTGACCAGACTTCTTGAAATTAGTTTTTGGCTGTGAAATTCCTCTAACAAGCTCATCTGTCATATGTAAAGCAATTAAGTCTTCTGACGGAGAGGATGACTGCCAATGACATGCTCCATGAACACCCCGTACTTGGGTGATCGCGGATATAGTAACCAAGGGATATTCTGAGTTGGTCTGAATCGTTTCCATAAACCCGATCTAAGTGAATAGATCTTAACTTCGGACTGGTTCAATTTGAGATAGCTTGTAAAACATACAAACTTGTAATCATCACTCTTTGAGTCATAACCAAACCCATACGCTTTCAATTTTGAGGGGTCATGTGCAGAATTATAACCTTTAATTTGATCATCTGGTGGAGTCGGTATAACTTTGTAGTCCCCGGTGAATGGGTTCCATAAACTAAAATTTGAACTAAAATGATCCACCCGATCATTAATGTGTAGGGAAAACAAACCATTACAACAACCCACAAAACAAGTTCTTGAGTAGTTATTATTATTAAAACGTCAATACCATCAAGTAAACCAATCCTAGAGGAATAATCATCTTCAACGTCGTCTAAGCAATGAATCTTCTCAATACAATCAAGTAATATTGACGATGATAATGATTTTTTATCTACAGAGTACATGTTGTTGTCATACACAATCATGATACTAAAGTTAAATTTTATCATGGCAATAAGTTTAGGGTTATCAAATAGGATGCTCCAAGGTTTTGATACACACCTGAATTTTAAGAAAGAGATATAGGAGGTAACCTCGAATGTATGTCGATGATAATACCTTCGGGCAGTTGAGGCATCAATGGGTTTTCAATCATGGTTTTGTTCTCGTTCATCTTCCGTACTTCTTCTTCTTCTCGTTCGGGTATGACTAATTCGCTCATCATATATATTCCTTCCGTGCTCCGTCTGTGTGTTTTTATTTACACGATGATAAAAAATAATAAGTATATATACTTTTGCATCTTTCTCACTTCCGATCGAGAAAGGAAAACAAGTCCCTTTCCTGTTTAGTGTAGGTGTAGATAATCCACAGGGTTAGGTGGCGAGATCTTAAGCTATGATACACCGAAGAGAAAAGAGCGGTGAAGCACGGGATAGAACCAAATAGCGCAAAGAGCGAGGTGTCACGTGGGCCGGACGTGACGGCCCTATAGTTTCCGGATGGGACGTGATCCTTATCCTCTGAAAAGTCGGACGGACGATCAGAAAGCACTCGGTCAGACAAAGGGAGCTGGTCAAACAATGGGACGATAAGAAAGAAGGGCGACATCGTGTCAACTAGACGATCAGGACTCGGCCTCGGGTGAAGATCTATCAAAGACCAAGACTCTATCGGTCATACTAGAAAGATGGGCGAGCGCCAACACAGGCCCAATAGGGAACATCTAAACTGATGTAACGTGACCAACATTGTAATTCTGTTGTATGTCGACCTTGGCCTATAAATACAAGGGCTGGTCGAGAGAGAGAGGGGAGGTCGAAAGAGAGAGAAACAAGACACTACATTTGAGAGTTTGAGAGTTACACCATTTGAGAAGGAGAGAACACCTTGTAATCAAAGAAAAGAAATAATAACATTCATCTTTTCACCCCGTGGCCGTAGGTAATCATACCGAACCACGTATATCTTTGTGTCTATATTTATTGAACATCTTTACTTAGTTTTAATTCATCTTCTATACCATTGGATGTAGTGTGTGGTTTTATGCCGCTACATTCTGGCGCCGACTAAGGGGAACGTCTAAATTCTCCGGATACCTTGGCTGCGTGTGCCGACAGAGACGATCCAAAATCTCCTAAGAACACCTTGTGTGTTAGTTGATGCTATGGGATGAACTCTGTTTGGTGAGGTCTTTTTATGTTTGTTTAGATTTGAAGTTTGTTGATATGGTTGAGTTTTCATTGTTGAAGTCGTGTCGTTAGCAAGTATTTTCAGTTGGGTCAATTCCGAGCAGTCGGGTTGATAGGGAATCCTTCAAGAGCTCCCAAATAACGTTGTTAGCGTTTGGTCGAGGCCAGGGGAGGATCCTGATAACAGATCGACTAGCCATGCTCGTAGGCGAGTCTGTTTTCATGTTTCAATCTACGTTTTCGTATTAGTTTTCGCACTTATCTCCATATTTCAATCTTAGTTTTCGTCATACGAGTTCAACAACGGAATACATCTAAAACTCCCAAATAACATCTTCGATGTGTGGTTGAAGTTGCTTGAGGTTCCATGTTGGCTTGTGAAATTTCCAAAACAATAGCACGGCGAGATTATCAGTCGCCGGCGAAGGAACCCAAGGAATTCAGAGAAGACATCCCTGTGTAGTTCCAAGGAAGTTCATAAGTTTTGATCCAAATTTCAATGTGGTGTGCTGACCTCATAAAAAGTACGAATTTGGATCTTTTACTCGCAAAGAACTAGGAGTTAATGATTTGGAGTCTAGGGAATGTAGGACAAATTGTAGTTAATGCAGAGTCGTGGTACTGAAAGCGACGTCGTGCAACCTTGAAAGCGACGTAGCATGATACCCGTCTAAAAGAAACACTTAGAGTCAAAACAGGGCAGACTGGCGAAGTCAGCATGATAGAGTAAAGGGAATCATACTTTTGAAACTTAGTTTTGGTGTCAGTCATCTTTTTCCTTTAAAACCGTACGTACTAGAGAAACTTTTCAAAAACAGGTCAAAGTAAGGTGTTGTCTGTTTCTGCTGACGTAGGTAGGAACGACTCTCGGACTTACAACATACTGTGTCCGATGGCTAGTACGTCATGGATGGGGGAACTCTAAGGAACCACACGATCATCGGCAGTAGCATGCAAGGTGGAGTAACGGGGCCGAGGCAAGGAAGTAATGGACATCCACCACCTGGGGAATCATGATCAGCTGTAAGGGGTATGCCGACTATGGATGAGGAAATCGATCTGGGAAGACACGATGACCCCTCGCCTCTGGAGAGAATCGTCTCAACTCAGAGGAGGGATGATCAAATAGATGGACTCACCGCATCAGACACAGAAGATGATGAGGAGGCGCTAATCCTGCATGCCCAGAGATGAAACACCAGGAGACAAGTTGAGTATCAAGAAGCACTCAGACGAGAGCAAGAACGACTTAGGAGAGTACAGTTAGGACGAGAAACAACTATCGGAGTCGATCCAGCGGCATTGACCCAGATACCCCCTACAGTACCACCTCCCCTACCCATGATGACGGCGCCACCCCCTTCTCATTTAGGCCATCCAAATGGTCACTCTAGCCATGAGAGTACGGATCCAACGCTACTCGCAATTATAGAAAGTCAGAGAAGGCAAGAGGCGGCTTTAAGGGATCTTCAGCAGAGGAACCTATCTTTAGAGTTTGAGAACTATCAGCTACGGAACTTGAGGTCGAGGTCGAGAGGATCTTCCAGCCGAGGGATATCGGGTCACCAAGGCCGATCAGGACAACCCCCGACACCACCTATCCGAGGGTACGGTCCACCCGAGGATTCATCAACAGAAGACGAAGGGCGCGAGAGGAATCATCAACAGAGAGGCACAAGGGCCGACAATGCAACCGAAGCCAAGCTAAGGGAGTTAGAAGAAAAGATAAGGAAGCTGTCAGGAAGCGGCGAAGAAGATAAGATAGCCGAGGTCATAAGCGAGGCCAAGAGGACCCCTTTCACCCAAGAGCTAGAACTAAGGGCCTTCCCACCCAAGTGCACGCTCCCCACATTTCCATCTAGGTTCGACGGTACGGGAGACGCAGTCGAGCATTTGAAGATGTACACTATGTCCCTAATCCAATGGAAGAACCATGAGGTGGTAATGTGTAAATTCTTCCCGGCAAGCCTGGAGGGCGAGTCAAGGAAGTGGTTCTACAATCTCCCACCAGGAAAAGTCGACAGTTATGAGACTCTAGTCGAAGCCTTACTCGAAACTTACATGCACAACAGCAGACCTCGGCCCAGGGTCAACAGGTTATTCACCTTGGACCGATGGTTTAGAGAGTCACTCAGGTCGTTGACCGATCGATGGAGAAATTTGTGCACATAAATTGGGAAAGTACCAGTCGACCAGCAGATATTCGGGTTCGAAAACGCATTAGGGAGGTCGGACCCCATCTGGATAGCCATGTTTACTGAAAAACCACAAACTTTGAAAGAAATGAGGAAAATGCAAGAGCATTTCATCACCCTAGAAGAAATTCAGGAGGAATCAAGGGATAGGGGAGTGCAAGAGGCTAGTGCGGCGCCCGAGTCGACATCAGACGATTTTCAATGTCGGCCCGAGAAGAGACCGAGCCCACCTACGCGAGGAAATGGGAAGAAGGAATGGTTAGCTAAAGGAAAGAGGCCGAGCACGAGGCGAGAACATACACCCCTTTGAATGTTCCACTAGAAGAAATCTTCAAAGAGGTCGAGAAAAGGAGTGACATCATATACCCATCTTCAAGAGGGATACGGTTCGAGGTGACCAAGGATCACCCAGAGTATTTCCATTATCATCAATATCGAGGCCACTCTACAAATAACTGCCGAGAAGTAAAAGACATTGTGCAACATCTTATTCGAGACGGTTACCTGAGACAGTTCGTCCGACACCCGGCCCAGACGACCGCAACGCCCGATGCACCCGTCCACCAGGTCAGGATCGACAGATCCACGCATTTTGGCAACATGATTTCGCATTCGGCCACTCAAGCGTACAATCTGAATCCTGGAATCATGTCTAGAATCCACAAAAGGGATCATAATGGGAAGGAAATTTTCAGTGTAGCAAAAGCTTTGCCGATGGAACCCTGGATGTTGCGACCCATCTTTTTCTCGGCTCAGGATGTCCCGATGAATGGCCAATCTCACAGTGATCCCTTGGTTATCACCCTGCTGATTGAGGAATGGGGGGTAAGAAGGATACTAGTGGATAGTGGGAGCTCAGTCGAAGTAATCTTCTACGACACGTTCAAGAGGATGGAGTTGTCAGATGATATACTCGTCCCATCGACATATCGTATCTACGGTTTTAATGGGACCGTGACCATCCCAAAGGGCGAAGTAACCCTAAGGGTATCGGACGGAGGTGGTTACCTAGATACGTTAACTATATTTTGTGTGGTCGATGTCGCCTCGCCCTATGAAGCTATTATCGGGAGACTATGGATCGCGGGAATCAAAGGAGTGGTATCGGCTTATCATCAATGGCTATGATTCCCAACGTACAAGGGGATGGCTGAGGTCGTAGGAGATTCACATGCAGCCCGATAGTGCATGCAGGTCGATGCCCAAATAAATGAGGAGCGGCGAGCACGACAAAGGAGAGAGAATAACAAGGCTAAAGAAGTCAAAGCGGCAAAGGACTTGGAAAAAGTTATTTCGCAGGCGGTCATGGCATACGAAACACAAGGAAGAGAACCTTCATAGCAATTAAAGGAGATGTCACCGATGAAGGAACCAAAACCAAGCTTCTCGGCCGTAGAACCTAATCGGAAGATTAATTTGGGAACTGTAGAAGAACCAAGGATAGTGAGGATCGGGTTGTTACTATCAGACGAGGAAACAAACCAGCTCGTGGCGGTGCTAAAGGAGAACATGGACACGTTCGCATAGGGCGTGCACGATATGGAGGTAATAGACCCGAAGGTATGCTGTCACCATTTAAAGATCGACCCAAGCTTCAAACCGGTACGACAAAAGATGAGGCGAGTCGTGCCAGAATTACAGACGGCCGTCGAGAAGGAGCTAAAGAAGTTACAGGAATCGAGAATAATTAGGAAATCGCACTACCCACAGTGGATATCTAGCATGGTCGTGGTACCAAAAAGAAACGGAGGAGTCAGAATCTGCATCGACTTCAGCGACCTGAACAAAGATTGTCCGAAGGAAAGTTTCCCTCTCTCAAGTATCGATCAACTGGTGGAATCTATAGTAGGGTACGAGGCACTAACGTTGATGGACGGATACGCTGGGTATAACCAGATCCCGCTAGCTCCCGAGGATCAAGAACACACCTCCTTCTTCACACCAAGGGGCCTATACTTCTACACCAAGATGCCGTTTGGGCTGAAGAATGCAGGCGCCACATATCAGAGGTTGGTGGGAGACATGTTTGAAGACCAGATCCACAACACCATTGAGGTCTATGTCGACGATATGCTAGTAAAAAGTCTCCTAGCCAAGGATCACATCCGAGACCTGCGAGAAATGTTTCGGACGATGAGAGAATATAAAATAAAAGTTAACCCGACCAAATGCGATTTTTAGGTCACATCGGGAAATTTTTTGGGATATATCATCACTCCAAAGGGGATAGAAGCAAATCCCGAGAAAGTCAGAGCCATCCTCGAGATGTTGTCACCAGCCATAATAAAAGACGTACAAAAGCTGAATGGAAGTATAGCAGCATTAGGGCGATTCATATCTCGGTCATCCGACAAATGTAAGGATTTCTTTAGCACTCTTAAAAAGTGAGAGAAATTCAAATGGACAGACGCCTATGAGGAGGCGTTTCATAATATTAAGCTACATCTTGCAAGTCTTCCAGTATTACAAAGACCCGATCCATCGGAGGTCCTCACATTATACCTCGGAGCAACTTCATATGCTATCAGTGCAGTCTTAGTTCGAAATGAAGGGAGCGAGGAAAAACATGTTTACTTCATCAGCAAAACATTAAGTCCGGCCGAGAAAAATTATACAAGGATGGAACAGATGATTCTAGCACTAGATTTTGCCACCCTGAAGCTAAGGACGTATTTCCAAGCCCATCGGGTCCGCGTGCTCACAAAATCACCTATTGAGGCGGTACTGGACAATGCAGGCCGATCTGGAAGGATCTCCAAATGGGGGGCACAAATTAAACAGTTCAATGTTATCTACGAAATGAGGACAACAGTGAAGGCACAAGTAGTGGCAGATTTCTTGGCAGACTTTCCACTAAGCGACGAAGATGAGGTCGAGGACATACCCGGAATGGAAGAAGATCGAGAAGACCCGAACGACTTACTCTAAGCAAGTATCCCATCACGTTGGGAAGTATTCGTCGATGGAGCGTCGAACAAAGATGGGTCGGGACTTGGGATAGTCTTTACCAAACCAAAGGGACGAAAAATGGTCTATTCGTTTATATTATAATTTAAGGCGACAAACAACGTCACCGAGTACGAAGCTGCGATTCACACCCTGATATTAATCATCGAGATGGGCCTACAAGATATAAGACTAACTATAGACTCACAGTTGGTGATCCAACAAATCACAGGCAAATACGCCATCCACGACCAGATTTTGCAGAAGTACTGGGAGCTCTCTCAATTCTATATCGACCAGATCCCCAGCATCAAATTTCGCCACATATGCATAAAAGATAATCGACACTCGGACGCATTGGCATATATTGCATCCCATCTCACTGACCCAAGTGTGGAGGGTATTCGTGTCATGAGACTCCTCGCCCCATATATACCGGAGACACCCGAGGTTCACGTCGACGTGGCTATCAACACGGCCGACAGATATTCGGACGGAGATTGGAGAAAGCTGATTCATTCGTACTTGGAGACAAGCGAGTTACCCAAGGGGCGACCCGAGATCAAAAAAGTGAAAAGCAAATCTGCCGCTTACGAGCTAAGAGACGGAATCCTATACAGGAAACCATACCTGGGACTACTCTTAATATGCTTAAGTAAGGAAGAAGGCCAGACAATCTTGAATAAACTACAGTATGGAACAGCCGGAAATCACAGCTCGGGGCGAAGTCTGTCAGCGAAAGCGAAAACGATGGGATACTTCTGGCCGTATATGAACGATGATGCAAAACAAATGGCGCAAGCTTGCGAAGAATGCCAGCGTTTTGGTAAGAAGATACATGCACCGTCAGTAACCCTAAACTCGGTAGTAAGCCCCTGGCCCTTCGCAAAGTGGGGGATCGATATCGTGGGACCATTACATGTGGGATCGGGGCAGAGAAAATACTTAATAGTAGCGACGGATTACTTCACTAAATTGGTGGAGGCGGCACCACTGAGACATATCCGTGACAAGGACGTCTTCAGGTTCATTTGGGAGCATATTTTTCAATTGAGTTGTAGTAAAAAGATGATTCGTTCGCTCAGATTTGTTGAGAATTTGTTTTAAGACGAAATAAAGAAAATAAGGAAAAATATATATACACAATTTTTCACAAGATGAAGAGATGCTGAGACGCGGGATTCCACTACTTTTCATATTGTTATGGTTCAGTCATTAACTCTAGACAATATAGCTCAAATAAAAGAAGTTGTGACTCTAATTCTTTGCCAAAAATAGATTTCGTAAAATATTATTTGTAAGTTAAAAGCATGACGCATCTAAAGTATTTAGAACTAAGCATGTGGCATCTAACAAAATATCAAATAATTAATAGAAATCATAAAGCAATTAAATCTATGCAAAAGTCGATAAAAGAATTAATTCATTTACCACAATCATGAAAAGTTGTTTCCTCCGTTGTCCCAGTGATAGGGTTTAGCTCATCATGTTGTTGGAAACACGCTCAAAAATCATTATTATTGCTCAAAGGGTGTTTACAAATGACGAAAAGGGAGAAATAATTCAAAACCGGGTTTGTAACAATTATATTTGTTACAAACCAAAGAACGATACAGAGGATGTGTCACTGTTACTGTTGCTCTAAGACCCACGATTCTGTGTCGCAAACTTTGTAGCAAATAAGTCTGCCTTGCTTGTGTCGTTGTCACTGTAGCATGAACGACAATTTTTAACGACTGTCTTTATCAGTCTGTTCTTCGTGTTCTTCAATATTTTTCTGCTGCTGCTGCAGATTTCTCTACAGCTTGATTTTTCGACTCTGTGGTGCTCTATTCTATCCCCTAACTCTCCATCCTCTTCTGCGAGCTCCTTGAAACCTTTTTATACCCAACAACCATCAAATCTTCCATATCTTCACGTAATAAATTCTTGTTATTTCTTCGGAAAAATACAAGAATAATACTCCATTATTAACTCTTCCACGTTGCTGTTGTAGCTCAATGTACTCCAAACACGCTTCTCCCTTACCTCAAATGACACTCAAATGCTGCAGCCACGAAATTTCTCACACAAAACTCGTGTAATCCCGAGTATTTCTCTAACTTCCCTATTTGAGATCAAACACCTTCAAAACACGTGAAAGACGTGGGTACATCATGAGCACATAATACTTGTCCAAATACCTCGACAATCTGCAACAAAATCTTCTCTTATCTTCCAAATATAGTAACAGAATATCCAAGTATTATTTCCTTCTCTGTTTTGTTGAAATTCATAGATAATCCTCATTCACTCGAAATTATAGCTATTACCAATCCTGTTTATCCAAAAAGGATATTCCCAAACCAAATCCACGAAAAGATTGCATAAAATCACGTTCAAAATCCGCCCTGAGAAGTCTGCATGTTACCGGAGTTCCAAACAACATTTTCCCGCCAAATATTTCTCAAACCGTGAAGAAGAAGATAGCCCCCTATCCAGAGTAGGGTGCGAATAGCAGGTGGATGTCTTGGGGTGCAAATAGTGATCGAGGTGCCCCTTAGTAATTGGGTGCCCCTTATCCAAAGTAGGTGTCCGTTTAGCAATTGTCCTCCGGGGGGCCTTCAACAACTTTTCGAGCCGAATTTTTCAAAAATGTTTATTGCCACAAAATACCTACAAACACACAAAACACCATAATAAGGACGAAAACGAGTGCTAACAATACGAAACATTGAGGACAAAATAGACACATAAATGCGTCTATCACATATCATATGTCGTTTCGGAGTACCGGCGGCCATTGTCTCGGATAATGGAAAACAGCTCCAGGGAGAAAACATCGACCTACTATTTAACACCTACAACATCAGGAAAAGCAAGGCTACCCCCATATACCCTCAAAGTAATGGGAAGGCCGAGATCACAAACAAAACTATCGCCGACAATATGAAGAAAAAATTAGATGGAGAATACGGTGATTGGTGCGAAGAACTCTACAATGTTTTATGGGCCTTTCGAACCACTCAAAGGGAAGCAACAGGGATATCACCTTTCATGTTGACCTATGGAACCGAAGCGATACAACCAACTGAAGCAATGATACCCACCACAAGAACTGAAGCCTGGAGGCGAAACATATCGGCAGATCTAATATTGGCCAAGCTCAATGACTTGGAGGAAACAAGGGAGATAGCGTTGCAAAAAATGGAGAATTACCAAAGGAGACTACAACGAGAATACAACAGACGAGTTCGGCCAAGAGAGTTTCAACCTGGGCAGTTAGTGTTGAAATATCTATCCGATTGGGAACGTGACAAAAAGGGTGGTAAACTAGCGGCAAGGTGGGGAGCACCATACACAATCATGTCTAAAGTTGGCGAGGGAGCTTATCGATTACTCAAACCAGAAGGCAAACCTGAGTTAAAACCGTGGAACGCTCAACATATGAAACTCTATTACCCATGAGGGGTCCGAGGGAAACAGGTAAACATACTTGTCATTCATTTCCTTAAAACCGCGAGGGGTAGGAAATATGACATGAGAGACCAATGGTCATTCGTACTCGGGGCAAAGCCAGTGAGGAAGTTCCGAGGTGACTTACACTCGAATGGTCATTCATACTCGGGGAAAATCCAGTGAGGAAGTGCCGAGGTGACTTACACTCGAATGGTCATTCGTACTCGGGGAAAATCCAGTGTGGAAGTGCCGAGGTGACTTACAGTCGACTGGCTATTCGATACTCGGGGCAGTGGCAGTGTGCAAGTGCCGAGGTAGCCTAAGGGTACTGGTGGTTGGAATCCAAATAACAAAGGTTGTTAAGATACGATTTCTTCTCATCTAGGTAACCTACTTACATCTGAAAGTTCACCCCGATCGCAGGTGGCCGTGACCACTTGCCCGAGTTGGTTGGTTGATAATCACTCGGGATTATCAGGCCTAGAACTAGGACGACTAAAACCCTTCCACTGAATCTAAAAGATAGTGATGATATACCTCGGCTGGGACATGGCATCGGGCCTGATGACCCTCCTTGTTGAGTGTGTTCGATAGAAAACGCACTAATACTAAGGCATGTGACATCAAATGCAGGTACGGAGTACAAGCAGCAAGATAGCAACCATAAAATTAAACATCGTCAACACAATGATAAAGGCGGAAATTTTCAAGGAAAAGAAAAAAGAAAAACAAGATTGGCGACGCAGCACCCCATTCAAAGAAGTTGTTCAAAGAATCATGGGTCAAGTGTTCAAACGAATTACAACTCGCGACAAAGGGCAAATTAGTGGCGCAACACTACAAAAGACATGATCAACTCCGGGGTGGAACAGCACCGGCTCCCCCCTTTCTCTGAGCAACCTCGCGATGCTTTTGCGCGATGTACTCGTTCACACCGGCCTTGATCACCTCAGCAAGCTCGCTCTGATGAGCATTTCTCTCGTCCACAATCTGCTGAGAAAGCTACTCGGACCTCGCCTCAGCGGCATGGAGCTTAACCTTCACCTCACCTTCGGCCTTCTTCCACTGCTCCACCTCCTGCCCGAGATTTTGCACATCTCGCTCCAGAACCTTGACACGACCCTGCTCGGCTGCAACAAAACATCATAAGCATATTAAACACAGAGCATAGCAGAATACGGAGTAAAAACAACAAACTAACTAGGTCTTAAGGTCGCCCCAACATGCACTCCAGAGACCTGACAGAATTGGCAATACAGATTCTAACGACTCCACGGACTTGGCCAACTCTTCCTCGGCCTTAGAAAGCTTCAAGGTTAACTCATTATAGTATTGTTAATTGAACTCATTCGAAGGGCAATATTTCTTGTGATCACTCCACTCGGCCCTCTGACGGTTATAGGACACTTGTAGCATCGATAACTGGGCTTGGGTCCACTCTAGGTCACTCGACAGCTTATCGAAACCCTTGGTCCTTTCAAGAATATCTCGGTTGGACTGCTCGGCCACATCTTTTTCCCTCAAAATTCGTCGCCGATCTTCATGAAGATCTCGATTTTGAAGCCTAAGGGAACCATTTTGACTCTCCAGATTATCGTCTAGTAACGTTTTATCACCAGCAAGTCTTTGAAAGATGTCCAAGTGGGCCCGTAAGTTATCTATCTCTTCGGGGACATACTCAAACAGGCGATATCTGTCCAATTCCTCTTGAAGTTGCTGGATCTCGGCCTCCTGTCGGCCTATCTTCCCATCCTTATTGAAAATTCGTTATCAAAGATTCTCCACAAGATCTTTCTCGATATCCCACTTTCTCTTCATAAGCCTATACTCCGAAGAAGCGTCTAGATATACACTAGAAATTTCGGTTAGAAGAATAATAATTGACTCAGGACATCGGTACGAAGAACTCAATCAACACAACTATTGCGAACAATATACCTTGCGCATCGGCGAGTTTGATCTCCAGATCGCGAGATCCTTCCTTCTCCTGCTGAAGAGCAGCCTCCAACTTCCTAATCTCCTGTCGACGGAGAGAAGCCTCCAACCTCGACCGATTCAACGCCTACAAATTTCATCCCAAGACGAGATTAGTGGGACACGATAACATCCAAAGGAAAATTACAAACAAATCACTTACCAAATTATCAAAAACCGGCGTGATATCACGATACAGGGGCACGGCAGCAATCATCTGCTCATCAGTATAGGAGCCGAACTCCTCAGAGTGCAATGCGCCAAGTGAATCACAAATAGGCCAGATATGGTAAAGGACGTCTGAACACCGAGGGAGACCCAACATCCTTCTGGGGAAACTTTTGGGGTGATGTTTGGGTCGGCCCCTGATCACCAGACTGCAAGATAGGAGTCACAACAGCAGTCTCCACACAAACCCCCGCTTCCTTCTGACCATCAGCGTCCTCATCAAACAGCTGATCGTCCCCGAATATATCGTCCTCATCATCTTGATAGGGATATCTATCACAACGTCCGAGCTTTTCAACACCACGCCCTTTGCCGCCACCTTCCCCCGAGAAGGATTACGCCTTGGAACAAAAATTTCACTACCACGAGTATCGGACCCTCCAACATCTTCATCCTCGCGTCGAGGGAATTTCTGCACAAGGTGCAGCGTCAGAACATGTGAAGGCAAAACACAGGGGCAAGTACATGTACTTAGAATAAAAGCTATATGTTTGTTACCTTCCCCTGATCCTCCTCGACCCTTGTTCCAGCACTCCTCTTCTTGGAAATAGAAGCCGATTTGGTAGACTCGCCCTGAGGCTTAACCTACGACAAAAAAGTAATCAGTACCCCAAGTCGATACAACAGGAATCAAAGAAAGTGGAAAGAAAGCATACCTTATCATCGTTAATCACCCAGAATGGATAAGGCTCTGCAAGAAATTGAGGAGGAGGACAACTACCATGCAAAATTTGGCCGCGAACAAGAAGTGGAACTCGGTCCCGGTATGGGTCATTGGTGTGGCGAGCACGCTTTTTGGAACCTTTACCAAAGGGATCAGCATCTAGCATCAATCTGTCAACACCCTCGGGCATAGATTTCTGACGGTGAGGGCTAGCAGCAAAACCAGCAAGGTCGCCATTGGTAGCTGTCCCGCTCCGGTAGTTCACGATAAAATTGGCAGAAGTGTAATCGGGACAGGCTTATAGGTCGACCAATAGGCCGTAGATCCGTGACCCTCTCCTCGGTGTCTCCACTCATTCATAAGACGGAAAGTGTTGCCATTCCCATGAGTCAAGGCCCGATACAGACGAAGTTGCGACAATGCCTCATAGTAGAAAGGGCTGGAAGGGTTGTATAGAGGAAAGCGAAGGCCAAGTTCCAACTTCCCACGAGTGATGATGACCGCCTCGGACGACTGCTCATGCTTATCGACATCGGTCTTCTTCAACACACCCGTTTGCCCCGAGACTAGGGTCACTTCATAGTTTTGAAGACCGAATTCTTCCTTCAACTGTTCAATAAAATCATCATCAGACAAGTCTTTGGAGACTCTCTTATCAGCCCTACATGAAAAAGAGGGAGAATCATCAGGAAAAAGGGAATTTATAGCACGATAATCGTGATGGTAAGGACTCTGAAGCCAAAATAAGGAATCAAGAGAAAAAACATCTCCCTCGTAGAAGGTATCACTCACGCACTTTTTTCAGTCATTGACGGAGAAGAAATAGCCATGGCAGAAAGCGAACGGAGAGATATGAACTTTAATGGAGAGAGAAGTAAAAAGAAGAACCAACCACGACTGTCGCAAACCTCACCAACAGAAACATCGAAGATGAAGACTGAGAAGATAAAAGGGTCACCGGAGTTAATGGCGTTGGCAAGGAAGGAAGGTGAAGAAGAAGAAAGAACAGCGCTTGGTTTCTTTGAAAATGCCGAATAGAGGAAAGATAACATAA
The DNA here is from genome assembly GCF_003573695.1 of Papaver somniferum. NCBI lineage: Eukaryota > Viridiplantae > Streptophyta > Magnoliopsida > Ranunculales > Papaveraceae > Papaver > Papaver somniferum. The sequence goes on along the minus strand of NW_020621603.1, from coordinate 16,804,908 downwards.
AGGGGGATATTTATAGGATGAAGTGTCTTGACCGACAGCAGCAGTTACATGTCATAAAGGGATGTTTAGTGGGGAACTGCATGGAGGAATTCTCGGCATGCTCAAGGACGTGGGAAGATGAAACGATTTTCTTTCCCTCGTGCCAAGCACACGAGCGAAAGAAGGGGCATAAATGTAGGTGTAGATAATCCACGGGGTTAGGTGGAGAGATCTTAAGCTATGATACACCGAAGAGAAAATAGCGGCGAAGCACAGGATATAACCAAATAGCGCAAAGAGCGAGGTGTCACGTGGGTCGGACGTGACTGCCCTATAGTTGTCGGATGGGACGTGACCCTTATCCTCTGACAAGTCGGACGGACGATCAGAAAGCACTCGGTCAGACAAAGGGAGCTGGTAAAACAATGGGACGATAAGAAAGAATGGCGACATCGTGTCAACCAGACGATCAAGAATCGGCCTCGGGTGAAGAACTATCAAAGACCAAGACTCTATCGGCCATACTAGAAAGATGGGCGAGCGCCAAAACAGGTCCGATAGGGAACATCTAAACTGATGTAATGTGACCAACATTGTAATTCTGTTGTATGTCGACCTTGGCCTATAAATACAAGGGATGGTCGAGAGAGAGAGGGGAGGTTGAAAGAGAGAGAAACAAGACACTACATTTGAGAGTTTGAGAGTTACACCATTTGAGAAGGAGAGAACACCTTGTAATCAAAGAAAAGAAATAATAACATTCATCCTTTCACCCCGTGGACGTAGGTAATCATACCGAACCACGTATATCTTTGTGTCTATGTTTATTGAATATCTTTACTTAGTTTTAATTCATCTTCTATACCATTGGATGTAGCGTGTGGTTTTATGCCGCTACATTTAGTTTAAAAAATAAATATGGATCTAGAGTTTATATGGAAAGAGAATGAAGATGGGAATAGAGTTTATATGGACTAGTAGCTTGCCCGTACGTTGCACGAGGCTGTGTTGATTGAATTATTATTCGTGCTCAAAATGTATAGAAAGACGGGCCTTTTCTATTGTGTCAAAATGTAGTACCTGTCTAGTTGCATGGAGATCGCAGTGTATTAGCAGCTAGAATAGTTGTTAGTTGTAGCCATAACTTAGACAACTGCAGCGTCTCTGTAGTGCTTGATTATATTATTTTTAGCTGAAATATAGAGAATTTCAGAGTATGTTAGAATTGTAGAGAGTATATTATCGTCCCGCCTGGTTGGGAGGACCAATCTTTTGCCAATTTTCAGTAAGCATTTTGAAATTCACAACTGACACTTAGTTTATTGTTGGGAACTATTAGTTTAGTTCATCATTCCAGGGAGTTGAATTTATATGGTTGGACTGAGTTAGGGGTATGCAGAGGACGTCAAGTAGTATCTTTTCCTAAATAGTAATCGTATTAAAATGTGGCACAAAAAAGTGTTATGTTGTAGAGGACTAATTGGAGATTGTTATATATTTGTTTCATACTGTTGAACTGATTGAGACATTCTGAACTCTTTGGTAAAGCTACAAAAAGAATTTATCGAAAAGCCTCTTGTAGATGGTGGATTTTCGACAAAGGCTAAAATCGTAAACTCATAATTATACAAACTCCTGATCCAGCAATCAGATGTGAGTATTGAGACACGGGTCTCTCATCGAATCCTTTGACTGAGAATACTTTCTCTCAGAGTACATGCGGATATGTAGTCTCTCGGATGGACAACGGCATATCTCATGAATACTGAACACTTCAGTAATTATTTCTATATAGAATCACGAGATTGACGGCTCCTAGACAGCTTGCTCTGCTAGTATAGAGCGATAACGTCTTCAGGATACAAACAACAAGTTTTCCCTGACGATATAAAGGATATGAAGCTCCAGCAAGCTCATGTCAGAATAATTAATGCTCCTAGACAGCTTGCTCTGCTAGCATAGAGCCATCAATTAATTATTCTTAAATTCTTGGATTCATCCACTGAATTTCCGAAAATATTCAAATATTTTCGCAATATTTCGTTACTTCAATCTATGGTTCTTCCCAGCAGAATTCCATGGGTTAGTAATAAATATTCAACGCACGGGCGTCTGAGCTACCTCCGAGTAAGCCCCGACTCAAAAGGTGCAAGTGTACTCAACGATGATGCACTAACAATCACCGCATGAATGAGTATTTCAAAATACGACGCAACGATGAACCTATGCAAAATAAGAAGGAAAATAATAAATAATTAAATATTGACCAAGGTGCCGAGGGATTGGGATCACCGGCCGGCCGGCCGTGCCGTGGCCAATCCCACGCCAGTTTTATATTTTATCATAATTTTTGTTATTTTCCTTGATCTTATGAAAATCCTTTCATTTGAACAAATATCCTTCGTTTTGAGGAATCTCCTCAGTTTCATGGTGTTTCCTTCACACCAAGGAAATAATATAAAATTGGGAAAAACATTGTGGGGCAGTGATTATTGGCCAACCGGCCATGCCTTGATCCCGGACGGGCCCACGCCTCATGGTTCCTCATTATTTTATTATTATTTTCCTAATCTCATGAAAACTCCTTAATCTCATGGTATTTTCATAAATCCATGAAAAATATAATATAAAATTAGGAAAACCCGTGGGACCGGGCCCAAGCCGGCCGGCCATGCCCTAGCCGGTCCCACACGTCCCTTTATTTTATTATTATTATTTTAAGGTTTCCTTGATCCCATGAAATTCCTTGATTTCATGGTATTTCTCTCAAATTATGAAAATTCCTTCAAATCATGGAAAAAATACATAAAATTAGGAAAAACGCACGGGACCGGGACCCAGCCAGTCGGCCATGCCTAAACCGGTCCTACAGGCCCTTATTTTATTATTTTTTAATATTATTTGTTTCCTTGATCCCATGGAAACTCTTTCACTTTAAGAAAACTCCTTAATTTTAACAAAACTCCTTGATTTCATGATATTTTCATAAAATCATGAAAAATAATATAAAATTAGGAAAAGGCACCATGGGACCGTGGTCATTAGCCGGCCAGACATGCCTTGGCTTTAGCGGTCCCACGCCTCATTATTCCTTCATTTTATAATTGTTTTCCTTCATCTCATGAAGTTTCCTCAGTTTCAGCAAAACCCTGATTTTGTCATATTTTCTCAAATGGTTGCTCAAACGCACGCCAGAAAATATCAAAATTCTCAGGATTGAGACACGGACACCCTGGCGACGTGAGAATGTTACCTTGACCGACCAAGGTTGGCTCTTTGGCTTGCAAGAAGTCGGTCTCACGTATTTTCACGATTTGACCTAATTTGCGCAATTGCACGTATTAAGTCCAAAACTCTTCCAAATAATTTTGGAATTTCATTGAATGATCGTCAGTCGATCCCATGACCACCCAGGGTCGGTTTCATGACCCCTTGGTCGGTCCCTCACCTCTTCATAATTAATTAGGTTTTATCACCTAAGGCTTAGACGAGCATTATATGAGAAATGATTGAACCAGCATTTGATCATCCTTTTACCAACTCTTCAGGAGATCTTGGTATTTGCTCACGCGAGCATATGGGCGCTACATGGTTGATCCATGATCCCATGTAGCCGGTCCCTCTTTCAGTCCATGGTTAAATTTTCAATAAACCATCGATTGGTCATCAATTGATCAAATTAGGGTTTCTGAGTCCCAGGATCATAATTCCATATTCAAACACTAATAATTTTACGACGATCTCATGGTCATCATTTTATTTATTATACTCGGTTCAACTACTAGTATTCTAAATTAGATGTTTTATTTTGGTCACGCTATCAACAATTCATCAGACGAGCAACACTTTGTCAGATGAGCAATATTTGCTCAAACCAAGGAATATTGGTTCAACCCTCAATATTCAACAATTCATCGAATGAGCAATACTTGCTCACCTCAACGTGAGAATTATACCTTTGTCTCAACAGACACGTTCAATTCATGAGTTTCAGAACATTTTGCAAAATCATGGTCAACTCAGCAAATACATGGACTCATCGTCCCATAAAGTCATGAAGTCAACAACTGACTAATTTATCACGAGACATCAATCATGTCACTTGGGGGATATCAACTAGGGTTTTGGTCTGGCGGTCTACGGCACATGTGTTCATACACACGATGGAATTTGAGCAAGTCGTGCAATCAGTTAAAGGAGTTAACAAAGTAGTGGATGGAAAATCAACCAAGTCTCCGCACGATGAGCAACTGGTTTCAAACATGATTTCCATTTCCCCACTCTTTGATTTCATCAACTGTCACACTTCATGGGATCATGGTGTGTACAATTCCAGCAATATAAATAAGTTTCTGAATCATGATTGAAAAACAACGAAGAATCTCACGTCTCACAGACAACACGAGATCAACACCTCATCAATTGAGCAATTACTCTCAACTGAGCAACTTCAATCTTTCGGAACTTATCTTATTCAGAATTCATAACACACCCACAATCTTTGATTACCATTGATTCCATACATTTTTCAGCTTCCCTCCTACAGATCAACCCATCCTCTCTTGTGACCGAATTTACTCTGGAACGACCATTGTCTTGGTTTAGGTCGGAGTACTACAGATTGATCTCTCGAATTCAAAGCACCCCCCTTCTTGCAGTGCATCTGTGTGAGGTTGAACATTTCGCTCGGTTCAAGGAGTCTCCTCCGTACGATCATCTCCTCAATCCCGTGAAAAGCAGCAAATCGTTTTGCCCCATCTACACCTCTGCATCAAAAATTAATGTTTATACGTACATACCCATGGATCAAATAAAATTATTTTTTCAAAAAACTAAGAATCTAAAATTCAAAAGGAAGGCTAAAATTAAAAAAGAATTGAACAATTTTTCCTTCTTCATGCCTGATAAAACGCTTTAGGAAGGAAAATCTTGAGGATGAAATTATTGCGGATCTTGCGTCAAGAATTCATTCAAGTCCAAACAATGAGCTGAAAAATGTACTGAAATCATTCATGACAGAAAAGCAATGGTTTTCTTCATACCTATTCATGATAACACATCGAATTAATGGGTGAATAATTGAAAATCCAAAATTACAATGCCTTTAACTGATGAAACCCGAATTAGTTACCAGAGATTAGGTCATGAATGAACACGTATTATAAACAATGAGATAAATTTTACAATTCCCAATAAAAACTTGTGTCTGTTACCAACTCTTGCTAAGCATGAGAAGCATATATTCGACCAACAACATTTTTAGTACCCATTGCAGGGATAACCAATTGATAACTAACCAAATCAACTACCTTCTTTTTAGTATTACAGTTGGAATCGACAAAAAGCGTATGAGTCCTTAAAGATACACTGCTGAAACCACACGGTCAACATACTTTACCACTCAAACTGCTAGGCTATAGAATCCTGAGTAGCTTACAAACGACATGTGTACCATAGCAGGACAGCCCGAAACATACAATATTACATCAAACCGAAAAGTTCTTAAGCTAAGTATTATTTGAGAAAGAGTTTGAAGAATTAACAAATAAATGAAGACAGATTGCAGTGGAGGCGAAGATCTTCCATAAATTATCGTCCTAATAAACTCGTAGTTTCACCTAAATAGTGTAACTTTACTACTTGTACCAAAGAAAAACCAAAAAATAAAACATTACATAATAAATTTGTCAATAGCTGCACTATTATTTTATACCACCTAATGTGTGTGATGGGAATAGAGTTTATATGGAAGGGGAATCGGTGGCCTATATAGATTTTCATAACATCGCCTGCTGAACTAATTAATTTTCTCACGGTCAACTAGGTCTTCAGCAGTCAAATGATTTACCGGATCCAAATATGGCATTTAAATTTTGGAGGACCCCTATTTATGGTAGTTGTTATAACCTGCGCTGCAAATTCTCAACTAACAAACCTATGACTGACATGCATAAGACCAAATCCTAATTCAAAACTAATTTCCCTGTTGTATCTCCTTGTATATTTACAGATAGTTATAAGGTATACTAGTTGCACGCCCGTGCGATGCACAGGCTCAAATTGGTTGTCCGAAACTTTAGGTTATTTTGGATCTCTTCTTTTGAGACTGGTTATCACCACAAATACCTAGTTTTTCTTTAGCTCTACTAAATAGTTTTCAGTACAGTTGTAATCATAAATCGTGATATCAGTTGACAGTCCGAGACTATCCTTAACAACTAAACTACCAAAACACAGCAGCGACTTCAAATGATATGCATTGAAGATGTATCAACTTCAGTAGACACGGTATCTTAAGCAATAGGTTGTTGAATGTAAACCAACAAAAAAACTCATCAAACCAAGAACCTCAGCTTTTTCCATTCTGCTATAATAAGCTAACAAAACACAGAAAATAAATACTGAACAATATGATCATATATCTGCGGGACATTGCAGACTGCAGCAAGAAGAGCTAATACTGTCATAGGAGGCAAGTTTTTGTCTTATTTTAAAATAACAATGCCATATGTGGGAGTCGAACCCGCAACTACATGGTTATTAAGAACCACGTGCTCTTCCATTTGAGCTAAGATAGCAAGTAAATGGAGTTATATATAATTTCAGAAGTTTTTCCCTTATTATGCTCTTTCACTTAATATCACTTAATTGATGCCCCTGCGATTCATAAGCATAAACTATAAAGCGATAACAGGAAGAGAATTTACTTCAACCCCTGAGTCATAAGCATAAGGGGATGGAGGCATGGAGCCACTGAAAACTTCAAGTTTTCATTTGAGATAAATAAACATGCAATCAGCATATCAAGTCCCTGGTCCACGCCCCAAATCAAGTGAGCTGCCATACCAGCAAACAAAGAGAACTACAGTTTGAGATAGAGTAAAAATAAATTCATTAAACTACATATAGACAGCAACCCGCAATGTGGTGTCTCGGTGTCCACACATGAAATGGGACCAATAAAAGACGACCCTAACACTGGATCAAGTACAGCACCAGTGCACCACCATCATAAAAGATCAAACAAAAGAAAAACATGCATTAGAATTACCACATCAAGAACTCCTTTTGGGTTAGCTAAAATCCCTGATATTTTTTTATCGTATAAGACTGATCGTAACGTCTATTTTGGCACCTCAATTTGGTGGTTACATCTTATTTTCATTTTGTTTTCAACTGTAACTATTTTGCTTCTTTTAAGCGAAAACCTTTAACTTAAAAATTTTCTCAAAAGTTTACTTCTCTGAAGTATTTCCGCTTTTGATTATCGCGATACGACCAATAAATAATGCATGTGCCGTCATATCAATTCATAAAGACATGAAATCTCGTAGTTAAGGGCTAATTATTTTACCTCTAAATTCATATTGTGGGTCTTCTCCGTCTCAGCATAAAGCTCTGGGGCAGCAACATCCATCCCAAATAACATCTACACAAAATCAAAGCAGTTAACTATTAATAATACACTTGAACGCAACAATATTGACAATGAAGCAGTATGGGAATAATTAGGTTGTTAATTAAGACCACCAACATGTACTTTGCCGGTGTATCCTGCTTTCGCTATTACTGTCTTCAAAAGTTTAAGACCGTCTTTGGTTTCCTACACACAATAACAAAGAATATGATAAGACAAAGCGATTTAGCAGCCCACTTAAACGTATCCACTATAAAGTTCCTTAGTTGGGAACCAACCAACCAACATAACATTACGAACTTATACTATAATCTCTACAGAGAGCAGCAATGTATATACTTCAAAAATGAAAACTTTCACGGGTTACATATGACCACTAACACGTGCTGCAAAGCATGAATATTTACTGGTGCCGCCTTCCATTTGCTGGAAAGCACCTTTCCTCCTGTTTTCTTATGTGTTCCTAGGAACTCATCAACCTTCTCTCGCAGTATCTCCAACTCAGGCTTAGTTTAATGCAATTTGTTACCAATCAGCAATAGCTAGAGCCTATTATAAGTTTAAGTGTTCCGCAATCTAAGCTGGCAGCAAAAGAATGGATGGGTGCAAGTGCCTACATATTGATTCTTCAGTTGACATACTGAGAAAGTTTTCCTTAGGTGAACATCATATATGAGTTTGAAGTTTCCATGCCACAACTTCTGAATTTGTATTTCCATTTCCATTATGTCTATGCCCAATACTGAGCTCGGTGCAGGTGAACCTATTCAAGGAATAGATAAAACGTTGTTAAAAAAAAAATCAAGCATAGTACGAATAAATGCTATGTCATGACTTTGCATTTCCATATCACCTTCTTATTCTAACTTATATATGCTCATCCTCTGCACACTCCAACAGTTCATCTTCACTTGAAACAACTCCAATGATCTTAAAAACACTGAAAAACACAAAATTAAGAGATCTTCGATGAAGCTGCATAAAATAGAACATTTTTAGATCTTAAAGTTTTTAGTTGTTAAGAGTTACCTTCCTGTGAGATACTCACGCAGAAAGGGCAGCTGAAGCATTAGTTTTCTTAAAAACCGCTGAAAAATATTCTCGCTAACCTGCTCCAATACTTTCTATTACAGGGATGCTAATGGCATCTAATATTAAATTCCTGCACCAATTATTGAAATCATTAGACTCCAACCAATTAAAGGTAGGCTATTGAACACATAATTTTAAAATGAACTTACAGGGATGCATGAACTATATTACAACTGGTTATTCATGTTCATTCTTGAATTGTGCCAAATAATTAAAATTATTCAACAAAACCGTGAGATGATACCAAGAATATTACAGTTTTTGGGGCTAAAGCATCTAACCAAACACTAATCCTACAATTCCTATGTCACAAAAAAAAAACCTAAAATTTCAAAACCACCAAAAATATCAGAATCCAAGACACCGAAAAATCAAAACAAAGATTATAGACAATCAAAAACCCTACACTACCTGTGATTATCACAATCTTCTGGATTAAACATTGTTTTCTCATATTCTTGTCCAGTTAACTGACTTCATCCTGAAACGACCCATTAAACTGTTTAAAAAAGTAATCAAAAAATTTTGTATCAGGATCCGAAAATTCGAAACCGGAAAAATCAAAAGAAAATATAGAAAAGTATAGGTACCAGCTAGAAGACGAATTGAAGAAATATAGAAACCACGGAAGATCCATGATAGGGTGGTAGAAGAGAACGCGTAGGGAAGATGATTAGGGTCTGGGGAGAAAGAAAAAGGAGGTTGTGAAAGAAAAGTTGGGGCACGATTTAGCGTTTGCGGATTGAATACCAATCACGGTGGTGTTATTAGACAAAATATATCTTGGTGTGAATAAGCACGAGATCCCATTGGCTGAATATATTCTGGTGGGGCCAGAAGCTCTAAGAAGAGAGTTTGATTCAGCTTTTAACCACGGTAGAGGAAATTTATCTGAAATCATATTATTAATTAATTAATAACTAGGTGGTACACCCGTGCGTTGCACGGGTTCAGATTGGTTACCCCAAAATACCTCCCGTAGTGTTCCCCTAAAATCTGTCATGTCACCGTCAACACCCTTTCATGTTAAAATACTAAAATCAGTTCCACATTACAATGTTCTCATTTTTATTGCAACTCCCTGATAATTCTTCAACTACATATCCTATTACATATTTGGATTTTATGGAGAAGACCAAAATTACATTGTTCTTACCAAAACCGCTAAGTGTCCTAAAATGCACTTAGTTAGCAATACAATAGCTATGTCCTCAATACGAAGGAGAACGCAGTTCCGGGGATATGGTGCTTTTACCTGTGTTTCGGGGACTATCCGCCTGCTCCCTATACCACCTGAAAGGAAAAGAACAGAAAACACACCCTCATGGAACATATGTTCATCAAAAAACACCAAAAAAATATCACGTTTTCATTACAACCATGTTCGTATAAAACAAAGACATACATGAAATTTTCATGTAATAAATATAGCACTTGACCTGTTATATACATCAGAAATAAAAATAATAACCCGTCCAAGTAAAATCATATTGGTTATCTTTTCTTACCAATTGTTCTAGACACATCTTTTCCTAGTTTGTTTGTGCAATTTCCTCTTTGAGGGTGTGGCTAGGAGAAGTCTCATTTTTTGTTCATGTTGTATATAATAGGGGAAAGAAAGCAACAAATTAGCTAGGAATAACAATTAAGTTTTGGTAATTAACTGTAGTTACAAAAAAGAAAAAATCATCAAAGAAAAAGGTATATGAATTTGCCTAATTTCTTAGTCAGAGCCTTGCAATTCATCAGTTGGAAATGTAGACTTTAGAAATTTACAGCAACAACCTCTATTGGCTAAAGTTGTGAGCTAGCACTATATGAATTTAAGTTTTTTGATAATACTTCTCTGGTAAGTTCTAATCTAGGAAACAGCTCCACACGGGTTTGAATCTTTTTGAACAAAATTAATAATACGATTATCAAATTTAAAAACAAAATGACCCAGATGAACGAATATAAAACAATGCAATGCGCTCAATTTTAAATTAAAATATATAAAAAAAACGTATTGCAATTTCAGATAGCTGCCCATGACAATGCAATGTTTAAAGACACGGTGAAATCTACTGAGTGCCAACGGTAAGTATACTATTATTGTTATTCACTTCAACAAACACATTACCTTTAAGTTTTAGACCATTAGTATAGTATACGCAAAGAACCTGATTCCAAAGATGGTCATTTTTCTCACCTTATTGGCAGTCTGTTTAGCTGATTCTTCGCCACTGGGTAGTATGTGATATACGGGAATGGAGTAGCCTTAAGAATCCTTGCTCTTCCTTCTTGATACTGCTTCAGCAAAAATTTCATCCACAAATTTTTTCTCCTTTTCTGAAATGATAATCAATGATGTATTAGTAAAAGTTAAGAACACTTAGTAGATATTTAAGGGGAAAATATTGTTCTCCGTATGGGTTTGGTGTTGTGATCTGCTAAAGTGGATGTTGTGCTGGTGCCGCACGTTTGGGTTGTTGTTCCGCTGCTGGAGTTTTTCTCTTTCTTCCTTCGTTACCGATTGACTAGAGGCTGGATATTTTATTAGGAAGACGCCTGCTTTCCTGAACGTCTTTACGAGCTTCTTCACTCCGGAGCGGTTCGGATCGACTGAGTAAAGCAGCAATGGATCTCTTGAGCTTCTGATGCAATATGGGAATTAATATCTTCCAGGAATGATGCACATAATTAAATCACTTTTTCATTGCGAGGACTCTGATGAGAACGTGATAAATCCCACGAGTCCTTTTTCTGATCTTGAGGAAACATCTTTTGATCTTCATGAGCAGACAAGTTAGCTTGGTGGATACCTTTCCATTCAGCGTGACCATAGGCTTCATCCTCCTCACTAGGAGTAGGAATATGAATCTCGGAAAAAGGACTACCACCATCAGCATTGATACAAAATGAATGGTTGATAGCATTTCCAACCGAATGAATACGCGTTGGTTCCTTTGACATTTGATCGGTGAGCACTTTCAGAAGCATAAATACTCCGTCCAGCGTCTTGAAAATATTAGCTTGATTCTCGACAATATCATTCATAATTTTCGTCAAATCATGAATAGTTGTTAAATATCGAGACTTCATAGCCTCGGCAATGGTTTCAAATGAAAGAACGGATTCAGGGATAACATGCGGAGTATTTTTGGTACTAGCAGAAGTAAAATTGGGATTGATGGTTTCTGAAGCATTCCTAAGATCAACCATCTTGAGAAATTTAGGAAATTGAAAATGGGTTTGAATTTGGCCTGAGACTAATTGGAATGGAAATGGAATTGGGAATTGAAAATTGATATTATAACCGAGAGATTAATCTCCCACTGTGGTCGCCAATTGTTTGTAGATGAAAACCGTTTCTGCTGATTTTGGTAATTTTGGGTGTATGGATGAGAAACGAATCTAAACCTTAAACAATATACTGCATGGGAGTACTTTTGATTCGAGAGATCAATCTGTACAATCCTGGCCTAAACCAAGAAATGGCCGTTCCAGGCTTGCTTCGATCACAAAGTGAAGGAGAAGGGTTGGTCTTAGGAAGGGAAGCGAAGAGAGTGTTGAGACCAGAATAGTTGATTCTGAAGGTGTGGTTGTTTATGACTTGTATCTGAAAGTAGAATTGGCGAGCAGAATAGAAAGCTACCAGGTGATTTCCAGAAACTGTGTTGTTGTCGACCAAAAACTTGTTCTTTGGTGAAAATAGGTGAAGCCTATTTATACAAGTCATATTGAAACGTACCCTGGTTTCGTAGGAAGTGGAAACGATTGAGTGGTGGAAGAATTTAGTAACGTGTAAGCTTCAGACGTTATGCTTCCATGATGAAGGAAATGAATTGTTTACACCGTTACTTTTACCACCACTAACTGTCCTACTTCATGACACTTTCTTGTAACAGACACATTGCACGCCGCGCGCTGTAAACCGCCAGACTAATACCCTGATGAGCATCCCCCAATTTGTGACATGTTTGATGTCTCGAGTGTTTTCGTAAAAAAGTGTAATCTAGGAAACAGCTCCACACGGGTTTGAATCTTTTTGAACAAAATTAATAATACGATTATCAAATTTTAAAAACAAAATGACCCAGATGAACGAATATAAAACAATGCAATGCGCTCAATTTTAAATTAAAATATATAAAAAAAAAACTTATTGCAATTTCAGATAGCTGCCCATGACAATGCAATGTTTAAAGACACGGTGAAATCTACTGAGTGCCAACGGTAAGTATACTATTATTGTTATTCACTTCAGCAAACACATTACCTTTAATTTTTAGACCATTAGTATAGTATACGCAAAGAACCTGATTCCAAAGATGGTCATTTTTCTCACCTTATTGGCAGTCTGTTTAGCCGATTCTTCGCCACTGGGTAGTATGCGATATACGGGAATGGAGTAGCCTTAAGAATCCTTGCTCTTCCTTCTTGATACTGCTTCAGCAAAAATTTCATCCACAAATTTTTTCTCCTTTTCTGAAATGATAATCAATGATGTATTAGTAAAAGTTAAGAGCACTTAGTAGATATTTAAGGGGAAAATATTGTTCTCTGTATGGGTTTGGTGTTGTGATCTGCTAAAGTGGATGTTGTGCTGGTCTTCTGAGTCAAATGAAAGTTGTAAGCAAACAAAATTTCTACATTTTTGCATATGATCTGTTAAGAAAAACTCTTTAATACTAAGAAAAAACTAGGGGATTTTAATAAAGTGACACATTTCCAATTTGCAGTTCAAGAAAATGCCACCGTTTTTTTCAGAGTTTATTTAATGCCACACATTTGACCTTTTCCATCCAAAAAAACTGTTACCATCAGTTAATGCATAGGTGGCAGTTATCCAGCTTAGTAAAAGACATATACACCCTCAAATTCTATCCTCCTTACACTCGATCAGCCATAAGAACAATCAACACCATTTTCAGATCAAGCCCATTGCAATGAAAGTGAACTTCGAACACTACTTGCCACCCATTGATTCTCATGTCTTCTAATTCGCAAGAACAACTGCCATTAAACCCAATCTCCGCCACCGTCTCCTGTAATTCATGACCACCATTTGATCAAAACCAAATTGGGCAAAAACCCATCTTCAGATTACATCAAAACCCCCGATTCAATTCCGTGGTTGCTGTTTGAAGAAGTCCTGTATAGGAACGGTAGGCATCCACCATTTGATACTAGCACTCCCTCAATCGACTGAGACTCAGCAGAGAACGACATCCCAATTTATTCAACTCCACGAACTCAAATCATTGCTTCAAATTGAAATCGACCCACCAATCACAACAGCTCAATTCATGTTTAAATCCCGATTCAAACCATCTGCCACACTTGTAAATCCCAATTCAAAAAATTGAAATCGTCCATTGCTTCAAATTGAATCGGGATTTAAACATGAATCGACCAACCAATCACAACAGCTCAATTCATGTTTTTTCTGTGGATACAACTCAATTCTTCAAATTAATACTCAAACCATTGCTTCAAATTGAAATCGACCCACCAACCGGGATTCAAATCAAAGACATCCTAAGTTATCTTTTCTCCACAGAAAAAACCCTAGCTCTTCGATTTATCTTCAAAATGGTTTCAGAACATTAATTAAACTTCAACCCCTTTGTTCTACATCTGACAGCAACCCTAACTTCAGAACTCCTATGTTCGATCTACAGCAGCAACTCATCCTCTTCATCTCGTGCTCAAACAATCACAACAACATCACCGGCAATCAACTCTTAGCGTTTCTCTTAAGTTTCGGATATCATAATCACAAAATCTTCTCACGGAAACACGAGAAGAGAAGAACAGGGGAAAGAGGAAGAAGAAAGAACTAACGGGGAAAGATGGTGAACCCATGACTAGTATAATAGGGTTTTCAAGGGTAAATATGTAAATGGCGACAGATTATTTTGACCGAGTCAGCGAAAAAGACCAAGTGTGTGGGTCCTGACGGAAAAACTAACGGTTGTGGCATTTAATAAACTCTGAAAAAAACGGTGGCATTTTCTTGAATCGGGATTTACAAGTGTGGCAGTTTGTTAAAAATCCCTATAAACTATGTCTGATACACCTCAGCTTTTGGCAGGATAGACTAACAAAAGTAAGCTCACCATTTTAATATGGCCTAGACTTGAATTTTTATCTTTCCAAATCCTCTTACTCTAGCTCTTGAGAAGTCTTGCCTCTGATCAGTGGTAGGTAGTATAGTGTGACGCTAGGTGATTTTACTCAAAAGTAATCTTTGGAGTAAAGATACGCATCTTCTTATCACCATTATTCACCAGGTCCACCTTCACTGCCACCAGTTGTTTCTCTGAATATCAAAACAACCTCATCACCGGAGTTTATCTACTACAGAGGAAGAAAAAAGGTAGGTTAGGATCTATATACAACACAAAATTAATAAGAAAGTAGACAGAACCAAGATCAACACCTTCAGCAGAAACCATGATAGTGCATCTGATCGATAGACAACATCACCAAAAATTTCCTATTTGAAATGCTAAGAATATATCAGCAATTGGCAGATTCAGAAATTAAAAAAAAAAAAAAAAACACCGACTTTTAAGCAGTTTCCACATAGCACCTTGACTACCACCTTCACCAGCACTTGGAACGGATGGTGCGAATCTGGGAACTCAATCTGTGATTCAACCTTTTATATCAACCAAGCTCAGGAACAATCTAAATTTGAAACATACGTCCATTTCAATGCTTCATAAAGAGCGAAAGCGTAATCTTCTGGTAAGAAATGCTTAAAAAAAACTACAAAATTTCTCAATAATTGTGAACAGCTGCAAATGTCTTGGAAAGGCTGGTACGAATCTGGGAACTCATTTCTATAATATAACCTACATGAACTCATTTGAATAACACCTGCGATGTACTCAAACTATCCAGTGTCACAACAAATGCAAAAGTTATGAGAAGAGAGATTACACTGATTATGCTTCTATTGTCTTTAATTCCATATCCATCACTTGATGGAATCATTCAAACTAATTGGTCATTACAACAACGTGTATTGAGAGTGAGATTGACTGACCTATCATTTAGCAGTTAGAACCTCCCGTCCCAGTTAATCATAATCTTCTGCAAACCTAACCAAAAGAAATCAAAGCAAAAATTTCAATCAAACACTTAACCTTACGAAAGTGACAACCATCAATATCAAAATCTGCAGAATCGAAACCGAAGAAGAGCAAAAAAAACATAAAAAATAATTCAGGAGTAGTTACCAAAGGAGACGGCAAAATAAAAAAAACAGAAAATTAGGGTTTTGAAAAGACTTTTTATATGTCCGTCATTAGGTAATTTATAACATGAATTAAGCAGTAAGAGTAAAATAAAAAACTGTAACGCTGATGGCTGATATAGCAATGGAAAAAATATAAATCACCTTTATACAGCACTTCCCATTACCCCCAGCACATAAGATCGGAATATAGAAGAACACTAAGGATTACCTTATGAATGGGAAGCAATTTGTTCTTGTACGCCTTGCATTAGGTTTAAGGGTTTGGAAAGAAAAAATACGCAGGAGAGGTGAGAAATAAAGATAGAGCCGAAAGAAGCTAATATTGCGAAAAGAGAGAGAAGTGGGGCCGAATATATGGTGGTGTGAAATAATCAGAGATTTCTATTGGTCCAAATATATTTGGTGGGGCCAAAAGCTCTAAGAAGAGAGCTTGATTCAGCTTTTAACCACATGAGAGGAAATTCACCTGAAATTATATTATTAATTAATTAATTAATAATTAATACTCCCTCCGTCCTAAATTATTAGTCCGCTTTGACTAAGTCAAGATATTAAGAAGACCGGAGGAGTGTACAAAACTACTCGTATTAAATGATATATTATTACTAAAATTAAATGATATAATTATAATATTTATAGAAACATTTAAATAGAAGATAAAAATAATTTTTTTATGGATTGATTTATCAGATTTGTTTTCTATTGAGGAAGATATCATTTAATATTTAGATTGGTGATATTTAAAATAATTTTATAATTATAAATGTTTGAATGATATATTTGAGAGTTTGACTAAAAAATATGACTATAAACAGAAGCTGGACAGTATTTTAGGACAAGAGAAAATAGAATAGAGGACAGAAATTTTAGGACAGAGGGAGTATAATTTACGGATAGTTATAAGTTTGAATAAGTCAGTTTATATCCGATAGCTTGTATGTAGTAATACAAAATTAAAGTGGTTTATAACCATCTAGGGTTAGCCCAGTTGACTAGGAGTCTGACTCTTGAGAGAGTTCGAGTCTCCGCTCAAATATTGGAGATTTCGTGTAATTACTACTAACTTATTGTGGGGAAGGGGGCCGAGTTCGCTCAGAGGGAGTAAGCCGATGGCTACGCTGTCAGAGGCAGGATGGGCCTATGCCTAGTTTAAAAAGTTGTTTTTAAGCCTTGAATGGTTAGATAATATTTCTCCTATATTGGAAGGAAAAAGATACTCAACCGAGAACATGATTCATTTCATGAGCTTAGGGTTCATACTTGTGCTAATTGATCACAAGGATTGAGATCGTACTCATGAAAATTCCTGTTGAGTAAGAGTATTCTAAAACAGGTGTGTCTGCAAAAATGATATTCTCTATTTTTGTTTGTGCTACTCTCTTATAGGTCGCTAACCAAACATTTGTCCACATGCATTGTTGTATAAGTTTTAAGTATATTTTTTGGTCTAAAAGTGCTACTCTTATGCTTAAAATTTTTCCTCTTAGGAGAACATAAAATTTATTGAGCTAAGACTTGTGAAAATTTTCACTTAGCAATAGTTTGCAAGACAATTTTCTTGGTTTACCTTTTTCAGATGTCGTAGTTTCTTATGTTTATGGACCAAGGCTGCTTTCGTATGGGTACCCGTGTTGTTTGTCACAAACTGTCTTTAGAAACCCTAAAATCTTTCTCCAAAACCTATTAGTTGAGTACACGTACTCTAGGTTATTTTCTTGTCGAGAATGACGTCATCGTTTGGCTCTTGTGATTTTGCAAAAGGTATTCATGATAAGGGTTTTGGTTTCGAGTCCAAAGGGAAGAAGAAAAGAACTCTTGTAAAAGTTAATGATCTCTCTTCTCAATCACCTGATAATTATTCAGACATTGAGGATGATGAAGAGATTTCTGCTGAACTGGTTCTTGATTTTATTAGACACTTTGAGGAAGCAAAGCCACAGCTTGTTGACACCATGAAGGGTCTTGATGTGTTACAAACTGAGTTGAAAAGGATTAATTATGGCCTTGCTCTCATGAAGACACATGTTAAGGATCTTCTCTTGAGAATGTCGTCTCCGAAGAAGCGGTTGATGTTGTCAATCACAAGCTCAAAGGCCTTGAAACCCGTGAAGCTTCCGAACGTGAACTTTGATTTAGCTTGTGATCGGTTTTTGTTTTTAGAGTTGTTTTGTTTTGTCTAGGAAACTTCTTATGAGAATTTTTTCTTGTGTCCTAAGAAGGATAACTAGGGTTTGGAATAGCAATCATTGTGAGTACACATAGATATTGCCAACGATTTTCATCTTACAATGTTTTTAAATTTATTTATTTAAATTCTAAAGTCTATTTGGAAGATGATTTTGCAGTATTAATCTTTATTGGTTTTATATATTGCAAATAATTTGTGGAATATGTGTGTTTGCGTCCGTGAACTATGATTGTCCCATATATTTCAAAAGTTAAGTCTATTATATGTCATTATGCAAATATTGATGGAAAATAAAATGAACTTTTGATAACAAAGATTAAGTTTATGGTATCTTTATGCAAAAATTGATGAAAATAGAAAGAATCTTTGAATATTCTGCAGTATTGATCTTTCCCTGATCCACTTCTATGTGAAAGTACTGTGCGGCTCTGTAAGTTCTCTTATGTTGAGAATTATTTATTAAATTAATCATGGGTTCTCTTGTGGTTAATTTAATTGATCTTTCTGGATACAAATTCATGTTTCATGTAATTTGTTAATATCCAAAATCCTTCTTTTGTTGTAAAAGTAAGGTCGTTCTTATTGTTCTTTCGGGAATGACATTTTATGGGGGAGAATTCTTAATTGAACTTGTGCTTAATTGCAAAATCTTTGTGGGGAGTGCGGCTGTTGAATATTGTAAGAGTTTTCTTGTATTTTTATAAAATCCTTGATAAACACACTAAGTTTCGACTATGTGAAATCATCGAAACATAGTTGATATGTTCTCTTTTAGTCATGAAGTATCTCTATGAGAATTTAATTATGATCCAAATGAAATGTCCTATTTTGGGTTTATGTAACCGTTCCCAAACATGAAAATTTGTTGGTTCAACAATAGTTAACCAAATGGTTAGCCATATGAGCAATTTCATATCAACCATATTCTTCTGCACCATAACTAGTTCAAATGACTCAAATGAACTAGTTAGAGAGTTATTCAATTGCTTAGATCTTATGTAACTACACAAGACATAATCGAAGCAAAAACGGTTTGATTCACTCGAATCGATTCATGAACTTTATAGCCACGGTTTGCAAAAGCATTCCTTAGTTTATATAAACATGAGTTCAAGAACAACCGATTTTAGATATAACCAACTCAAGTTCAAAACCTAGGTGTTTATAGCATACGACATGGTCGTAGCATACGACATGCTAGTAGCCGTGACATGGTGGCATGCCAGTGGCCGTGGCATAGCGACATGCTAGTAGCCGTGGCACGGTGGCATGCCAGTAGTCGTGTCATAGCGACATGCTAGTATCCGTGGTATGGTGGCATGCCAGTAGCCGTGGCATAGCGACATGCTAGTAGTTGTGGAATGGTGACATGCCAGTGGTCGTGGCATGGCGACATGCTAGTGGCATGGTGGCATGCCAGTTGTTGTCGCACAACAGCATGTAAGTGGCATGGCCACGCCTTTAGTGTTTTAGCATGGACAAAGTTAAGATTTGGCTCTGTGACTAAAGTTCAGGCTTCGCGGCATGGCCAAGGCTAGGTCTTGGCGCCGTGGCCAAGGTTTAGATTTGGCGGCATGGTCGCTCAAAAGTTGCCACAAGCCTGTTAGTTTTATGGAGAAATTGCATGGTTGAGATTGCATCTCAGGAGAAAAGGTAGTCGTTGATTATGGCTATCTACTGTTTTGTGTTAACTCATGAAATTTCGTAATCAGAAAATTCAGATGTGGGACCCTCACTAAAATCGTTGTAGAATTCTCGTACGAACTCGGATTTTGACGGTACGCCCCTCCATTCTGAAAGGAAAAAAATTTCCTATCTCCTGAATCGCGAATATCTAGGTTTTGAGCGTGTTTAGGAGGTGAAAACTGCCCGACAGTAAAACTCAGGAAGAATTCAGGAGGGATTCTGTCAGTTTTCAGCCATGACCTAGCTCGCCTTTTATGCTGTATCTTTTAGCTCGTTACTACGATTGATTTGAATTTTTAGTATGTTATGCAAGACATCCATACGAAACTTTTGGCATGTAGCTCATACTAATGCTAGCGTTGCGACCTTAGCTACATAATGATGATGATGACTGGCTTGACCACGGAACGAGCGGCGATGGCGCTGGAATTTTGGCTACTGATCAGCAGAGATGGCACTTGGCTTGACCACAAAGTGCTGGTGCCATGGAGCGTTGCAGGTTGAGAGACTGGTGTCCCTCGTGCTAGTGCGTTGCTATTAAGTCTTTAAGGACTTCTTTCCAAGCGATGTCCTTTGAACCATCTTATGAATTTTGGACTATTGCATGGAACGGGATGTTGTGAGCAGTCCCCAGTTATACTTCTGTTAGATCCGATGGCGTGGCCAGATATGTGAATGTGTCTCTGTAGCTTGCTTTTGGAGTCTTTGATGGTTGTCAGGATGGACTGCAATGAGCAGTCCCCAGTCGCACTTTTCTTTAGTTTCTGAAGTTGTTTTCTCCGAGAAAACTTGGGATCCACTGCGACCTCGTAAAGTGTTGCAGGCGCCTTTTAGACAAAGGGGTGATGATATTCTTACGCTACACCCTTGAAGAGTAGATGACCTTGTCGTGGTTATGACCTTTTGGTTGACCGTGTCTTTTGATCTTTGACAGTGAAGGGATCCCGTGTAGAGCCTCAATCCCCAAGTGTGGTTTACATGTTTTTATCTTATATGGTCGGTGGGTTGAATATGATAAAGATATTGCCATATTGCATCCGTACTAGTGACTTTGTTATTTCTTCCATGTGAAACTAAGAATGGAAGAGTACGAATTACCTTTGTAGTGGTTGTTGTTATGGTAAACCTCTAGCTGGTATCAACAAACGAGCAACAATAGTTCTTGACAGTAGATGTGATCCAAAGAGACTACATTGTCGTGGAAACAAAATAGGTTGGCAGGAATTGCATGGGCGTCCATGGAAGCAAAAGGATTGGCTGGATGCGTAAGCGAGTAAGCTGTCCATGACCATGAGCTTTGGAGATATGGATCAAAAAATGTCCACAACTACGAACCTTGTCTGGTTGTGATCACGATCCTTAACAGGGAGGAGTGGCGACTTTTGGGGAGAACGTTGAAGCGGCTTCTGGAGCGAAACACTGAAGCGGAGCGGTTCTGGAGAGAATGTTGAAGATGCTACTTCTGATTTGTGGCCATGTCCGTCTCAGTCTTGGGAAGAACTTCCTGCCTCTCCATCAAATCGATAATGGTAATGGGAAATATTGGTTTCCTCTGGCTCCTCCATCCTCGCGTCTTTACGAAGAAGTGGTGGCAGCCCAGGTAACGATTGGAGGCGTCATGCTCGAAGAAATATTAGGAGTAGCGGAGGATCTGGCTCCTGGACGCGTGAAGTCTCTAGTCGTCCTTTATTTTCTATGTAACATCGTTATGCTGACCCGCGAAAAGACGGGGGATCTTCATTCCCCAGGCGCAATACCCCTGAATCTATGTTTTCTTGGACGATGTGTTTCAGAGTATTGCATTCACTGGTAGGATGATTGACGAACCTGTGGTAGTGGAAACACTTGGGATTTGCCATTTGTTCTTCAGTTGGTAGGCGCCTAATAGGCTGTAGTTTGACGACATCGACTTGAGTCCATACTTCCAAGAGTTCGATTATCTTCTCGATCGGGAACGAAAGTTTGGAGCAGCATATCCGGTTTCTTGTTGTTGCATAGAAACCTTAGCCGCGACCTTCTGGGGTGAAGCCATCTGATGCACTAGTGCCGCACGTTTGGGTTGTTGTTCCGCTGCTGGAGTTTATCTCTTTCTTCCTTCATTAGCGATTGACTAGAGGCTGGATATTTTATTAGGAAGACGTCTGCTTTCCTGAACGTCTTTACGAGATTCTTCATTCCGAAGCGGTTCGGATCGACTGAGTAAAGCAGCAGTGGATCTCTTGACAGCTTCTGATGCAATATGGGAATTAATATCTTCCAGGAAGGATGCACATAATTAAATCACATTTTCATTGTGAGGACTCTGATGAGAACGTGATAAATCTCACGAGTCTTTTTTCTGATCTTGAGGAAACATCTTTTGATCTTCATGAGCAGACAAGTTAGCTTGGTGGATACCTTTCCATTAAGCGTGACCATAGGCTTTATCCTCCTCACTAGGAGTAGGAATATGAATATCGGAAAAGGGACTACCACCATCAGCATTGATCCAAAATGAATGGTTGATAGCGTTTCCTACCGAATGAATATGCCTTGGTTCCTTTGACAGTTGATCTGTGAGCGCTTTCAGAAGCGTAAATACTCCGTCCAGCGTCTTGACAATATTAGCTTGATTCTCGACAATATCATTCAGAATCTTCGTCAAATCATGAATAATTGTTAAATATAGAGACTCCATAGCCTCGACAATGGTTTCAAATGAAAGAACGGATTCAGGGATAACATGTGGAGTATTTTTGGTACTAGGAGAAGTAAAATTGGGATTGATGGTTTCTGAAGCATTCCTAAGATCAACCATCTTGAGAAATTTAGGAAATTGAAAATGGGTTTGAATTTGTCCTAAGACTAATTGGAATGGAAATGGAATTGGGAATTGAAAATTGATATTCTAACCGAGAGATTAATCTCCCACTGTGGTCGCCAATTGTTTGTAAATGAAAACCGTTTCTGCTGATTTTGGTAATATTGAGTGTGTGGATGAGAAACGAAGTTAAACCCTAAACAATGTACTGCACGGGAGTACTTTTGATTCGAGAGATCAATCTGTACAATCCTGGCCTAAACCAAGAAATGGCCGTTCCAGGCTTGCTTCGATCACAAAGTGAAGGAGAAGGGTTGGTCTTAGGGAGGGAAGCGAAGAGAGTGTTGAGACCAGAATATTTGATTTTTAAGGTGTGGTTGTTTATGACTTGTATCTGAAAGTAGAATTGGCGAGCAGAATAGAAAGATACGATGTGATTTCCAGACATTGTGTTGTTGCCGACCAAAAACTTGTTCTTTAGTGAAAATAGGTGAAGCCTATTTATACAAGTCATATTGAAACGCATCCTGGTTTCGTAGGAAGTGGAAATGATTGAGTGGTGGAAGAATGGAGTAACGTGTAACCCGTCAGACGTTATGCTTCCATGATGAAGGGAATGAATTGTTTACACCGTTAATTTTACCACCACTAACCGTCCTACTTCATGACACTCTCTTGTAACGGATGCATTGCACGCCGCGCGCTGTAAACCGCCAGACCAATACCCTGATGAGCATCCCCCAGTTTGTGACATGTTTGATGTCTCGAGTGTTTTCGTGAAAAAGTGTAGCAGGTTTCTATGTGTGGCAAGTCAAAGTCAAGAGACTTTGCCACAGGAAAATAACATATGATGTTATTAGGCTTGCCTTGGTCGGCCTCCTAAAACTTTCCACAAGTTCGTCAGTTTGGTGACAAACTTGAATGGCTGAGATTACATCTCATGAGGAAGGGTAGCCGTTGATTATGGCCGCATCTTGTTGTATATCGAAGTGGTGCCATTAGCATAGTAACGCCTGGTGGAGCCATGGCATAACGGCATGCTAGTGGCATGCCAGTGGCGTAGCCATGGCATAGTGGCACGCCCAACGGCGTAGCCGCGGCATAGCGGCATGCTAGTAGTTGTGGGATGGTGGCATGCCAGTGGCCGTGGCATAGCGCCATGCTAGTAGTCGTGGCATGACAGTGTCCGTGGCATATCAACATGATAGTAGCCGTGGCATGGTGGCATGCCAGTGGTCGTGGCATACGACATGCTAGTAGTCGTGGCATGGTGGCATGTCAGTGGCCCTGGCACAGCGACATGCTAGTAGCCGTGGCATGGTGGCATGCCAGTGGCCGTGGCATAGCGACATGCTAGTAGCCGTGGCATGGTGTCATGCCAGTGGCCGTGGCATAGCGACATGCTAGTATCCTGCGCATGGTGGCATGCCAGTGGCCGTGGCATAGCGACATGATAATAGTTGTTGCATGGTGGCATGCCAGTGGCCGTGGCATAGCGACATGCTAGTATCCGTGGCGTGGTGGCATTCCAGTGGTCGTGGCATAGCGACATGGTAGTAGCGGTGGCATGGTGGCATGCCAATGGTCGTGGCACAACAACATGTCAGTGGCATGGCCACGCCTGTAGTGTTGTAGTATGGCCAAAGTTAAGATTTGGCTTTGTGACTAAACTTAAGGCTTGGCGGCATGGCCAAGGCTAGGGCTTGGCACCGTGGCCAAGGTTAAGGTTTGGAACTATGGCCGAAATTAGGCGTCGTGTCCAAACTGGGATTTGATGCCGTGGCCAAAGTTTAGGGTTTGGCGGCATGGTCGCTCAAAAGTTGCCATAAAACTGTTAATTTTATGGCGAACTTGGATAGCTGAGATTGCATCTCAGGAGGAAAGGTAGTCGTTGATTATGGTTACCTACTGTTTTGTGTTAACTCATGAAATTTCGTAATCAGAAAATTCAGATGTGGGACTCTCACTAAAATCGTTGTAGAATTCTCGTACGAACTCGGATTTTGATGGTCCGCCCCTCCATTTTGATCGGAAAAGAATTTCCTATCTCCTTTAGTGAGAATATCCAGGTTTTGAACGTGTTTAGAAGGTGAAAACAGCCTAACAGTAAAACTCAGGAAGAATTCAGGAGGGATTTTGTCAGTTTTCAGCCATGACCTAGATCTCCTTTTATGCTGTATCTTTTAGCTCGTTACTCCGATTGATTTGAATATTTAGTATGTTATGCAATACATCCATACGAAACTTTTGGCATGTAGCTCATACTAAAATTTTTTACCAAACATTCCCAGTTGTTTGTACAATCTTTGAGAAGCCGATTTGGCATGGTGACCACTTGGCGCAATTTCCAACCTTTTAAGGCGGTGGCAGGTTTAGAGCAACCTGATTGGTCAGTGAAAGTAGGGGTCCGGACAAGTATGGGCGGGTCTCCCCTTTTTTGGCCCGCATGACCGGTTTAGTGCGACCTGATTGGTCGATGAGAAATATGGCCGACAAATATGGGCCCAACCACAACTCATTGGGAGTATGGCAGGTTTAAAGCGACCTGGTTGGTTGACAAAGAAACAAGGGACGGTTGGGTAGCATGGGGCGTGGCCAAGTGGCACCGGCTAGCATATGGCATGGTCACGCTTCCCTCGTTATTGCTCATACTCCGCGGCTCTGTTTGTTCTTTGCTTTCTGGCTAAGTATTTTGTGCAAGGGACTTAACCTTGGTACTTGGAGGTATGTGCTACTCTGCTGCGAGTGAACACAAATCCGTCATGCCATACCAAAATCATGGTACTTGTAGGTCTGTGCTACTCTGCTGCGAGTGAACACAAATCCGTCATGTCATACCAATATCATGGTACTTGGAGGTCCGTGTTACTCTGCTGCGAGTGAACACAAATCCGTATGTCAAGGGTTCTGCCGGGGAATATAAGCACAATAAACGTACTCAGCAGGCTCCGGAGTTTTGTGAGTAATGCAGTTAGGATCTTATACACTCATTAGGCTCTATACTAGTGAACAATTCATCTAGGAGATTGAGTTTCAATATAATATGAAGAGAGACATAAGCATATATTCTCCAAATTCCCTGCGGAATATAGATAGCTCAATGTCTGTTACATCTGATGCCGGGCCAGGTAGATAGACTTTTACAAATTTAGCCCTAAACTAAAAACCACCATCAACATTAAGTCCCATGCTTAGCTCGTAACAGTGGCATTGTTGCGGGGTAAGCATAAGATGGTGATAGACAAGAATAAAAATCAAAAGGGGCAAGTCATGAAGAGATTTCTAGGAAGAATTTGGCTAACCATGGGCAGGAGGCATGAGGAATCCGTGATCCTTGCATTGGCGGTTTTGCGTAGTTTCGGCTTGGCCATAGGGTGCTGGCGTTGGCGCTGCCACTTTGGTCACGGAGTGCTAACGCTGGTGATGCAAGTTCGGTTGCGGAATGCTCATGCTGGCATTGCGACCTTAGCTACATAATGATGATGATGACTGGCTTGACCATGGAACGAGCGGAGATGGCGCTGGAATTTTGGCTACTGATAAGCAGAGATGGCGTTTTGCTTGACCACAGAGTGATGGTGCCATGGAGCGTTGCAGGTTGAGCGACTGGTGTCCCTCGTGCTAGTGTGTTGATATCAAGTCTTCAAGGACTTCATTCCAAGCAATATCCTTTGAACCATCTTATGAATTTTGGACTATTGCGTGGAACAGGATGCTGTGAGCAGTCCCCAGTTATACTTCTGTTAGATCCGATGGCGTGGCCGGATATGTGAATGCGTCTCTGTAGCTTGCTTTTGGAGTCTTTGATGGTTGTCAGGATGGACTGCAATGAGCAGTCCCCAGTCGCACTTTTCTTTAGTTTCTGAAGTTGTTTTCTCGGATAAAGCTTGGGATCCGTTGCGGCCTCGTAAAGTGTTGCTGGCGCCTTTTAGACAGAGGGGTGATGATATTCTTACGCTACACCCTTTAAGAGTAGATGACCTTGTCGTGGTTATGTCCTTATGGTTGACCGTGTTTTTTGATCTTTGACAGTGAAGGGATCCCGTGTAGAGCCTCAGTGCCCAAGTGTGGTTTATATGTTTCTATCTTGTATGGTCGGTGGGTTGACCATGATAAAGATATCTCCATCTTGCATCCGTACTGGTGACTTTTTTATTTCTTCTATGTGAAACTAAGAATGGAAGAATAAGTATTACCTTTGTAGTGGTTGTTGTTATGGTAAACCTCTAGCTGGTATCAACAAACGAGCAGCAATAGTTCATGGCGGTAGATGTAATCCGAAGAGAGTACATTGTCTTGGAAATAAAATAGGTTGGCAGGAATTGCATGGGCGTCCATGGAATAAAAAGGATTGGCTGGATGCGTAAGCGAGTAAACTGTCCATGACCAGGAGATTTAGAGAGATGGATCAAAAAGTGGCCACAACTACGAACCTTGGCTGGTTGTGATCACGATCCTTAACATGGAGGGGTGACGACATTTGGGCAGAATGTTGAAGCGGCCTCTTATGAGTTGTGGCCATGTCCGTGTGAGTCTTAGAAAAAACTTCTTGTCTCTCCATCAAATCGATAATGGTAATGGGAAAGATTGGTTTCCTCTGGATCCTCCAATGCCGATCCGCCAAAAGATGAGGGATCTTCAGTCCCCAGGCACAATACCCCTGAATCCATGTTTTCTTGGACGATGCATTTCAGAGTATTGCATTCACTGGTAGGATGATTGACGAACTTGTGGTAGTGGAAATACTTGGGATTTTCCATTTGTTCTTCAGTTTGTAGGCGCCTAATAGGCGGTAGTTTGACGACATCGACTTGAATCCATACTTCCAGGAGTTCTATTATCTTCTCGATCGGGAACGGGAAGTTTGGAGCAGCATATCCGGTTTCTTGTTGTCGCATATGAACCTAAGCCGCGACCTTCTGGGGTGAAGCCATCTGATGCGCTAGTGCCGCACGTTTGGGTTGTTGTTCCGCTGCTAGAGTTTTTATCTTTCTTCCTTCATTAGAGATTGACTAGAGGCTGGATATTTTATTAGGAAGATGCCTGCTTTCCTGAACGTCTTTACGAGCTTCTTCATTCCTGAGCGGTTCAGATCGACTGAGTAAAGCAGCAATGGATCTCTTGAGCTTCTGATGCAATATGGGAATTAGTATCTTCCAGGAATGATGCACATAATTAAATCACTTTTTCATTGCGAGGACTCTGATGAGAACGTGATAAATCCCACGAGTCTTTTTCTGATCTTGAGGAAACATCTTTTGATCTTCATGAGCAGACAAGTTAGCTTGGTGGATACCTTTCCATTCAGCGTGACCATAGGCTTCATCCTCCTCACTAGGAGTATGAATATGAATCTCGGAAAAGAGACTACCACCGTCAGCATTGATCCAAAATAAATGGTTGATAGCGTTTCCTACCGAATGAATACGCGTTGGATCCTTTGACAGTTGATCGGTGAGCGCTTTCAGAAGCGTAAATACTCCGTTCAGCGTCTTCACAAAATTAGCTTGATTCTCGACAATATCATTCAGAATTTTCGTCAAATCATGAATAATTGTTAAATATCGAGACTCCATAGCCTCGACAATGGTTTCAAATAAAAGAACGGATTCAGGGATAACATGTGGAGTATTTTTGGTGCTAGGAGAAGTAAAATTGGGATTGATGGTTTCTGAAGCATTCCTAAGATCAACCATCTTGAGAAATTTAGAAAATTGAAAATGGGTTTGAATTTGGCCTAAGACTAATTGAAATGGAAATGGAATTGGGAATGAAAATTGATATTGTAACCGAGAGATTAATCTCCCACTGTGATCCCCAATTGTTTGTAGATGAAAACCGTTTCTGCTAATTTTGGTAATTTTGGGTGTGTGGATGAGAAACGAATCTAAACCCTAAACAATGTACTGCAAAGGGAGTACTTTTGATTCGAGAGATCAATCTGTACAATCCTGGCCTAAACCAAGAAATGGCCATTCCAGGCTTGCTTCGATCACAAAGTGAAGGAGAAGGGTTGGTCTTAGGGAGGGAAACGAAGAGAGTGTTGAGACCAGAATAGTTGATTCTGAAGGTGTGGTTGTTTATGACTTGTATCTGAAAGTAGAATTGGCGAGCAGAATAGAAAGCTACCAGGTGATTTCCAGACACTGTGTTGTTGCCGACCAAAAACTCGTTCTTTGGTGAAAATAGGTGAAGCCTATTTATACAAGTCATATTGAAACTTACCCTGGTTTCGTAGGAAGTTGAAACGATTGAGTAGTGGAAGAATGGAGTAACGTGTAACCGTCAGACGTTATGCTTCCATGATGAAGGAAATGAATTGTTTACACCGTTACTTTACCACCACTAACCGTCCTACTTCATGACACTCTCTTGTAACGGATGCATTGTACGCCGCGCGCTGTAAACCGCCAGACCAATACCCTGATGTGTATTCCCCAGTTTGTGACATGTTTGATGTCTCGAGTGTTTTCGTGGAAAACGTATAGCAGGTTGCTATGTGTGGCAAGTAAAAATAAAGAGACTTTGCCACAAGAAAATAGCATATGATGCTATTAGGCTTGCCTTGGTCGGCCGCCTAAAACTTGCCACAAGTCCGTCTGTTTGGTGGCGAACTTGAATGGCTGAGATTACATCTTATGAGGAAGGGTAGCCGTTGATTATGATCGCATCTTGTTGTATAGAGAAGTGGCGCCATTGGCATAGTAGCACCTGGTGGGGCCATGGCATAACGACATGCTAGTGGCATTACAGTGGCATAGCCATAGCATAGCGGCACGCCAATGGGTAGTCGTGGCATAGCGGAATGCTAGTAGATGTGGCATGGTGGCATTCCAGTGGTCGTGGCATACGACATTCTAGTAGTCGTGGCATGGTGGCATGCCAGTGGCCGTGGCATAGCGACATGCTAGTAGCCGTGGCATGGTGGCATGCCAGTGGCCGTGGCATAGCGACATGCTAGTAGCTGTGGCATGGTGGCATGCCAGTGGTCGTGGCACAACAACATGTCACTGGCATGGCCACACCTGTAGTGTTGTATTGTAGTATGGACAAAGTTAAGATTTGGCTCCGTGACTAAAGTTAAGGCTTGGCGGCATGGACAAGGCTAGGGCTTGGCGCCGTGGCCAAGGTTAGGGTTTGGCACTATGGCCGAAATTAGGCGTCATGGCCAAACTGGGATTTGATGTCGTGGCCAAAGTTTAGGGTTTGGCGGCATGGTCGCTCAAAAGTTGCAATAAGCCTATTATTTTTATGGAGAACTTGGATGGATGAAATTGCATCTCAGGAGGAAAGGTAGTCGTTGATTATGGATACCTACTGTTTTGTGTTAACTCATGAAATTTCGTAATCAGAAAATTCAGATGTGGGACCCTCACTAAAATCGTTGTAGAATTCTCGTACGAACTCGGATTTTGACGGTCCGCCCCTCCATTCTGATCGGAAAAGAATTTCCTATCTCCTTTAGAGGGAATATCCAGGATTTTAGCGTGCTTAGGAGGTGAAAACAGCCCGACAGTAAAACTCAGGAAGAATTCAGAAGGGATTCTGTCAGTTTTCAGCCATGACCTAGCTCGCCTTTTATGTTGTATCTTTTAGCTCGTTATTCCGATTGATTTGAATATTTAGTATGTTATGCAAGACATCCATACGAAACTTTTGGCATGTATCTCATACTAAATTTTTTTACCAAACGTTCCCAGTTTTTTGTACAATCTTTGGAAAGTCGATTTGGCATGGTGACCACTTGACGCAATTTCCAGACTTTTAAGGCTGTGGCAGGTTTAGAGCAACCTGATTGGTCAGTGAAAGTAGGGGTCCGGCCAAGTATGGGAGGGTCTCCCCTTTTTTGGCCCGCATGACCGGTTTAGTGCGACCTGATTGGTCGATGAGAAATATGGCCGACAAAGATGGTCCCAACCACAACTTATTGGGAGTATGGCAGGTTTAAAGCGACCTGGTTGGTTGACAAAGAAACAAGGGCCGGTTGGGTAGCATGGGGCGTGGACAAGTGGCGCCGGCTAGCATATGGCATGGTCACGCTTCCCTCGTTGTTTCTCATACTCCTTGGCTCTGTTTGTTCTTTGCTTTCTGGCTAAGTATTTTGTGCAAGGGACTTAACCTTGGTACTTGGAGGTCTGTGCTACTCTGCTGCGAGTGAACACAAATCCGTCATGCCATACCAATATCATGGTACTTGGAGGTCCGTGCTGCGAGTGAACATAAATCCGTCATGTCATACCAATATCATGGTACTTGGAGGTCCGTGCTACTCTGCTGCGAGTGAACACAAATCCTTCATGACATACCAATATCAAGGGTTCTGCCGGGGAACATAAGCACAAAAAAAGTACTCAGCAGGATCCGGCATTTTGTGAGTAATGCAGTTAGGATCTTATAAACTCATTAGGCTCTATACTAGTGAACAATTCATCTAGGAGATTGAGTTTCAATATAATATGAAGAGAGATATAAGGCATATATTCTCCAAATTCCCTGCGGAATATAGACAGCTCAATGTCTATTACATCTGATGCCGGGCCAGGTAGATATACTTTTACAAATTTAGCCCCAAACTAAAAACCATCATCAACATTAATCCCCTGCTTAGCTCGTAACGGCGGCATTGTTGCGAGGTAAGCATAAGATGGTGACAAACAAGGATAAAAATCAAAAGGGGCAAGTCATGAAGAGATTGCCAGGAAGAATTTGGCTAACCTTTGGCAGGAGGCATGAGGAATCTGTGATCCTTGCATTGGCGGTTTTGCGTAATTTCTGCTTGGCCATAGGGTGCTGGAGTTGGGGCTGCCACTTTGGTCACGGAGTGCTAATGCTGGTGATGCAAGTTCGGTTGCGGAATGCTAATGCTGGCGCTGCGACCTTAGCTACATAATGATGATGTTGACTGGCTTGACCACGGAACGAGCGGAGATGGCGCTGGAATTTTGGCTACTGATAAGCAGAGCTGGCGCTTTGCTTGAGCACAGAGTGCTGGTGCCATGGAGCGTTGCAGGTTGAGCGACTGGTGTCCCTCGTGTTTGTGCGTTGCTATCAAGTCTTCAAGGACTTCGTTCCAAGCGATATACTTTGAACCATCTTATGAATTTTGGACTATTGCATGGAACAGGATGATGTGAGCAGTCCCCAGTTATACTTCTGTTAGATCCGATGGCGTGGCCGGATATGTGAATGCGTCTTTGTAGCTTTCTTTTGGAGTCTTTGATGGTTGTCAGGATGGACTGCAATGAGCAGTCCCCAGTCGCACTTTTCTTTAGTTTCTGAAGTTGTTTTCTCGGATAAAGCTTGGGATCCGCTGTGTTGCAGGCGCCTTTTAGACAGAGGGGTGATGATATTCTTACGCTACACCCTTGAAGAGTAGATGACCTTGTCGTGGTTATGTCCTTTTGGTTGACCGTGTCTTTTGATCTTTGACAGTGAAGGGATCCCGTGTAGAGCCTCAGTGCCCAAGTGTGGTTTATATGTTTCTATCTTGTATGGTCGGTGGGTTGACCATGATAAAGATATCGCCATCTTGCATCCGTACTGGTGACTTTGTTATTTCTTTCATGTGAAACTAAGAATGGAAGAGTAAGTATTACCTTTGTAGTGGTTGTTGTTATGGTAAACCTCTGGCTGGTATCAACAAACGAGCAATAATAGTTCTTGGCGGTAGATGTAATCCGAAGAGAGTACATTGTTTTGGAAATAAAATAGGTTGGAAGGAATTGCATGGGCGTCCATGGAATAAAAAGGATTGGCTGGATGCGTAAGCGAGTAAACTGTCCATGACCAAGAGCTTTAGAGAGATGGATCAAAAAGTGGCCACAACTACGAACCTTGGTTGGTTGTGATCACGATCCTTAACAGGGAGGGGTGGCGACTTTTGGGGATAACGTTAAAGCGGCTTCTGGAGCGAAACACTGAAGCGGAGAGGCTTCTGGAGAGAATGTCGAAGCGCCTACTTATGAGTTGTGGCCATGTCCGTCTGAGTCTTGGCAAGAACTCCTTGTCTCTCCATCAAATCGATAATGATAATGGGAAAGATTGGTTTCCTCTGGATCCTCCAATGCCGATCCGCCAAAAGATGAGGGATCTTCAGTCCCCAGGCGCAATACCCCTGAATCCATGTTTTCTTGGACGATGCGTTTCAGAGTATTGCATTCACCGGTAGGATGATTGACGAACTTGTGGTAGTGGCAATACTTGGGATTTTCCATTTGTTCTTCAGTTGGTAGGCGCCTAATAGGCAGTAGTTTGATGACATCGACTTGAATCCATACTTTCAGGAGTTCTATTATCTTCTCGATCGGGAACGGGAAGTTTGGAGCAGCATATCCGGTTTCTTGTTGTCGCATAGGAACCTAAGCCGCGACCTTCTGGGGTGAAGCCATCTGATGCGCTAGTGCCGCACGTTTGGGTTGTTGTTCCGCTGCTGGAGTTTTTATATTTCTTCCTTCATTAGCGATTGACTATAGGCAGAATATTTTATTAGGAAGACGCCTGCTTTCCTGAACGTCTTTACTAGCTTCTTCATTCCGGAGCGGTTCGTATCGACTGAGTAAAGCAGCAGTGAATCTCTTGACAGCTTCTGATGCAATATGGAATTAATATCTTCCAGGAAGGATGCACATAATTAAATACCTTTTCATTGCGAGGACTCTGATGAGAACGTGACAAATCCCACGAGTCTTTTTTCTGATCTTGAGGAAACATCTTTTGATCTTCATGAGCAGACAAGTTAGCTTGGTGGATACCTTTACATTAAGCGTGACCATAGGCTTCATCCTCCTCACTAGGAGTATGAATATGAATCTCGGAAAAGAGACTACCACCGTCAGCATTGATCCAAAATAAATGGTTGATAGCGTTTCCTACCGAATGAATACGCATTGGATCCTTTGACAGTTGATCGGTGAGCGCTTTCATAAGCGTAAATACTCTGTTCAGCGTCTTGACAAAATTAGCTCGATTCCCGACAGTATCATTCAGAATTTTCGTCAAATCATGAATAATTGTTAAATATCGAGACTCCATAGCCTCTACAATGGTTTCAAATGAAAGAACGGATTCAGGGATAACATGTGGAGTATTTTTGGTGCTAGGAGAAGTAAAATTGGGATTGATGGTTTCTGAAGAATTCCTAAGATCAACCATCTTGAGAAATTTAGGAAATTGAAAATGGGTTTGAATTTGGCCTAAGACTAATTGGAATGGAAATGGAATTGGGAATTGAAAATTGATATTGTAACCGAGAGATTAATCTCCCACTGTGGTACCCAATTGTTTGTAGATGAAAACCGTTTCTACTGATTTTGGTAATTTTGGGTGTGTGGATGAGAAACGAATCTAAACCCTAAACAATGTACTGCACGGGAGTATTTTTTATTCGAGAGATCAATTTGTACAATCCTGGCATAAACCTAGAAATGGCCGTTCCAGGGTTGCTTCGATCACAAAGTGAAGGAGAAGGGTTGGTCTTAGGGAGGGAAGCGAAGAGAGTGTTGAGACCAGAATAGTTGATTCTGAAGGTGTGGTTGTTTATGACTTGTATCTGAAAGTAGAATTGGCGAGCAGAATAGAAAGCTACCAGGTGATTTCCAGACACTGTGTTGTTGCCGACCAAAAACTTGTTCTTTGGTGAAAATAGGTGAAGCCTATTTATACAAGTCATATTGAAACGTACCCTGGTTTCGTAGGAAGTGGAAACGATTGAGTGGTGGAAGAATGGAGTAACGTGTAACCGTCAGACGTTATGCTTCCATGATGAAGGAAATGAATTGTTTACACCGTTACTTTACCACCACTAACCGTCCTACTTCATGACACTCTCTTGTAACGGACGCATTGCACGCCGCGCGCTGTAAACCGCCAGACCAATACCCTGATGAGTATTCCCCAGTTTGTGACATGTTTGATGTCTCGAGTGTTTTCGTGGAAAACGTGTAGCAGGTTGCTATGTGTGGCAAGTAAAAGTCAAGAGACTTTGCCACAGGAAAATAGCATATGATGCTATTAGGCTTACCTTGGTCGGCCGCCTAAAACTTGCCACAAGTCCGTCAGTTTGGTGGCGAACTTGAACGGCTGAGATTACATCTTATGAGGAAGGGTAGCCGTTGATTATGGCCGCATCTTGTTTTATGCGAAGTGGCGCCATTGGCATAGTAGCGCCTGGTGGAGCCATGGCATAACGGCATGCTAGTGGCACTCCAATGGGTAGCCGTGGCATAGCGGCATGCTAGTAGCTGTGTCATGGTGGCATTCCAGTGGCCGTGGCATAGCGACATGCTAGTAGCTGTGGCATGATGGAATGAAAGTGGCCGTGGCATATCAGCATGCTAGTGGCCCTGGCATGGTGGCATGCCAGTGGCCGGGGCATAGCGACATGCTAGTAGCCGTGGCATGGTGGCATGCTAGTGGTCGTAGCATAGCGACATGCTAGTAGATGTGGCATGGTGGCTTTCCAGTGGTCGTGGCATAGCGACATGCTAGTAGATGTGACATGGTGGCATGCCAGTGGTCGTGGCACAACAGCATGTCAGTGGCATGGCCACGCCTGTAGTGTTGTAGCATGGACAAAGTTAAGATTTGGCTCCGTGACAAAAGTTAAGGCTTGGCGGCATGACCAAGGCTAGGGCTTGGCGCTGTGGTCAAGGTTAGGGTTTGGCACTGTGGCCGAAATTAGGCGTCGTGGCCAAACTGGGATTTGATGTCGTGGCCAAAGTTTAGGGTTTGGCAGCATGGTCGCTCAAAATTTGCCACAAGCCTGTTAGTTTGGTGGCGAACTTGGATGGCTAAGATTGCATCTCAGGAGGAAAGGTAGCGATTGATTATGGCTACCTACTATTTTGTATTAACTCATGAAATTTCTTAATCAGAAAATTCAGATGTGCGACCCTCACTAAAACCGTTGTAGAATTCTCGTACGAACTCGGATTTTAAAGGTCCGCCCCTCCATTATGATCGGAAAAGAATTTCCTATCTCTTAAGAAGTAATATCTAGGTTTTGAACTCGTTTAGGAGGTGAAAACAGCCCGACAGTAAAACTCTGGAAGAATTCAGGAGGGATTCTGTCAGTTTTCAGCCATGACCTAGCTCGCCTTTTATGCTGTATCTTTTAGCTCGTTACTCTGATTGATTTGAGTTTTTAGTATGTTATGCAAGACATCTATATGAAACGTTTGGCATGTAACTCATACTAAAATTGTTTACCAAACGTTCCCAGTTGTTTGCACAATCTTTGGGAAGCCGATTTGGCATGGTGACCACTTGACGCAATTTCCAGACTTTTAAGGCGGTGGCAGGTTTAGAGCAACCTGATTGGTCAATGAAAGTAGGGGGCGTCCAAGAATGGGAGTGGCTCCCCTTTTTGGTGCGCATGACCGGTTTAGTGCGACTTGATTAGTCGATGAGAAATAGGGTCGACAAATATGGGCCAAGCCACAACTCATTGGGAGTGTGGCAAGTTTAAAGAGACCTGGTTTGTTGACAAAAAAACAAGGGCAGGTTGGGTAGCATGAGGCGTGGCCAAGTGGCGCCGGCTAGCATATGGCATGGCCACGCTTCCCTCGTTGTTGCTCCTACTCCGCGGCTCTGTTTATTCTTTGCTTTCTGGCTAAGTATTTTGTGCAAGGGACTTAACCTTGGTACTTGGAGGTGTGTGCTACTCTGCTGCGAGTGAACACAAATTCGTCATGCCATACCAATATCATGGTACTTGGAGGTCCGTGCTACTCTGCTGCGAGTGAACACAAATCCGTCATGCCATGCCAATATCATGGTACTTGGAGGTTCATGTTACTCTGTTGCGAGTGAACACAGATCCGTCATGACATATCAATATCAAGGGTTCTGCCGGGGAAAATAAGCACAAGAAAAGTACTCAGCAAGCTCCGGCATTTTGTGAGAAATGTAGTTAGGAGCTTATACACTCATTAGGCTCTATACTAGTTAACAATTCATCTAGGAGCTTGAGTTTCAGTATAATATGAAGAGAGACATAGGCATATATTCTCCAAATTCCCCGCGGAATGTAGACAGCTCAATGTCTATTACATCTGATGCCGGGTCAGGTAGATATACTTTTACAAACTTAGCCCTAAACTAAAAACCACCATCAACATTAAGCCCCCTGCTTAGCTCGTAACAGTGGCATTGTTGCGGGGTAAGCATAAGATGGTGACAGACAAGGATAAAAATCAAAAGGGGCAAGTCATGAAGAGATTTCCAGGAAGAATTTGGCCAACCTTTGGCAGGAGGTATGAGAAATCCGTGATCCTTGCATTGGCTGTTTTGCGTAATCGGCGACGGCCGACCATAACCACCTACAATGGTGTTCCGTGATTGCTAAAAAGAAGTTGTGTTTTTATCTCTCACTTTAGATTAGGTCATTATTGTGTTTTTACACTGTGGGTGGTACTTAGTGAAAGTGTGGGTGGTGTATTTAGGTAAAACCTAAAACGATGTTAAATGCTTGTACAAACGATAGTTGTGAGATGCATGTTATTTCTGAAGTGTCTCACTAGAGTGTAGAACTGAGGCCAGCCATGAGCTGATTTTGGTGGTATAGGAATAGGATCCTGGATAACAATTTTAAGTACGCATAATTACTTGGATCAATGCAAGTTATTTCATAGTATTACTTGTGTATATTTAAAGTCTAGCACTTCCCTTCACATTGTTACTTGTGTATATTTAAAGGAAAAGGTCTGTGCTAAGTATTCAAAATTCAACAGTTTGACCTTCACTAGGAGGTGGAGGATTAGGAGGAGTATCACTAATTCTTACTTCTTACATTTATGGTTGTGAATTCATCTCATGTCTCCATGTCTCCATCCATAACACGTAGAAAAGTAGATTTAAAGGATGGTGATAGTGAAGTGGGAATTCGATGACAATTCTTGTGTCTGATATCCTTGATTGCCGGGTTACGCTATATGAAATGGGAATTCGGTGACAATTCTTTTGGAATCCTGATTTTAGGCATACCTAAATATTTCTAGGCATACAAAACAATAGTTCCATCTTGGGTGACCTTATAAGGGGTACCTTATGGGTAGTTCAATTACCTATATACCCTTAATACAAAAATTTAAAATCAATTTTCTAAAAAATCAAAATCAGTTTCCCTTACCATCTCTTTTTCTTCCTCCTCCTCTAGCCGAACTCTTCCCCCTCCTACGAAAACAAATTCATCATCGTGATTAATTGTCGATTCGTAAAAATTTGATCGTCGATTAAATTCAACCACATAATGACTCGTACAAAGAAAAGCAGGGACTAGGCAAACCAAATCGTCTTCTAATCCATCAATTGAAGAAGAAGAACCAATTGAAGATGAAGGTGTGGAAACTGAAAATCAACCACCAATTGGACCAGAAATTGAACCAACTGCATCTCCAACTCCGGAAATGAGGATAAGAAAGCAAGTTTTACAAACCCAATCTCCTATTTGTTGTTTTTCATCGATTAAATGATGGTTACAGTGTTGGGTTCGGCTCAAAATTGAGTTGCGTTTTTAGCCGAACTATTCTTCACAAAAGCTTCTTGTAAGTGTATATGAACAGTTCGGCATGAAATTTCAAGCCGAACCTAGTCACAGATAGAGATGCATAGGGGTTCGGTGTATTCCATAATCATAATATGTGCCGAACCTAGCACATTTACGAGGTTCGGATATTACGATATTCTCAATATGTGTCGAACCAATAACAATATTTTAACCCAAAAAATAATAAATTGATGCTCGGCTCATACGATTTTCGAAATATAAGCCGAACCAGTAATTATTTTTTTCCGAGCTATTCAAGATGTTGTTCGGCTTACTATGAAACTTTCATATATGCCGAACTACTGTCTAGCAAAAGGGTTGGAATTGAAAATTATAGGTTCGGCGCATGCAGTAAACAGATTCAGTGAGCCAAACCGTTCATCAATTGGTAGATTCGACTCATAGATGTGAGCCGAACCTCAACCTGTTTCGTCGAACCATGATCTAAAAAATCATCTAAACAACCTTTATAATTCTGAAAATTATCTTAATCACTAAACAAAATATTTAATCACTAATCAATATTACTAACACTAATACGTAAAGGGTAGATTTGCCATTAAAAAAATTGGGTTAAGGGGTAATCTGATTTTGCTATTTCACAATCT
This sequence comes from Papaver somniferum, assembly GCF_003573695.1. NCBI lineage: Eukaryota > Viridiplantae > Streptophyta > Magnoliopsida > Ranunculales > Papaveraceae > Papaver > Papaver somniferum. The sequence continues at coordinate 16,766,342 of NW_020621603.1, read as the reverse complement.
TTTTTGTCTTTATGCAGTATGCCTAGTAAGATTTCAGTATGCCCAAAATCAGGGTTCTTTTTTTGTGCCATTTCCCCATGGTATGGGCCTTATCCTAGATGTTCTATTTGAGAGGTGAGTCCATAATCTATTCAGGGAAACTAGAATGCAGGCCCATGAACTGTATATTTATGAACGGTTTTTTAGGGACCATGGTTTTTTTGAGGGTACCATGGTTTTATTAGGCCACCTTCCCTATAGTTATAAGGGGTGTCCTAAAGCATTGAAATGATTAACCTAACCTTAACCTAATTTAATTTAAAACCAACCCAATAACCGCCTATATATATAACCACCACCTCCTCCCACCACCACCTCCCACCATCGCCGATTACCACTACCACCTCCGCCGATTATCACCACCACCAACCACCGATTACCACCACCACCTCCGATTACCACCACCACCAACCACCACCACCACTATATATATAGCTTAATTTAAAACATTAACAAAGATATTCTCACAAACCCATTACTTGTCATTTGTTTTTGGTTGAATAAATGAGAAGTAACCATTAAAATGAATTGAAAATGGAAGTTGCATAGAGGTTTAATGGAGGGGTTCTTTTTTCAGAGAAAAGTTCGGTTATCAAGAATTAATTTTTTCTTAACCGAATTCAGAGTTCGGTTGATTCGCAAAAAAATACTTTTAACCGAACTCCTTGTATTAGAACAACACAAGTCCATAAGTTCGGTTCCTTCGCAAAATAAGGATATCACCGAAATTTAGTTTACGAAAATAATGAGAAGTCCACAAGTTCGGTTCGTTCGCAAAAATGTTAAGTTTTCTTTGTAACCGAACTCTACCTTTGAAACTTCGTAACCGAACTCTACCTAATTCGCCAAGAAATAAATTTCATAGTAACCGAACGTTTGCCTAATTGCATATATGCATATATAAGCCCAGTTTGGTTGATTCGCAAAATATGTTGAAGTTTGCGAACCAACCGAACTTCTAACACTAGGTTACTTTTAACCTGCAGTTCGGTTGGGAACTTGGTTGCGTTGAAGTTTGCGAACTAACCAAACACACAAGATGTACCCAAATAAATTGTTAAGTTCAAAGTTCGGTTACCTACCATTTTATCCTAGGTAACCGAACATTACACTGTACGACCAAAACCTCCATTAACGAGCGAGTTCGGTAACCTGCGTGTTTGGAAAAAGTAACCGAACTACACTTTCAGGTGTGTTCGGTTACATGTTCTTGACATATGGTAACCGAACTAGCCCAAATCTACATAAAAAATCATTTTTTTTTGAAAGTTTAGAACAATTCAACCAACATTATCTAAGTTTGAAGCATACCTTGATACCCAAATACCCTTCCTCCGGTTGTGGTTGGTAAAATCCATCGTTTTTCATGTTTTCCTTCTTCATCTTCTCTAACTTTACTCTCTCAATAATTCTACTTCTTTAAAAAAAAAACCATCTGACTTTTTAATCTCACTAATTATCTTTAACTTAATCATCTCACTAATCATTACACTAACTATTATTAACACTAACTAATCATCACCCAAAATTAATCAGGAGTAATTTAGATATTAATATAAATATCTAGATAAGGGGTGACCTAGATTTACTTCTAATGTTTTTACCCAAAATAAAACCATGATCCAAAAAAAAACCATGGTCCCCAAAAAATTGTTCATATTTATGAACCAAGGCTTGCTAACTCCCAATAGAATTTTCCTCGGTAAAAAGTCCAGGGGCTAAGAAGAATTTCGATATATATGGAACTTTCCCTTTTCACTATGGAAGGTTACCTAACTAAAAAGTAAGCAGTGACCGTCACATTCGTTTAACATGGAAAGCAAGATAAAATCTGATCTTATTCAGTGAATCAGTGGTAAACTAGAACTGTGTATATATGGAAGTAGTACAAACAGTACAAAACACCGTATATTTTTGCTAGTACTCAACACCGTACAAGAAACAAAGTGTGAGATTTCCTTTTTATGGTATATATCTAGAATCTTACTCTTCACACTTCCAGAAACCGACCTAAATAACCCAATCTTCTATATATATAAGTTTTCTCTTTTTCTTAGTAAACCCTAGCTAGTACTACTAGATAAGAGACTTAAGATGGTGTCTATTCGGAACCAGAAAAGATTCACTACCACTGGAGCAGCAGCAGCAAGAGAGTCTGCGAGTATGAATAACGATAGCAGTATGAAGATGAATAGCACTGAGCATCCGTCTACGGCGAGTATGAAGATGAATAGCACTGAGCAGCCGTCTACGGAGAGTAGGGTTTATGACGATAGCACTGAGAAGCAGTCTATGGCGAGTAGGGTTTTTGAGTGTAAAACCTGCGGAAAAGGATTTTCATCGTTTCAAGCACTTGGTGGGCATAGAGCGAGTCACAAGAAACTTCGACTGGTTAAAGGAGATGGTTCAAAGATGGATGGAAGATTATCATCATCATCAAAGTCATCATCAGCTTTACATGAGTGCTCAATATGTGGAAAAGGGTATGCGATTGGTCAAGCTTTAGGAGGCCATATGAGAAGGCATAGAAACAACCCTAGTAAGGAATCACCATCACGCTCACTTTCAGTTTCACCACCTTCATCTCCGCCACCGGAAGAACAACAACTGTTTTCGCTGCCTCTTCTTCCACACAGTAGTAGTCCTCTTGCCGAGGAACCCAGATTATCGCTGCCTCTCCTACCGCAAACGCCGGAACCAAAAACGTTGAAAAGAAAGTATCATGCTGTGCACAATGATAAACGTCTGTGTTTGGATCTGAACTTAGGTCCGCCTTGTTCTTATTACGAAGAAGAAATAGACTCCGACGATCGTCATCATCATCAGAGTATGCCTACGAAGCCGTATTTAGGTTTAACTCTGTTTACATAGGTCAAAATTCCATTAGTTTTTCTTCGTTTTTTTTTTCTTTTTCAAAGTATTTTGTCAATGTTTATAGGTTAGGTTAGAGATATTTGTTTTCTTGATACATAGTTTTTTTAACTTGTTGAGATTCTTTGGCTTATGGATTTGTATATTTCTACTGCTATTACCACTCAGTACACAACAACTCGCCATGACCCAACTACTAGTTTGCCAAAATTGATTGTTTCTTGTCAACCAAGTAACAGTTGTGTATTAGATAACTATTGAAAAATGGAGTAAATAAGAGATATGGTATTATTTCCAAAAGATATCTCTAAAAGATTTTATCTTACTTATTCTCACCTATGGTTTAAAGTCAAATTTTCTACGAAAAAAATAAAGACTGATCACATAGAGAAGTTAACCCAGGAAATAAATGGTGTGCTTAAAAGTTGATCACGAGAAGTTAAACCGTAATTTCTTTCATGTTATCAAAAATGAACATCAAAGTTCGTCATACTTTACATGATTTATATGGACTGATGGCATTATTAAGGACTGATACCATTTAGTCGATCCAACGGTCAGGATCGTTTAAATAATTTTTGTCCTATATGAAATCATATCAGCCTTGTCGATACTTTACAATATGAAATTTGAAAAATTACGAGTTTAAAAATAAATAAAAAAAACGATTTGAAAAATTACGAGTTTAAAAATAAATAAAAATAACGTGTGGTGTGGCAAGAACGTAGAAGAGCCAATAACATTACATGACTGACTCTTCAGTATAAAAATAAATACATTCACTAGACACAATCTAAAACAAGAAATTTCAAAAGCTTTAATAGGGATTGGGTGATTACTTGCAACACTTACTGTTTTGATTGAGCAGGTCTTCATAGAGTGTTAATACAGATATGACTTAATATGCAAAGAAAAAGACTTCAGTACTAGTGAACATCATTAATTTTCTTTGAGAAGACTTTATTTCTTGAGCATTTAATCTCAAGTGAGACTTCTTGAGTATTTAAGATGATCACTACTCGTTGAAAATGTAACTGTGTTTAGATTAAACAATTTTTTGTGCAGATTTGATGTTTTAGTCACATGGAAGAATAACATTTTCTCTTGTTTTTCTTTTCGGCGAAGCACTTTGATTCGCACTTGGGCCCTGGTTTTTTTTAACTAGGCCTGGTTTTAATAAGACTGATACAGCAGCTCAAAGTGTGTCGTTGATCAAGAACGACTTTTTGGGGACCATGATTTTTTTTTGGGACCATGGTTTTATTTTGGGTAAAGACATTAGAAGTAAATCTAGGTCACCCCTTATCTAGATATTTATATTAATACCTAAATTACTCTCCTGATTAATTTTGGGTGATGATTAGCTAGTGTTAATAATAGTTAGTATAATGATTAGTGAGATGATTAAGTTAAAGATAATTAGTGAGATTAAAAAATCAGATGAGTTTTTTTTTTAAAGAAGTAGAATTATTGAGAGAGTAAAGTTAGAGAAGATGAAGAAGGAAAACATGAAAAACGATGGATTTTACCAACCACAACCGGAGGAAGGATATTTGGGTACCCAGGTATGCTTCAAACTTAGATAATGTTGGTTGAATTGCTCCAAACTTTCAAAAAATGAAATTTTTTATGTAAACTTGGGCCAGTTCGGTTAACCATATGTCAACAACATGTAACCGAACACATCTGAAAGTGTAGTTTGGTCACCATATGTCAAGAACATGTAACCGAACACACCTGAAAGTGTAGTTCGGTTATGTTTTCCAAACACGCAGGTTACCGAACTCGCTCGTTAATGGAGGTTTTGGTCGTACAGTGCAATGTTCAGTTACCTAGGATAAAATGGTAGGTAACCGAACTTTAAACTTGACAATTTATTGGAGTACATCTTGTGTGTTCGGTTAGTTCGCAAACTTCAACGCAACCAAGTTCCCAACTGAACTTCAGGTTAAAAGTAACCTAGTGTTAGAAGTTCGGTTGGTTCGCAAACTTCAACATATTTTGCGAATCAAACGAACTGGGCTTATAGGTAGAGTTCGGTTACAAAGAAAACTTAATAATTTTGCGAACGAACCGAACTTATGGACTTGTATTGTTCTAATACAAGGAGTTCGGTTAAAAGTATTTTTTTGCGAATCAACCGAACTTTGAGTTCGGTTAAGAAAAAATTAATTTGTGATAACCGAACTTTTTACTGAAAAAAACTCCATTAAACCTCTCTGCAACTTCCATTTTCAACTCATTTTGATGATTAGTTCTCATTTATTCAACCAAAAACGAATGACAAGTAATGGGTTTGTGAGAATATCTTTGTTAATGTTCTAAATTAAGCTATATATATAGTGGTGGTGGTGGTGGTAATCGGAGGTGGTGGTAGTAATCGGTGGTTGTTAGTGGTGATAATTGGAGGTGGTGGTGGTGGTAATCGGTGGTTGGTGGTGGTGGTGGTGGTGGTAATCGGCGGTGGTGGGTGGTGGTGGTGGTGGTAATCGGCGGTGGTGGGAGGAGGAGGTGGTTATATATATATAGAGAGAGAGGTGGTTATTGTGTTGGTTTTAAACTAAATTAGGTTAAGGGTAGTTTGGTCATTTCAATGTTCTAGGACACCCCTTATAACTATAGGGAAGGTGGCCTAATAAGACCATGGTCCCCCAAAAAAAACCATGGTCCCTAAAAAATCATGGGCTTTTCACAAAAATAGGCCCGTTTTTTGGTGCTTTTCATTTCTAGGCCATTTTTTTTATTTATTGCTAGACTAGGCAAGTTTTGACCAAAAATGATGAATGGAAAGTTAGCACCGTTAGGTGCACTTAAAAATACCTAAACGTCCTTTGAATCGGTTATTTCGACCCAACCAGCTAGTATGAACCAAATCAGATTGGCAATCGCAGCTGGCAGAAACAACCTGGAGGCCAGGATTCTGTGCTCCCACAAGCACATGAAAATAATGGATGTATACACGTGTTTTGTTGCTAGCCGTACAGATTAATCACAACAGTAGATAAAGCCTAGATTGTGCTGTGCATCAAAAAAAAACTGCTGCACTCTCTCAAAAATTCTTTTCCGCCTATAAAAGTCCCTCCCTCGTCTGGCAGTGGCAAGCCATCACTAACATTTCCTTTCAACAAACTCTCTCTCTCTTTCTCTTCTTACCTGAGAAATGGAGTCTCTGTTGTTGAAGAGCAGTATTATTCCTTCTGTTAGTGTTATCAGAAACCCTAACTTCAAATCTAAGAATCAGTCAAATCTAAGTTTCCCTTTAATCAATACCACCTTCATATGTCTGACAGCTTATTATGTACTCCCACCGTCATCACCCAGTGCGTAAATTTCAACATAACGCCAACTCCAGTAGCAGACCGGACTTTGCCAAAGAGATGTGTCTTTCCTGATCTACAGAACTTGCATTCCTTGCATTCTGCTTGGTAACAAGGGATAACATGGTCCCCAGGTTGAACTTCAGTAACTCCTTCACCAACACTCTTACCAACCCTGTCCATGTAAATTTTAACACACACAAGTTCCAGTAAGTAATTTTAGTCACATTATAGGATTGTATATATCATGTATAAGACACGTACCCAGCGGCCTCATGACCAAGAATGCAAGAGAAGAGTCCCTCAGGATCCTACGTGCAAACTGATAAGAAAGAAAAAATAAAACTCAAACTGTATAACCACACGCCACCAAGACATAAGTCGTAACTCGTAAATGCGGCAAGAACATAATCATGAGAGCAAATGAATTATCTTGCCTGAACCCATTACTCCATTGTTATATCTTTTGCATACTACCACCAGTTCCCCCACCATCAAATCCATGTCCAAACAACTGATTCAACTTCATTTATCCTCCATACTGCTGCTCACCATCTCCACAGCATATCATTAAATATCGAACCAACAACATACACACAACTTTAAAACATGGTTCACAACAATAACAACAATAACACATCCCAAGCTTCACAACAATAACAGCTTCAGCTAGCACTCAAGCATTTCCTCAAACATGGTTCACGGCCATTGAGCCCATGTTGATAAAAACAGCCACCATCTTCTGGATTTTGATTCATTCATCACTCTAACAATGCACATTAATCTCATCATTTACTTCTCAAGACTCCCTGCAGCGTCACTACCACCAACCAACATAGTAAATTCATCAACACCTGAATATCGATCACCAATTCCATTTCTGCACATAGAACACCAACAAATCATTCATGCCCTTTACCTGCAACTTGAATTTGATCAACACCCATTCTCTGAATTCCTTTGTTCTTCCACAATTTCAGAACTCCATTGAAATCCCCAATTTTAATTTGTCTTCTGCAATAGTCTAAATTAGCAACGCCAAATCAGTATACAACCCTAGGTTTAACAACCTCAAGTCTTCCTCGAATCACCACTGATTAATTCATTTCCTTCATCTAAGATTCCACATCAACAACTCAATCTTATAAACCCTAATTTCTAATTCAGTTAACTGAAAAACTAAAATTAAACTTTATGCAATCATCTCCAGCACAATTAAGATCAAAAACCACCTATAATCTATCAAAACATAACACATTCACAGAACAATTTCAATAAATTCGAAACCCTAAAGTAAATCTCCGATTTACCTTTTCCGTGAACTCTGAATACGATAGTCGTATCATCACCACCTTTATCAGATAACCCTTGACCATTCCCTACCTCGTTCAATCTCAAAAGTCTCGATTTCAATTTCTAAAATCACCAACATCTGAAGAACATGGAAGAAAGAAAGAGAAGAAAGAAGAAGAAAAGAAAAGAGAAATGATTTTCCTCGATTCCGGTTTTAGAAGAACCAGAGAGAAGAGAAGGTTAATTTTGTAATCTCCGCACACCCACGATATATCGCTAAGTGATATTTTGACGAGAATTTGTCCAGTCAACGCGATAAATTGACCGAGATGGTTAAAGTGGATGGAATCCGTTTAACTTGCCTAGTTTTGCAAGAAATAAAAAAAGTGGCCTAGAAATGAAAGTGAGGGTCCAGACGAGGCCTACTTCTGCATATAATCCAAAAATCATTCTTGATCAACCCCATGTTGATCAGACATTCTAGCAACCTTAATGTTTTCCATAAGATAAGGCCGAGTCTTATGGAGACTCAAGATGTACCCTCAAGTCCCATGTAAGAGTTAAGATGAGATTCATTCATTTCATCTAGGGACATTCATTTTTGGAAGATTCTAATGTTTATATACTATCTTTGGGTTACTGGAAAAATGCCATCGGGGTAAAAATTAATACAGAATCAATGATAGAAAATCTACTAAAAATTTCAGATCCGTATAGGTACAGTGTGTTGCCATCTTCCTTTCTACTAGGAGGATACATCAAGTACAGAATTCAACTCCAGAGGCATCAAAACTCCCTGTGCAATCTCTTGAACTGCTGTGCTCCAGCGGCAAACATCAGAAATCTCCTCAACAGGAACTGTTACATGTGAAATATCAACCCCAGATGCTGCTTCTGATAAAGCTTGAAGAAATCTTGAATGCTCCACTTCTGTTATGGCTGCTGATGGAATCAACGAAATGGTTTCCTTGGCCCGCTCAAGTGCGGTGTATGTAACCTGAAATATAGTTGGAATGTGATTTCTATATTAACGTATTACCACTGAACCAACAGGGATTTATAGTTTGCTTTTTGCTAAATTTCAAAAATCCTCTTAGACTCTTAGTAAGCAACTAAATTAGCAAAGAAACGCATTAACTTCTCTATCAACGTCTCAAAAATAACAAAGAAATGTACGATCCACATTGTCCAAACTAACATATAGCTGCAGTGTCCCAGTTTTCAGCTGTCTGGTCTGTAAAGCCCTGCAATATAGATTTACAACACAGTCGCGGTCAGAGAATATAAGACCAACGGTAAAAGCTGCTGTAAATTACCAGTCAGTCAACAAGATAAACTGATTTACGCATCTTTGGCATATCATACAACTGCAAACACAGAACAGCTCTAGATGATCCTAGCTCAAGTACAAAATAATTGATGCTGAACGGAGTAAAGTTAAAACACTTCGGGAAACCAATGAACACAGACAATGTTGAAGTAAGAGCATTGGATATATTTGTCGTCTTTCTACTTCCTGGTTTTCTTATTCTCTGCCAGGAGGAGCGTTATAGGACACACACACCAACCAGACCGCTGAATAGCCGAAATCTCCAAGAGTATGTGCTTACAAACAACTAGATTTGAAAAAGAGAAGAACATTTACCATCACAAATGTGCCTAAAGGCCAAAGCTGCAGCTGCTGCAGAATCTTCAGAGGCACTCATGCCACTCATGAGAATCTCTATCACTGAAGGCAAAACCGGCAGTCCATTTGGTGAAGCATCAAGCCATTTTGGATATGCTCCGATTGTCAAGCACACTGATAAGGGTGCCACATGGAAAACAAGTCAAATAAAAGACGACAGGTGACAGAATAGATAGTAATCTTTTTCCTTTTAAACTTGCATAGCATTATCAAATACCTGTCTGAAGTAATTGAGGTTGAAGAGGGAGTTTTGGAAGCAGCACCATTACCTGTTTGAAAATATTTTCACCAGATAACAGTATATTGTAAGCATGTTCGTCTTTCAATTATGAAATTGAACAAAGAGTCAAAGATCATGGAAATATAGATGATACGGAGAAAGTTGAAGAGCATAAATTCCATAATACATGGCTCAATGGTGGTGTTCACCATATGTTCTATCCACTAAAAGATTTTGCTAACTTTTATTTTTCATTCTCTTTATCTTTATAGTCAGGTTTCGCCCCTCTCCGTTACTGTTTTTATTAAGGAAAGTGGTAATACTTTCCAAGACCGTAATGGTTAGTCTATGGAAAGTATTGCCCATATCAGTCACGGACTTGAGACTGATAAGGTAAGTGGTATATATAGAAAGTATTGTCCATATCAATCACAAACTTGAGACTGATAAGGTAAGTGGTATATATTAGGAAACGATTGGTTATGTAAGTCATGATTGTGAGACTTATAAGGAAAGTCTCAAATCAGTGTCTTAGGTAAGTTTGGAGAACCTAATGTATAAATATCTATGAAAGTATTATGAATAAGAGGAAGAGAAAAGATTTACCAAAATTTGTCATGGTATCAGAGCCAGTTGATTGAAAAAAAAAAAATGGGTGGTGATGAAGAATCAAGCAAGGACAAGAATATAGAATATGATACGCAAAAGAAGAATCCAGTATATCATCTAGGATCAAGTGATGGTCCAGGTATAATTATCACACCGGTTGTTCTAAAAGGACATAACTATGATGAATGGGCTAGAGCCATAAGAAGATCATTAATAGCTAAGAGGAAGTTTGGTTTCATTGATGGAACAATCAAAGAACCTAAAGAAAGTGAACAGTTGGAAGAATGGGTGGCAATTCAGTCGATGCTTGTTTCTTGGATCAGTAACACATTGGAGCCGTCACTTAGATCCAGTTTGGGAGACTTTGATGATGCAAACTTATTATGGAACCACTTGAAGAGACGGTTTTGTGTTGTAAGTGGAACACGGACATGCCAGCTGAAGACATCTTTAAGTGAATGTAAACAAAAGCAAACAGAAAATGTGGTTGCTTATTTTGGAAGATTGAATAAGATATGGGATGAGATGATCACATATATGAAGGTACCAACGTGCAAGTGTGGCAAGTGCGAATGTGATATTGCAACACAGGTTAGTACTTTGAGAGAAGAAGATTTATTACATCATTTCTTAATTGGACTGGATGCTGTCTATGGTCCCTTGCGTGAACAGTTGTTGGCAAGAGATCCACTGCCTTCCATAGATGTAGCATATCAAACAATGATAAACTCGGAACGTCTTAGGAAAGGAGATGTAGCCGCCACACCGGAAGTTCATGACAATGTGATGGCGTTCAAGGTACAATCTGATCAACGTCCTCTCAACAACACGTATGATCCAAATAAATATTGCAAGCACTGTAGCAGACAAGGACACTCGGATGAAGGTTGTTTTCAGCTTATTGGATACCCTGAATGGTGGGGAGATAAACCGAGAAGTGGAAGAGGATATGGTAGAGGTGGAAGAACTGGTGGTAGAGGACGTGGTGGTTTTGCGAATGGAAGAGGAGGCAGAGGACAAGGAACGGGAAATCAGGTTCGAGCACATAATCTAAATATAGCAGAGACAAAGCAGTCAAATAACACATATTCCTCAGACGGCTCAGATTTGATGGGAGTAACCGCAACACAGCTCAGACAGGTGCTTGAGTTTTTGAATGCAAAGAAAAATACGTCCCAACTACAAGGTAAGCAAACTAAACCGAATTGGATTATTGACACGGGAGCTACAAATCATGTCACGTGTAGAAGAGATGACATGATTGATGTGAAAGATATTGTGAAGTGTACTGTTGGACTCCCAGATGGGAAATATGCACAATCTGAGAAAATAGGGACTGTTATTCTACAGGGCGGTTTGAGACTTGATAATGTGCTTTATGTGCCTCAAATAACCTGTAACCTAATTTCTGTCACACAACTTATTGATGAATTAGTTGTACGGTACAATGTACTAACAGTTTATGTCTTATACAGGACCGGTTGACGAGGAAGGTGATTGGAATGGGTGAACGACAAGGTGGACTATACATTTTCTGTGGTGTGCCTCAAGTTGAAGTTATGGCAGTCAGTGGAGCATCATACGAGCTGTGGCATCGACGAATGGGACATCCATCAGAAAAAGTATTGCAAAGGTTGCCGGGTATAGTAGATTGAAGAAGCATAATGAAGTTTGTGATATTTGCCCAAGAGCGAAACAACATAGAAGTAGTTTTGCTAGTAGTCTAAGTAAAGCCAGTTGTATTTTTGAATTGATTCATATAGATCTATGGGGTCCTTATAGGGCTACATCGTCTTGTGGAGCACAGTATTTTTTAACAATAGTAGATGATTTTTCAAGAGGTGTGTGGATTCATTTGCTTCAAAATAAAACTGCAGTTGAACGAACGTTTCTTGATTTCATAGCTCTTGTGAAACGACAATTTGATAAAGATATCAAAATTGTTAGAAGTGATAATGGTACTGAGTTTAATTCATTGCGTGGATATTTTAAGACTAATGGGATAGTGTTTGAAACATCGTGTGTAGGCACTCCGCAACAAAATGGAAGAGTGGAGAGAAAGCATCAACATATATTGAATGTGGCAAGGGCTTTGAGATTTCAAGCCAACTTGCCAATACGGTTTTGGGGAGAATGCGCATTGACAGCTGCGTATTTGATTAATCGTACTCCTACACCTATTCTGGAAAATAAAACGCCGTATGAAATATTGTTTGGAAAGCAACCTCCGTATAATCAATTGAAAGTGTTTGGATGCCTGTGTTATGTGCATGATCAAAATAACAAAGGGGATAAATTTGCAAGTAGAGGAAGGCGGTGTGTTTTTCTTGGATATCCATTTGGTAAAAAGGCATGGCAAGTATATGACTTGGATGAAAGAAAATTCTTAGTGTCAAGAGATGTCCAGTTTTATGAGAATAGTTTCCCATATAAGAATGCAGCGTCTGTGGTGCAGCAGTCGACAGTTACAACTCGCACTGCGAGTGATCAGCCTGGTCATTATATTGAGACCGAGGAGATGTATCAGCTGAGACTGCTCAGTTGAATCCAGCGTGACTGGAGCGATGATGAAGAGGTACGCAACAGCAACAGGAAGTGAGAGCGTGGCAGTACCGAGTGTCACAGCAACAGCAGGAGACGCTGTAGGCATAACAGCAACAGCAGGAGACGCTGTGGGTATGCCTGATGAAACTGCGACAAACGGAGATGGTGAAAGAGTTCAAGATATGATGCGACGGAAGAGGAACGTACAGCAGTCCAAGAGAGACTGCTGAAGCAGTCAGTCCGGGTAATAGTGTTGCTGTAGAAGGTGATATGGGAAAGGAAAGCGTATGAAAATTCCATCGAGTAGACTTAAGGGTTTTGTGACGCACACCACTAGAGAAAATGGTCCATCTCATCTTCATACATCACAATCATCCTCCTCAGGTACGCCGTATCCTTTGACATATTATGTTAGTTGTGAAAAATTTTCTACACCATATAAGAAATTTCTTGCAGCTATAACTGCGAGTTCAGCACCTCGCAATTTTAAAGAAGCAATGAGACATCCAGGATGGCGGAAAGCAATGGAAGAAGAAATACGAGCACTAGAAGAACAAGATACCTGGGTTTTGCAAGAATGCCGGAGGGGAAGAGAGCACTAGGAAGTAAATGGATATATACAGAGAAGTATGATGAAAATGGGAATTTGGTTCGCTTAAAAGCAAGATTGGTGATCTTTGGAAATCATCAAGTGGAAGGCTTAGACTACAAAGAGACCTTCGCACCGGTAGCAAAAATGACAACAGTGCGCACTTTTCTAGCTGTTGCAGCTGTTAAAAATTGGGAAGTACATCAGATGGATGTACACAATGCGTTTCTACATGGAGATTTGGAGGAAGAGGTGTATATGAAAATACCACCTGGATTTGCGAAAGGCAATCCTAATATGGTATGTAGAATGAAGAAATCATTGTATGGTTTGAAACAAGCTCCACGTTGTTGGTTTGCGAAGCTATCAACAGCTTTGAAGAATTATGGTTTTCGGCAATCTTATTCAGACTATTCTCTCTTCACTATGATAAACGGAAAGATGCAACTTAATGTCTTGGTATATGTGGATGATTTGATTGTTGCAGGAGATAATATAGTGGAGTTAAATAAATTTAAAACATACTTGGGACAGTGTTTCAAGATGAAAGATTTGGGAAAATTAAAATATTTTCTGGGCTTGGAGATTGCTCGCAGTAAACAAGGCATTTATGTTTGTCAGCGGAAATATGCATTAGACATTATTATGGAGACGGGGTTGTTAGGAGCAAAACCGGCAGAGTTTCCAATGGAAACTAATCATCGTTTGGCTTTAGCAACAGGGGAGTTGTTGAGTGATGCAGAAAGGTATCGACGATTGATCGGAAGATTGATTTATCTGGCTGTGACTAGACCGGATCTAGCTTACTCTGTGCATATTTTGTCACAGTTTATGCAGCATCCAAGACAAGAACATTGGGAAGCTGCACTTCGGGTAGTAAGATATTTGAAAAAGAATCCTGGGCAAGGAATTTTGTTGCGCTCTGATAGTAGTTTAAGTTTGAAAGGATGGTGTGATTCAGATTGGGCAAGCTGTCCTTTGACTAGACGATCGTTGACAGGATGGTTTGTGCTTCTTGGAGATTCACCAGTGTCTTGGAAGACTAAAAAGCAGTGCACAGTTTCTCGGAGTTCAGCTGAAGCAGAATATAGATCTATGGCTGCAGCTACTTGTGAATTGAAGTGGTTGAAGCAATTACTAGGTGATTTGGGAATTCGTCATACACAGGGAATGAGTCTTCTTTGTGATAGTCAGTCGGCATTGTATATTGCTCAGAATCCCGTATTTCACGAAAGAACTAAACATATCGAAGTGGATTGTCATATCATCAGGGATGCGATAGTACAGAAAATTATTTCTCCCTCGTATACGCCCACAGGAATACAGTTGGCGGATATCTTCACCAAAGCATTAGGCCGAGTTCAGTTTCAAGGTCTTTTGTCCAAGATGGGCATTTGTGACCTGCATGCTCCGTCTTGAGGGGGGGTATTAAGGAAAGTGGTAATACTTTCCAAGACCGTAATGGTTAGTCTATGGAAAGTATTGCCCATATCAGTCACGGATTTGAGACTGATAAGGTAAGTGGTATATATAGAAAGTATTGTCCATATCAGTCACAAACTTGAGACTGATAAGGTAAGTGGTATATATTAGGAAACGATTGGTTATGTAAGTCATGATTGTGAGACTTATAAGGAAAGTCTCAAATCAGTGTCTTAGGTAAGTTTGGAGAACCTAATGTATAAATATCTATGAAAGTATTATGAATAAGAGGAAGAGAAAAGATTTACCAAAATTTGTCAGTTTTGCTTTTCTTTGATCAATAAATTGCCTCTCTGTAGTTTTTCTTAAAGAACATGATTCCATACAGCATGGCATGCTTTATATTCATGATAATGTGGTGTATGAATATGACAACATAACAGTCACATAAACCCATCCTAAATGACATAAAGCTCTGTGAATTTTATTAAATCTAAGATAGGAGAGTGTAAAGCCCAAACTTTGAGCACTTCAAAGGTCAAGACTTGCACCATTACACGGCACAAGGATTTTAGGGTTATTAAAAAGCATCAGGAAGATAGTAGTTTAGGTTTCATTAGAGAAAAGTGCTTTGTTTTTAAAGTACAAAAGAGACTGCTTCATGCTGGGCATATCTCTAGTACGAAAGATTATGTTTGTTTGACATTTCAACCAAGTAGGAAAATAGTTACTAAAGCAGGCAGAAATTACAGGAGATTTCTGAAGTTCGTAAGCACACCTGAGGCATTACTTGATATAGCTCAACAACTGAAACATAACTTGATATAGCTCGGATACAATGTAGAGAAGCTTCTGGAGGGGGCCAGTCCCAAGTTTCATCACTTCTACATCCGTGAACGGCCTGATAAAATCAAAAGTGAAAGGGTAATTAAACAGTAGGAAATTGAAAGTTTTTATAGAACCTTTTTAAGGGCAGCATTACTTATGAATGCATATATCTACTTCGTTAAAAAAATAGACTCCTCACCTCAACAAGCTTCATGTAAAGAATTTTTGGTGTCACTTCACCACCTAGAACTGATGCTGCATCTACCAAGATGTCTGCGACAGCTGGCAATATCAGAGATTCTATTAGCTTCTCAAAGGTGGATGCTAAGTTTTATCAAAATAATTAATATGAATGCCGTGGGTGTTGTGTGCTCAGAATATACAATGCTGTACAGTCACAGGGAACTGTAGCAGAAATACAGCAAAAACAATTTTAATCATTGGAGTGAGGAATCATATACTGAACCTCTTTAGCCTAGGGGTGTAAATTCGGACAGGCTGGGCTGCCGGCCTGTTTTCTATGTCAGGCCAGGCCGTACGGGATTGTAATTAAGCTACCCAGAAGGCCTGTCGGGCCGAGCAGGCCAGGCACCTACACTAATTTTGAAGCCCAAACCTGCCCAAAGCCTGAATATAAAACAGGCCAGGCCGGACAGGCCACCTTTTTCTAGTCTGACATTTGACATGTTTGAAAAACAATATAATTAAATAAGCTCACTTCAGAACGTCAACAATCTAATGAAACAAATACAGAAACATTAATAGTCTTAGAAGATGCAGAAAAAGGAAAATTAAAACAAACATAAAATTCTTATCAAAATAATAACTAAAACTCTATGTCGAAATTGTTTGTTCTTAATTAGAAAAGACTATCCATGAGCTCCTTGGCTTCTCTACATCGAAGAACTTCTTTATTCATGTACTCCAACAACTTGGTACTCTATGCTGCTTCACCTACATAGAGTAAAAAAAAAGCAAGATTAGGGAGATATACAGAGAAATCATATTACAAGAAAATAAAAATATGCTTTGTTTGCATATCCACTGGTTATCTTGAACTAATGTCATATATGCTTTGTTGCCTATCCACTGGTTATCTTGAACTAATTTCATACATTATGAGGCAATTACTGTATCTAACGGACTGATATATCATAATTATATTGGACATGCACAGTGCCTGACCCAGGCTTCTTAAATCTCCTTATTAAATAAATGAGAGGTGAACCAGAAAACTAAGGACTCTAAAATAGAAAAAAGAAAACTAAGGCTTCTTAAATCTCCTTATTAAATCCGATATCCATTTCCGAAATCCGACATCCTATAGGATTTAATCCGACATATCGGATATCGGATATCGGAATCGGATATTCTATCGGATATTTCCTCTTAACGATATCGGTATCGGAATAGGCTGCTTCCGTTAGGTTAATATCCGATATCCGATAAGAAAGTTAATATTCATATTCATAAAACTGATAAGCTAGCCTTGGATTGTAAATTCCACTTGGATTATAAACTCCACTTAGTATTACGCTCAAGAGAGTTGTCAAAATATTCTTCTTCATCATCGTCGAAATATTCTAACTGGACGGAATGCCAACTAGGTGTCTGATTTCCTCTGGAGAATGCTTGACTGCGAAGAGGGATTGTGTTTCTCTGAGGAGTACGGGATGGTGTTTTGACTTTACGAATTGGAGTCGCTGTGACTTGATCAGGTTCCATTCCTTCACTTTGGTAGAAAATGAGAGGATCTAGCCCAATTGTGGATTCATCATACTCTTTGAACACATCCAGGAGATACTCCATACTGTTCTCACTGTCAGGAACTGGCCTGCCGATTCCAGAGAGGTAGTTGGGCTTCCCATATACACCAGCCTACCCCTGCAAGTACATATAAATGCAAAATCATGTTCTTATAGCTGTAGTTCAAGAAAACCCAGTATTGGTTGCAACTTTAAATTGCTGAGCATTTATGATTACCTTGCGAGAACAGTAATCCGGTCTAGGAGCATCTGAATTCTGAAAGAGGGTTGATGGATAGTCATAAGCACAATACTTCTACCTCGAGCAATGTCTTTCACCTTTTCGACTACACTGTAAGCACTGGTAAAGTCAAGACCTGATGTGGGTTCATCAAGGAATAACAATGAGGGTTTGTGAATTATGTCAACTCCGATAGAAACCCTCCTTAGTTATCGGATTTTATCGGATAAATGTCATATATCCGATAGCTTATCCTTAACCTTATCGATATGGAATTTTTGATATCCGCCGGATATTATCGGATACCGGATATCCGATAATACTTAACCTTAACCTTATCGGTACTTCCAATATCCGACGGATATTTATCCGTTGCCAGCCCTACCACCAATCTTTCAAACACACACAACACTCCAACATTTTTGGCGTTAAGCAGCTGCGCCTACAACACGCTTTCCGAGAGAAAATGCTGATTCAGATGCAACCGTGAGTATTCATTTGAACTTCACTAGTATCCATGTTGTATGTTCCTGCTAACAACATCACACAGATAGTTAAGTATATGTATAAAGTACACCTAACACAACTTTAAAAGTTGTACTGCAAAAAAAAAAAAAATTTAGCAAAATGAGATCAAAGGAACAAACTTATGTACTGGAACAGAAATTCAATTGGTTTTATGATTAATCAAAGACATGCAAAGGTTAAATGTTAGAAGGTCAAGAATTAATTTACACCTTTTTTCAGTATCAAACTATTACTAATCAAGCAACTTAGATCAAGCTTGGTACTGACGAAATATTAATTATTATGCACCAAAAAAAGCTTGTACTTTTCAGATCTAATTGATAAAAAGAAACAATGAATACAACTAGTTTGGCATGTATAAGCAACACACGTATTCAACTACCAGAAAAATTAACTCCATTAAGCTCTCTAATTGAAATAGAATATATAATTGTCATTTTCATTTTCAGGGTCAATTAAGAAGGATGATTCAATTACAGGAGGAACGATGAGTGGGTCTAGAATCTAGATATGGAAGAAGACAGTATATAATGCAATTACCCGTTATAGACAACTTTACAAACAGTTGATAATCATGAAATTCATTTCTCAATAATCATACTTTACATACTTATTATTAGAAATCACTAGAAACTAAAACATTAAATTTATAACAGATCTTCAATAAATATAAATTAAGTTTCAAAAAAATACTTACAAACACCACTGATTCACCATCAATTTTTCTTTTTGTAATTTTTGGCTGATGAAAATGCTTCTCTTGTTGAAACCCTAGAGTCAGAGATAAAGATAAACCCAAATCTAAGATGAAAACGAATCACAGCATATAAAGTAGACTAATTTCGAAAAAATTTGGGAAGAATTGCGGCAAATTTGATAAGATGAAATCTTTTTTCCACAGATATGGAAGGAAAGATAAATTTGTTTCCCCTTTTCTGTTCTACGATGCTGGCTAATTTTAGGGAATAACTCGAACATATCGAAATAAAACAGGTACTTGGATTGGGCAGACAGAACGGGTAACGGACCAGGTAGTTCGGGCGGGCACCAGGCCTGGCAGTAAAATTTTGGAGGAAGCCTGAGCCCGCCCGTTCTTAATAACCAGGCCAGTCCGGGCAGCCCGCAGCAGGCCATAACAGGCTTTGGGCTAATTCGGGTATAGCGCGGGATCAGGCGGGTGCGGACAGGCTGAGTATTTTCAGGTAATATTTACACCGCTACTTTAGCCTAGATCAATGAATTATACTCCGACACGTGCATAATCTAAGTTTTAATTTTAAAGTTAGTCAGGCTTGGTAATGCGGTTAAAAGTAGATAACAAAAAACCTTCGTACAATTACTAAAGTTCCATTGTAGGAAAATCTTACATCAACCATGCTGTTCTGATTCACAGAACATGAAGATCCCATTACTACCAAGTACAAACAGATAGATGAATGTCAAACAACATCCGTAGTGTGAGTATGACCAATTATTATCATATCTTGTTTGCTTAAATTCCCTGCGATCCTCTCTCGAAATGTTTTCAGAATCATGGGAATACTGAACCCTGAAGCTAACCTGTACAAGAGATACTTCAATTATCAGAGGCAACCTTTAAGAATAACAGAAAACCAAGCATTTGATAATACATAAGATGAAAGTGGCGTTCAACTTGTAAGTCGGCTGCTAGATGTTAAAGAGTGACACAGAGTGAAAGTATATTTGAAATGAATCGTAAAACATCTGAACAAAAAATTTTAACACACCAGAGATACAAGTGACTCATGAGATGAATGAAATATTTGTAGCCTTTAATGGATGATTCATCTCTGCATGATAAGTAGAAATCCCTGAAAGAATAGGATCGTTAGTGACTCATAAGGCCAAAGCTGCAGAATCTTCAGAGGCACTCATGCCACTCATGAGAATCTCTATCACTGAAGGCAAAACCAGGAGCCCATTTGATGAAGCATCAAGCCATTTTGAATATGCTCCGACTGTCAAGCGCACTGATGAGGGTGCTAAACGGAAATCAAATCAACTACAAGACGACAGGCGTCAGGATAAAAACAAGTAATATTTTTCAATTTAAACCTCTTTGAAGTAACTGAGGTCGAAGAGGGAATTTTTAAAGAAACACCATTACCCGTTAGAAAACATTATCACCAGTTAACAATATATTGTAAAAATACTTGTCTTTCAGTTATGAAATTGGACAAAGAGTCAAAGACCATGTAAATATAAATGATATGGAGAAAGTGGAAGCGCATAGTTTCCATACTACATGGCTCAACCTCCCATGATTAATCGTGTGATGAGAGAGGACAAATATTCTGTCCATTAGTAGATTTTGTTAATTTTTCTTTTTCATTTTCTTTATCCTTGCCGAAAATGAAGGAAGAGATTTGTCCCTCATTTTTATGTATGGGCTCAAACAAAGTTTAACAGGTAATGTTACCCATCTCCATTCCTGTTTTCCTTTCCTTTGATAAATAAATTGCCTCTCTATAGGTTTCCTTTGATCAATTAATCACATGCTTTATATTCATGACAATGTAATATACAGAGATGACAACACAACGGACTTAACAGTCACATAAACCTATCCAAAATGACATAAAGCCTAGTGAATTTTATGATATCTAAGATAGGTGAGGGCGAAGCCCAACCTTTGAGCACTCCGTAGGTAAAGACTTCCGTCGCATAAGGACTTTGGAATTATTATTAAGCAACAAATAGATAGTAGGTTAGGCTTCATTAGAGAAAGGTGCTTTGATTTTAAACTAGAAAAGAGACTGCTTCTAAACTAGGCATGTCTATCGTATCTCTAGTGCGAAAGGTTATGTTTGTTTAATATTTCAACCATGTAGGAAAATAGGTACTCAGACAGGCAAAAATTACAAGAGACTTCTGGAGTGATGTCCACACCTGAGGCAGTACTTCAGCTTCAACAACCGAAAGATACCTTGTATAGAGAAGCCACTGAAGTCTGAAGTGCGCCAATCCAAAGTTTCATCACTTCTAAAGCTGTGACTGGCCTGATAAAATCAAAAGTGAAAGGGTATTCAAACAGTAGGAAATTGAAAGTTTATATAGAATCTATTTCAGGACAGCATAACTTAACTTACAAATGCATAAATCTAATTCATTAAGGAAATAGACTCCTCACCTCAACAAGATTCATGAGAAGAATTTTTAGTGTCACTTCACCACCTAGGACTGATGCTGCATCTATCAAGACATCCGACAGGCTGGCAATATCAGAGACTTCATTAGCGTCTCAAAATTGGATGCTAAGTTTAATCAAAACACAGCGGGTGTAGTGTGCCCAGAATAAACAATGATGATATAGTCATGGGGACTTGTAGCAGGAATACAGCAAAAATAATTTTAATCTTACGAACGAGGAATCATATTCCAGGTAAGCAACTGAACCTCTTTAGCCTAGATCAATATATATTCTCCAACCCGTGCATAAGCTAAGTTTTAATCTTAGTCAGACTTGGTAGTGCAGTTAAAAGTAGATAAGAAAACAACCTTTGTACAATTGTTAAAGTTTCATTGTAGGAAAATTCTAACATCAAATATGCTGTTTTTCTGATTCATAGAACATGAGGATCCCATTACCACTAAGTAAGACAGATAGATGAATGGCAAACAACATTCATAGTGTGAGTATGACCAATTATTACCATATCTAGTTTGCTTAAATTCCCTGCGGACCTCTATTGAAATGTTTTCAGAGTTGTGGGGATACTGAACCCTGAAGCTAACCTGTAAAAGAGATACTTCCAACTCTCAGAGGTAACCTTTAAGAATAACAGAAAACCGAGCAATTTGATAATATAGATCATGAAAGTGGTGTTCAACTTGTAGGTCGGCGTGTGAAACAGAGTGAAATGCAGAAGATATTTGAAATGTTAAACATCTGAACATTCAAAAGAAAAAAAAATTGAAGCACAGTAGATACAAATATGGTCTGGAATCTCTGGATTGCACCAGATCACACGATCTAGACATATTGACACCTATAGTACGTGTTGTTCAAATCACATAGGGATGCATTCTACTGACCCTAAATAAACTGGGTGATCTAAATAGGAACTGTCCCATCAACTAAACCGCGGTAGTATGATTTTTGTGCCTCTCTATTATCTTGCTTTTCCTGTACAAGTGAAACAAATAACCATATTAAATACCTTCGAGGAATCCTTAAGCTGCTCCCTGAGATTCATGATTTGGGGCGAGAAAAATTGGATCAAGGGTATGTGAGCAACCACACCACCAGAGCTTCGAGCCGATGTGTAGTGAATGATTCAGAGATGACTGCAGTTACAAAAACAGCAAACAAAAAACTATAGGAATATGTTACCCACGCAGAAGCACATTATAAATGCTTTGTCAACATCCATATCAAACTATGTTAAACATTTGCTTACAGTATCAAGTGGATTGATAACTCGAAGAATATGTGATAATATGCTTACAGTCTCAAGTGGGTCGATAACTCGAACCATATGTGATAATATGCAGCAGAATTGACTTATATTCAGTTCAATTCAATTATTTTACCAGTGAAAAAGATAAACACTATCTCACACATTAGTCGTTTCAGAAAAAGAAGAGCGGCCATCACTGTACTCATTAATTGGAAAGAAGGGACTCTTCAAAAAGAGAAAGATTGACAAAATGCATATTCCCTAGACACATAAATAAACTGAATATTCAAAGATGATCTTCCTCTAACATAACTGACACGGGTAGTAGCGTTAAACAACATCTGCATCAAGCATGAGTACTTATATAATTCAGTTAAAATAAACTACATACAAAGATAAACTACAGCTTAATACCAATACATAAATCAAAAACATGAGTCTTCTCCTTTTTCTATTGTTTCTTACTCGGGCTAATACGTCAGTCAAACTCTCATATCCTCCCACCTCGTAAGTACCCTAGTTCAAAGAAACTAAGCTTTCAAAATAAGTCTCGGCGTTCCTGAATGGAACATTGTCGATTTTTAGTTCTCTAGCACTTCCATGTTTTGGGTCATACAAAACCAAAATATCGTCACTCGAGAGTAGAAACTCGTCGTTCTTAAAAGACCGCACAAGCCTAAAATACTTGTGTTCATTGATAATACTCTCATGGGCGATGACATGACGCTTAGTCCAAGATTCCCGAACTCCATAATCCAGCATCTCCCATACTTCAGAGTAATTCTTAACACCATTAACATCTGAGCTGACAAGTAAGCAAAGGCACCCTTGCAACACTCCGAGACACATATCCTTATTTAACTCCGGGATTTCTCTTGGTAGTTGCATTTCTTTGAAATTCTCATCACTGATATCATAAAAAGTTGTATTGACCAAGCGCTAACCAATGAAGGTTTCCATTAACAAGTACCCCAGACATATGCATAAAAAGAAGCCGATAAGGTATGGTTTTCTCAGTTTTCCATAAATTTGATGCTAAAGTATGGACTTGGACTAGAGTAGTATCCTTGCTTCCAGGAGCTTCTACACCTATTGCCAACTTGTAATCATCAGTCTTGTGATCATAACCAAAGCCATGTATGAAAACATTGCCTCTATTAAATCCAATTGGTGATTCAGGTAATTTTTTATATTCTCTTGTGGCTGGGTTCCAAAGACAGAACGATTCCCTAAATCCAATTGGTTGATAACAAAAACAAAGCAACCATATGCAAATTAAATCATTACTTGAACCCAGGAATCCAATACAACTACGTGAAGAACATTTTGTTAGGATACCAACACATTTGAGTGGGTGATCCATCATAATAACATTATCTTTAATTTCACACACAGATGATGGTGGCAATGAATCATAACCTATGGAGTAGAGGTGAATACTGTCATCTTTAAGCATGAGAATAGAGTTATTTTTCTGAATAGTAATATGGGATTTAACGAAACCAGAGGTTGAGATTAGGGTATACCAGTTCTTGCATACCCACTTACAAGCTAATAGAGATTTCACTGGTAATCGTAAAAGGATTTCATAGCGTATCTCTCGTGGAATGCTTGACATTACTGCTGTTCTTCTTCCACCACGGAATGTTGGGACGCCGACTCCAACTATAGTTATTTTAGGAATTAGTTTTCTCTTTCCTTATTTGCAAATGATTACGTTATCTATATATATCCTTAGTTTGTTTTAGGTTTGGCATTCAATTATCGAACTATTAAGCTTTATTTAGAAGTGGTCGATCTCCATTCAAAAGATCAACTGTTCTTGTGTGTTTGTTAATATTAGGATCAGCTAATCAGTACCGGGATCCTATCATCTGGTATCACCTAGGTTTAGATCCTCTTTATTCTTCAAAACACAGGTTGCTCACGCGATTGTTGCTGACGTTTCTTATCGAAAAGCTTCACTCACGTATTTATCCCACGCGATTGTTGCTGACGTTTTCTATCGAAAGGCTTCACTCACGTATTTATCCAAGTTCTTATTAGTTTTACAGGTGACGGGTGTAACCAACGCACACTTGAATGAGCGTCTTGACACTTTGAATACCTCTTTGCAAGACATGCTCGACGAGATACGAACTGAACGAACAGAGATGCGGACTGAACGAACAGAGTCTACTGAAAAGTTTGATACCTTCCGTGACGCGCAAACTACTCCGCAGACCACTCAAAACACCCTTCTTAAGAATTACAGACAATGAATCGCAACATTGCGGCTCTTCTTCGTTTGCAGCAAGGTGGCCACAATGAGCGAACTGACAATCAAAATCGTCGTATGCCAGGTGATGGTGGGGTTGGTCCATTACTCCGAGGAAGCCCTATAAATCTAAAGTTTCCTATATTTGATGGTAATGATCCAGACGGGTGGATTTTTAAAGCTGAGCAGTTCTTTTCTCTTCATGGGGTAACTGAGAATCAAAAGGTACCGGTGGCTGCTGCGCATCTTGATAAAGATGCCAATTCATGGTTTAGATGGATCAAAGAGTCTTTTGGGACTTTTGGGGAATTAACTTGGCAACAGTTCTCTCGTGCACTACGTTCTCGATTCGGTAATCGTAAGCACATGGATGCCTGTAGCGCCCTCTCCAAGTTGGAGCAAAAAGGTACTGTTCGTGAATTCATCACTGAATTTGAAAAATTATTGAATTTTGTGGTTGGCATGCCTGAGGAACACCAAATCAGTATATTTATTTCGGGTCTTCGTAAGGATATTGGTGCTAGTGTTCGTTTATTTCGACCGCGAAGTCTTTCAGAGACTTTTGAATATGCTTTATGCCAAGAAGATGTTATCAATTCATCACAGCATGTCAAGCCTTTGATACGTAACTTGCCATCGAAATCATTTACAGCTGTAAACCCATCTCTACCACAACGTAATGCCGTACCTTCTGGCATTAAACGGTTGACATGGGAAGAGAAAAAACAACGTCGTGCGGAAGGCCTTTGCTTTAACTGTGATGAGCCGTATACGCAAGGTCATCTATGTGCGAAGTCCAGGTTATTGTTCCTTGAAGGTGCTAACGATATGTCTATCACGGAGCTGCAACAGGATAACAGTGAAGACATTCTCGAAGATGTGTTGATTGAAAGTGAAAAAGATATTGCTTCGACACCTGAAATTTCGTTACATGCATTTATGGGCTCTCCGTTTCCGAAAATAATGCGCATCACAGGGTATATTAAAGGACATCCAGTGACGATACTTATTGATTCGGGATCTACTCATAATTTTCTCCATCCTAAGATAGCAAAACACTGTGGTTATAAGGTTACGTCTAGTAACACTGTTATGCAAGTTATGATAGGGGACGGTATATTTTTAAACACTACCGGTTCATGCTCTAATGTCACTATTAAGTTACAGGATTATGTATTCGACACCGACTTTTATCTATTAGCAGTCAGTGGTTGTGATGCTGTTCTTGGCGTTCAATGGCTACGTAGTTTGGGTACGTTTACTTGGGATTTCAATAAGCTAATTATGAAGTTTTCCAAACTTGATAGAGAATTCTCCCTAATTGGTGACAACTCTCCAACGGTTATGCTTTTGGATACTAATCCTATGCAGCGAGTTATATGTCGTGAGAAGCAAGGTATTTTCTTACAATTAACAAATGCTACAAATGAAACAGATTCAAGTAACTCAGTGACACCTCCTGCAATAAGAGAGCTAATATTGCAATTTTCTGATGTTTTTGAGTCTCCTACATCTTTGCCTCCCAAGCGTTCTCATGATCACCACATTCCAGTGGTTCCGGATTCTTCTCCGGTGAATGTGCGTCCTTATCGGTACCCATATTTCCAGAAAGAAGAGATTGAAAGGGTGGTTGCTGAACTCAAGGAGGCCGGTTTCATTCGTCTTAGCTCAAGTCCTTACTCTTCACCGGTTTTGTTAGTTCGTAAGAAAGATGGCTCATGGCGCATGTGCGTAGACTATCGTGCTCTAAATAACATCACTATTAAGGATCGATACCCAATTCCAGTGGTGGATGAGTTATTAGATGAATTGAAGGGAGCAATAATTTTTACAAAGCTTGATCTACGATGGGGTTATCACCAAATTCGACTTCATGAACCAGATATACCAAAAACCGCGTTTCGGACGCATGATGGTCATTATGAGTTTTTGGTAATGCCTTTCGGCCTTTCCAATGCTCCGGCAACTTTCCAAAGCTTGATGAACGACCTTTTTCGACCCCATTTACGTCGATTTGTCTTGGTATTTTTTGACGATATTTTGGTTTATAGCAAGTCAATTGAAGAGAATATTCACCATCTTTCGGTTGTTTTCGATATTTTACGAGCTGATCAACTCTTTGTGAAGGAATCGAAGTGTGCATTTGCGAAGTCTTCAGTAGGTTATCACGGGCATAAAATTTCAGCGGAGGGAGTATCGGTGGAAGACGATAAAATTACAAGTATTTTGAATTGGCCTATTCCATTGTCGGTAAAGGATCTCCGTGGATTTTTAGGATTGACAGGATATTACCGTAAGTTTGTCAAGGATTACGGGAAGATTAGTGCACCTTTAACTGCATTTCTTAAAAAGGATGCATTTAATTGGTCCAATGATGTTACGGTTGCTTTTAAAAAGCTACAGACAGCATTAACAACCACATCAGTTCTCCAATTGCCTGATTTCTCAAAGAAATTTGTCGTAGAGTGTGATGCTTCAGGAAACGGGTTGGGAGCTGTCCTTATGCAGGAAGGTAAGCCCATCGCTTATCATAGCAAGTCGCTTTCAGGAAAAAATTTGAATCTCTCTGTTTATGATAAGGAAATGCTAGCTATTGTTTCTGCTGTCCAGAAGTGGCGACCCTATTTACTGGGTCGGCATTTTAAAATATGTACGGATCACCGTAGTTTAAAGTATTTTCTGGAGCAACGCTTATCTTCGTTAGAACAACAGAAATGGGTAACTAAACTTCTCGGCTATGACTATGAGATAGTTTACAAGCGTGGCTCTGAAAACAATGCAGCTGATGCATTATCTCGAGTTGAAATCCCTCGTTTAATGGCTGTTACAACAACAATATTTGCTGGGGTTAATGAAATAATTCATGAATGCCATAATGATAATGAGTTGAGCTTACTTATTGATGGATTACGTCGGGATCCAAGCCATAAGGCACACTATTCTTATGTGGATAATATTCTGCGATACAAGGGACGTGTTGTGGTTGCCTCTACTTCACCTTGGTGTGCTAAACTCTTACATGAGTTTCATGGTACCCCATCTGCTGGACACTCTGGATTCTTACGAACGTATAAGAGGTTGAAGGCAAACTTTTATTGGAAAGGTATGAAGAAAATAATTAAGTCTTACATTGCGGAGTGCGACGTATGTCAGAGAAATAAATCGGAATCCATTTCTCCTCCAGGTCTCCTTCAGCCGTTGCCCATTCCTGATGATGTGTGGCTCGATATATCAATGGATTTTATTGACGGTTTGCCTACTTCCAGCCGTAAGAATTCAATAATGGTGGTAGTTGATCGTCTTTCTAAGTATGCTCATTTTTGCGCAATTTCACACCCTTATACTGCCGCTACCGTAGCAGATATCTTTGTTCGATATGTTGTTCGTCTTCATGGCATGCCTCGGACAATTGTAAGTGATCGTGATCCTATATTTTTAAGTAATTTTTGGGAAGCTTTCTTTTCGCTCCAAGGTACCAAACTGTGTCGGAGTTCCGCTTATCATCCGCAAACGGATGGCCAAACCGAGGTAACGAATCGCACTTTAGAGTGTTATCTCCGTTGTTTTGCTGGTGATAAACCACACAGTTGGAATAGTTGGTTGCCGTGGGCTGAATGGTGGTATAACACCACTTACCATTTAGCCATTAAGATGGCTCCATTTGAAGCGCTGTATAGTCGTCCTCCGCCAACTGTTGCGAGTTATTTTCCAGGCTCTACTGTTGTTCATGCTGTGGACACCTCCTTGCGCTCACGAGATCGAACCTTACAGATCCTTAAGATGCATCTCCAAGCTGCTCAAGCTCGAATGAAATCCTACGCCGATGCTCATAGGACAGAAATAAGCTTTGAGGTAAATGACTTGGTTTATCTTCGTCTACAACCCTACAGACTACAGCTGCAAATCAAGCGTATTCTAAGCTCTCTCCACGTTTCTATGGACCTTTTCGCGTTGAAGAGAAAATAGGACTTGTTGCTTATAAGCTGCGCATGCCTCTAACAAGCCGCATACATCCTGTTTTTCATGTGTCAGCCTTGAAGTTGAAATTAGGAACACATGACACAGTTGAATCCCACTTACCTACAACACTAGATCAGTTCGAATGGGAACCAGAGAAAATCTTGGATCGAGGAATGTTTAAGCAACGCAATGTTGCGGTAACTCGTTGGTTGATTAAATGGAAAAATCGTTCTGTAGAAGAGGCTACATGGGAAGATGCCGCAGATTTCATTAATCGTTTTCCTGCCTTTGCAGCTTGAGGACAAGCTTCATCTGAAGACGGGTGGGATGTTGGGACGCTGACTCCAACTATAGTTATTTTAGGAATTAGTTTTTTGTTTCCTTATTTGCAAATGATTACGTTCTCTATATATATCCTTAGTTTGTTTTAGGTTTGGCATTCAATTATCAAACTATTAAGCTTTATTTAGAAGTGGTCGATCTCCATTCAAAAGATCAAATGTTCTTGTGTGTTTGTTAATATTAGGATCAGCTAATCAGTACCGGGATCCTATCACGGAATTTTCATAAAAAATGTCTGTAAGCCATTCGTGTTTTTTGTTGTTGCCCCGATTAAGCTGATCATGACCTTCATTTACGGAAAATCTAGAGAACTCAGAAATCTCAATTCATAAAATGTTAAAAATCTGGAGAACTCGGACTCTCGATTTCCGATCAACGAGGAAGAAGAAGAAACCTAGGGTTTTGAAAGAACAGTTGTGCAGTGTGACTGATTTTTGGAGTAGAGATTTGAAGTGACTCAGTTCAATGAAAGGAAAGGAACAGTTATTTACTCCTTTATAATTCCAATTTCATTTGGAACTTACACTTTATTTACATCAGATTTACACTAAAAGGAAATTCCAACTTCATTTGGAACTTGCACTTCGTTTACATCATATTTACACTAAAAAGGCAAGGACCGCAAGGTAGTCATTTTGTCTCCCCCAGTTTTTTGTCTCCCTCACATGTATTATTGCGTAAACACTATCATGACATGCCACCGCCTCCTTAAGTTCAAGTCCTTCCCAAGTCATGCTTCGGCATGAAAATAATTCCAAGTCCATCGGAGGGATCAAGGAAAGCGACACAAATAAGAAAAGTTCATTTTTTCTTAAGTGAAGATCTTTCTTCACTTCTTCAACCATTATCCACCACAAAGTCCTTTTCTCTTTTTTTACCCACCATAACCTCACTTTGCACATTCTGCAAACGAATTTCACGTTCCTCCAAAAATTCATCATTATTCTTCAGATCTTTGTTCTTTCTTCTTCTTCTAGCATAAACCCTATCAGAATCAACAATACCTTCGACCTCTTTAGCACTCTTCTAAATAAGTTTTTTTATAGCGCGCCATTCAGAAACCATATGCCCCATAATTCGACAATAAAATTTTGGATATCTGAGAATTTTAACAAGTAGATAACAATTTTTCAACTTAGATTTTATCCAAATCTTATCAGGAATGGGGTTTGCAAAGCCCATTTCCACCAACAGGAATGGGGTTTGCATAGTAGTATAGAATCCAAATTCTATATTCAACATTACATCATCAACCTGAATATGATTTCATATTCCTTTACTAGCATCTATAACCACCTTCTTATCCCAGTACTCTAAACTCAGACCCGAAAATCTTACCCGCACAAATGTAGTAAACATCATTTTATTCTCTGGTTAGAAATTTGGTTCTCAATCTCGAATCCTCCAATTTGATCATGCTCATTTCATGATCTCTCCTTCCACACATAATCCTTATCTTCTTCATTACTATCAAGTTTAATATCAAGGAAACGGTTACCGTTGAGTACTAAAAGACATTTACCCCCAAGTCTGCATTGTTATTTCAGGATTTTTATTGTATCTTCTAACTTTAGTTTCTGAAAATCTAGTTTACCTATAGGATTGTATCTCTATTCTAAATGCACTCATCAACAAGATCATCTGGAAGTCATACTGATGGATCATTACCTTTTTTACCATCAAAAGGTAAGGCAGAAACATCCATATTCGAAAAATTCAAAATAAATATGGATCTACGATTTTCACGTAAATCCTAGATTCAAAATAATCCACGGTAAAGAAGATGAAAACAATAGAATTAATTACCATCAATCATAGAATCAAACTCCGTATTGATTAAAAACACTTGAATTGATGATGATCAAGAACTCCAGAAAAGTGAGATAAACTTAGGTTTGACTCCCGTCAACGTCGTCCGACTTACATTCTTGAAAATAGTTGCTTTAGCTAAGGATTATTTGGGTACACTATGACTTGTACTTCCTCGGTGGAGGGGACAAGTATTGATGCCAAGCATGAATGAACCCGCTGAAGTTGGCAAGGAAATGCCAAGTGTTGGAACATTGCTCGGCCGAAATCGTAAGTTTTGGTATCTCAAGCTTGTTATCAATGTTAGATGCACAAAAATATATCTTCATTTCAAGTCTACTAAAGTCAAGTCTTGGACTAGGATAATGAGAGTTAAGTATCAAACATCACAAAATAACCCTCGAAGATTGAAGACTGAATAACAAATGAAGATATTTGTGAGAACTTCATCAACAAAGAGATATGTGAAGACTGACCCATCCTATGTTATTAGATCCTTAACATTTTGATTAAGAACAATTTATTGCTCATGAACTACTTAGTTACAAGTTGATCATTTGGAAATTTTCATAGCAATGATATTTTTTATCCATGGCTACCAAAGATATTTCAAATTTTTTATATAGAGTTTTCAGAATATCTGAATTCAACTAACAGGATAAGTATGCTTACCCGGTACACGCACCTTATTGATCTAAGTTCGAGAATAGGGGAGGTACGCTTACCCAGTACACATACCCTTAGGATATGAATTTTCTAATTGGTCAAGGTATATATACCCAGTACGGGCACCTTTAAAGCTTGAGTTCGTGGACTGTCCATAGGTATGCATACCCGGTACGCGTACCTACCCAGTTCTGATTTAAGATGAATCCTACGAACTGCTTTACAAATATGGTCGGCTTTGATACAACTCTCATAAACACTTATATGATAACTTTTCTTCACAAGATCTCTTGAGCTTGTGAATCATGGTTTAAGTCTTAAGCGTAATTAAACACCATGCATGTGTGTAAGTTTTTTTTACACGATTCCAGAATCCTGGACCATAGTGTATATTCTTATGTGCAATTTCAAGGAGGATTTTTCACATTCTTACATGAATTCCTAATACGAATTTCATCTAAGAAAGTGTTTGCTTGGATCTCAAGTTATCTCAGCTTGAATTCATAGCTCCCTAGAGCCTTGAAAATTTATAAATAGAGAGACTTATGTAACATTATTTCTTAATCCATGGAACTCTTGTGTTCTAGTTTCTTGGTAAATTTGCCATATATAACCTAGGTTTTTCGTTTACTGTATTCTAGTTCATCTAGGGATTTGTGCATCCCGGTTAAACTATCTTTTACCCGATAGTTCGTGTATCCATACCTTGTTCTTATTAATCTTTGAGGTTTTTGTAATCTTAGATCAAAAACGAGATAAATATAAATCGCAAAGTTATCTTCGTCTCAGACTTTATGATTCCTCAAGATAGATGTCTAAACTCTTCTTTGGTTTTCTTGGATTGGTCTTGAGAGGTTGGTTAGTAATCCAGGATTCTTAGCTAACTGAGTGTAAGTGTTACATATTCATGACGCTTCTGGACTTTGTCTACCGCAAACATATTTACAAACCCATATTGAAAATCAAAAGGAAATAAAATAGGATTATCTGTTAGAGAAAGATTGGTAACAAAAGTATTCACTGAGGTTGAAGGAACTCTTAGGTTTTAAAAGACGTTGTTCAAGGGAATCAAATGTACAACATCTTGCTAGGTTCAAGAGGCGTAAACAACACGGCTGCAACTGAATTGCCCGAAGGTTTATGCCGTCTCAATTATATTCAAGTTTGAAGTCTGATAGTAGTCTAGTGTCGTAGTGGTTTCATATAGTGTGGTGTTCAAAGCTGGACGAGATCCTGAGGTTTTTATGCAGGTGCAGTTTTCCTTGTTAGCAAAACTTCTGGTGTCTTGTTTTTTTCTTCGCATTACATTGTTTTATCTTTATAATAGGAATAGCACAAGTAGTACGTGATCAATCTTGATATTTCAAGTACTTATTAATTAAGATAAAAAATAAGACTCGCTCTTGTTGAGTTCATATATCGAAAGATAGACTACAAGTTTCATACTTGTTTGAATTGGGATCCTCTTAATTTGGATACGACTAGATTGATCTTGGATATTGATTTTTGTGATCGTCCAAGAAATTTTCTACACAATCAAGTTCACGGACTTCTAGTATAAACATATTGACTGTGGAAGATAAATAAAAAAATCTCTATATACTATCTTATTCAAGGGTCTTTGCTTTGACCTACTTGTGATTGTTTTAGGTTTTGTCAATACATGTTTCCAAATAAAAAAATTGGTGGTGGTACCCTGTCTTTTTTAATTAGTATCAGAGCGGGAAAACACCATAAACCTAATAAGTTTGTGTTTATAAGCGGCCTAAACCTGTTATCAACGAGTCAAAGCAGGGTTTTTAATTTACCAAGGAAAGACTCATTGTACATACTACCATGAATTAAGAATACCTCCGTAAAGGAGATTTCTTTTCTGGAAATTCAACCTTAATTTTCCGATAGAGCATACCTCTACATTGCCTCAGATAGTTGCACAAAAGGGTCATTAACTCTCATCATAAACCTGTCGTAAAAGCTGAGAGTGTAATTGTTGACTCTTGTTCTGATGAAGGATCTTTTTTTTAAAATATTCTGGGCAGAATCAGTCTTCTTGATGAACTACTTCAATCGAAAGAATGAAGTATTGATATTATCAACAAAATACTAGAGGAAAGTAATGAAATAGAGAAACTCTTGAGAATGAAACTCAACGATTCATGAGAAGATCTTATTCAATCACTTTCAAAGATTGAGGATATGGAGAAAAAAATATATATACTGAAACCACTTTGTGGTCAAGTGAATGATCCCTGCTCTTGTTTCTCCGCATGCTTCGTTGGGAATATGATCTTCTGAATACTCAGTCCTCCGATAAGAAGAAAAATCCATAACCTATTAAAGCAGTCAATGCACCTTCCAAGAATGATAGAATTTAATCTGTTAGATCTCAGAAAAACCGTTCTTTGTATTGTAAGGAAGGTCACGCTATAAAATAGTGTAATAAACAATCGAAAAATTATTGTTTACATATGGAAATTCCTTTCCATATATCCAGCAATGGTAAAGAGTCCTGTCATTATTGCGGGATAACAGGACATTCTTCCAATAATTGTTTCTCACGACTTGAGAGTAAGAGAATTTTTTATTTACAAAAATCTTTGCACCATATTCTCAAAGGTTTTGTCATTCTCAAGTCAAGTGAGACGAAGAAGGATTTCACCAAAAAAAAAAACTTTTTCTTTGAAGAATACCTCATATGTGATTCGGCATCACAATTGCACTGTCTCGGAATTTAATAAAATTTCTAAATGAATCTATTAAAAAATATAGACAAAAGAATATATGAGTATAAATCTCTCATTAACGGGTTGAGACGTGGCACCAAAAAGGCGAAGAAAGTGGGTATTTCAGGTAATTATACTCCTTCTCTTAACTATAGTTCTTTCACAGAGTCAAGCAGGATTAAAGATGGTATAATTAAAGTCAAACAAAGATTTAAGGCAAAGGATTTCATAATCCATGTTGAACCACAACATGCTCATCACAACACAACCTGATTTTGTTGCCTTGTACCTCCTCCTTCTTAACAACTGAGAGGACCGCACAATAAATGCAGCGCAGTTTTTCCTTCCTTGCAGTTATGATGAGATCTTTTCTATATTTATCTAGGAGACTTTTCAGAAGAGTGTATATAGCAATTTTCATGACATAAAAAGGAAGATAACAAATTGACATCTCCCTCAGTTGAGACCTTGCTCCAAAGAGATGTATCAACCCTCAAATGGTTACGTGGCTGATTGAGTAGAATGGTTTAATGATTAAGCAATTATTTAGTATTATTGTCTTTCGTGCACCTTTAATTGTAAATAATTCTTTGACTTGGTGCTACCACATCATTGATAGTATGTCAAAAAAGTAATGACTCGGTGTGGGTATCAACTCATCTTATTATGTTATGTAGAGTTTTCCCTGCCTATATGACTCCTAAGCAAGAGACGAGAACAAGATCAATGTGAATTCCTACCTAACAAGATAATATGGAATTTATGCTCATAGAATGCTGATCTAATTAAGTGTTTATATTTAAACTTAATACATCGGCAAAGATCTTTCGACGTCTTCCAAAATGTTCTATCGAACAAACCTCTCTCAAATTTAGGTTGCCTTACTTTCTGAGTTCAAGCACTATCTTCTTAATTAC
Organism: Papaver somniferum; assembly: GCF_003573695.1. Classification (NCBI taxonomy): domain Eukaryota; kingdom Viridiplantae; phylum Streptophyta; class Magnoliopsida; order Ranunculales; family Papaveraceae; genus Papaver; species Papaver somniferum. The sequence goes on along the minus strand of NW_020621603.1, from coordinate 16,731,314 downwards.
AGACTGTACCGTAACCCTTGGGCCGTTTTCTATCTTATCAATGTCATTGACTTTTAGAGGAAGCTCAACTTTCCTTGGAAGGTTTTAGAACCCAAGAATCCTTGGATCTCCTATTTGTGTTAAGTGGTTGGTTTTGGAAATGACTCATCTACTTTTTTCTTTTCCAAACTTGAGAAACTATAAATATACACTTGAGGTATTCCTTTATAAACAAGTGTATGTGAGAGCTTGTCTCCTGAAGCCTCAGAAGACATAGATGCTCCTTCAGTGTTGTTAAACACCACTTATACTTGTAAGTTCAATAGGAATACTTTCCAACATGAACCATCATTGTACACGATTTCAGAATCCCTAACCATAGTGTATATCCTTCTGTGCAATTTCAAGGAGTACTCTCACATACTTAGATAATATAACCTAGGTTCTTTGTGAAATATATTCTAGGTTATGAATTTGAAGACTTCACTTAGATATTCGTGAAGACTGATCAGACTATCTTTTACCTGATGGTTCGTGTATTCAGATCTTGTTCTTATATATCTTTGAGGTTTCTGTAATCTCAAATCATGAACGAGATAGATAGAAATCGCAAAGTTCTTTTCTTCTCGGGCTTTGTGATTACCCAAGATAGATATGTAAATTATTCTTTGATTTGTTTGGGTTGCTATTGGGAGGTGGTTAGTAATCCAGGATTTGTAAGTACCAGATTCATGAGGTGTAATGGACTTTGTTACCGTAAATATATTTCCAAACCTATATTGAATAATCAAAAGGAGAATCAAATAGGCTTGTTTGTTAGAGGCATATTAGTAACAAAGTCTTCAATAACGTTGAAGTAACTCTTTGGCTGTAAAGGACGCCAGCTAAGGGAATCAGGTGCATATTATCTTGCGAGGTTCAAATAGCATAAAAAAAACACAACTGCATTTGAAATTCCTGGCGGGTTAATTCGGTCTCAACTACATTACAATACGAAGTTTAATAGTAGGCTAGTGTCTGTAGCGGTTTAATACAATGTGGTGTTCAAAGTTGGACGAGATCCGTGGTTTTCTACAGGTGCAGTTTTCCTCATTAACAAAACTTCTGTCATATGTTTTTACTTTCCCGCATTATATTGTTTTATCTTTATAATTGGAATAGCACAAATAGTACGTACATAATCATTCTAGATAGTTTAAGTCCTTATTAATTAAGATAAAAAAAAGACCGCTCTTGTTGAACTCATATCTTGAAATATAAATTACAAGTTTCATACTTGTCGAATTCGAATTCTCTTGATTTGGATACGACTAGGTTGATCTTGGATATTAATTTTTGAGATCATCCAAGAACTCTTCTACGCAATCAAGTTCATAGGATTTTAGTCTAAAAATATTGATTATGGAAGAGAAAGAGGTAAACTCTATATACAATCTTGCTCAAGGACCTTTGTTTTGACCTACTTGTAATTGTATTAGGTTTTTTCCGTGTAGGTTGTCGAACAAAAAAAAATCGATGGTGCACTTGGTACAAGCACGAACAAAGTTGAAGAGGACAATGATACTGATGATAATTGTTTTGAACGTCCAGATTCTGAGGACTATGTGTTTCCTTCAAAATTAAAGTCAACAAGAGAGGAGATAAAAAAATAGTCAAAGATACGACTCACAAGAGAGGAACTTGTTCGTGCTTATGTTAAAAGTGTGATGTGTTTCAAGGATAAGTGGCCAATATTGAAGGAATGGAATTCTCTTGGTCAAAGATTAAAAGGTACAACACTTGGCTAAATGTATACGGTAACTATAATAAGGATAAAGGTTATTGAGGATATAGAGTTATTTATATGTAGGGATGAACATGGTTTCGGTTTTCCGCTGGAACCGGACCAAACCAGACCAATTAGAAAGAAACCAAACCGAACCATTTCCTAATGGATTGGTTACGTTGTAGAAAGTGGAAAACCGATAGTGTTGGTTTTGGTTTGGTTTGACCTCTAAAATCGAACCAAAAACCATTGGAAAACCGATTAATTTTCAAAATTAATTTCTACCGTTGATTTACAAGTATTAGATTCTACCCATTGATTTTAGAGGATAAATAGAAACCCTAAATCTAATATTTCATTATGATACTCTCCCTCTTTCTCTTTCTCCTTCTCTCAGTCGCCTCCCTTCTCCACCCCCAACTACAGCCGCTGTTACTCGACTTTTTTCTTCCCGTCTTCCTTCTTTTTTATTTGTCAATAACTAAATTAAGATATATTATATATCTTCTTTTGATCTCTAGAATTGGAGTAAGCTTTAACTATTCTTGATATTTTTTTTATTTTTTTTTCTGTAAATTTGTGTAAACCAGTACTATCGGCAACTATGATTTTTGTATCTGTAAATTTGTGTTTTTTTTTTTTGGTTTTACATAATTATTGGTTAACCAAAAACCACTAGGACAAACCGAAACCAACTGGAACCATTTGAAAACCGAACCAATAGTTAATGGATTGGTTTGGTTTAGATTTTTAGAAACCAATAATATTGGTTTCGGTTTTGGTTTTGGTTTTGGTTTGGCTAGAAACCGAACCAAAACCGACCATGAACAACCCTATTTATATGCAACAGTTAAGCACGGCCTATAATTGTTGCAGCTTGTTACGGACGAAAAGAATGAGGAGAATCACAACTAATTTAAGTGCTAAATAGACCAAAGACCGGTCTTGAACTTGTCGTCAAATATATTTGTCACTATGTTGCTTCGGGTTGTAATGTGCAAGAAGTTGGTGGTCCCCTTGACTCGACAACTTTCCAAACAGTTGGTACTTGTCGTTAACGTACACGTAGCATCCATGTAAAGATAGAGGGCATTTATAAAGATTGTACAAAAGGATGTATCTCGGTTAACGTCTTGAATACACTTCTTTTGAAACTTCAGTTCGTGTCAACAAGTATCTTCAAGCTATCCAAGCGAGGCAAAGGCTTCAAGGAATCAAAATGAAGTTGCACATTATCCGGCAAAAATGGCAATAAAGAAAATACATTGGAAGTCGACTCCTCGGTCAATAAGGACCCGAAGGAGATAAAACTGAAGACTTTCCTTATAAGGTGGAAAACAACTCTTTGGAATAATGCTTTTAATTGTGCCACCAAATATTATCATTCACTCGGGTTATGAATGACTTTTTAGAAAATTGGTAGTAGTTATAGCCAATAACACTTTATAACCTTTTATTTAGTCAACTAGATTTTGACTACGGGACAAAAAAGGAGTTAATTGGGGGCCATAACTTCCAATTGGGGACCATGCATTATGGGACAAAAAAACATCACTCAATCCTAATTTGAGTCATCCCTTAAAAAAATATTTTTTAAATGGCAAAACTGCCCTTATATGATTAGTATTAGGAATTAATTAGTTTGATTAGTGTGGTAAGTGTATTTAGATTAAAACCTGATTTTAGGAAAAAAATTATGGAAAATGTGTTTTATGTGTTGAGAAGAAGAGGAGGAGTTATGAGAGGAAAACCTAGGGTTTTTACAAATGGGTGATTCAAGTGGAGGGAATGAGATTGGTGAAGCTTCAAATAACAACAATGATTGTGTTGATGGTAAGATTGTCTCAACTAATGATATGGGTTGGATGTTTGATGAGGAGATGTTGATAGAGGAAGGTATGAACAATGGTTGGAACGAAGATCCCATTGCTCAAGATGAAGGAACCAACACTCAAAATGAGGAATCCCAAGGCCAAAACAATCAGGTAAACTTCTTATACTCTTCAAATTGTCGGAATGGTGCTCCAAGTGGTCGAATCATCCACACTATGGAACAACTCAGAGAAAGGGTCGTCATAATCGGAGGGTGTATACCCAAACGACTCTCTAAGGTCATCAGTATATTGACACTACCAATAACGACTCAAACCTGCAACTTTTCCAGGTTATGAAAAATCGTTAGGATGGTGTGCTAAACATTGACGACCCTTTTAAACTAGGTCACTTAAAGTCGTTTTGTTGTTTTGTTTACACATTGACGACTCTAAAACCAAAACTCTCTGTAAAAAGTAACACTTAGGGTAGTCATACATGTAGTCATATGAAATGACGATCCTAGATATCAATTACTAATTTCTTTTAGAGTCGTTAGTTTGATTAGTTATATAAAATAACGACCCTTGCACTAGATTCTCATAATTTTTGATGTCATAGAATCATTTCATTGAATCGTAAAAGGCATACATCTCGCATATCGTTGCATTGAAGAAAATGAAATACAATAGGTAATAAAGGTGCACTTATACACTTAATCATATATGGCGTAGTTATATCTAGTGCCTTCCAAGATAAATTAGCAATCGTGGATCTCAAACTTTTCCCTACGAAGCTCCTCATAATAGCGATACGCCTTCCCCAACTGAAAATGCAAATATACTTAGTTAGTATCGATTAAAGCTTTTTATAAGTTTTACCTCTTGTTCAAATACTTACTCTTACAACACTCAACATATCCGGAAAGGCTTCCCTAACAGCCTTAAGTTCTCTTTTCAAAACATCACACTCGAATTGTATCTTCTGGAAGCGTTCCTTGACTTGTTTCAAAGACCTTGAGTTGTAATTTCCGTCCAACGCCACAAAAACGATGAATACGCGGTTCCATCAAGCATCCGATGTTTCATCAATGTCTTTGTCTAGACTTTCAAAGTGGTTAGTGATTGTTTTCCAAGCTCTTGTAATGGCACAATTCTCTTCATTAGTGAATGGAGTCATGATGTTTCACTTTTTTTTGCTCTTAAATGGTAATTAAATGAAAAGGAGAAGAGGAGATTGATAATTAGGGTTTTGATATGGAATAGGTGAGATATGGGCCTCTATATATAGAATGGAGCGACCAAACTGCCTCAACCACATTTGGTTGAGTTAAATTCAAAAATAAATGCAACCACTAACATGAATCGTTAATCCGTAAATATTATAACCAAAGGACTCTTCATATGTACCAGAGAACGACTCGTAGAGTCGTTATTTTATATTATACAAGGTGACGATTCAAGGTGAAAACTGGGCAGAGTTGGTTATATCTATCAATGTAGAGTCGTCATTTTATAAAAAAGAGTCGTCATACATCGAGAAAAGGGTCGTTGGTCTACAGAAAATCTGTGTGACGACTTAAAGAGTCGTTCACCTGTAAATTATGCTGACGAATGTCTGGGTCGTCATATTAACATCTTACAGAGTGACGACCGTATACTGATTTTGTTGTTCTTTTTTTGTAGTTGGTTGTACGGGTGAGCTCTCAACCTGAACCCCTCGACACTGTCGGCCCGAATACCTCCCAAGCATATATGACCGATTTGGTACGTTTTTATTGTTTGAGTCAATGTATATCCATACGAAAATTTTTTAATGAGTGTTTTATAATGAACATGTTATTTGTTTAATGTAGACGTGGAAAACAAAGGCTGGGGTCAAGGAATGGATTATTTCCAAGGCAAAGGAGAATATGTGCGTAATTGTTCAAAGCAAACACGTTGATTGTAAGAAAATGAAGATGGTATGCGAGAGAGCGGGGGATAAGGAAGAAAGTCACAAAGGGAAGAACTACAAGTATGTGAAGAAGACGACGAGGGTCTACAAAACTCCGTCGAAGAAGATAAAATGCCCCTTCAGGATTGTTTGCAAAAGGCATCCTGAAACTCTACTATGGTGGATGTATAGTATTCTGGATGGTCGTCACAACCATCCTCCACCTAGTACTCTTTTAGGGCACCCAGCACATGCCCGATTGAAACCACATAAAATGGAAAAGGTTCGGCAGATGAAGCGATGTAGGCCCCTTAAGATTCTAAATGCAATAAAGGCAAAAGATAAGTAAAACTTGTCTATTCTTTCCACAATCTACGCTGCCAAAGCAACGATCAAGAGAACTGAATGGGATGGTAGGTTAATTATGCAACAATCAGAGTGGTTGGCAGAAAAACATAACTATGCCATGCAAACAAGGGTCGGTCCGGGCGACAAAGTGACTCGTATTTTTCTTGCCCATCCTAGGATGATGGATTTGGCACAGTGCTTTTACCAGGTCTTGTTCATAGATTTCACCTATAAAACCAACAAGTATAACATGCCGTTGTTGAACGTGGCTAGTCATACTTCGGATAAGCAATCATTCACCGTGGCATGGTGCTTTATGGAAAAGGAAGAAATAGAAGACTATGTTTGGGCTTTGGAACAAGTTAGGTTGATTTGCCGTGGCGAAGAGACACCGCAGGTTATATTTACGGATAGGGATTTTGCAGTCATGAGTGTCGTTCGTCAAGTTTTTCCCCTTGCTCAACATTTTCTTTGTACGTGGCACATCCAAAAGAATCTTTTTAATAATTGCAAGAATCAAATCCAAAAGATCAAACCTGCAAAGGTTAATCAACGTTCCAAGGAGGAAGACGAGCGTCTTAGTAAACTTTCAAAAAAAGAGATAGCGGAAGAGAAAAAGAAAGCCAAGGAAAAATTTGATGAAGAGGGGGATGTATGGGAGGATTTCTGCAAAGATTGGGACCTTTTGGCCCACTCGAAGACCGAAATAAAGTACTATGCAAATTTGCAAAAGTTCATCGATGTTTGGAGTACAAATTATAAGAAGGTGGTCGACTATTCCAAGATACCTGGTTGAATCCTTGGAAGGAGAAGTTTGTTTATGCATGGACCAATAAGTACAAACACTCCCTCTATATGCATTCAAAAACAATTTCACATTAACTCTCTTATATATAGATGAATAACACAATTACAAAATTAAATACTGACCACTAGTGTCAGAATGGAAGTAGCATCTCTACTTTCGACTTGAGAAGAAGAAGAGGTGGATGCTCTGTTGGTCCTCCTACCCGGAGTCGGATCTACCCATATTACCCTACCATGGGAGAAGCCTTCATACCATTCGACGTAATCCGGTGTTGCCTCATGACCTTCATCCGCATGCACCCACCATGAGATGTCTACAAGCCTAGAGTGTCTATCATTCCAATGCTTGACATCAACTTCAGGTTCATAAGCCACATTTATACCCGCTTCGTCAGCCTCGTACTTTTCCAACTTGTGCTTGAACGGAGGTACATAATCCTCATCGGGTGAATCTTGAATAAAACCAAGTTGACGCATGATTCTTATCGGATTGTACATTGAAAAACCTTTAGGGTGAAACAAAGGGCCATGGTAATACACGACATCTTCCATTGCGCCAACTCTATTATTCTTGTACGGATTGAAGACTACCTCTTTAGCCGTGATGTTGTCAAGTTTTTGACGCATTTGTATCAACGCATCAGTTTGTTCCCTATCTTGAGAACCAGTGAACAAGTATTTGGTTCCCGTTGGACTACCTTTGCTCCATTGTGGGTTGAGTTCCACATCTTCATTATCTTTGATCAGTGATGGGATATGATCATAAATCCACACCTATAGCAACCAATGAAATAAACATAAATAATTCAATTTTTAAAATGTACAAAAATAAGAAAACTTTCATCAATCCAAATACCTGGATTAGAGCCAAATTCCCATTAATTTGAGAAGTTAGTTTGCGAGATCCCGGAGAAAGCTGACCATTCAGGTGTGCAATTATGGCAGTCCCCCAAGAGTACTTGCTCACATCTTCCAAGGGATCCAAAAGCTGAAGAAGGTTGGCGCTCACCCGGTACCTTTGCTGTCAGGAAATATAACTGACGCAAGGACATACAACAAATACCCAGCCGCCGCATAGCGACATTCCATATCAGAGAGACCTCCTTCTTTTTCCTTCTTTTCTGTCCCATAATACATGTTCCTAATATCTACAAGTTTGAACTCTTTCTTCGGGTACTTAGGTCCCTTCTCGAAAAGCCCATTAGTCTTCTCGGAATCCCAGCCAAACAAGTTCTTGGTCCATGTATAAATGTCTTCCCAACTAGGCCTTCTCTTGAACTTCTCACCGGTTGATTTGCCTTCGACCTGCAACCCTAATATCTGTTCTGCGTCATCAGGAGTTATCACCATCTCACCAAAAGGAAGTTGGAATGTGTCGACTTCAGCGTGATACCTTTCACATAAACTAGATATTGTGACCTTGTCATACGCAATCACAGAGTTCAGAATGACATTGTATAAACCTGAGTTTTCAACCAAATCTCTAAATCTTGCACATTCACCTTCTAGCGGCCACAACTCCATTTTCTTGAAAGAAGATTGGTGCCGGAAAAGACGTGCGACATCCTTATGATCCTACAAAACATAAACAAACACATATTTAAAAAACAAAACATAAACAAGTTAACACCAACTAATCAAATAACAAGCAAATTTGGGATTCTTACGATTGTCTCACTAATGCAATGAGCCCACGATCCAGGATATCCAAATAGAACTTTGCCCCCATCTCTAGGTTCTCCTCTAAGTTTACCACCTCGAAGAGGAGGCAACATCAAATGAGTAGCGGGAACGTGTCTCGCACTGGGTGCAATATCTGTTCCATCCTTCTTAACCCTCTTTACCGGATTTTTCGCCTTTGCATTCTCTTCCTCATCCTCAACAGTGGTTTTACCATCATCACCACCTTCATCCTTTTCATCATCATTACCTTCATTCTCTTCCTCCTCATCATCATTATCATCACCGCCATTATTACCTTTATGTTGTTCCTCCTCATTACCATCATCCTCATCATCACCACTACCATTAACTTCACCCTCTTCCTCCTCTTCTTGCTCTTCTTATTGTTCCTCTTCTTCTTCTTGAATCTCTTCTTCTTGTATCTCATGTTCTACACCCTGTTCCTCCTCTACTTGCTCTTCTTCTTGTTCATCTTCTTCTTCAGCACTAGTGTTAGCTGAAACATTAGGAATGTCTAATTCTGACGAATCAGAAAACTCATTACCTTTGTCTCTTGGTTCGGTGATAGAAAATGATACCTCACTCGGCCTTCTTCCGCGCAATGGACCGGAAAGTAAGTATTTATCGTTGCGGGGAGGTTTCGAAGGAGGAGTTATCGTGATTTCAACCTTGTCTTTCGTTTTCTTGTCACTACATTCCAAACACGAATTTTTTTTTTATAAGACATCAACTTTATCTCGATCAGTTAAAGAGTCGTCAATGATATGCTCTAACAAAATAACGACTCTTCATTACAAAGTAACGACTGTAATTTATAAGGTAACGACTCTTTGCAAAAATTGGACAGTGAGGATGATTTTGGTCCTTAAAGGGTCGTTAAAGATTAAACTTGGGTCGTCAAACAAGTAACTGCCGACCCTTTAAAAGAGATGACGACTCTAGGGATTATAGATTACTAACGACTCTAGTCTAGGGATTATATACTACTGACGACTCTATCGTTTTCTCCAACAGAAGGCAGTTCAAGTTCAACCCAGAGTCGTTACGCACTAATTTGGGGTCGTCAAACTACAGTCGTCATCTTCAACCTAATATGGCGACGACTCTATTCTAGGGCACAAAAGGTCGAAGTAGCAGAACAAGGGTCGTCATATTTACACTAACAGGTTAACGATTTTTCATAGAAAAAGCATGCAATGTAAGAGTCGTTAGGGTATTATTTCTTCGATGCTAACGACTCTCACTCTGTAACTTCTATTTTTTAGTTACCAATCTCGATTACACAATCAAAAAACAACCAAAACATCGAATAGGAGGTGGGTTTAAGTTCACGTACCCTCTAATTGAAACCATTCCCTTTTTGGGTTTCGATTTGCTTGCTTCAGGAGCTCTTCGGACGTACACCTTTGCATTCACCGTATCTACAAGGTTAGGAATTTGAAGTGCTTTGCGAGCGGTTTGCTTTGTTTTAGCCATATTTGTAGAAGAAGTTAATCATCGATTAAATTTTTATCATCGATGATTACGCGATGAATCGGTTCGAAGAATTTTCCTCGGTGGAGGTGGAGTCGTTAATGGTGGAGGTGGAGAAGAGAAAGATGAAGATAAAAGAGAAACTGATTTTCTCTTTGATTTAATTAAGGTATATAGATTAGGGGCCTTAATTAGGATAGTTAATTAGTGAAACTGATTTTCAATTAGTAAAGGGTAAAATAGTATATTCATATTGCAATATTTACCCCTGAAAATTTTGGGGGCAAACAAAATTCCATGGACCCCAATTGGAAGTTATAGGCCCCAATTAAACTAGGGTTGTAATGTGCAAGAAGTTGTTGGTCCCCTTGACTCGACAACTTTCCAAACAGTTGGTACTTGTCATTAACGTACACGTAGCATCCATGTAAAGATAGAGGGCATTTATAAAGATTGTACAAAAGGATGTATCTCAGTTAACGTCTTAAATACACTTCTTTTGAAACTTCAGCTCGTGTCAACAAGTATCTTCAAGCTATCCAAGCAAAAGTAGACGAGGCAAAGGCTTCAAGGAATCAAAATGAAGTTGCACGTTATCTGGCAAAAATGGCAATAAAGAAAATACATTGGAAGTCGACTCCTCGGTCAATAAGGACCCGAAGGAGATAAAACTGAAGACTTTCCTTATAAGGTGGAAAATAACTCTTTGAAATAATGCTTTTAATTGTGCCACCAAATATTATCATTCACTCGGGTTATGAATGACTTTTTAGAAAATTGGTAGTAGTTATAGCCAATAACACTTTATAACCTTTTATTTAGTCAACTAGATTTTGTGCCCGTGCTACGTCCGGGCAGCTTCGCAAACTTGGTTCACCAATTCAATCTACAACTACAAACTACAAATACAATGCATCACTGTCTCTTTCTTTGATTTGGTAAAGCTCGACTTCGCCTCGCCCAAGATTCGGTAAAGCTCGGCTTCATCTCGCCCAAGTCCCCATTTGATTTGGTAAATCTCGGCTTCGCCTCGCCCAAGTCTTTTAAATTGATTGGAAGCTGTTGCAAACGAACAATGAAAAGATAAAATTTAACCATTTTACTTTTACATATAAGAACAATGAAAAATCGTATATATTCAGAACAGATGAAAGTCTTGTATCTGTCTAACAATAAGAATTACTTGTAGATGTTGGTAAAGAGTAGAGTAGGCGTTCAAAAAAAAAGCAACAACTTATCAATAGAAATAAACTATAGTAAGTAGTAACAATAGAGTAATAACCTTGTCTCATTAGAACAACTGAAGTGAATCCAAAATGGAACCCCACCTCTTAAAGAGTAATAGTTATTAGTTATCTACCTCAATTTACTGGTACATTTTATAATACTAATTCTTAAAGGGCGAACAGGAACAGTTTCTAAGGTAGCTTGTTATTTTTCTTAGGATATACATAGGAACCAAAAATGGTGTGGCTCGGCTTCGCTTCGTCCCGTCGCTTTGGATTTTTCATTTGATGTGGTTCGGTTTCGACCACCCCGTCGTGATGCATTGTGTGAGAAACATAGGAACCAAAAATGGACTACACCGGCTACGTGAAGTTCTCTAATTATCGACTCGAAAGCACCCAAGTCTTTGCCAGATTCTTAGCTACCTACATGTAACAAACTCAAGTTCTCTAATTACCATGACAAATATGAATTCCAAAATTCAGACACTCTGGAGAAAAATGATTCAATGAGAATTTTGATTTGGTGTGTATCATGCTACGCACTGGGCATATATTAACGATAGTGAAAATTGATATATATATATATAGCTCGTCTGCGCACCGGGTTCGCAATGCATTAAAGCTGATTGCATCTCTAAAAATGACTTAGATTCAAAACCCATAAACTCCATCCCAGTGCCTAGAGCCATTATGAAGAAGTACGACCATGATATGCTAAATTCTATGAACCAAGTTGCTTCAAAAAACAAACAAACTGTGAACTAAGTTCCCTTCAAACACAACACCCAAGCCTTCAATGCCTCAATTTTTTTTCATTTTTATCTCATTTGAATGTTGCTGGATGATTGACACTTTGACTCTGCAAAAGAATGCAAATAAAACAAAAGATCGTGACATTATGCTATGCTAATGCATCTGTAACTATGCTTGCCAATCTATGTTCAAAATTTGGAAAATGACCAAGCAAAAATTATAGCATCTACCAAAAGAACTTAATTTCAACATATTCTGTATCCATAACAGCAAAGCTACCTACATGTAACAAACTCAAGTTCTCTAATTACCATGACAAATATGAATTCCAAAATTCAGACACTCTGGAGAAAAATGATTCAATGAGAATTTTGATTTGGTGTGTATCATGCTACGCACTGGGCATATATTAACGATAGTGAAAATTGATATACATATATATATATATATATATATATATATATATATATATATATATATATATATATAGCTCGTCTGCGCACCGGGTTCGCAATGCATTAAAGCTGATTGCATCTCTAAAAATGACTTAGATTCAAAACCCATAAACTCCATCCCAGTGCCTAGAGCCATTATGAAGAAGTACGACCATGATATGCTAAATTCTATGAACCAAGTTGCTTCAAAAAACAAACTGTGAACTAAGTTCCCTTCAAACACAACACCCAAGCCTTCAATGCCTCAATTTTTTTTCATTTTTATCTCATTTGAATGTTGCTGGATGATTGACACTTTGACTCTGCAAAAGAATGCAAATAAAACAAAAGATCGTGACATTATGCAATGCTAATGCATCTGTAACTATGCTTGCCAATCTATGTTCAAAATTTGGAAAATGACCAAGCAAAAATTATAGCATCTACCAAAAGAACTTAATTTCAACATATTCTGTATCCATAACAGCAATTACGATCTTATACAATTCTCAAGTACTACAGCTACTCCATTATTGTTCTCACTGCATCTTGTTACATTCGCATCTCATATCCAAAAAAACAAACTTCTCAAATTCTTAGATACTCACATAAGGATGTTCAGTGGATGAGTGTAGGATACAAAGACGACGTGGTAAACTTTATCATTAAAGCCGTAGAACTAAAATCCAACTCCGATACCCGCGACCGTATTCTTCTCACTGCCATGGCTAGGACTTTCAGTTCCTGTAGACGATCGTACCAGTATCAAGATCATTTCTAGTAGCAGGTGTGACAAACTTCTAGTACATATCGCGCTTATGATCTTTACCAAAGGAGCAAAGACCTGTAATACATACAATAACAATGACCAACTTGGAAACAATGCAGTCCCTAGTCACTGTTTCTTAGTCAAGCACTTGTAGCTTTCCATAAATGTCATCTACTCTATTATACCAATAAACTAATTTTTCATACTATTTGAAGATGACTACATTCATAACAAAAAAAAAAGTTGTTTAAATTTACAACAAATGCCAATTCCCTGTATGCCGAAGAGCTTCATAACTACTTATATTTTCTACATCTCCACTGGTTATATGTTAATTATATCATATTCATTTCAAGACAGTAAATGCATTTCAAGCAAATTAATAGAGCTACCATACTGTAAGGTCTAAAGTTACATTGAAGACAAAGGCAGCTGCACATGATAAATATATAAAGTGGGCTAGGTGAGTAAAAAAGAAGTACAAATACACCAGCATCACCGTCATATGCGAAGTTACCAGTGAACTATTTAAACACCTCAGTCCTTAAAGTAATCCTTGAATGCCCAGATCAAGACCTGGTACAGGTTTTAAATAAAACCCGTCACTAATCATAAAGAACATAAATACATGTTAGGAGCGGTCCATTCTACCTATCTTTACAATCCTAGACGGGTTAGTCTTATTTAATAATATAGGTGAACTCTTGGCCAGGAAATGGCTAAAAATGATGAAGCATATTCTCAGCTCGAAGTCTCATCTTTGGAAGAAACGTACTACCAAATTTTCAATCAAAGTATACTTTCAGAATTCAAATCAAACTAAAAAAAATTAATTAAAGCAGAAACTCACCAACGGATCAAATGGATGCCCAACTGTCTCCACGGATACAACACCAAGGGATCCCAGAACCTCGAGGAACTGCTTATAAATGCTCTGGTAGCTATTGTTGATCTTCTCCTCTCCTTCAGTCTCTGCCTTAATTTGAGATTTAGCTCTCTCAAAATTATCCATGACAGACAAAAAAACTCTCGACCACCTCCCCTTGTACATTTGTCACAAGTGATAGTCGTTCTCTCTCTGTTCTCTTCCTGAAATTATCAAAATCTGCACCAATTCTAAGAGTCCGGTCCTTCATAGAAGCAAGTTCTTCAGTCAAGGTTTTCACTTCATTTGCAAGAGATACTTTCTCTACTTCAATGGATTGGAGGAAAGCTTCTATTTCAGAAACAGTAGACTCATCATTGTTCGCCAGAGCTTCTTTATATGACTGCAGTGATGCCATGATGACTGAGGTTGATTTTTCTTCAGCATCATCAATTAACTCTTCCAAGGGAGCATCATCCTCCTCATCTTCCTGTTCAAATAGAGTTTATTTTAAGCAAAGAAGCAAAACTGAAATAAAGACCATGCAGTGGATGAGAACACTGTCCTGAGCTGTCAAAATTTTAACCACTTACAGCACAATGGCCTAGATCATTATGCGAAAATAAAAACACAAGCATATTAACATTACTAACTTCACGAATCATACTTCATAAATTAAACAAACATACCTAACTCAAAACCTGATTAGTACCTCCAATAAACTATCAACAATATATCAGAAAGATATTCAAGATTATATATTAATCCCTATTGCTATCTATCACATGAAATTCCTCATTCTGATTATATAAAAACCATTCTTGCTACGAAATGAAACTACACTCCTAACTGATAAGCTAGTTTTCTTCTAGTACAAATAAAATTAATTGATCATTCATACTCGCATTCAAGACTACCTTATGTAATTTCCATGTAATGGTAAATACCTACAGGTAACATACACACTCAGTATCCCCGAGCAAAGATACATAATACAACATTGATAGTCTAATTAAAATGCTAAAGTTTCTTTCTTTTTGATGTCCCTGGTGTTAGTTTTGTTTGTCATCCTTTAATCTCTAAGTTTAGAATACTTACAACTGTAGGGAATTGGGATACAGTGGAGGAAAACAAAAGGTGTGAAATCCATGAATTGGGCTTATTACACAATTCTAAGAACACTAATTTTTAACATAAGAACCCACCAGAGACTAAATCATTTAAACAAAGTTCTTCTATTATTAACCTTCAGAAAAAGTAAAAAACTAAACTGAGACAAAAAAAAAAATCAATCCATAATTCTGTAATTATACCTGTGTCTCAGCTTCTTCTTCTTCTACCTCAGTGATTTCCGTAACCTCTTCACGGGCAGGGGGGTGAATTTTGAAACCCTAAGTGTTGAATTATTAGACTTACAGAAGAGATTGGAAAGTTTTAATTGAGACCCAATCTTTGTTGTCCTATTTCTGAAAGAGAGGGAGGAGACAGGTTTAAGGGTTTCCAATGGTGTTTTGCTTAGGCTTGTTGGAGTCTGAAGAAACATTGAGGTACATCCGAAATTAATAATAGAATCAAGTGTTCAAAGCTGGCCACTCCTATCTCAGCATGTTCTTGCACAAAAACACGTAAAGCACAGGGGTTTTACCAAACATAGATCTCCGGTATAACACTTCTGGTTCGTGGAGTTGTAAGCACCACTTAGTGAACCCGTACACTGCGAAAGACCGGAACCAAGAATTTCTGTAAAGCGAAAAATACAAAGAAGAACTTAGCACCGAAATATAACTGAACCTACAATAATGAATATAGAATAATTCACAATTTCACAATAATAGATGTAAAAAAGACAGATAGCCATAACCATTCAGCAATATATAATTCTTGAAACTTGAATTTCAAATCAAAAACATTCGGTGGTTGAATCTGGGTAGGCACAACGTGTGTATTAACTAAAAATCAGGGTTATCCAGCAGCATAATTACTCAAGCAAATTTTATCAATTTCCAAAATTGCATCAAACTTCACCCAAGGATCGTATCTATCCAGAATTACTCAAAAGAATTGCGGGCTTTACAGAGAGTAAGAAAATACTATAGATAATGATGCAACAATATCCAGAATTTTATTAGTGTAACATTTAATAAACATGTCACTAAAAAGTAAGCCCAATAAATCAAAACTATTGGGGACAGTAAATGCTATGAAGATAGTAAAAGCTCACCAATGAAGATATCATCAAAGCTCTTTTGATTGCTGCCAAGTCTAAATCCAGGGAACCCAATGAGTCCATCAATACCACTCCGTTCAGTCTAATTTTCTGAGTCATTTTTCATTTTTCAAATACCCATATATTACTTATCACTCTCCCGACAACTACTTACGTCCGTGAACAATTAAGAAGCTAGGATTAGCAGTAGTAACCATGATAAATGTCACCAGCCAAAAATGTGTCTTCTACTGATAAGAACATGAATCAAAGAATACACAAATGAAATGGTTTCATTCTACACTCAATACGAAAAAGTATCCTGTTGCAAAAGAGAGCTAGTAGATTAACAAAACTTGCAGAATCATTGTATAATTCAGTTACGATAAAAGCATAAGAAACAATATTACCTTTTAATTGCACCAACCGTCTTCATCAGGCCATGAAAAAAGAACTACAAAATCGAAGAAAAGAAATATAATTAGCAAAACTTTAAGGCAGTAAAATGAACAGAATAAAGAAATGATAAAAGATCATAACCTACAACAAAAGATCGTTTGTAAGACAATAAGTAAAAGAAGAATTTAAAAATAGGCGCGATTTTGATTAGGGTTGTGAAGATTCCGGAAGGAGAAAAATAAATACCCCAAACACAAATCAAAGAAATTGATGGATGAGAATAGCGTTAGGAATGCAGGGTTTTGCTCTTAGGAAAGCATATTGTTATCGTTAATAAAAGAGACGAAGAATCAACAGTAGACAAAGATTTAATTGAAACCCTAAACACAAAACTTGGTTCATATTACTTTGGTCTCGATGGGATTTCTTCTTTCTACAAAAACTCAACCGTGAATCAACGTTAATCTCTGTAACAAATAAAACGAAAGAGTTAGTTAATCAGATTACGGTTCTGAAATCAGAGAATAGGGTTGTACAGATATCGGTATGTTTGATATGGATATACAGATCACAAAGCCCTAATAAAAAAGTGAACCTTAATAACATCAATCAAAATAGAGATGATGATGACAACGAAACCCTAATCAAACGGGATTAAAGATATTCCCATTCACTGGAACATTAGTTGATATTGTTCATGATGATGGATATATGTGAGATTACCAAATAGAGGAAAAGGAAGAAGATGTGAGAGCAGAAATTGAGCGAAACAGAAAGCATTTTTTTTTTTTTTATTTGATTTTATTTTTAATTTTTTTATGAATGTAACTTAAATGCGTTTGGTATGTTTTTTTTTGGGTTTTATGTTTTGCGCACGAAATTTAAGTGGGAATTTCTTTTTTCTGTCCTTTGAGGAAAAGTGAAACGGAACAATTCTGTATGAGGATGACGGTCACCGTTCAACGTGGAACCTAAGGAGCTTAGGATTTTAAAAGAGTTAAATTTGACAACTAGGATGACAGATCTGCTTATATATCCTGTTAGAAGTATAAGACACAAATATCAAACAAATAAAGAGTTCTTTCCTGTGTTACAAAGACGGAAAAAAGAAAAGAAATTGGGTCGTGTCAATAATATTGACATGGGCATGCATGTCCTTATGGAAAGACACAACGGTTCTATCCGGAAACATATATTAATTTTTTTTTATTTTGAAGATAAAATAATAGATTACTACGGGGGAAGACTAATCTGCAGATTCAGTCTCATTTGGAACAAGCTCAGTTTGAGCAGTCCGTCCGATGACTGAATATGTATGATAAGCATCCACTGAAAAAGGTACAGAGTTTGCATTTATATTACATAGTTCTGAAGCTTTGACAGTGTCATAAGCTATTGCTGGAATTAAAAACATTGGTGTTTCAGAAAAGCTTAAATCTGTAGAGGCTTATGTCGATAGATTTAAAAACAAAAACACTATCAGGGAAGAAAAATCAGAAAAGAAAAAAAGTAACCGATAAACAGAAACAAAAAAGGGAAAAAAAATGGTAACATAAAATTTGTTTTCTTTCATCATTTGCATTGAGATTAGAAGTAGATGAATGCTGAAGAAGAAAGATGTGGAATATATACATGAACGCGCACCTCGTTACGGGAAACTTCCATCGCTTAGCCTATAAAGACAAAAATTGAGTTTCCGTGCGGTTCGAGTCCAAAAAAAGAAAAATCAAATTTTTATCGGGTCGATATAGATAAATAGTTGTTATTATATTTAAGAGAAAATAAATATATAATAGAGAAAAGGAGAATTTTAGTAAATAAAATGAATTAAAAAGAAATATTATGAGCAAAAGTAAGTTAAAAAATGAAAATCGGATACAATAATTCAATATCAGTCTAAAATGTGATGGAAATTTATTTTCCATATTAATCAAAATACGTTAAGTTACTAAGATACCCTTAAATCTGCGAAATTACACCAATGCCCTCCCTTATCTTTTATATATATTTATTTTTTTTATTTTTTATTTTTTAAGACCCGTAAACAAATAAAAGGAAGTTATAATACCGATGATCTTGGGAGTTTATCATTAATCAATTTGAATACCCAAAAAAAAAAGTTAGAGAAGATTATTATCCGTAGACGCGACCCCCTCTTAGGCAGGTAAGTAAGGAAGCCATCATTGGGTGTATCACCCCTTTCGCACTGCTTACGATCTCAGCATCAATTATATCAACGAGACTGGATAATGGAGAGACTGGAGTAAATCAAGAACTTCTTGAGATTGATCTCGACCATTGAGCATTACTTGAGCTTGAACTCGAACTACCTAAAAATTACAGCATAACAAAATATTCGTTAATTTCATTTCTCAGATCGAAACAAAGAACAATACTATTCTAGGTTTGGTTTAGGTTACACTTTAAAAGAAAACGAGCCTTATACATAAAACTCTTCCTAAATTAAACCTCAAGTACAGAATACGTAATTCATCTAGTTTATCGATATCTTCCAATATTTACACATGTTTCACTCCAAGTTAGAAACAAACAACATCAGACCATAAGAAATCTGCACAAATTAAACACCCACAATCCATATGTACTATATTAGTAGTTTAGGAAAAATTCTCTAACCCGAAGTTCCATTTCATAAGTTTAAAACACAATCTAAACATGAAATATGATTCCTTCCAATCACTTCAATAAACCAATACCAATTTTATCCATCTAAAAAACCCTCGTTAAAAAACAAATTATAATTTTTACTCCTGCTGCTACCGAGCATACATCGGATGATTTTGGGTTTAACAAAGGTTGGGTCACCTTTGCAAAACACCACAATGTCACTGGAAAGTGTAGGCATATCGAAATCTCATAGATGAATCATAACCTTGAAATGATTTCTTAACATAGTCAAAATATTATGGTCTAACTCAAGATGCGGACCAATTCTCTTCCATATTTTCTTTTCTTGGAAGCCGGTAAAAACTTTTCTAGGGTTATTTCCCAACTAACGTGAACACAGAACCCACTAGAATTTTAATTCATTTTAAGTTTACAAAACCTCTAATTAATTCTTTAAGTTTTCTGTTTTATTTACAGAACCTAGCTAGGTTCGGCTGACAAGCCGAATCTATGTTTTTGTAAAACATACCTAGGTTCATCTAATAACTTGTTAGCCGAACCTTGGACGTACTTCGCATATGAAGAATACTCAGAGGTTCGCATATTCGATCAAAAATAGGATAGCTGAACTTAGCATTGTTCTTCATATTATTAGCCAAACTGTTCATCAACACATTCAGAGTGAAAAAAAATGAGAAGTTCGGTTGATAATTTGTTACAATTAATCAGTCGAACTTCACTCTATAGCTGTCATAAAATCCTAATTTTTCGATTTAATCATAATCTATCAATTAAGTACAAAAAAATGTAAGACGTGGGTCTGTGGGAGATACAATCTATTGCACATTTCTTTGATATGAGAGAAAAAAGAAGGAAAGAGAAAAAATGAAAAAAATAAATGAAAAGTTTTTAAAAAAAGTTTAAGAAAAACAATTAAAAAGTTCAATAAACATTTTTTAAAAAAATCTGGAAGAGCAAAAAAATTAAGGAAAAAAACATTTAAAAAAAATAAGGAAAAGGAAAAAAATTAAAAGTTTAAAATAATAAATAAATAAACTAATTAAGGGAATCTAATTGGATTAACACTAATCAGAGAAATGTGTTATAAATGCTTCATTGGTCGGCAAGGTATTAATTTCTTAACCTGTCGGCAACAAAGTGGTCGTCAGGGTTGTAATTTTAGAGAATGACGAGAATGCCTAGTCGGCATGTTATGCATGTTAAAACCCCACCGATGTATAGTTATACCCAACAAAAAAAGGATGTTATCTAAAAGGATATTATCAACTTTACTCAGTCCATATTGGTTAGTACATTCATTGAAACATAAAATCTAACTACTTTTGTGGGAATCACGGATGCACTTAGCACGTGCATCAAGCCTTTGAACTCCTAGGCGACCCTAGTGGACGAGTTATAGTCTCGTGAGGGTCTAAGTAGAGATCCACTACTATAAGTCTTAAAACTATCATTCTTCATTGGCCGAATTGAAGGAATATCCATGCGATTCATACTTCGGAATTTTGGGTACCATGGATGATAGCTTTTATTAAATGTGAATGCTTTCCCCTTTTCCTCCAAGTAGCGCGCTTTACGACTTCATGCTACAAAAACACAACACAAACTTACTTTGTTAATGTTGTTTTATTAGAAGATCAAACAACTTAGCTCATGTGAAAGAAACTCTAAAAATACTTATAAATTGTTGAGTGAAAAAGCTAAAGTGGCTAGCGTTGAAGATCCGTTGTTGGATATGTATAAAATCACATATGCCTTTTTGTATAACTTTCTACCAATCATGAATTTGTTAAAGAATTCTTCTCTTTGGATTCCTATAGTCTCTCTTATACTGGTTATATATCTTTGCCCAAAAGGTTTCGGGTTTCACCCTTACGGTGGAGAGATCGGAAACTCGACTTTTGGCCTATCATGTTTTGATAATGGCAAAATCTTCGGAGAAGTCAAAGGATTCCATGAATGTATGTAAAGGTGTGAAGAGAGTTAGAAAAAATAGATGGTGAATTGAGTTTTGTAGAGTATTTGTAAATATGTATGTGTAGTTTTGTAGAGAAAACTAGTTTATTTATAGGATACCGCCCGAATCTAGCCGTTGGGGTAGTGAATCAATGCAGTTTAAATTTAGAACTCGCCGTCAAGGTTTAAGTTTCCTTAAAAATCCGACTAATTATAGTCCTCAAGATAGTTGTTTTGTTACCCGACGACTATTAGCATATTTGAACACAGGAAAATGGTCATTTCAATCAACATAAGTCGGCATGACAGTTATGTACAAGAAGACCGACTAATATATAGTTGTTGATGGTGGTTTTTAGCCTAGGGTTAAAATCGTAAAACCGCACATCTGACATGACGTCATTATGACCATTAGCACATTTATTGAACCGATCAGCATGCTTACGTAAGAATTATCAGGGTACCTTTTTTCTTTCTATGTGTCATGTTCCACGGCAGAACCCTTAACATTGATTGACATCATCTGTGCAAAACCCTAAAATTCTCATGCTACCGCGCCAAGGCATGCTAACCATGCCAGCCGCACCACTGTGCCAATGGAAAACCGTGCCAGCCACATCTCCGTGCCAAGGCATGCCAACCATGTCAGCCGCACCATTGTGCCAATGGCAAACCGTGCCAGCCACATCTCCGCGCCAAGGCATGCAAACCTTGCCAGCCGCACCACTGTGCTAATGGCAAACCGTGCCAGCCACATCACCGCGCCAAGGCATGCCAACCATGCAGCCGCACCACTGCGCGAAGGAATGCCAACCATGTCAGCCACACCACTGTTCCAATGGAAAACCGTGCCAGCCACATCTCCGCGCCAAGGCATGCCAGCCGCGCTACTGCACCAAGGCATGCCAACCATGCCAGCCGCACCACTGTGCCAATGGCAAACCATGCCAGCCACATCTCCAAGCCAAACGCACCTTGTCTTGGCCCTAGCCATGCTAGCCGCACCATGTGCCAAATGGCATGCCAAGCCATTGGCCCCAACTCGCCAAGTCAAACGCACCTTGCCTTGGCCCTAGCCATGCTAGCCGCACCATCTGCCAAACGCCATGCCAAGCCATTGGCCCCACCTCGCCAAGCCAAACGCACCTTGCCTTGGACTTAGCCATGCTAGGCGCACCATGTTCCAAACGGCATGCCAAGCCCTTGGCCCTACCATGCCAAACGAAGCTTGCCCTAGCCATGTTAGCCGCGCCACCATGCTGGCCTTTCCTATGCGGATACTAAAACGAATGCGTGCGACAATCAACGGTCTCCCTTCAATCCCAGGAGCAAATCCTAGTCATCCAAGGTTACCAGACAACGCATGGTAACCTTTGGCCCGAAACCCTAATTTGGCCGCGCCAAGGCATGCCAACCTAGCCGCGCCACCATGCTGGCCTTCACTATTCTGCTACTAAAACGAAGGCGTGCGAAAATCAACGGTCTCCCTTCAATCCCAGGAGGAAATCCTAGCCATCCAAGGTTACCATACAACGCATGGTAACCTTTTTCCCGAAACCCTAATTTGGTCGCGCCAAACCGCGTCAAGACATGCCATGCCAATGGCATGTTAACCTAGCCGCGCCACCATGCTGGCCTTCCCTATGCGGCTACTAAAACGAAGGCGAGCGACAATCAACGGTCACCCTTCAATCCCAGGATCAAATCCTAGCCATCCAAGGTTACCAGACAACGCATGGTAACCTTTGGCCCGAAACCCTAATTTGGTCGCGCCAAACCGCGCCAGGGCATGGCATGCCAACCTAGACGCGCCACCATGCTGGCCTTCCCTATGCGGCTTCTAAAACGAAGGCGTGCGACAATCAGCGGGCGCCCTTCAATCCCAGGAGCAAATCCTAGCCATCCAAGGTTACCAGACAACGCATGGTAACCTTTGGACCGAAACCCTAATTTGGCCGCGCCAAACCGCGCCAAGGCATGCCATGCCAATGGCATGCCAACCTAGTCGCGCCACCATGCCGGTCTTCCCTATGCGGCTACTAAAATGAAGGCGTGCGACAATCAATGGTCTCCCTTCAATCCCAATATCAAATGCTAGCCATCCAAGGTTACCAGACAACGCATGGTAACCTTTGGCCCGAAACCCTAATTTGGTCGCGCCAATGGCATGCCAACCTAGCCGCGCCACCATGCTGGCCTTCCCTATGCGGCTAATAAAACGAAGGCGTGCGACAATCAACGGTCTCCCTTCAATCCCAAGAGCAAATCCTATCCATCCAAGGTTACCAGACAACGCATGGTAACCTTTGGCCCGAAACCCTGATTTGGCCACGCCAAATCGCACCAAGGCACGCCATTCCAATGGCATGCCAACCTAGCCGCGCCACCATGCTGGCCTTCCCTATGCGGCTACCGAAACGAAGGTGTGCGACAATCAACGGCCGCCCTTCAATCCCAGGAGCAAATCCTAGCCGTCCAAGGCTACTAGATAACGCATGCTAACCTTTGGCCCGAAACCCTAGTTTGGCCATGCCAAACCTCGCCAAGTCATGCCATGCCAACCTTTCCGCGCCTCTATACTATCCTTCCTTATGTGACTACCAAAGAACGGAAGCGTGCGACGATAAAAGACTACATTTCCTCTTAAGATGCAAAATCTCAACTGTCGAATGTCACCAAGCCAACAAGCCTCCCAAGCTCGACTTTCTAGGGAAAAACAACATGCTACATGTTTTCCATGAAAATATTCGAGACATCAAGACATATCACAAACCTGGGGATCCTATTTGGGTATTGGTTTGGCGGTTTACAGAGTGCGGCGTACACTACGCCCGTTATAAGAAAGTTTAATAAGAATGAGGCGGTTAGTAAACATGGGAAGTAATGGTGAAACGCTTTCTTTTATGGAACATCAATTCCAAGCGTGACCGGTCATCACCTCCTCCCATTTACTCACTCATTTACCATTCCTTAATGAGAGCAGAGTACGTTTCACTTCGACTTGTATAAATAGGTCTTACCTATTTCCACCGAACAACAAGTTCGGTCAGGAGCATACAGCACTCAGAAAACATTTGTTAGATTTCCATCTGTTAGCTTCCCACTTTCTGATACAAGACGTAGAAAACAACTACTCTTCCAGAATCAACTATTCTGGTCTCAACACTTTCCTTGCTTCCCTCCCCAAAACCAACCCATTCTCCTTCACTTTGTGACCGAAGCAATTCTGGAACGGCCATTTCTTGGTTTACGCCGGACTTGTACAGATTGATCTCTCGAGTCTAAAGTACTCCCTTGCAGTACATTGTTTAGGGTTTAAATTCGTTTCTTACCCACACACCCGAAATTACCGAAATCAACAGAAACCATTTTCACCCACAAACAATTACGACTACAGTGGGAGATTGATATTTCGGTCATGATGTCAATTTTCAATTCTCGATTTCGCACCTCGACCTAGAGGTCAGGACAGTATAATCAAACAATCCGCTCAGGAAACAACGACCCAGTTACCAGGCGTCTCAATTACCAGTCGTTACACGACAAAGGACGGCTAGGGACTTCCGAGGGGTTTAGAAGCGAATGATCCACCCAGGGATCGGCAACGCGACAAAGAATGATTGGGGACTTTCCGAAGTCATGGCTACGTTTCCCACAAGACTCGGTCTAACACCAGGAGGATTCCTTTTCATCAGGGAGATCTTAAAAACCGAGTAAGTCTTACCTATACAAAATACATGGTTTCCTATTTCAAGATTCCACGAGAATGATAAAACCGATAGTCGTGTTATGCTTCATCCCATGACATCTACCAACACACGGTCCCATGGTTTTCTGAGATGTCTGCGTCACATGCAATCGTAACCAAAACAATTCATTCCAAAAGAATAATCGAAACCATCAATGTAACATTTGTCTATCAAACCAAAAATCCAGAAAATAAAAACCACAAACTAGGCGTTTCATTCTCTTTTCAAAAAAAAAAAACCCAAAATAAGAAGTTCAGAAAGACAGAAATGTGTCCAACAACGGCTTGCTCTTCTTGGCGAGAGCCTCCTTTGCGCTTTGAAGAGCCGCCCTCTTCAACTTTAGTTTCCTAGAAAGATTTTCGACTTCCAATTTGTGCTTCCTCACCATATCCGCAAAAGGAGCTTCGACTGTTTCAGCCAGCATCTTTTCAACCTCAGAAAAACCTTTGACGAACCAAGGATCATTGAACTCGAACTTCATACACATGTCACGATGGAACCTCCAGCTTGTGACTGCATCCCCAAAAACAGTATGACCTGTCACGTTGCACATGTCGTCGATCGAAGAAAGAATTTCCTCCACACGTTTAACCAACGCATACCGACTATTAATTTGCTTGGTCATGGCAATATGACCATAGTTTTCCCAGATCTTAGTGTATAGTGCCGCATGTTTAACTGGCACGCTAAACCCTCCAATCAGCATGTGATCCCGATGAGGAACTAGGTAAGGAGGATTAAAAGGGGCGCCTGCGACTACATCAGCGACAGGCAAGGGACTCCTAACAACAATCGCACCTGCGGACACTGGAGTACTTTTCTTTGTCTGAAAAACAATGATGTTTTCTTCAACATCCATTCCGAGATCGCTCGGCACAGCTGCCACAGTTGGAGACAAAGCTGCATCTCCACCAGTCTCCGTCTCAGGGTCATCTTCAGAATCGGCTTCCTCCTGCAATATCACAGATTAGACATTTTTTCAAAGAAAGAAAAAAAAAACGTGTGGAAGACTTACTGATTCACTTGCAGACCGACTAGAGGAAGACTCAGCACTGCTATCGGTAGAATTACTCTCATCATCACTGGATTCTAAACCATCATCCTTTTTGGGTTCCTCATCGTCATGGATAGGATCAGCACCGACACTCTCCGTCTCGGGAAGCGAGGTTTTCTAACTGTTTGCGAGTTTGGTAAAGGCATTTACGCTACTGAGACCCTTGGCAAGATACGAAGACGGATACTCAGGAAAGGAACAAGGATATACACGATCTAACTAAAGTTAAGAAGAAAATCATACGTACCCGTATGTTGGATGAACTAAAAGTCGGTAGAGATGTGGAATCTTACTGGAAACCGCCTGCACGATTTTTAGACCTTCGCTCTTTCACTTGGGGACTATCTGCACTCGGGATAACAGATTTTCGCTTGGGCGAAGAGGGATCTCTCAGCAGTGGATGCTCCGCCAAAACCGCAGGAGAAGGCTTACCGTGACGGTTTTCTACCACATCATTTACGAACCCGTGGAAAACGAGAAACTCATCCTGCCAGAATATGTTGTATTTAGAGGTTGTTGATGGATTTCGTTCCGCAAGAAGGAAAGGGAGGCTTTTTCCCGACTCAAGAACAATAACATCGAGAATAGTTAGCCACGAAACTTCTGGAACATCCGGCGGACGAACAAATGGGACCCCTTGGTCAAAACCCATATGCCAAGCCACTCTATCAATGTTGTAAGAGACCACTTTGCAAGATCCTCGAAAGAAAGATGGCACGAAACCAGGAGAGCAACTTCGCATAAACACCATCTCTCTAACACTCGTATCCTCTTTATCAGAAGTCAAAGACATGCCTGGAGCAGGAGCGAAGGTACTGATCTGAGTTATGGACTCATGCAGCGGAACCCATGGACGAAAATTTACCATGTGCGAATTGTCAAGGAATCTAACCAGGTTCGAACCAACCCTTGGACGCCTATTCGACCAACGCAGTATCCTAGAGCCTCCCCAAGACTCAGGGAGTACTGCCAATGTTTTTGGAGCATACTTTTCGAAATGCTCCGCAACCAGCTGATCCAAGTGTGTGTACAGAGAACCGAGAAACAGGAGAACGACACCTTTTGCCAGTTTCACGGCAAATTTAATAAGTTCCTGTCTTATCTCCTTCTTACCCGAGCCTTCATCGAAAATATCTCTAGATAACTAAAGAACCAAAAACGCCGCAACATGGAGAGGACTGTTCTTCTGATTCGGCTCCAACTCATCTAGAAACCACTGGGTTACCCACCAACCATAGAAGCACCTCGTCTCATTTTCTTTCCGAACGAATCCTTTTGATTTCTCAACCAGAGCGGCGTGCATTTTCTCTTCATCTGCAGACAACTTGATATCGAGACTACCTAATACAGAAAGGTTCAGCAAGAAGGCCACGCTTTCCAAGGAAATAGTCATTTCGCCCCACCTGCATATGGCCGTGTGAGTGTCTGGACACCATCTGGAAATAAAAGCAACCAAGCCTGGAATATCTTTCCTAATCTGAAGAACTGCGGAAGCCGCGACAGCATCAATAATCTGCGCCTTGGCCAAACTGGCCTTTACGCATTCCTGGCTCATCATGAAGTGCATCCATTTCTCAAAGGGACGCAACAGGCTTACACTGATCTTAAAGTCAATGGGAGAAGCATGGTACTCTTTCCTATGAATACAAAACCTTATTACACTTCCGGCCGAACCGACTGGGCCTCTCCTTCACTTTCCAAACCAGTCAGGAGGATCGACACATATTTGGGATGATTTTTTTCTAATTGTAGCGGATATTGTAAAGAACTCATAATCTATGCTCGGCTTGGAATTTCCAATATCCTTCGGTACGGCAGAAACTGTTGATATCCCAACGAAAATTCTCTTACGCTGCTTTCATCTCCGAGATAACTACAATGGAACAATACGAAAGAAAGATTATTACTGAAAGTGCATGGAAATTATTTCATCAGACACAGGAGATCCATCCTGGACGCAAGCCAATTAGTTTCAAAGTCATTTTGCACATATGCGAAGGAATGGGGACTGACAGACCCTGCATCACCGCTTCACGCAACAGGAAATTTGTGCCCAGCCGAATAGACGCGCCCCACCAAGGTAACCATGCACACGGCCACACCAGGAAAAGGACGAAACCCTAAAGGCTAGTTTTTCACGGGAAGAGAATGACAATGCTCGTGCACACCTACTTCGCACAATAACTTAGGCGGCCAACATCACTACAGCATTCACGCCTAAATGCTATTACAAGTTCGTGCAAAGTATACCTACGGCTAGCATTCATGCCAACTCAGAATAACAATATTTCTACAAGTTAATGAAAAAGTACGCCTATAGCTAGGGTTTGCACCTAAACAAAGAAAGAAGAAGGAGAAAAAACAAGGCAAAGAGGAAGTGTTGGAAGACATACCAGGGATTCTCTTATCCGCTTTGCTTTACTGTTACCACACGGCCGAAATAAATGAATAGGTGTGAAATAAAAGGAGAGGCCGACCCTCCTTTTATACGCGTGATACTTGGGAGTTTGAACAAGGAAAGGATTTCATATTTCATATTTTGAGCCAAGTAAGGAAAAAGGGGCAACCGGTCGCGCAAAGACCAATTACCACGCCAAAACCGTCCGCGCCATTGCCTTGGCCCCACATTCCAAGCCGTACGCATGCTTTGCTTCTCCAGGTCTGTGCCATGCCTTGGCCCCACATGCCAAAGCCATCCGCACGCTTCGCCTCTCCAAGTTCGCGCCATGCCTTGGCCTCACATGCCAAATCTGTCTGCGCCATGCCTTGGCCCCACATGCCAAAGACGTCCGCGCATGCTTTGCCTCTCCAAAGACCGTGCCATTACCTTGGCCCCGCATGTCGAGCCGTCCGCGTCATGACTTGCCAATACCAACAAACTCGCCGAGCAGCATCACGATGTCCCCTAACCCAGCCAAAGAGATGCACAGCCAGATCAGGCCAACAGTTTTCATCTCACCACATCACGGTTTGCGTCACAAGTATAATTTATGCAAGGCCGCCAACACGGGAAGCACAAACTATCTTTACCTCTCGAAAAGGTTAGTCGGACTTTCATGACCATCTTATCACGACTTGTTTCGATTTCTCGTCATAGACTGACACCATCTTATGCTTACCTCGCAACGATGCTCCCGTTCCGAGCTAAGCATGGGACTTAATGTTGATGGTGGTTTTTATCCTAGGGTTAAAATTGTAAAACCGCACATCTGGCATGACGTCATTATGACCATTAGCACATTTATTGAACCGATCAGCATGCTTACGTAAGAATTATCAGGGTACCTTTTTTCTTTCTATGTGTCATGTTCCACGGCAGAACCCTTAACATTGATTGACATCATATGTGCAAAACCCAAAAATTCTCATGCTACCACGCCAAGGCATGCTAACCATGCCACCCGCACCACTGTGCCAATGGAAAACCGTGCCAACTACATCTCCGCGCCAAGGCATGCCAACCATGCCAGCCGCACCACTGTGCCAATGGCAAACCGGGCCAGCCACATCTCCGCGCCAAGGCATGCCAGCCGCACCACTGTGCCAATGGCAAATCGTGCCAGCCACATTTCCACGCCAAGGCATGCCAACCATGCCAGCCGCACCACTACGCCAAGGCATGCCAACCATGCCAGCTGCACCACTGTGACAATGGCAAACCGTGCCAGCCACATCTCCGCGCCAAGGTATGCCAACCATGCCAGCCGCACCACTGTGCCAAGGCATTCCAACCATGCCAACCGCACCACTGTGCCAATAGCAAACCGTGTCATCCACATCTCCAAGCCAAACGTACCTTGCCTTGGCCTTAGCCATGCTAGCCGCACCAAGTGCCAAATGACATTCCAAGACATTGGCCCCACCTCGCCAAGCCAAACGCACCTTCCCTTGGCCCTAGCCATGCTAGCCGCACCATGTGCCAAACGGCATGCCAAGCCCTTGGACCCACCATGCCAAACGCACCATGCCCTAGCCATGTTAGTCGCGCCACCATGCTGGCCTTCCCTATGCGGCTACTAAAACGAAGGCGTGCGACAATCAACGGTCGCCATTCAATCCCAGGAGAAAATCCTATCCATCCAAGGTTACCAGACAACTCATGGTAACCTTTGGCCCGAAAACCTAATTTGGCCGTGCCAAGGCATGCCATGCCGATGGCATGCCAACCTAGCCGCGCCACCATGCTGGACTTCCCTATGCGGATACTAAAACGAAGGCGTGCGACAATCAACGGTCGCCCTTCAATCCAGGAGCAAATCCTAGCCATCCAAGGTTACCAGACAACGCATGGTAACCTTTAGCCCGAAACCCTAATTTGGCCGCGCCAAGGCATGCCATGCCAATGTCATGCCGACCTAGCCGCGCCACCATGCTGGCCTTCCCTATGCGGCTACTAAAACGAAGGAGTGCGACAATCAACGGTCGCCCTTCAATCCCAGGAGCAAATCCTAGCCATCCAAGGTTACCAGACAACACATGGTAAACTTTGGCCAGAAACCCTAATTTGGCCGCGCCAAGGCATGCCATGCCAAATTGCATGCCAACCTAGCCGCTCCACTATGCTGGCCTTCCCTATGCGGCTACTAAAACGAAGGCGTGCGACAATCAACGGTGTCCCTTCAATCCCAGGAGCAAATCCTAGCCATCCAAGGTTACCAGACAACGCATGGTAACCTTTGGCTCGAAACCCTAATTTGGCCGCGCCAAGGCATGCCATGCCAATGGCATGCCAACCTAGCCGCGCCAACATGATGGCCTTCCCTATGCGACTACTAAAACGAAGGCGTGCGACAATCAACGGTCTCCCTTCAATCCCAGGAGCAAATCCTAGCCATCCAAGGTTACCAGACAACGCATGGTAACCTTTGGCCCGAAACCCTAATTTGGTCACGCCAAACCGCGCCAAGGAACGCCATGCCAATGGCATGCCAACGTAGTCGCGCCACCATGTTGGCCTTCCTTATGCGGATGTCGAAACGAAGGCGTGCGAAAATCAACGGTCGCCCTTCGATCCCAGGAGCAAATCCTAGCCGTCCAAGGTTACCAGACAACGCATGATAAACTTTGGCCCGAAACCCTAATTTGGCCACGCCATACCGCGCCAAGGCATGCCAACCTTGCGGCGCCTCCATACCAGCCTTTCCAATGCGACTACCAAAGAACGGAAGCGTGCGACGATCAATGACTACCTTTCCTTTTAAGATGCAAAATCTCGACCGTCGAAGGTCACCAAGCCAGCAAGCCTCCCAAGCTCGACTTGCCAGGCAAACAACAACATGCTACATGTTTTCCACGAAAATATTCGAGACATCAACCCAGATCACAAACTGGGGGATCCTATTTGGGTATTGGTTTGGCGGTTTACAGCGTGCGGCGTACAGTACGCCCGTTGTAAGAAAGTGTAATAAGAATGAGGTGGTTAGTAAACATGGGAAGTAATGGTGAAACGCTTTCTTTTATGGGACATCAATTCCAAGCGTGACCGGTCATCACCTCCTCCCATTTACTCACTGATTTACCATTCCTTAATGAGACTAGAGTACGTTTCACTTCGACTTGTATAAATAGGTCTTACCTATTTTCACCGAACAACAAGTTCGGTCAGGAGCATACAACACTTAGAAAACATTTGTTAGCTTTCCATCTGTTAGCTTCCCACTTTCTGATACAAGTCGTAGAAAACAATTACTCTTCCAGAATCAACTGTTCTGGTCTCAACACTTTCCTTGCTTCCCTCCACAAAACCAACCCATTCTCCTTCACTTTGTTACCGAAGCAAATATGGAACGGCCATTTCTTGGTTTAGGCCGGACTTGTAAAGATTGATCTTTCGAATCTAAAGTACTCCCTTGCAGTACATTGTTTAGGGTTTAAATTCGTTTCTCACCCACACACCAGAAATTACCGAAATCAGCAGAAACCATTTTCACCCACAAAAAATGGTCGCTTGGGTCTTAATGTTAAATACATGCCTAATAAGACCAGTTCTGTACACAGGAAATGGTCATGTCCATAAACATTTAGTCGGCACTATGGTGGGCTAAACAAATGCCGACTAAAGTGTAGTCATCTGGGTCATTATTGAAAATGCAAGAGTACCAAAATACACCACCAACAGAGATAAGTCCGTGAACCTGATTATACCGTGATAATACTTGGATGATTCCAAAGATCGATATCCAAGAATCAATCAAGTTGTATCCAACAATTGCGATGGACTTATCCACTTGAATTGATTTTGCGTACAACCTGTGATATTTCAATTATAAAGATAAAAAATATAGTGCAGAAAAGAAATAACACAAACACCAGAATTTTTTTTGAGGAATCCGCAGATGCATAAAAACCCCGGGACCTAGTCCAGATTTGAACACCAAACTGTATTAAGCCACTACAGACTCTAGACTACTATCAGAACTTAGGGCTGGAATGTAGTTGAGACTAAATCTAACGTCACAGCGGTTCAGTTACAGTCGCCCTATTTACGCCTCTTGAATCCCAGTAGGACTCCCCGCAATTGATTGCCTTAGCTGACGTACTTTACAACCTAAGAGTTGCTTCAACTCAATTGAATACTTTAAACCAATTTTCCTCCCACAGATGAGACGATATGTGTGATTTCTTTTTTTATCTTGATCAAGGTGAGACTGGAAATCGATAACAATAGACAAAGTCTAGCTAACCTCAAAATCCGGACTTATGCTACCTGAAGTGCATCTTAAATTATTATTCACCTCACAAGTATTAAACTTGTGGAATCAATAAAGTCTGAGACGAAGAGAACTTTGATGATTTTTATCTATCTTGATTGATGGAGAAAACTCAACAATGATCAAGATCAGGATACTCGAGCTATCAAGATAAATAATAGTTGGACCTGGATTCACAAATCCCTATGAAGTCTTTGTAGTCATGAAACCCTAGAAGGGTTTTAGAAAGAGGAAGACTCTAGTTTACAATTAGGACACACCAAAAAATTAGTGTCGCGATTCAAAGATCCTAGTTGCTTGAGATTACCCTTTTATATACATTCAAAGCATAGGTTTCTTTAGGTTTAATCTAAGATATATTTGGAACTAATCAAATAATATACATTGTTAGATGAATCTTTGAATTTGATTAACATAATAAGATATACAATCTGGTTAGGATGAACCGTAACCAAACCGTGTACAAGGACCACGCTCATGAATGGTAAGTTGAAACTAGCCAACTGAATTATAAGCTTGAGCATTTTCATATAACACTTAAGACTTAACTCGAGTCACAATTATATGATCAAATATGTCTTATGGTGTTTTTAGAGATTATTCAAATGTTAATTATCTTGGAGAAATAATTTTATGTGCATATGAATTTAATCGACATGGTAAGTGGGCGGACTATTTACATATACTTAACATGTTCGTGAACATTATGTCATGGTACGCGTACCAGTATGTATACTTTAACATATAACCGAGTTCCGGAGTTCAAATAACTTTTTTCAGTACGCGTACTAGTATGGATACCACTAAACCATAACCGAGTTTCGGAGTCCACAGAATTTTTATGGTATGCATACATGTACGGATACCAAACCGGTTCGGGGACCAACATTTCTTTTCTATTATGCATACGGGTATGCGTATTGATCCGGGTTCACAGACTTTTTAAGGTGTGCATACTGATATACATACCAAAAAAGTTCTTTTCGACATATAGCCACTACGGTACGTGTATTAGTACATGTATTATGGCTTCAGACCTTAATAGTTTTCCCAGTTTGTAAGATTTATATGTATACTGTCTTATATCCAAATTTACAGTAGTTCTATATTTCTCTCTAAATCAATTCAAAACTTCCCAAATAACATCAATGACTACACATATCACTGTTCCAGGCTATTTTCGAATGATAATTTTGTATCACGATTTATATTATGAACAATAAATTGTTCTTAACCGAAATTCATCAAGTATGAGAAAATGTTCATTAAGCTTATTCATATTTCGAGATCTAATTACCAAGATAAACTTGAATGAAATTCTTGATATGCTTGAAATAGTCTAATTATTTATGCGACATCGTCTCATAGATAGAAAGATGAATATAACTTTAGATATAGATGGTTCAGTCTACTTACCTTTTGTTGAAGAAGTTCTCCAAAAGCTTTGGTTGATCTTCGCCTTCAAAGGGTTGAACGCAACGATGATTGTCGTGATGTCCGTTTCTCAAATACATCTTCTATATTAATCCGAGACTTAACTAATTGTAGACTAGAAATCAAAATATAGTTTTGACAACAAGCTTGAGATAGCAACACTTGTGAGTTCGACCGAGCAATGCTCTAACAACAGTTCCCCCAGTATGTGAACTGGTATGCATGCTGTCATGTATCCATATTTACAATATTTTTATATCTCTCTAATAACCGATTTGAAACATTCCCGAATAACATCAATGACACATATCACTGTTCCAGGCTATTTTCAAATGATTAAATCTTGAATCATAATTAGGTTATAAATAATAAATTATTCTTAACCAAATTTACCAAGTATGAACAAATGTTCTTAAGCTTAACATATTTCGAGAACGATTATCAAGATAAACTTGACTCGAAATTTCTGTTATGCATGTAATGTCTAATTTAGTCATGCGACAATGTCTCATAGATAGAAAGGTGAAAACTTGAGAAATAAGTGGTTCAGTCTTCATTTACCTTTTATAGATGAAGTTCTCCAAAAGCTTCGATTGATCTTCGCCTTCAAAAGGTAGAAAGCAATGATGTCTGGTACTCAACTACACACTTCTATCCTAATCCGAGACTTGACTAAATGTGGACTAGAAATCAAGATATAGTTTTGATCGACTAAATTTGACAACAAGATCAACACTTGTGAGTTCGTCCGACCAATGCTCTAACAGTTATGTAATTTACATGCCGACTATTAGCGATTTTGCACACAGGAAATAGTCACATCTATGAACATTTAGTCGACATTATATAGGTTTCAAAGGATGTCGACTAATTCATAGTAGTCCGGGTCGTTATGTTCTTAACATGCCGACCCTGGTAAACACACAATTTTGGGTGCCAGGGTTGTCAGTCTGGAAAAGAAAAGGGTGATGACCCTGGTCTGGTCATCACTGTCCCAGTATTAAAACCCTGACGACTAAGTTGTGGAAACTTAACATACCTAAGCAAACCATTCATTCAACATCTATAAATCCAATACTTTTCCAACAAAAAAAAAAGAAACATCCAGAATTTGTCAAACAAAAAAGAAATATTCAACATTTGTCCAACAAAAATAACATTTGTCCAAACATCCATAAAAGAACATATGTCCGACCATTAACCATAACATACTTGTCTATAAATAAACATCCATAAACTAGAAATTCACTCATGACCGCGACGACGACCACCTCGTTTAACAACATCGCCTCGTTGGCTTCCACCTCTACGACTATGAGGCCCCTTTAGTTCAGTATTTGCTCGCCTGAAATTTTTTGTGGCATCTTCGTTATCAACATTCCTAGCAAAGTCAATGTGATTAGTTTGATATTCAACCGAAAAACGTTCTCATGTATCTCTTGCGCAACACATCCTCTTTACAAGGGTCTTTAAGTTATCCTTCTATTTTTAGATAAACAACAAAAAAATAATTATGCATAAATATTAAAATTATAATAGAGACACAATACTTGCAAAATTCTTAAGACCTGTTGTTGGGTCTTTCACGGTGTTCTTCTTCTTATGAGCCGGTTGATCAACAATTTCTTCCCTAACACAATAGGACGAGAAAAACCAAAGTACCACGTCATGTAATTTTCATGAGATTCATGACCTTCGGTCACCTCATCCACAGACTCAAATCAATTCTATGGTTACATATTTCGTCCCAATGAGAAAGTTTCTGGCGGTGGAGTGTTAACGACATCAATATATTTTTTTTTGGGACGTGTTGCTCTCCTTTCTTACCACTTTAAACAATGGTTCATCACTGGGATGGGGTTCTTCTTGGACGTAACCAATTTTCCTCATTACCCGGCATGGATCGTACATTTAAAATCCTTGGGGATAAAATAAGGGATCTTAGTAAAATGCAACATCATTTCTACTTATGACCATTCTATATTTTCTGTTGTCTCGATACTGATTGAAGATTGCCTCATCCGCAGTCATCTTGTCCAAGTTAACTCGCATGTTGATAAGATGCCGAAGCATATCTTATCCGGACCACCAGTAAAAGTGTACTTGCATCCTCTAGGCTTGTGCTTCGCAAGCCTAGTCTTGACTTTGATGTTGGGGTTGGCTTTCACCAGGGACGGGAAGTTCTCATATATCCAAATCTATGCAAACAAAAAGTATAGTAAGAACCTTATCTCACAAAACACTAACTACACAAACATTTTGTGAATATAAATGATTTATACAATTGAATTACCTGAAATGGACTTAGATTCCCATTAACTTGCTTCACTAGTGACTTGAAGCCTTTGACAACCCTTTATTCAAGTGGCCAACCACCGCAGTTTCCCATGAATTCCTATGCATCTCATCAAGGGGATGCAATAGTTGAAGATACTTGGCGTCGACCAATTTTCCAAAGTTGTTGGGGAAGACGCAGTGGGCCAGCACGTATAGCAAATAAGCAGATGCACTAGCATTGACTCGCACTTCGTCCACACTTACCTACTCATCAAACGTATTCTTGGTCCCACTGTATGTGACCCTCAAATTCTCCAGACTTAGTCTCTTTCTTCTTGCTTTTATAACCACCCTTGATCACAAACATAGACTCCAACTTCTTCTCATCCCAGCCGAATAATCTCCTGGTTAATTTAAAGAGATCTTGATCATCATAGCCATCTTTGGTGGATTTTTCATTAACCTAGAGGCCTAGAATTTGATGATAGTCATCGGAAGTAATCGCCACCACAATGAACGGGAAGAGAATTCTATCCGTCTCCCCATAAAACCTTTCACAAAATGAAGATATACCAACTTTGTCGTACTCAACAGTCGAACTCTTGACCTCATGCCACATCCCAGAGTTCTTGACAATCTCTTTCGCGGCGTCATATTTCTTGTTAAGTGACTATTTCTTCATCATAGTATTTGAAGCTTGGCGCCTCAAAAGATGGGTGGCATTATTATGATCCTGAATAACATACACCAAATTTAATGAAGATTCAATATAAAATGTCTTAAATAAAATTAAAGTGAGATAGAGATTACTTACGATAGTAGAATAGATTTCATGCGCCCATGAGTCTTTGTATCCAAAAAGAACATTTCCACCATCTTCGGGTAACCCTAGTAGAGGATCATCTTTACCTTTCTTCTAGTGATGGGCGGGATGTGGGAATCAATATGTTTATTGATAACCTTCTTTTTCCTGGTTACAGTTGCAGCCTGAGGTTCTTGTTCAATCCGAACCCCTGTTTTTTGGCCATTATCTTCTTCTTCTTCTCCACCTTCTTCTTCTTCTTTATCCTCTTCAAAAATTTCACCTTGTTCATCATCATTTTATTACCATTCTTCCCATCATCATTGTTATCACCATCATCATTACCTCCTCTAGCAGGTGGGATGTCTTGATCATCATCATCTTTATCTCCTCTAGCAGGTGATTCTTGAACATCATCATCATTACCTCTTCTACCAGGTGGAATTGATTGGTCTTCATCTGGAGTTTCATCAGAATCACTTGGTTCAGGTGGACCCTGAAAATAATTCCGTTCACGGATCTTGAGCGTCCCCGGCTCAATAAATTCCCTCGATATGTTGCAAACAAGAGTTTATCGCCTACTCGAGGAGGTTTTCAAGGAGGAGTAACAAGTTTCTTTTTTCCTTGTTTGACCTTTTGCAGCCTAAACAAGAACAATGGGAATACATTTCAATTAGTCGTCAGGGTCAACCCTTGAACAAGGAAATGGCTAAGATACAACAGATATTAGTCGTTTGGGACGACAATAAAATAAAGTGACGATTGAACAATATTCGTCACCTTAGGAAAAATAAAACAGTAACGACGAATAACAAAATGTTACACGGTGAAACTAGGATGTAGTCAGCATTTAATTGGCTTATCGATAACCTATATAGTGACGACTAATACATAAATCGGCAGGGTACTGGTTGACATAACATCCCGGCTAATAACAAAATGAAACTCAGGAGACGCAAGTATTTGCACAGCATTAGTCAACATATTAATTTTTTTAACACTGACGATTAACAATGCAACATAATTAGTTGCAAAGGTATTAGGTTGAATAGAGTGACGACCCTGTATGTATCACTTCTAGGGGATGAAAGGTCAGCATGATATTCAACCTAGGAAGACAACGATTATACCTAAACATGAAAAGTTGGCATAGTCGTGGAACAAAAACTATGCCGACTACATAACTGCAAATTCAGAAATTCGAATTTTCTGCCCTAATTTGACATGCAAACAACAAACTGAAGTATTGGAGTGAGTTTAAGTAGGCACTTACTTTCTCAATCGCGTCATTTCTTCGGTTTCAGCAGTTCACAAATTTCTTCTTCGTCCGTTGTTTTTTCCCTCCGTTTGTATTGAACTGCTTTTCCAATTCCAGGTTCACCAGTACTAGGTCTTGTAGAAGTGATTTTCTTATGCTTCGGCTTATGCATGTTTGAAGTTTAATCGACAATGAATCGACGAGTTTTTAATCGTAAGGCGGGGGGTCGTCGGTATGGCAGAGGACAAGAGGGAAGAGGAGAACATGAAATGAAAATCAAATGAGAAGATGAATTAGGTTAAGTTTTATTTATAATGGGTAAGGGTAATATTGTAACTTCACCCTTCTTAATCGCGTCATTTCTTCGGTTTCAGCAGTTCATGGATTTCTTCTTCGTCCACTGTTTTTTTTTCCTCTTTTTGCATTGAATTGCTTTTCCAATTCCAAGTTCACCAGTACTAGATCTTGTAGAATTTCTTTTCATATGTTCCGGCTTATGCATGTTTGAAGATTAATCGACGATGAATCGACGAGTTTTCGATGAAGGCAGGGGGTCGTCGGTATAACAGAGGACCAGAGGGAAGAGGAGAACATAAAATGAAAATCAAATGAGAAGATGAATTAGGTTAAGTTTTAATTATAATGGGTAAGGGTAATATTATAACTTCACCCTTCTTAATGTTCCCTAGCCCTACAAAAGAGACCTCTTAAAATTGGCCCATGCCTTGATGGGAAAAAAGTTGCACACATTTCTTTTGAAAGCCAAATAAGAACCGCGCGTAAAGTTAATTTGTGTCGCTACAAGACCATCTTCAGGCATTTTGAACCATTTACTGTTGTCCATTTCATCTCCATCTTCGAATATTTTTAGCATTTTGGTGTACCTTTCTTCAGAGCACAACACTTTCTCATAAAATGTCTTGTGATTAAAAAGATTCAGAATGCATATTGTTACGAACAACAAGGTAGTCTAGACAACTAAGACCTGGCTGAAAACCAATGCAATGGTGTGGAAACCATAATGACCATCTGCAGAAACATTTTGAGTTCCTTCTATGTAGAATTGAATACATTCTTGAAGTTGTGACACGTACCGTATAGATTAGGTAAACACCACTCTTCAGGTCGAGGCTCACGCCACCTCTGTAGTTGCCAAGCATCTTCATCAGTTTCCATTTTATCTTCCGCAAAAAAAATCTTCATCTTCTTCTTCTTATTCTTGAGGATTTTCCTCTTGATGGTTGTTCACTGTTGATTCAACATCATAAATAGTAACATCATGGTTTGGTTCCTCATCCAAGTAATCCACGGTAAAGTCTATAATTTTTCTCGATTCATCAGTTCCATCCGGTGTTGTTACCTCATTTTCAGTCCTTACTGAACCTTCTTCATTTAGCAACTCATTATTTTTAGGTTCAAGTGGAACCTCTAAAATATTTGTTTGCCTTCTTATGCTCCCAATATTCAATATTTATTTTAGTATGTTTCCTCTTCTGTTTGGGCCCTTGGGTTTCAATCTTCCCTTGTTCTTCTTGAGTGTTAGTCTTCTCATGTTTCTCTGGAACCTTGTTGAGTTGATTCAATACAAACAAGATTAGGAGTCAAGTAAATAATGTAAAGTATACAAATATGTGATGGTCTTATATAATGCATAAAGAATTATATTTCAAATTACTTTGGAAAAATACCTTTTTTGATGAGTCAGCATGCTCAAATCGAGAAAGATCTCTGTGCATAGATTTTTCTCTTTCCTTCTCAGCAGTTGTATTTCGTCCTTTGACTCGAACAAGTGCTGGTGGTTCCTGAAAATCATTTTTATCCAGCTGTGCAAGCTCTGTTTACGAGACTTCTCACCCTTTCAGTTGTTAGACTTTTCTCCCGTTCAGTAAAATGTTCCCACTTTTTTCTAAGAACCTCTAACTGTGGAATATAATCAAATACAACATCAGAACGTGAAGCATGTGGTACCAAATTGATCTGCCTCCATTTAAGATCGATAGAAGAAAGTAGGATGGGTCTACTCTGATTTCGAAATTCAATTATCATATGGGCCCAAGGTAGGCCATGCGTCTTGTATAGAATGCATCCACACAAATTCTCAGTAACACTTCTCGACTTTTCCAATCTTTTTATTTCAGTGATGATGAAGTCCAAGGCATATTGTGAGACATGGTGATGAAAACCCTTGAAGTCGTCGATTTTGTGCTTATGCTTGATGAAAGTCAAAGATTGTTGAAATTTAGCTTCGATAGTCACAAGTTGAAATTCATGAGTCTTGTGCATTTGTTGCCAGCACTCAATAAACCCACCTTGACTATTTACCAAGAATCTCTTTAAAACACTATGTGCACCTTCCACACGATTAGAAGTTCTGACTCCAAAATGTTTTACTTCATTAGTCCATGCATATGCGAAAAATTTCTTACTCAAAAGAACCGACTCACAGATGTATTTAACGTCTTATGGATACCTCTTCTCATATTTACGTATGAAGGACTCCAAAACCATTTCGAATAGATACATTGTTTCCATCCGAACAACGCGTCTCTAATCATCTTCTAAATCCTTCAGAGGATCTTTTTCCTCTTCATCATGTTGTTGGTTCACTTTTCATCGGTTCTTATTAACAATCGTGCTTTCGCCGATATTTTTCTCCTTCGCTTTTAATTCTTTCGTGATTTTTTTCTTTTTTAGTTGACTCGCGAAAATGAGAATACACATTCTTTTGAATGTGCCATGTACATAACAATCTTCGTGCATCTGGGTAAACAATACCAATATCATTGATTAACGCATGTTCGTTGTTGGTGACAATAACTGAAGGCGAGTTTGTTGGAGAGTAATGTGATCTCAAATTCTGCAAAGCCCATTCGTAATTTTGTGTTAGCTCGACACTCATGAATGCAAAAGCAATGGAGAACGTCGTTCCCATAGATGTCATACTCGTCGCATGAAAGAAAGGCATTTTCCATCTATTTGTCTTATATGTACAATCAATAATGACGACCGATGGAAAACATTGAGCACATATGGTAGATTTGGTATTTGCCTAAAAGATATCAGTTACTTCATTTATACCAGGATTTCGCCTATTATATGTCACATAATGAGCATCATCTAGATATTTGTGAAGTAGTTGCATCCTGGTCCTTCCAGCACCTTCACTTTTCCTATGCATTTGTATGCAATTATCGATGGTCTTCACAGTTAGAAGATTGTTTGTGAATTCTTTCTTTAAAGCAACAAGAATTTTTCTAGGTGGCATACCGTGTTCGTGAAAAGAAATAACATATTTCTCTTCATCTTTAGTCAATCTACCAACAAATGCATGACCCACAAGTTCATCTGGATGAGGATAGTTATGGTGTCCAACTTTGAGAACCAAGTTCCATTTTGAAGCGGCTACACAAGTAGACCTCAACTTAAATGGACATCCACATCTTTTTGAGCCAGTTCATTTTTTACATTTAGAAGGTTTCACTGTTTGCTTTGCGTTCATATACTTTCCACCTTTCTCGCATCCAAATACAATGGACGAACCCTTGCTACCTTGATTCTCATTCTTATTCAGTGTCTTAGCAATCACGACAACTACGTTGTTTTGTATACCGATCTTGTGACACCATTCTATTACGTCTTCTCTTGAGTCAAATGTGTATAAAACGAGAAAATAACTGATATATCACTTGCGAAAAAGGACATACATTACCTTATCAGTAGTAAAGTAATCAGTAGAATCGAAGCCAAAAACATTGATAGGTTTAGGTTGCTCCACATTATGTTGGCCCACTACATCTAAAACTGTCTCATCCCCTTTTTCTTCATCTAAAATAATTTCTTTAGCCGATCCAAATTGGGAATGACATTTTAATGAGTTGTGAAGTACTTGTGGAAAAAATGTCAGAAGTTAAAGTCGTTCACTCAAGAAGAATCACAAGGTACTATAGTCGTCCAGAAACGATCTCGTGACCAAGTATATAGTCGTCCAGTTACAGTCGACTGTTGCTTTACAAAGTTGTTCCTATTTGGACGATTGAAGTACTTTGTGGTCGTCCAGAAACGATCTCGTGACCAAGTATATAGTCGTCCAGTTACAGCCAACTGTTGCTTTACAAAGTCGTCCTTGTTTGGACAATTGAAGTACTTTGGTCGTCCAGAAACTGGAGACCAGTTCAACGAAAATTAAAAGATTAAAAAAACGAAAAAAAGAACTAACCAAATGAAAATAAATCAGTTACGTACCTCCAAATCTTCTTCAATGAATGTATTTTCAGCTAATTAACAAAATCTTGTTGGATGTTCCATTCGTTTAAGGTTTGGATTTTTTTTGCCCTAGATTTTCAATCGTAGAATCTTCCATAATAATGATTTGCGGATTATTTTCCGATTAAATCGTCGATTTATACTAGTTAAATGATAAGAGTTACAGAAATGATAAATTTATACATAATAGTGAACCAGTTGAACAGAGTTCTAACGTAGGATTAATATTTTTTAATGGGTTTTCAGTGAAAATAGAGATTAATGGAGAAGAAGACAAATTATAGTCAAATTAAATTTGATTTCTGTAGGTGGTAAATACCATGATTGCTAAAGGCTGATGCCAAATCTTTCAGGGGGATACCATTCTATATAAGACAAAAAGATATAAAATGATCCTGCCATTGGATCATTCAAACGGTACCCCTGAAAGATTTGGCATCGGCCTTTAGCAATCTTGGTAAATACTAGGAAAAAGTAGAATTACTTTATAAATTTTGATGAGAGTTGCGAATAGGAAAAGTGAGAGTGGTAAGGTGGATCATAGAATAAAAGTACGAAAGATAGGCTGCCAAAGATTTCATTTCAGACAATAAAAAAAGAAAAAAAAAAGGTTGGAATGCTGGGATTCACATAGGTGATTTGACTTTTAGTTTGAAAAACTCTAAGACCCTACAGAGACCTGCCAGCTAGGGGTGAAATGAAAATGGGCTTTTTCCAAAAGAAGCTCGAGTAAAATTAACAAAGTTAGGACACGCAGCAGAACTCTCGGAATTTTTTATGATTTAAATGGGATACCAGTTCTACCGAGTGCTGATACCGTTTCATATAGGACAAAAAGATCCCACCGATCCACGTCGTTGGATCAATGAAATGGTACCAGCATTTAGTAGGACCGGTATCCCCTTTATAAGTGTAATTTTCTA
Source organism: Papaver somniferum (assembly GCF_003573695.1). Taxonomy (NCBI): domain Eukaryota; kingdom Viridiplantae; phylum Streptophyta; class Magnoliopsida; order Ranunculales; family Papaveraceae; genus Papaver; species Papaver somniferum. The sequence continues at coordinate 16,687,785 of NW_020621603.1, read as the reverse complement.
GACAATATAGGTCAAGAATGGATTATGGATACCACTCAAAGTAGCATCCAGCCAAACTAGGAATTTATGTCACTTAAACAGAATGCCAATTAGATGCTCGACTTGGAAATACTATCAAAACAATTGCAAACAAGCAACAGCGTGAGAACAGAAGAAAAGTTAAAAGCTCAAGGAAGAGAAGTACAATAACAATCACAGAAGGCAGGCAATCAGGGAGAGTATAATAATCTAGGAAGGGAGCTTGTAGCTAGGGAGATCAAAAACACAGGTAGAGAACTAACAGCCACAATCAGAACACCAAGAGATGAATTAACACATGCAGAAAACAACAGCAAACAATCTGTAAAATTAATGGATTAAGAACAAAACCCAGATAATATGAGGGTACAGCACTACAGCTCAAAGAAATTTGTACAGCAGTACAGCAACACAATGATTACCGTGATACCAGGCTAACCAAACTCAGATTTGCAGATAAAGAGATTAAACACCAAGACAACTACAAATCAGCTATTATATAGTAATATCAGAGAGAAATAGCTTAAGAAAGGTGAGCAGAAATGTAAGAATAAAGTTGCAGATGAGAGCAGCAGTACAGAAACAAGGTTCAAAATTTTTAGAATAACATTAACCAAATCCCACTTAAATCGATCAAGAATGAACAGATTTAGGAACTAAAAATTAAATACAGATATAACAAAAGAAAAAAGATACAAATTTTGTTGCCGGAAAAGAGACACCAAGGAGGAAAAATACAGACATCCGTTCAACTCACTCGAGACTCGCTCACTATAACCAATAAATTAATACACAATCAATGATACATAAGCAAATACAAAATCTACCAAAAATTTCAGATCCATATAAATACAATGTGTTACTATCTTTCTACTAGGAGGATACCGCAGGTACAAAATTCAACTCCAGAGGCCTCAAAACTCTGTACAATCTCTTGAACTGCTCTGTTGCGGCGGCAAACATCCGAAATCTCCTCAACAGGAATTGTTAAAGATGAAATATCAGCCCCAGATGCTGCTTCTAATAAAGCTTGAAGAAATCTTGAACGCTCCACTTCTGCCAAAGTCACATATCTGCCAAGAAGCACTGTCCCAATTTTCGAGAGAGAAAAATGTATGTGATAGAGAGAGAGTAACACTGAATAAGTATTATGGTTAAATATGCGTACCACTTCCAATCGAGAACTAGGGAGAGCTCCCGTTAAGGAGGCTATCAAAATTCTAGACAGAGTTGGACCTCGAGGAACTATACAATAGTATCCCTGGTAGATTTGTACTGTTCTCCTCGGCTAGAGTTTGCAATGTCAAAGAAATCTGATAAAAATGTCAGTATTGAATTGCAAGCTTCTCTACAAGAAATAAAAGAAACATTAATCAAGGTGGGAGTACATAATGTTTAATTTAAACACTCAAAGGAAGAGAAAATGATACCTGTGTTGTATTGTGATCCCTATCATCGCACAATCAACTAAAGGTGGGAATACAGCTGACGCAACAAAAAGATGAGGGCAATAGCGGATGCATCGAGACGCCAACAAAAAAAGAGTCATCAGTTATGTCTGGACTGGCTGTAAAGTCCTAGAATAGAGATTTGCAATACAGTCACAACAAGATAATATCATAACAACAGTATCAGTCGGTCAATCCATAAATAGTGCATATTTACCTCAAGTTTTAGTCAGAGGAGCGCTGTACGGCTGAAAAGTGCTTCATTCAAACTTCGGAGATAGTTTGCACAAGACGGGTCAGAACCAAATATCTGCCATCCAAGAAAAACACAATTAGACAAGTGATAATACTATAACAGACAATTAGACATTGAGATTGTTTACGGTTAATGAATACAGATCTTAATCACTTCGCTTGATAGGTTTAGGTAACATGGCTGGTGATGTTGTTGATATAAACCCTGTATCTCCTTCAAGATTGCTCCTATTGTGATTCCCATAAACTTCCCAGAACTTTCACTATTAGAACATATATTATTTGTTGTAAGAGCCAAAACCAGATGTCTCTAACCCTTCTCGTTTAAAATACAGTATATGCACATCAAAAGTCGATAGAGGAATTACATAAAGCGACAGTAGTAACAATTAAGGTTTCATTCCAATGAATCACCAAATGAACATGGTGAGTAACACTCACAGCATAGTTAAAATCCCGGCAAAGACACTCCGTTGTCCGGATGTCAATGTAGAAATAACAAGAAAAAGTGTATTCTCATGCAATTAAAGGGGATGTACTCAAGAATCTTACTCATCAAATATGGCTTTGAAAATTGGCCATAATCCATGTATTGCATCTACCACAGCTTCAGGGTGATTGACATACGCAGAATAATTACAGTCTCATAAAACAGATAAGATAGTGATTTATTTCCTTTTTCTCTATGCTCAAAAGTTAAAGAAAAAAAATGTGATAGTAGAATCTGAAGATAGTTTCCAGTCGATCAACATGAATAGTAAATTCCCATGCAAGTGCTTCTTGCAGTTGTGTGGGACCTTGATTGATGATTTCCTGGTTGATCATATCCAGAAACAGTCAAATTTGTGCTACGTAAATTAGTTACCTAAAAAGTAAGACTTTCAGAAAACACTGACCTGTGATGGAGTCACAACAGGAAGGCATAATGCTTCGAAGGCTTCTTTTTTTTTTTTTTTTGCATTTCCGAGAGGAAGCTCCGTAACTACCTTCCTGAAACGGGAATTTCAGAACAAAGTAAAAAACGTTTCATACTAAAAAAAATGGGGTGATTTTTCTTAAAGTGTATGAGCATCCAGTGAAATGCAGTAAAGCAGCTTTTTTACCTCTAGGCTTCAACCAAGTATAATGACTCTTCGGCAGAGACTTTATAGCCACCTTGCTCATTAACGCTTAACGCTCTATGGTACACGTGGAATAGACTATCTAGAGAGAATTTGTCGGCAACCTATTCATGAGAAGAAAATTAATTACTTGGAAGTTGACCAGTCAACAAGATAAACTGATTTATGCATCATACAACTGCAAAGACAGAACATCCTAGCTCCAGTAGGAAAAAAAACGTCTAAATGCTGATCAGAGAAGAGCTAAAACACTTCAGGAAACCAATGAACACGGAAAAGCTTGAAGTAGATATATTTGCTGTATTTCTAGTTCCTGATGTTCTTAGTCTCTAACCAGGAGTGTAATGGGACTCACCAACCAGACCACTAAATAGCTAAAATCTCCAACAAGAGTATGCGCTTAGAAACAACTAGATTTAAAAAAGAGAAAAATATTTACCATCACAGATGTGCCTAAAGGCCAAAGCTGCAGCTGCTGCAGAATCTTTAGAGGTACTGATGCAACTCATGAGAATCTTTGATGAAGTTTATATTCCCCTTCATCAATCTCCATCAGTGAAGACAAAACCGGCAGCCCATTTGGCGAAGCATCAAGCCATTTTGAATATGCTCCAATCGTCAAGCATACTGATACGGGTGCGAAATGAAAAACAAGTCAGCTACAAGATAACAGGCCTCAGAATAGACACTATTTTGTTTGATTTTAAACTTGCATAACATTATCAATCACCTATCTGAAGTAACTGAGGTTGAAGAGGGAGTTTTGGAAGCAACATCATTACCTGTTTGAAAACGTTTTCAAGGGCATGTTAGCTACACCACCAGAGATTCAAGCCGATGCGTGGTGTATCAATTCAGAGATGACTGCAGTAACAACAAAAGCAAACAAACACTATAGGAATATGTTACCCAAATGCTTTGTCAACATCCACATCAAACTATGTGAAATGTTTGCCTGCATATGTGATAATATGCAACAAAACTGACTAATTTTCTTTTTACAGCGGACGATCATTTTTTAATCCATCATTTTACCCATGAAAAAGAAAACCACGGTCTCACACATTAGTCGATTCAGAGAAAGAAGAGCAGCCATCACCATATTTATTGATTGGAAAGAAAGGACTCTTCAAAAAGAGAAAGATTGGCACAATGCATATTCCATAGACATGTAAATAAACTGAATATTCAAAATAGATCTTCCTCTAATATATAGGTGGTAACATCAACTTCCAACTGACCAACTCAGGAATTTGAAGGTACCAGTACCACGTTTTACATGCCCCATATTATAATAAAAGGGGGTAAGAGTAACTGACAAAGATAACTAACATGTGTAGTAGACATTAAACAACAGCTGCATCAAGCACGAGTTCTTATAATTCAGTTAAAAATAAACTACATAGATAAATACCAATACATATATCAACCAAATGAAACTGAAAATGTAAAACATACGACTAGCCCTTTTTTCTGAGTTTCTTATATGTGCTAATACTTCTTCATGGATTCTCTTACGTTCTCCCATTCTGTAAGTACCAGAGTTCAATGAAACTAAGGTTTCAGAATAAATCCCAGCATTCCTGAATGGAACATTGTCGATTTTTAGTTCTCTACCACTGCCATGTTTTGGGTCATACAAAACTAGAATACCATCACCCAAGAGTAGAATCTCGTCGTTTTTAAAAGACTGCACAAGCCTAAAATATTTCTGTCCATTGATAATACTCTCATGGGCGATGACATAACGCCTAGTCCAAGATTCTTGAACTCCATAATCCAGCATCTCCCGTACTTCAAACTTAACACCATTCACATCTGACCTGACAAGTACGCAAATGCACCCTTGCAACACACCTAGACACATATCCTTATTCATTTTCGGGATTTCTCTTGGTAGTTGCATTTCTTTGAAATTCTCATCACCGATCCATAGAGAGTAATAAAAAGTTGTACTGACCTAGCGCTAACCAATGAAGGTTTCCATTAACAAGCACCCCAGAAATATGCATATAACTAAACGAATAAGGTATGGCTTTCTCAGTTTTCCATAAATTTGATGCTAACGTATAGACTTGGATTAGAGTAGTATCCTTGATCCAGGAGCTCTTACACCTATTGCCAACTTGTAATCATCAGTCTTGTGGTCATAACCAAAACCATGTAAACATTGTCTCTCCTAAATCCAATTGGTGATTCAGGTAATTCTTTATATTCTCCTGTGGATGGGTTCCAAAGACACAATACATCCCTATTATAACCACGGCCAACAAGCAACCATATCCGTATGCAAAAAAGACCATTACATGAACCCAAGAATCCAACACAATGATGTGGGTGATCCACTTTAATAACATCATCTTTAATTTCACACACAGGTGATGATGGAAATGAATCATAAGCCATGGAGTAAAAGTAACGATTGGCTTCAAGCATGAGAATAGGGTTATTTTTCTGAATAGTAACATAGGTTTTAACGAAACCAGAGGTTGAGATTAGAGCATACCAGTTCTTGCAAACGCCCTTACAAGTTAATAGAGATTTCACTGGTAACCGTAAGAGGATTTCATAGTATATCTCTTCTGGAATGCTTGACATTTCTGTTGTTCTTCTTCGACCTCCAAATTTCCATACAAAACGTCTATAAGCCATTTGTGTTTTGTTGTTGCCCACATTAAGCTGATTTATGAGCTTCTTTTTCAGTAAATCTGGAAAACTCAGAAATCCCAATACATAAAATGTTCAAAACTCAATCCCCCGTTGTGACGAGTTCAGATCGAAGAAGAAGAAAAAACCTAGGGTTTTGAAGGAACACTTGTGTAGAGTGACTGATTTATTTTTGGAGTAAAGATTTCAAGTGACAGAACAGTTGAATGATTATCTACTTCTTTATTTACACATCATTTGGATAGTTTACTTACACTTCATTTACATCAGATTTCTACTAAAAAGACGGTGGTAATCTTTTCATCCCCCTGGTATTTAAAACGTCCGCAAGTCTCGGTCCGGCGGGCTTGGAAATAATTTTTATTATTTTTTCTAAGCTTATATATTAAAAAACGTACAAGCCATGTACAAATCAATAATACTTCATTTTTGGAGAAGCATGTGAAGTTTAAGCTTAATAATGGCAAATCAATAAGGTTTTGGATGGATGGTTGGACAGAAGTTGGTACTTTAAAAGATAGATATCATGTTATTTACAAAGCATGTAAAATGAAGAATGCCTCAATTGAGGATATGATTGAGAGTGGCAGACTAAAATGTCATGTGAGAAGAAGATTGAATCAGGCTGAGCAGTTGGATTGGGACAGGCTTTGTAATGATTTAGGTCCAGTTCATGGCATGAATGTGGAGGATGATTATGTGGATATTATGGGAGGTTTTATAGTGTAGAAGTGATATGAAGTGCTGGTTCAAGAGGAGGATATTTGTGATTTCAACAAGTTTTTGTGGAAAAAGGGAATTCCTCCAAAGGTGAGTTTCATGTTATGGCTGATTTTCATAATTCATTGTCTACTTTTGATATGCTAACTCACAGAGGTGTTGATATTCAAGATGCTAAGTGTCCTGTAAGAGTGAAGAGGAAACAATGGATCACATCTTTTGTGATTGTTTTTATGCCTATGAAGTTTGGTCTTACTTTATTAGGTCATTTGGAGTCTTTTGGGTGTGGCAAGACCCCGTGAAAAAGAATTTTGAAGCTTGGCAGTTGAATAACTTATCTGGTAGAAGTAGGGAGGTGTGGTGGAAAGTAATTTATACAGTTCATTAGCATTTGTGGAAGGAAAGAGGAAACATGGTGTTTGGAGGGAGACCAATGACAGCTGAAGAGGTGATCATGCTGGTTAAACAAACTATAGTGTTGTGGTTTATTGAAAGGGATGTTTTTAAAAACTTTTATGTGAATCAGATCTTATTTCACTGTGATTCAGTTCTGCAATTTTGATGTAGCTTAACTGTTCCTAGTTCTTGATCTTCTGTAAATATTTTTCTTCTAATATAACATTCCTTTTCAAAAAAAAAAAAATTGTTACACTACAAAAATTAAATAAACAAAACCCATATTATATCCTAAAGCAAATGTAGCAGAATAAGAAAAATAAAAAAAATAAAAAAGACGAGAAATCACAAGAACTTCAACAATAAAAAAAACTCAAATTAACAGTACTGCCATAAATAAAAATAAATATAAAAAAATTACAAATCACTTAAAGTTACAAGAAAAAGAACAAAAATATTCTCATTAAGCTTCCTCTATTTTTAAGGTCTTTATGGTATTTGTAAGACTATTAAACTTTTTTTTCAATCATTCTTTGACGAATGAAATCCCAGCCCGATCGCGAACAGAGACTCCATGAGGCCGGCTGCTGAATACTTATGGGATCATTTAGAGTTTTCAGCAAACATGAATTCAAATAGCCGTTTAGAGGTCTAATTGGATCAAGAACCCTTTTCACCAAAAATTCATAGTTATTCTCGTTATCTTCTTCTTCCAGCATAACAACACTTCAACCCCTTTAACACTCTTCTGAATAGATTATTTTATAGTGCGCCATCCAGATACCGTATTGCCTCGTAATTCGACAATTGCTACAAAATTTTGGAGATCTGGGAATTTAAACAAGTAGACAACAATTTTTCAATTTAGATTATATCTAAATTTTATCAGGAATGGGGTTTGCAAAGTCCATTTCCACCAGCAAATTATCATAGAATCCAAATTGTTTCTTCAATATTTCATCATCAACCTACATACGTTTTCTTATTCATTTGCTAACGGTCATAACCACTTTTCATCCCAGTACTCTAAAACCAGTCCCGGATATCTTACCTGCATATATGCAGCAGACATCCTTTGATTACGTGGTTAGAAATTTGGTTCTCAATATTGAACTCTCCAATTTGATCAAGATCCTTCTATGATATTTCCTTCAACACATAATCTTTATCTTCTTCACTATCAAGTTTAAATCAAGGAAAACCTTACCTAGAAATACTAAAAGGCATTTAACCCTAAGTTTGCATTGTTCTTTCAAGATTTTACTGCATCTTTCAAACTTTAATTCTGAAAATCTAGTCTACATATGAGATTGTATCTCCATTCAGAAATACACTTATCAATAAGATCATCTAGAAGAGATATTGATGGATCATTACCTTTCTTGCCATCAAAAGGTAAGGCAAAAACATCAATATTTGAGAAATTCAAATTAATTCCAGCTCTACGATTTTCATCGAAAACCCTAGATTTAAGATCATTCACGGTAAAGAAGATGAAAACAAAAAAATAAATTACCATTAATCACACAGTCAAACTCTGTAATCAATAAATCCAATTAAAAACACTTAAATTGATGATCAAGAACTCCAGAATGGTGAGAAAACCTTAGCTATGACTTTTGTCAATGTCGCCCGACTTACGTTCTTGGAAATAATTTCTTTAGTGATGGCTTATTTGGGTGCACTATGACTTGTACTTACTCGATGGAAGGTACAAGTATTGATGCCAATCATGAATGACCTTGATGAAGTTGGAAAGGAAATGCCAAGTGTTAGAGCGTCGCTCAGTCGAACTTGCAAGTTTTGCTATCTCAAGCTTGTTTTCAAAATTAGATGCACAAAGCTATATCTTGATTTCTAATATATGAAAGACAAGTCTCGGACTAGGATTAGAGTATGGTAGTTGAGTATCAAACATCACGGAATAACCCTCAAAGATTGAAGAACAAATGAATACATTTGCGAGAACTTCATCAAAAAAGAGGTATGTGAAGACTGAACCATCATATTTACTCACAATATTTACCATTCTATCTTGGGAGACTATGTCGTATGATTTAGTATATTTAATATTGCAAAGAAGATTTTAAGTCAAGCTTGTTTAATGAACCTCTCGAAATATGATTCAAGCATTGGATTTTATTAGATCCTTAGTAGTCTTGGTTAAGAACAAGTTATCGTTCATCAATTATTTCTATTCCAGGTTGATCATTTAAAATTTATTGTCTATGGCTATTGAAAATGTTTCAAATTGTTTAAAGAGTTTTCAGAACATCTGAATTCCCCGAACATGATAGGTACGCATACCCCATTGATCAGAGTTCGAGAATGGGGGGATGTACGCACCCATTACACGTACCCCTGGGATCTGAGTTTGCGAACTAGACAAGGTACATATAACAAGTACATAAACCCTTTGAGCCTGAGTTCGTGGACTGTCCATAGTTATGCACACCAGGTATATGCATACTTACCCAATTTTATTTTAATAATAAGCTCACAAACTGTTTTATAAATATTTCAGCTTTGCCACAACTCTCATAAACACTATTAAGACAACTTTAATTCGCAAAATATCTTGAGCTTGTGAATCATGGTCTAAGTCTTGAGTGTTATTGAACACCATCTATTGTACATGGTTCCATAATCCTGGACCATAGTGTATATTCTTCTATGCAATTCAAGGCGGACTTCTCACATGCTTACATGAATTCCTAATAAGAATTTCATCCAAACTAAGAAAGTGTTTGCTTGTATATCAAGTCAACTTATCTTAATTTAAATCTACCCATAGCCTTGAAAAATTATAAATATAGAGACTCATGCAGGATTTCTTAATCCCTGCACTCTTGTATCCTAGTTTCTTGTTAGAGTCGTCCTCTATAACCTAGGTTCTTCCTGAATTGTACTCTAAGTTATGACTTTGAAGACTTCAGTTAGGGATTCGTGAAGCACGATCATACTATCTTTTACCCGATAGTTCGTGTATTCGGATCTTATTCTTACTGATCTTTAAGGTTTTTGTAACCTCAGATTATAAACGAGTGTTTGCGGGTGAAAACGGTTTCTGCTGATTTTGGTAATTTCGGGTGTGTGGGTGAGAAACGAGTTAAAACCCTAAACAATGTACTGCAAGGGAGTACTTTAGATTCGAGAGATCAATTTGTACAAATCAGGCCTAAACCAAGAAATGGTCGTTCCAGACTTGCTTCGGTCACAAAGTGAAGGAGAAGGGTTGGTTTTAGGGAGGGAAGCGAAGAGAGTGTTGAGACCAGAATAGTTGATTCTGGAAGAGTAGTTGTTTTACGACTTGTATCAAAAAGTGGGAAGCTAACAAATGGAAAGCTAGCAAATGTTTTCTGAGTGTTGTATGCTCCTGACCTGAACTTGTTGTTCGGTGGGAATAGGTAATGCCTATTTATACAAGTCGAAGTGAAACGTACTCTGGTCTCATTAAGAAATGGAAAACAAGTGAGTGAATGGGAGGAGGTGGTAACCGGTAACGCCTGGAATTGATGTTCCTTAAAAGAAAGCGTTTCACCATTACTCCCTATATTTACTAACCGCATCATACTTATGACACTTTCTTATAACGGGCGTAGTGTACGCCACACGCTGTAAACCGCCAAACCAATACCCAATGAGCATCCCCCAGTTTGTGACATGCGTTGATGTATAGAGTGTTTTCATGGAAAAAATGTCGCACGTTGTTGTTGTATGGCAAGTTGAGCTTGGGAGACTTTTCGGCTCGGTGGTGACCTTCGACGGTCGAGATTTTGCATCTTAAGAGGAAAGGTATCCGTTGATTATTGCAACCTTTCGTTTGGTAGACACTGACATAAAAGCATGATCAGTATGGCTTTAATATGGCCTAGTTTAGGCGTGACCAAAAGTTAGGGTTTTGGCTTTGTTTAGGCGCGACCAAACTAGGGCCAAAGGTTGCCATGCGTTAGCTGGTAACCTTGGATGGCTAAGATCTGCACCTTAGATGAAAGAGTGGTTGTTGATTGTTCCAGGCCTTCGTTTTGGTAGACGCATATGGAAGTCCGGAATGGTATGGTGCGGCAAGGTGGTTGGCATGCCATTGACACATGTGGCATGAAATGCCTTGGCGCGGTTTGGCGTAGCCAAAACTAGGGTTTTGGGCCAAAGGTTACCATGCGTTGTCTGGCGACCTTGGACGGCTAGGATTTGCATCTAGGATTGAAGGGTGGCCGTTGATCGTCGCACGCCTTCATTTTGGTAGTCGCATAGGGGAGGCCGGCATGGTATGGCGCGACAAGGTGGTTGTTATGCCATTGGCACATGTGGCATGGCCGACATGCCTTGGCGCGGTTTGGGCGTGGAACTAGGGTTTTGGCGTTAGGCTAAAGGTTACCATGCGTTGGTTGGAGACCTTGGACGGCTAAGATTTGCATCTAAGATGGAAGGGTGGTCGTTGATCGTCGCACGCCTTCGTTTTGGTAGACGCATAGGGAAGGCCGGCATGGTATGGCGCGGCAAGGTGGTTGGCATGCCATTGGAACATGTGGCATGGCATGCCTTTGCGTGGTTTGGCATGGACAAAGCTAGGGTTTTGGTCCAAAGGTTACCATGCGTTGTTTGGCGACCTTGGACGGCTAGGATTTACATATAGGATTGAAGGGTGGTCGTTGATCGTCGCACGCCTTCGTTTTGGTAGCCGCATAGGGAAGGTCGCCATGGTGGGGCCAAGGCAAATGGAGCGGACGGCTTGGCATAGTGGGGCCAAGGGTTTGGCACGGACGGCTTGGCATGGTGGGGCCAAGGAAACGTGCGGTTGGCTTGGCATGGTGGGGCCAAGGGTTTGGCATGCCATTGGCACATGCTGCGGCTAGCATGGTTGGGGCCAAGGCAAGGTGCGATTGGATTGGCATGGTGGCGCCAAGGATTTGGCATTCCATTGGCGCATGGTGCAGCTAGCATGGTTGGCATGCCTTGCGCAGTAGGCGTGGCTGACATGGTTCGCTACTGGCACGATGGTGCAGCTGGCATGCTTGGCATGCCTTGGCGCGGAGATGTGACTGGCATGGTTTGCCATTAGCACGGTGGTGCGGCTGGCATGGTCGGCATGCCTTGGCGCGAAAATGTGGCTGGCATGGTTTGCCATTGGCACAGTGGTGCGGCTGGCATGTTTGGCATGCCTTGTCGCGGAGATGTGGCTGGCATGGTTTTCCATTGGCACGGTGGTGCGGATGGCATGGTCGGCATGCCTTGGCGCGGAGATGTGGATGGCATGTTTTGTCATTGGCACAGTGGTGCGGTTGGCATGGTCGGCATGCCTTGGCGCGGAGATGTGGCTGGCATGGTTTGCCATTGGCACAGTAGTGCGGCTAGCATGGTCGGGATGCCTTGGCGCGGAGATGTGGCTGGCATGGTTTTCCATTGGCACAGTGGTGCGGCTGGCATGGTCGGCATGCCTTGGCGCGGAGATGTGGCTGGCATGGTTTGCCATTGGCACAGTGGTGCTGATGGCATGGTTGGCATGCCTTGGCGCGGTAGCATGAGAATTAGGGTATGGTATGTACGAAGATGATGTCGGTCAATACTAAGGGTTCTGCCGTGGAACATGACACATGTATAAAAAAAAGTACCCTGGTAATTCTTTTGTAGGCATGCTGATTGATTCAATAAATTCGCTAGTGGTCAAAGTGACGTCATGTCAGGTGTATGGTTTTACGATTTTAACCCTAAGGTAAAAACCACCATCAACATTAAGTCTCCTGCTTAGCTCGGAACAGGAGCATTGTTGCGAGGTAAGCATAAGATGGTGACAGGCGAGGACAAAATCGAAATGACAAGTCGTGAAAAGATAGTCAAGAAGACCCGGCTAACTTTTTTCGAGAGGTAAGGAGAGTTCGTGATTCTCATGTTGGAGGCCTTGCATATATTATACTTGTGGTGTTGCTGGCTAGACCGTGAAGTGGTGAGATGTAGTTGCCGGCTTGGAATGGGAGCCGTAGTCGTTGGTCGGCTTGGAATGGGATCCGCAGGCGTCGGTCGGCTTGGAATGGGAGCCGCAAGCGTCGGTCGGCTTGGAATGGGAGCCGCAGGCGTCGGTCGGCTTGGATTGGGAGCCACATGCGTTGGTCGGCTTGGAATGGGAGTCGCAGGCGTTGGTCGGCTTGGAATGGGAGGAAACTGGCTTTGGTCAGCGAAATGGTGGAAACCGTGTTCAGTCCGCGGAATGGTGTAAACTGGTTTCGGAACTTCAGCTACCAAACGATAGTGATGACGCTGGAACTTCGGTTATCAAATGATAGTGATGGCGCCTGACAACTTTGTCTAAATTAGGGTTTGGCATGCCGAAACCCTAATTATCTCCCCTTACTAGAATCGTTGTAGAATTCTTGTACGAACTCGGATTTTGACGGTCCTCCCCTCCATCTGACTGGAAAAGAATTTCATATCCCCCTACGCTGGAATATTTAGGTTTTGAGCTCGTTTAGGAGGTGAAAACGGCCCGACAGTGAAACTCATGAAGAATTCAGGAGGGATGTTGCAGGCCCGTGGAATGATGTCGATTGGCTTCAGTTCCGTGGAGGATGACGACTGGCTTCAGTTCCGTGGAAGGATGGGAACTGGTTTTGGAACTTCGGATACCAAATGGTGGTGATGACGCTGGAACTTCGGCCACCAAACGGTGGTGATGACGCCTGGCAACTTTGTCGAAATCATGGTTTGGGATGCCGAAATCCTAATTAGCGCTTCTTACTAAAATCGTTGTGGAATTATCGTACGAACTCGTATTTTGACGATCCGCCCCTCCATCTGACCAGAAAAGAATTTCCTATATCCCAGCGTGGGAATATTTAGGTTTTGAGCTCGTTTAGGAGGTGAAAACGACCCTTCTTATTTTTTCTGTCGCTCGTCCAGATCCGGGCTTTCGTCTGCAGTGTCTCTCCAGCGGATTCCAAAATTTACCAAACTCCATTGAATTCTTGGGATGGATGGATGTGGTTGTGTTGTCGGTCCATCCTTGATTTTAGGTTGTTCAATGCCTGGACCTTCTGATTGCGATGACAGTATGCTGTGGATGCTTGTATGGTCGAAATCTTCCGGAGCCAATGGATGAAATAGATGAGTTCGGAGACGTTTCTTTACCGACGTGGTGCTATCAAGTCTTCAAGGACTTTTTTCCAAGATAAATCCTTCGAACCATCTTCCGAATCTTGGACTATCGTATGAAATGAGATGCGATGAGCAGTCCCCAGTTATATTTTTGTTAGATCCGATGGCACGGCCGAACATGTGAATGTATCTCTGTGGCGTGCATTTGGAGTCTTCGATGCACATGTGCGGCTTTGTGTTGAGAAATTCCCGTGGCTCGTAAAACTTCGACAGTGATGATGTTGAAATCAGAAATAACCTGGTTGAGGGGAGTGAAAGTGTCCCATGCTGGTATTCCCCATGTGTAGCCTACTTTCATTGCATCGTCTTGACTCCACGTCCACGGGGTTTGATACAAGCTTATTGTATTCTTTTGGATGCGACGCTGGGATGCTCAGAATATCACATGGACGAAATATTCTGGATAGCGAAGAGGTAGAAATGAGAGAGTTATGTTGTTTATCGTGGCTTCCTCTATTTCTTCAAGAAAATGTTTCAGCCGCGTTTCTGGAGTTATCTCATGATTTTTTGATGGTCGTCGAGTGCGATGAGCAGTCCCCAATAGCGTTTTTCTTTAGTTTCTGAAGTTGTTTTCCTCTAAGCAGGCTTGGGGTCCTCCGCGGCCTCGTAAAGTGTTGAAGGCGTCTTCTAGACAGAGAGGTGATGATATTCTTTCGCTGCACCCTTGAAGAGTGGATGACCTTGTTGTGGCTATGGCCTTTTGGTTGATTGTGTCTTCTGAGCTTTGACAGTGAAGGGATTCCGTGTATATCCTCAGTCCCCAAGTATGGTTTACATGTTTTCATCTTTGTAGCATTTGATGCTGTGGTGAAGCTCTGGATGGTATCAACAAATGAGTGATAACAGTTCTTGGTAGCAGATGTAATCAGAAGAGACTACATTGTCGTGGTAACAAAGTAGGTTGGCTGGAATTGTATGGGCATCCACGGAAGTAAAAGGATTGGCTAGATGCGTAAGCAAGCAAACTGTCAATGATCCTGAGTTTTGGCGGGATGTATCAAAAGGCGGTCATGACTACGAAGATTGGATGGCTGCGATCATGATACTTGACATGGGGAGCGTGGTGGTACGACCCTTTGCAGAAAGGAGTGGAGGCCCCGGTACGATCCTTGGCAGGAGGCGTTGAGGAATATTTGGCTCTTGGAGAGGATGTTGAAACTTAAGAAGCCAAACGCTGAAGCTTCGGCTTTGATTCTGGAGCAGCTTGTGGAGAGAATGCTGAAGTGGAGCGGCTGCTGAAGTGAACGTTGAAGCGGAGCCACTGCTGGAGGACGTTGAAGCAGAGAGGCTGTGTCAATCAGTGTGCTGTCAAACTGGACACCCTTCAAGAGAACAGTGGTTAGGAGTCCCCAGTTCCGTGTGTCGTGCTTTCCAAGAGAGGTAGGGGTTTGGGAATGACTTCTTGGCTGGAAATAGCTGTTTTCCTGACACAGCGCGGTTGAGGGCTGCAAATATGTCTTGACGTTGCGCCTTGGTAAAATATAAAATCTCTCATAAATTTTCCACCATAGTCTGCACAATTTTGTGGGTGAAGTCCCCCGAAATCATGCATCTCATAACGGGAAGAGAGTCTTTGTGAACTTAGGGGGGTTGATGATCTCCTTGCCTCGATTTTGGATAAGTCGTTCCTGATCTCTACGTGTGATGAAATTGGATTGCTGATTCCTTTCTACTGAGAGTTCAAGAGCAACGCTGGAAGGATGCAAGTTGCTGGCGCTGGGAAGATGAAAGATGTTAGCTCTGGATGGATGCAAGCCGTCAGCACTAGAAGGGATGCAAGCTGTTAGCGATAGATGGATGCAAGCCGTCAGCGCTGGAAGGGATGCAAACTGCTGGCGCTTGAAAGAGCAAGCTTCTAGCGCTAGATCGGCTTGGAATGGGCGCTGGCTTGGCGTGGACGCTGGCTTGAAAAGGTGCTAACTTGGCATGGCGCTGGCTTGGCGTGGCGCGGTAGCAATAAAGTGGGAAAGCATATGCCAGGTATGTACTCCAGCGTTTCTCTTTCAATTTGTTTTCTTGTTTATCTTGTGTTGGTGCAAACCCTAGCCATAGGTATGCCTTCCATAAATTTGTAGAAATATTGTTCTTTTGAACTGGTGTAAACCCTAGCCGTAGGTATGCCTTTCATAAACTTGTAGAAATAATTCATCATAAACAATTTTCTTCGAATATCACCGTAGTAATGTCGGCTACCTCATGAATAGTAACGGGTAATCATTATTATGCAAAGTGGGTACGTACGGGTAGGTGACTGATTCAACGAAGAACCGGGAGTTAGGGTTTTCCTTTTTTTTTTGTAAGACAAACAAAGCGCCTGGTTTATGGTTTGATTTTCTGGATTTTTGGGTTGATAGGCAAGTTTTACCTATGAGGTTTTTGGATTATTATTCGGGATGAACTGTTTTAGGATGATGCCATTTTTGGTTATGATTGTAACTGACACAAACATCCCAGGGAAGATGTGGAACCGTGAACATTACGTGGCGGTAAATGACATGGGATGAAACATAACATGGCTATCGTTTTTATCATTCCCGTGAAAACTTGAAATAGTAAACCGTGTATTTTGTATAGGCAAGACTTACTCGGTTTTTTGCATCTGCTAACGAAAAATGAGTCAGGTGCAAGTCCGAGTTTTGTGGGAAGCACCACGATTGTGGAAAGTCCCCAGTAATTCCTTGTCGTGCCTCTGATCCCTGGTCGGATCATTCGCTTCTAACCCCTCAGAAGTCCCCAGTCATCCCTTGCTGTGTTACGACTGGTAATCGATCCGCCTGGTAGCTGAGTCGTCGCTTCCTGAGCGGATCGTTTGATTCTACTGTCCTGACGTCTGGGTCGAGGATTGAAAACTGACGTCGTGACCGAAAGATCAATCTCCCACTGTGGTCGCAAATTGTTCGATTTCTGCTGATTTTGGTAATTTCGGGTGTGTGGGTGAGAAACGAGTTTAAACCCTAAATAATGTACTGCAAGGGAGTACTTTAGATTCGAGAAATCAATCTATACAAATCCAGCCTAAACCAAGAAATGGTCGTTCCATACTTTCTTCGGTCACAAAGTAAAGGAGAAGGGTTGGTTTTGGGGAGGGAAGCGAAAAAAGTGTTGAGACAAGAATAGTTGATTCTAGAAGAGTAGTTGTTTCACGACTTGTATCAGAAAGTGGGAAGCTAACAGATGGAAAGCTAGCAAATGTTTTCTGAGTGTTGTATGCTCCTGACCTGAACTTGTTGTTCGGTGGGAATAGGTAATGCCTATTTATACAAGTCGAAGCGAAACGTACTCTGGTCTCATTAAGAAATGGAAAACAGGTGATTAAATGGGAGGAGGTGGTAACCGGTAACGCCTGGAATTGATGTTCCTTAAAAGAAAGCGTTTCACCATTACTCCGTGTATTTACTAACCGCCTCGTCCTGATGAAACTTTCTTACAACGGGCGTAGTGTACGCCGCACGCTGTAAACCGCCAAACCAATACCCAATGAGCATCCCCCAGTTTGTGACATGCGTTGATGTCTCGAGTGTTTTCATAGAAAACATGTAGCACGTTGTTGTTGTCTGGAAAGTTGATCTTGGGAGACTTTTCGGCTCGATGGTGACCTTCGACGGTCGAGATTTTGCATCTTAAGAGGAAATGTATCCGTTGATTATTATAACCCTTCGTTTGGTAGACAATGACATGAAATCATGATAAGTATGGCTTTAATATGGCCTAGTTTAGGCGCGGCCAAAATTTAGGGTTTTGGCTTTGTTTAGGCGCGACCAAACTAGGGCCAAAGGTTGCCATGCGTTAGCTGGTAACCTTGGACGGCTAAGATCTGCACCTTAGATGAAAGAGTGGTTATTGATTGTTGCAGGCCTTCGTTTTAGTAAAAGCATACGGAAGGCCGGAATGGTATGGTGCGGCAAGGTGGTTGGCATGCCATTGGCACATGTGGCATGGCATGCCTTGGCACGGTTTGGCGTGGCCAAAACTAGGGTTTTGGGACAAAGGTTACCATGCGTTGTTTGGCGACCTTGGACGGCTAGGATTTGCATCTAGGGTTGAAGGGTGGCCGTTGATCGTCGCACGCCTTCGTTTTGGTAGCCGCATTGGGGAGGTCGGCATGGTATGGCGCGACAAGGTGGCTGGCATGCCATTGGCACATGTGGCATGACCCGCATGCGGTTTGGGCGTGGCCAAAACTAGGTTTTTGGCGTTGGGCCAAAGGTTACTATGCGTTAGTTGGCGACCTTGGACGGCTAAGATTTTCATCTAAGATGGAAGGGTGTCCGTTAATCGTCACACGCCTTCGTTTTGGTAGCCGCATCGGGAAGGACGACATGCTATGGTGCGGCAAGGTGGTTGGCATGCCATTGGAACATGTGGCATGGCATGCCTTGGCGCAGTTTGGCGTGGCCAAAACTAGGGTTTTGGGCCAAAGGTTACCATGTGTTGTTTGGCGACCTTGGACGGCTAGGATTCGCATCTAGGATTGAAGGATGGTCGTTGATTGGCGCACACCTTCGTTTTGGTAGCCGCATAGGGAAGGTCGGCGTGGTGGGGCCAAGGCAAATGGCGCGGACGGCTTTGCATAGTGGGGCCAAGGGTTTGGCACGGACGGCTTGGCATGGTGGGGCCAAGGCAAGGTGCAGTTGGCTTGGCATGGTGGGTCCAAGGGTTTGGCATGCCATTGGCGCATGGTGCGGCTAGCATGGTTGGGGACAAGGCAAGGTGCGGTTGGATTGGCATGGTGGGGCCAAGGGTTTGGAATGCCATTGGCGCATGGTGCGGCTAGCATGGTTGGCATCCCTTGGCGCGGAGATGTGGATGGCATGATGGTGCGGCTGGCATGGTCGGCATGCCTTGGCGCGAAGATGTGGCTGGCATGGTCGGCATGCCTTGGCGCGAAGATGTGGCTGGCATGGTTTTCCATTGGCACAGGGGTGCGGATGGCATGTTTGGTTGAATCAAATGAGACAAGTCTCAGCCAGATTGAAACAGTCAATTTTGTTGGGATCTTCGAGACCTCCTACTATATATTCTGCAACATAGTTATACTTACATTTGCCTTGGCGCGGAGATGTGGCTGGCATGGTTTGCCATTGGCACGGTGGTGCGGCTGGCATGGTCGGCATGCATTGGCGCGAAGATGTGTCTAGCATGGTTTGTCATTGGCACAGTGGTGCGGCTGGCATGGTCGCATTCCTTGGCGCAAATATGTGGCTGACATGGTTTTCCATTGGCACAGTGGTGCGGCTGGCATGGTCGGCATGCCTTGGCGCGGAGATGTGGCTGGCATGGTTTGTCATTGGCACAGTTGTGCGGTTGGCATGGTCGGCATTCCTTGGCGCAGAGATGTGGTTGGCATGGTTTGCCATTGGCATAGTGGTGCGTCTGGCATGGTTGGCATGCCTTGGCGCGATAGCATGAGAATTAGGGTTTGGTATGTACGAAGATGATGTCGGTTAATACTAAGGGTTCTGCCGTGGAACATGACACATGTATAAAAAAAAGGTACCCTGGTAATTCTTACGTAGGCATGCTGATTGATTCAATAAATGCGCTAGTGGTCAAAGTGACGTCATGTCAGGTGTATGGTTTTACGATTTTAACCCTAAGCTAAAAACCACCATCAACAACGAGATAAATAGAATTCACAAAGTTCTTATCATCTCAGAATTTTTGATTTCTCAAGATAGATATCTAAACTCTATTTTGATTTATTTGGACTTTTATTCAGAGGGGGTTAGTAATCCATGTTTCTTAGATAATTGAGTGCAAGTGTTCTGGATTTGTCAGGTTTGCTGGAATTTGTTTACTGCAAAAAGATTTCCTAACTAGATTGAAGAATCAAAAAGGAAACCAAATAGTCTTGTCTTTTAGAGGCAGATTGGTATCAAATTCTCCACTGAGGTTAAAGCATCTCTTAGGTTGTAAAGGACGTCAGCTAAAGGAATCAAGTGCATAGAATCTTGTTGTTTATGGGTGAAAACTATTTCTGCCGGTTTTTGTAATATAGGGTGTGTGAATGAGAAATGAATCTAAACCCTAACCAAATGCACTGCACGGGAGTGCCTGTGATTCGAGAAATCAATCTGTACAATTCTGGCCTAAACCAAGAAATGGGCGTTCCATACTTGCTTCGGTCACAAAGTGAAGGAGATGGGGTTGATCTTAGGGAGGGAAGCGAAGAAGGTGTTGAGATTGTGGAGGTGTTGGATGTGTATGACTTGTATAAGAAAGCTGAACTGGCTTGCAGAATGTAAGCTATCAGTTCTGGTGTTTGGATACGATTGTATCAACATTTGGTTTATGTTGTCTTGTTCCATCTTGGAAATAGGGAGGAGAACCTATTTATACAAGTCATTGAGCCTAACCCACGTCTCTCATGGGAAGTGGAGAAAGTGGAGTGATGGAGTAGTGGAGTTGCGTGTGTTAGTGTCACACGATCAGTCTTGCCCACTTCTCCCATCATCACTAACCGTCCATGTCTTCCTGACACGTTCTTGTGATAGTGTATTGTGCGTTGCACGCTGTAAATCGCCAGACCAATACCCCAGTAAGTATCCCCCAGTTTGTGACATGTTTGATGTCTTGACTGTGTGAATTGTGGGACCCACAAAAACTAGCATGTGATGCTATATTAAATAACTAAGTTTTTTAGGAAGTCGATACTTGTGAAGTATCATGTGTATTTTGTGCAGGTAATGCATCGAATATAGTCAGCATGTGTGAAGCATTGCTGTTTTAAGGCTTAACGGAGTAAGTCGCGGATTACGCATCTTAAAATAGCATCACGTCCAACCATCTTCGAGTAATCGTTCAGAGGCTGTACAGGTAAGTCCTGACTTGGCCGATCACTTTGTGTGGAAGAGTGGTGGACGGTGATCGTGGTGATGCCTCACTGGTCGCCTAACTCCTGGCTTAGGTTGTTCGTCCAAGATGGTGAAGTTGGACGGACGAGATGGCTTGCGACCCACAGCAGCGACCGTCGAATTAGGGTTTAGGAGGTGCTCAAACACCAACCTTTAGCTTGGTCGAATCCAAGCATGGGACACGTTTTTAGCAGGGACGGTTGGCATGCATGTAGACGACATGATGGTGTAGGTGTCTGTACCTCACTTTCCCATGGTGATGCGATCTAAGCCGCTCAATTTGTCTGGCAAAGAGGAGCGACTGAGATTGATTTACGACAGAAATCCCATGCCACAAAGGAATTGAAGACCGCACGTCGTGCCTACTTCGGGCGCGTGTTTCGAGACGACCAACCATGGTCGGTCTTGGCCGATCAGTCAGGCGTGCTGTCGGCAGGCCAGTGTACACGTACGTACCTTACTGTCCCGTGAAGATGTGATCTAAGCCACTCAATTTGTCCAGCAAAGTTGAGTGGTCGAGATCGATTTGCAGTTGAAAATGCGTGGCCATGCCTAGTTTGGACGCACGAATCGAGACGACCAACCATAGTTGGTCTTGACAGATTAGTCATGTATGTAGGCGGGACCACGGTGATTGTGTGGACATGCTCTGGGCCCTTTGAATCTACATGTACACCCTCCATCTATGCATGCGAAGATGGATGGTTGAGACTGATTTGCGACACATGTGATGTGCCGCAAACCCTAATTAGGGTTTCACGTCCACGCTGATTTGGCTGGTCGAATTGGCAAGCCACGCTTCTCTTTTGGGGAGGCTGACCATGTGGGGCCCACGTTGGGCCGTTGGTGAACGCGCCAATACCTGCCTGGTGTCTATGGGTCCGATCTAAGCCATCCAATCATGCCGGTGAAATTGGATGGTCGTGATCAATTTGGGACCTTTAGTGGAATTTCCTGCGACCCTCAAATCTTCACGGTGACACAACTTCGGACAATCGTATATTGCAATCTGGTCAGGTTAAGGAAGAGTCGGTCATGCAGGTAGGAAGAAGGTCCGCCGGTGTGTTCTACGTCGCTTATTCGACCGACTTTGGGCTGATCCACGCCGGTGAAGTTTGACGAACGTGATGAACTCGAGGCTGCCATAGGCGGCCTTTGTTTGTACGATTCCTCCAAGATGCTCCATACCAGTCTGGACATCCAACTTCAGGATGGTGTTCGGTGGTAGTTTGGGAGGCATGGTAGGTATTCGACCGACCAGGGCATAAGTGGGCCCGCTGGTGGTCATTAATGTAATAGCCTGCTCCTGCTGAGGATTTTCTAGGCAAGTTAAATCGTGCGGCCAACTTGCGTGGTCATGATTGTTTCTGAGACTGATATGGACAGTTCAGATTCAAATATGCTCAATCGGGTTAGTATAACACACCGAGAGATGTAGCATGTACGATTATTTCGTGCATACCTCATTATCAACGTTTGGAGATTCATGTTACTCTGCTGAGAGCAACACTCAGTCGTCATGCCGCACTAATAATGAGAGTTCAGCGGAACAGGAAATACAAGGCTAGTCATGTATTAATTGATAACGCTATAAATTCACAGGGTATAAGAGATTGTTGCTACATGCTCCAACCTGGATGAATTAGTAAAGTGGATAGGTATTCATCACTTACTAGTGGCTCTATCCTTTGCAGGATGTCAGCGCATAAATTTGGTTTAATAATTTTAGCCTTGAACTAAAATCCACCATCAACATTAAGTCCTTTGCCTATCACATAATGGTTACACTATTGTGGAGGAGGCATTAGATGGTGACATATACAGATAAAACTTATGAGACAAAGTTAGATGTTACCAGGAGAGACGAGTCGTCCTGTCCTTGGAGCATGTCACGTTCAAGAGGCGTCCAGGCGAGCGTTCCCCTAACATGATGTCGGTCTTTCCTGCTTCGATCGACCTTGCTATGCCTGCTTCGTGATTGCTCCGCTCGAGCGTGGGGCTGATGTGCCTGCTCAACGGACTGTTGCGCCTGCTTCTCTCGATCGTGGGACTCATCATGCGCCTGCTTGCTCGAACGTGGGCTTGTTATGCCTGCCTTGCTCGAACGTGGGCTTGTTATGGATGCCTTGCTCGAACGTGGGACCCGCCGCGTGCCTACTTTGCTTGGGCCGGTTGTGCCTGCTTCGACCAATCTGGGATGGCTGTGCCTGATCAAGCGGAACCCGTCGCATGCCGACTTTTCTTGGGGTCGGATGTGCCTGCTTCGACCAATCTGGGGTTGGTTGTGCCTGATCAAGTGGGACCCGCCACATGCTGGCTTTGCTTGGGGCCGGTTGTGCCTGCGTTGCTTGGGGACGGATGTGCCTGCTTCGACCAATCTGGGGATGGCTGTGCCTGATCAAGTGGGACCCGCCGCATGCCGGCTTTGCTTGCGGCCGATTGTGCCTGCTTCGACCAAACACCATACCTGTTGCCTCACCCCAACACCAGACATTCCCCTTGACCAACACCGGCCTTGCTGATTTGACGAACCTCGACCTTGCTGACGGACATCGCTGCTTCGATCGACACCGGCCTTGTTGTCTTGTTTCGTTCGGCCTTGTGACCTTGATCAACACCGGCTTCGTGGACTTGACCAACACCCGCTTTGTTTGCTAACGTGGCTCAATACCAGCCTTGTTTGCTGAGGTGGACCAGTACCATCCTTGTGACCTTGATCAGCCTTGACCAATACCGGCCTGACGTGACCCAATACTGTCCTACTTGCGTGACGTGATATCAGTCTTGCTTGCGTGACGGGATATTAGCCTTGCGATATCGACCAACACCGGCCTTGTGGACTTGACTAACACCGGCCTCGTTTGCCGACGTGGACCGATACCAGCCTTGTTTGCTTTGCCCAGCTTGGTGTATTTTAACGTGAATGTATGTCATGTCGTGCGTGACTACACATCCCATGCGTTTTCATACAAGTACTGGCTCCCCCGCTTTTATTTTATTGTAGGATGAATAAAAGGGGTACTGCTAAGATGTTTTCTGGGGATAATGCTGATGCAAAGTCAGGGAGTGTTGACAGCTTCAAAGATATGTATAACATAGATGATGAGTTGTTCACCGCGTCCTTTCAACTATCTCAAAATATCTGTTCCACAAGATAACCCTTCTCCTATCGACTTCAAGGTTTGTCATGCTCCGCTGGGCCCTTATGAAGGATGGATGAGACGTATGTTGAGCAATGAGTACATCAAACATAACTTGACCAAGGCGCAAATTATTGATGTACCTTGCGTGTTGAAACGGCTCGAGAGGATGCTAAAGTGGCTTCTGGTGCGAACGTTGAACCGGCTCCTGGAGAGAGTGTTGAAGCAGGATTGTGAAGCGAATGTGGGTCCCGGAGAGAGCGTTGAGGCGGCTCTTGAATGGACCATTGAAGCATATTCTAAAGCAAATGTGGAGGTGGCTCCTGGAGAGAGCATTGAAGCAGGATTCTGAAGCGAACGTGGGTCCCGGAGAGAGCGTTGAGGCGGCTCTTGAATAGACCATTGAAGCATCTTCTGCTGGAGGGAGCGTTGAAGTGGCTTCCTCTTTAGTTTGATTTACTTTTCTGAATTCCATGCTTCTTGATTGACCATATCTCTCGTGTTGAAGAAGTCCTTGACTGACGGTGAAGGAACTTCGTGCTGAGCCTCAGTCCCCAAGCATGGTTTACATGGTTCTATATTGTATGCCCGATGGGTCTTTTGTACGTAATGGTAGGTTATATGGTAAATCTATGGATGTTATCAATCGACAAGTAACAACAGTTCTTGGCAGCAGCTGTGATCAGAAGAGACTGGCAGGGAGAGGCGTGGTGGAAGCTTGTACAAACTCGGCACCCTCTTAAGTCCCAGGTGCAATCTCCTTTGGTAACAGAACTAATTTTTCCACGAGAGACAAATTCTGAAAGTGTCTCTCATTGATGTAGTTACCGTCAATCCAGATATGGAATATTTTGGACGTTGTTTCATTATTGCGGCAGTCATGCATGTGGTACTAGATTTGAAGTTGGCAATTTTGGACGCGCAGGATGTTGTATCTCGGTGGATTTCCTCTTGCTGCTTCAGCGGAACTGGTTCTTTCTAGCAGGGCAGATGCTGTTGTAGATGAGCGTTCAACAGCTTCACGAAGTACAGAGGATGACCAAAAGCGCAGATTCTCCAACATAGCACGATAGACATGCACCATCTTCTGATAGAGTGACTCGCCCGGATTTTGCTCGACATGACGCGTGGACGTTGTTATCTTCTTGAGGAGGCTCTCTTAAGGTATCGGCTCCAATGAAAGATTGCCGTCATAGAGCGTTGATACGTTGCACCAACATTATTTAAACCAAATGGCAATACAGTATGATAAAAATTTCCGAGAGGAGTTCGAAAAGCTATCTTACTTTCGTCATGCTCGTATATCCTTATCTGGTTGTAGCCGCTACATCCATCCATGGAGGAGAACATGCCGTGTCCGCTGGTTGCATCTGCTAACATGTCGATGTTAGGTAGAGGAGAATCGTTTTTGGGGCAGCATCTGTTCAAGTCTCTGAAATCCATGCAACACCTGATCTGTCCGTTTTCCTCGTGTCTGAACTGCAACCGGCTTGGATCCGGGTATGACATGTAGATGATGGGGGACCAATCTAAATCTGGTATTTCTTCATACGTCCAGGAAAATATGTCCTGGCATTCCTTGAGAAGTTGCACAAGTATCGTGTGTTCCTCCGCAGACAAGGTCGAACTGATGGAGATAGGCCTAGGATATTCCTCATCCCCGATGTTGACCACTTCGAGCTCATCAGTTGTGGAATTGGTACCGTCCTGCAGCTGTCGTGGAGCATCCGGTACTTCCTCTCGTGGCTCGTCATTGTAGTAGGCTTCTGTACGACCTTTTCTTGGCGAACCTTGGATGTACTGAGAGTAATCACATTCGAAGACGCTCCTGTGTAGATAAGGACCCTCTTGAACTCTGAATCCTTGATGCATGCGGTGACATGTAGGACACGGTTGTGACCTTCCTCTGGTTGATTACAGCAAAACGTCTCCACCCGCTGATTCTTCGAGAGGTGTAAAAGTTCACATAAACTTTCCTAGAGAAACTGCTTCCTGATCCGGCCTCTGGTTCATAGTGAAACTATTGACTTGAGGAGGATCGTTGTGAGGATCAGTCCCCGGTGTAGGAGTCTCTATGACATGACCTCTCATATCTGATGTTGCTTCTTTGATCAGGTCCATGTAGGCCCGCGCCACTGAAGTATTTTCTATGGGCGCGTTGAATGCGTTCCTTGTTGGCTCCTGGGGCTGTCGCGGCTCTTGTGGAAATCGATCAGTTAATGTTTTAAGAAAAGTAAGTACCTCTTTCTGAGTTGTATCCATATCCGATTGAGTCTTAGCAAGAACTTCCTGCCTCTCCATCAAGTCTGCGATGGTAATGGGAGATGGTCCTCCTCTCGTCCCTCCGGCTCCTCGTCCTGACGAAGGAGTGAAATCTGTTGCTCTGGTGACCACCGGAGGCGTTACACTTGAGGAGATGTCGGGATTCGCGGCTGCTCTGCCTCTGGTGATGGGAGGCGTTACACTTACTGGAACATCTCCTACTCCGCTGGTGTTGGTGGTAGAAGTGACGGATCCAAGAGATGTATTGACCACAGTAGCTCCACTGACAGGTACATCAATATCGAGAGTGTTATCCACACTAGCTCCATCATAATTGACTTCTGATCCAGACCTGAGTTCTACCATATTGAAATGGATTGATGATTGAATTGGTTCTAAGATCTACCCTTTTCGAAATTGATAAAGTTGAATCGGATTTTGAAGAAATTTACTTTACGACTGAGAGATTAACCTCCCACTGTGGTCGCCAATTGTTTATGGGTGAAAACTATTTCTGCAGGTTTTGGTAATTTGGGGTGTGTGAATGAGAAATGAATCTAAACCCTAAAAAAATAAACTGCACGGGAGTGCTTGTGATTCGAGAAATCAATCTGTACAATTCTGGCCTAAACCAAGAAATGGTCGTTCCAGACTTGCTTCGGTCACAAAGTGAAGGAGATGGGGTTGATCTTAGGGAGGGAAGCGAAGAAGGTGTTGAGATTGTGGAGGTGTTGGCTTTGTATGACTTGTATCAGAAATCTGAACTGGATTGCAGAATGTAAGCTATCAGTTCTGGTGTTTGGATACGATTGTATCAACACTTGGTTTCTGTTGTCTTGTTCCGTCTTGGAAATAGGGAGGAGAACCTATTTATACAAGTCATTGAGCCTAACCCACGTCTCTCATGGGAAGTGGAGAAAGTGGAGTGATGGAGTAGTGGAGTTGCGTGTGTTAGTGTCACACGATCAGTCCTGCCCACTTCTCCCATCATCACTAACCGTCCATGTCTTCTTGAAACGTTCTTGTGATAGTGTATTGTGCGTTGCACGCTGTAAACCTCCAGACCAATACCCCAGTAAGTATCCCCCAGTTTGTGACATGTTTGATGTCTCGAATGATCGTAGGACCCACAAAAAGTAGCATGTGATGCTAGATTAAATAAATAAGTTATTTAGGAAGTCGATACTTGTGAAGTATCGTGTGTATTTTATGCAGGTAATGCATCGAATATATTCAGCATGTGTGAAGCATTGCTGTTTTAAGGCTTAACGGAGTAAGTCGCGGATTAAGCATCTTAAAATAGCATCACGTCCAGCCATCTTCGAGTGATTGTTTGGAGGCTATACAGGTAAGTCCTGACTTGGCCGATCACTTTGTGTGGAAGACTGATGGACGGTGATTGTGGTGATGCCTCACTGGTCGCCTAACTCCTGTCGTAGGTTGTCCGTCCAAGTTGGTGAAGTTGGACGGACGAGATGGCTTGCGATCCACATCTGCGACCCTCGGATTAGGGTTTAGGAGGTGCTCGAACACCAACCTTTAGCTTGGTCGAATCAAAGCATGGGACACGTTTTTGGCAGGGCCGATTGGGCATGCGTGTAGGCGGCATGCTGGTGTAGGTGTCTGTACCTCACTGTCCCATTGAGATGCGATCTAAGCCACTCAATTTGTCTGGCAAAGAGGAGCGGCTGAGATTGATTTGCGACAGAAATCCCATGCCACAAAGGAATTGAAGACCTCACGTCGTGCCTATTTCGGGAGCGCGTTTCGAGACGACCAACCATGGTCGGTCTTGGCCGATCAGTCAGGCGTGCAGTCGGCAGGCCAGTGTACACGTCCGTACCTTACTGTCCCGCGAAGATGTGATCTAAGCCACTCAATTTGTCCAACAAAGTTGATTGGTCGAGATCGATTTGCAGTTGAAAACGCGTGGCCATGCCTAGTTTGGGCGCACGAATCGAGACGACCAACCATAGTTGGTCTTGACAGATTAATAATGTATGTAGGCGGGCCCACGGTGATTGTGTTGACATGCTCTGGACCCTTTGAATCTACATCTACGGACGGTTGGCATGCATGTAGACGGCATGCTGGTGTAGGTGTCTGTACCTCACTTTCCCATGGTGATGCGATCTAAGCCGCTCAATTTGTCTGGCAAAGAGGAGTGACTGAGATTGATTTCCGACAGAAATCCCATGCCACAAAGGAATTGAAGACCGCACGTCGTGCCTACTTCGGGCGCGTGTTTCGAGACGACCAACCATGGTCGGTCTTGGACGATCAGTCAGGCGTGCTGTCGGTAGGCCAGCGTACACGTACGTACCTTACTGTCCCGTGAAGATGTGATCTAAGCCACTCAATTTGTCCAGCAAAGTTGAGTGGTCGAGATCGATTTGCAGTTGAAAATGCGTGGCCATGCCTAGTTTGGACGCACGAATCGAGACGACCAACCATAGTTGGTCTTGACCGATTAGTCATGTATGTAGGCGGGACCACGGTGATTGTGTTGACATGCTCTGGGCCCTTTGAATCTACATCTACACCCTCCATATATGCATGCGAAGATGGATGGTTGAGACTGATTTGCGACACATGTGATGTGCCGCAAACCCTAATTTGGGTTTCACGTCCACGCTGATTTGGCTGGACGAATTGGCAAACCACGCTTCTCTTTTAGGGAGGCCGACCATGTGGGGCCCACGTTAGGCCGGTGGTGAACGCGCCAATACCTGCCTGGTGGCTATGGGTCTGATCTAAGCCATCCAATCATGACGGTGAAATTGGATGGTCGTGATCAATTTGGGACCTTTAGTGGAATTTCCTGGGACCCTCAATTCTTCACGCTGACACAACTTCGGACAATCGTATATTGCAATCTGGTCAGGTTAAGGAAGATTCGGTCATGTAGGTAGGAAGAAGGTCCGCCGATGTACACCATGGCACTTGTTCGACCGGCTTTGGGCTGGTCCACGCCGTCCAACCACGCCGGTGAAGTTGGACGAACGTGATGAAATCGAGACTACTATATGCGGCCTTTTTTTGTACGATTCCTCCAAGCTGCTCCATACCAGTCTGGACATCCAACTTCAGGCTGGTGCTCGGTGGTAGTTTGGGAGGCATGGTAGGTATTCGACCGACCAGGGCATAAGTGGACCCGGTGGTGGTTGATAGACGCATTTATGTGTCTAATATGTCTCTATTTTATGTATTGTTAGTGCTCAATTTTGTATTAATTGTGTTATTTTATGTCTTTGTAGGAATTATTAGAGAAATAAGCCCTTGCGGCGAAATGGGCTCAAAAAGCAGTGTTTTACACCCCGGAGAAATGTATCGTAGGCACCCCAGAAAATGCACCGGAAACGCCCCAGAAATGTGCTTGAGGAACCCATAAAAATTACTATTTCCACCCCAATTGCTATTCGCACCCCAACTCTGGTTAAGGAGCACCCTTCTTCTCAAATTCAAAAATAATTTTTGGCGGGAAATTTTCTTTATACACTGGTAGATTTTCCAATCGATTTTTAAAGGTGGTATAAGGAGATTAAATCGCTGAAACTATTATATGTGATATGGATATAAGAAGATATTGTGATGGTTGGGATCGATCAAATTTGGCCAGAAAATCGATTCTCGATTAAAGCAGGAAAGAAGAGATATCGGTTAAACTTGGAAAGAAAATTATGTAAAGATGCTGCGTGGGTTGTGGAAGTTAAGTGCATATATTCTCCTAGGTTGCATATCAACAGATTGTGGAAATTATCAAGACAATTAACGCATGCAGAGAAAGAAAATAAGAAATTATTCCCAAGAATAATCTTCCTTTACTGTGAAGATTTTGAGGAATTAACGGCGAGATTTGATGCGCCTGGAATGTATAAATAGGAGATACATGAGTCCTAGAAGGCGTGTCGAGAGTTTTGGGAGCTAGGGAGAGCTAGAGAAGACGAAATCAGAGTTTAACAAAACTCTGCTGCTGCTGATGATGATGATGAAGAACACGAAGAACGGACCTGCCAGAGCAGTCGTTCTTCAACAGTGACAGCGACAGCGGAGTGTGGGTCGTAATTTATTACAGCAATTCATATGTATCGTTCTTGTGTGACACTTCCTGTGGGTCGCACATTAGCTGTTTACACCATTTTCTCTTCTTCTCATCATTTGTAAACCATTTTTGAGCCATAATAAATTATTTTGAGAGCATTTTTACTATGATGAGCTAAACCCCAACACTGGGACGACGGAGGAGGCCGAGCATGGGTAATTTAATTAATTCTTTTTAAGACTTTTGCATTAAAAATTAATTGAAATATGATTTGATTAAATTGGGTGTTATTTGATTAGATGGGTCATGCTTAGCTTAGGTGATTTGATGTTCCATGCTTAACATTTACAATCAATTTTTTGAGAATCTACTTTGGCAAAATAAGAGTCCATATAACTTATGTTTTGAGCGATTATTGTCTAGAATAATTCATTGAGCCCTATTTTATGAAGATTAGCCGAATCATTAGTCTCAGTACCTCTCACCATTGTTAATATTTTATTGTATATTTTCTTATTAAGTCTAAAAAATTATCCTTCACAAATCCGAGAGTTTGAGCCTCATTACTACAACCCACGAAAAATCATTAATCATTTTGGCGCCGCCGACGCGGATTTGTGCTTAGATAGAATTTTTAGGTTTTTTTTTTCTTTTTTTTTTACTATTATTTGTTCCTTTTTACGTTTCTTTTTGTGTCTTTGATTTACAGGTTCGAAGTGGAATACTGAGGACTTGGGAACAAAAATCTAAAAGCTAAAAGAGAAGAAAAAAAGACAAAATTGTTTTTTTGGATTTGTAAATAGGCTTTATTTTTCATAATTTTTGTAATTTTTGGACTTTATTCTGGACAACTGGACTTTATTCTTTTTTTAACCCTACGGAAGGGTATTATTAAAAAAAAATATTTATATAAACTGTGTGCAGGGAAGGACGACGATTACTATATCGTCTCGGCCCATCGGGTTCGTACATGACATAGGAGTCGTGGCCCGAGTCGACTTCAACGGTTCATCCCCCGTCTGGTACGGGAGGTAAGTGATAGACGCATTTATGTGTCTAATATAGCCCAATTGTATACTGTGTTAGTACCCATTTTTGTACTTATTATGGATTTTTATGTCCCTGTAGGTATTTCTGGAGAAATAAGCTTTTGCGGTGAAATTGGCTAAAAAAGTGGTTTTTGCGCTCGTGGGAGAAAATTACTATACGGACTCTCACTTTGGATAAGGGGTAACCTAATTACTAAGGGGTGACCCATTTCCAGGCATCTGCTAAAGGGATACCGGGACTGGATAGGGGAAGGTCACATTTCTTCACGTTTTCAAAAATGCATTTTTGGCGGGAAAATGCATGCATCGAGGAGCAGATTTGGAGATCGAATTTCTACGTGATTTTAGGAGATTCAATGGCTGTATTTGGTACGTATGGACTCTACAAGACTCAACAGGTCTGTTACAATCGATTGGACCCAACCAATTGGGCTGGAATGGCCGAGAGAGGGTTTCAAAGTCTCAACCGAGAGACGTGTTATGTTTCAAGTTTAGAAGATTTTTGAGAGATTTCAGGAGGACTTTGACGCCAGGATATGGATGTACCTGGTCCTGTTCAAGTATTAGTTGGAGTTTGGAGAGTTTAGATAACTCAGAAGAGGTCAGAAGACGCGTACAGGGAGGATTGAAGAGAGATATTCTCTTAACTGCACGGAGAAGAAATCTTGAATTTATACGAGATATTTGGGGTCTATGGGATATATAAGAGTGGTTTCAAGTCATAAAAAAGGTTGGGAAAACCTTAGGAGAGAGTTTAGAGTCTAGGAGAGCCGAGGAGAAGCGATTACAGAGAGTTACAGTGCTGCTGCTGCTGCTGTTCGAGGAGGAAGAAGAAGAGGAAGAACAGACCTGCTAAGGCAGTCGTTCTTCAACAGTCTTAAAACAGAAACGAGTGTCGTTGTTTTACAGCAACAGAAAACTATCGTTTAATTTTCAGCACTTACCCCTTTGTAACAGTGACGCTGTAACACTTCTGCAGCGTTGCTAATTCCTGTTTCATCTTATATACATCAATAAAAACACCTATTTTAGCCATGAATTTATCTTGTGAGTGTGTTTTTGGGATGAGGAGCTAAACCCATTAGCCGAGACGACGGAGGAAGCCATTGATCCATATTGATTGGTATAATTCTAATTTTATTATTTATTGCAATATTATTATTTGATTATTTGCATGGAATTAAATTTGAAATATTAGTTTTTATTGAATAGTTGTGAATTATTTTGATGAAGCATGCTGGGTTTTAAAACTTTTGATGTTTTATACTTTGTGATTACAATTATTACTTCAAAAATATATTTGAGGCAAATATTAGAATTATTTTTAAAGATAGAATTGCATGAATATTATTTAGAGTTTAATATTTATTTGGTCAATGGTGGAATCCTAGTCTTGGTATTTTTCTCCAAAACTTTGAATTATTTTATTTAGTTGCCTGTTTAATTTAAATCTATAAAAATTGTTTTCTTCACAAGTCTGAAAAGAACCCAGTTTTTACCACAACTACAACATCATTTGAAAATCCATCAGTAAGTCCATCGAAACACTCGCGAATCTCCTGTAAGCGAGTTACTGTATTCCTTAAGGTGATTCATTGATTGAGGACGAATTTGGACTGTTTTTAAATTCCTAGTAAAGGGAAAGGCATGGCCAATATAAGATAAGGATTCGGATTTCATCACCGCTCCCTTCTTGCCCGCCTTAGGAAAACGAAACTTAACGCGAAACCAAGATTTAAAATTTGGAATAGAACGAGACCGATAGGGTAACGAGCTTAATAGGAAACTCGTTCGAAAAATATTGGTTCCTCTTTAAGCACACTTCAAAGTTCATGATGGTTTCTGTGAGTTGAATGCGTGACTGTGACGCCTTCTAATACGGTGAGGCCTTGGGTATCAAAGCTCTACTAAGCTTCCCTCGCCTCGATTCAACTTACATTAGCTCGGATTGATTCCAGAGGGGTGTGCTCAAATTATAACGAATTCCTTTTCGAAGGAATAGAAGCTGGTCTAGAAAACAATCTAAGTGGAGCCATCATGCTTTTTGTTTGCTAGAAATCTTTAGGTTTGCTTTGGTGGAGTCGAGTCGGCCTTGTTTGTGGTTGTGTAGAATTCCCTTGCATTTAAGAATGTCGAGCTGGTATGATAGAAGCCAATACAATGAATATCGACCTGAATTTGAATATGGACATCATCCTTTCTATGACCATGTTGGGAATAGTGGTTGGGAACGCCATCATTTGGAAGGATATGGGTCATACCCTGGTGAGCCCAATTACTATCCACACATGCATCAGTCTTACGAGCAAGAAGATTATAGTACTAGTTCTTCGTCTCTAGAGGATACAATCAAACTATTGAAATTCCTTTTTATGATCCCTCTGTTCCTATTCCTCCTTTAGAAGAGTCCCTCAGGGAGTTAGCTGAGTCGACGCGTAAGTTAGCTAAGATGAATAGTGTAATTCTAGACGAAAGAACTACAATAATGAGTGAACTTTCTATAGAGGAATCCCTCAAGATGATGGCTGAGACGAACGAAAGACTTGCTCGAAATAATCTTACATTCCAAAATAGTGTTTCCAATTTTACCCTTGATGTAAATAGTGAATATTTGCCTAATTTAGAGGACGAGGTTAGAATAAAAGACACTACTTATTTAGATAAGGTTCAATCATCTTCGTACTATGATGATGAGGATAACAGTAATGAAGAATCTGAAATATGTAGGCATAGTGATCAGGAGTCTAGTAATCCAATTGAGCTGTATAGTGATTATATTATTTCTAGTTCAAATCCAAATAATTTTTATGATTATTCACCTTTTCAAAAGGACGAGGATTTGATTAGGGATACCACCGTTTTAGACGATGTAGATTTTCCTTTTGATTACGAAGCTGATAGTGGTTTAGAGGAACGGGTTCATTTCGAAAATACTGTTTTAGAGTCTAGCGACTTAGAAACAATAGTCTTGGAAAAAGAAGATAGACCCGTAGAGATGAGTAAAGATGCACTACCTGATAATAACTTAGAAGAATCTCTTGAATATTTTAAGGACTCTGAATATACGGAAATTCAAGAAATAATTAGAGGTCTATCTAGAGACACAGAAAACTCTAAGTTTGGGGGTGATTATCACTTCCCTAGTGCCTTACCTTTAACTCTCAGAAAGTCCCCACACTTAGGACTTGATATCTGTGCCTCGACCATTTTACAAGATTACCTTCATACTCGTTTTCCTGAGCCTAATGATGTCCATGAAGGAGTTCAGTTATTAGAAACCCATCCTCTGGTTGATGTGGTTTGCCCAGGCTATGATACCCAGATTGACTTTGTTTTCCCACCAAATAGTTTTCTTCCAACTGTGGGAACGTTTCAAATGAGTCGAATATTAAGTTCTGAGACTAAGCCTAAGTACTTTAGGTTAATAGAATCGACACATTTTCCTAAGAATGACCACTACTCTCACTGTGGTCAACTATGTAAGTCATATCTGATTGACTTAGAGGATCCGCAACTATTTAGGTTATTACTTCGTGATTCTAAGTTCGTATTTGAGTTTTTACAGACTCTAAGACCTAGTGATTCGGATCTCATCTATGAAGAAACGCACCAATGAAAATATTCTATTTAGACCCTTTCATAGAACCTGAAGCTGAACCGCAATTAGCGATAGTTTTCAGGAAACTAAGTAAGGGCATGCTATTCTTGTCCACTTTCTTGGTTCATTGCAGTTTCCTTTGGTCAGCTCTATTTAGTTTTGAAGACCCACAGTTATTTCGACTGTTACTTTATGGTTCGAGTTGACTAATCCTTTCCTAAGTCTGGATGAAGACTTTAAACTTAGCACTTCTTGGGAGGTATCCCATGCTCATGCAACACGGTAATATCTTTCCTTAACTTTCGCTTCAAATGGTAACAGTTTATCCTTATTCATGCTTTTAGTTTCATCTTTAGAACATTGAGGACAATTTTAGATTTAAGTTTGGGGGTATGGGAGAAACTTTTTAGTTGCAATAAATAAACCCCAGAGCCTAGAAATTTACGCCTATTAAGGATAGCACTAACCAATCTAAGTGGATGGAAACATTTTTGTTTTAGGAGTTGAGGAACCAATCTGACTAGATGGAAACATCTATAGAGTCTATTCATAAAAGCACAGAGCTCAGGTGTTAGAATTAACATGATAGTTTCGCCATATCTCGTCGAGTCCTTTTCACTTTCTATTTTTAGTTTTATTTTATTTCAAGTGATTTAGTGGGGCACACGATTCAAGTTGTTACCTTTGCTAGGGTGAAATAGAGTGACTGAGTTACCTTTTCAAAAAAAAAAGAAAAAAAGACCAAACCAGTAGGCCAATCGGAATAAATACTAACACTTGGATAGCAATATGTGTGTGTTCTCCCTATCTCCGTCGCCTAAACAAGCGTGGAATGCAGGACCCACGGGAATCACCATGTAATCTGCTGACAAGAAACATGCGCTTCGGTCCACAAGGTCCAATCATGTTGGTAGTTCTTAAATAAATGTGTGTTTAATAAAATCGACCACTGGTACCCTTGTATATGCCAGTTGTGTTGTCCTAGAGTTAGGATTATTAACCACTGGTTCCCTTGTATATGCCAGTGTGTTAATATTATTCAGACTGGTATCTCATTCATTTAGGTTAGGTTCATCTTGGCAGAGGCCTTCAGACAGATATGGGAAACACCGTTCACTTTTCAACCATCTACATTTTTCTTTTTCCATCTTCTTAATCTTTTCATGTGATTAGTCTGACTCCGAGTATGATGTACATCCTGAAACTATCTTAGTAGAGCTCTGTCACTTATATGAATTTTAGTATGCTTGAGTGCAAACTCGTGTACAGCAATTGGAATTTCGCATCAGGGTTCTTCCTCTTAGAGTCAATAATTGTATGCCAACCAAGGAGGTTCTTTAGTGCTTTCCAAGGTTTTGCGTAGATAGCTAGGGTATGGAGTAAAGGTTTTGTGGGTACACCTCTGGTAAACCCTCCGGAGACAACACTCCGCCACTAGGACCACCTAGGGGTTCAAATGATTTTCCTTTCTAGAATAAATTTGCTCGAGGACTAGCAAATAATAAGTTTGGGGGTGCTGATAGACGCATTTATGTGTCTAATATGTCTCTATTGTATGTATTGTTAGTGCTCAATTTTGTATTAATTGTGTTCTTTTATGTCTTTGTAGGAATTATTAGAGAAATAAGCCCTTGCGGCGAAATGGGCTCAAAAAGCAGTGTTTTACACCCCGGAGAAATGTATCGTAGGCACCACAGAAATGCACTGGAAACGCCCCAGAAATGTGCTTGAGGAACCCAGAAAAAATACTATTTCCACCCCAATTGCTATTCACACCCCAACTCTGGTTAAGTGGCACCCTTCTTCTCAAATTCAAAAATAAATTTTGGCGGGAAATTTTCTTTATACATTGGTAGATTTTCCAATCGATTTTTGAAGGTGTTATAAGGAGATTAAATCGCTGAAACTTAATGGGTATATGTGATATGGATATAAGAAGATATTGTGGTGGTTGGGATCGATCAAATTTGGCCAGATAATCGATTCTCGATTAAAGCAGGAAAGAAGAGATATCGGTTAAACTTGGAAAGAAAATTACGTAAAGATGTTGCATGGGTTGTGGAAGTTAAGTGCAGATATTCTCTTAGGTTGCATATCAACAGATTGTGGAAATTATCAAGACAATTAACGCATGCAGAGAAAGAAAATAAGAAATTATTCCCAAGAATAATTTTCCTTTACTGTGAAGATTTTGAGGAATTAACGGCGAGATTTGATGCACCTGGAATGTATAAATAGGAGATACATGAGTCCTAGAAGGCGTGTCGAGAGTTTTGGGAGCTAGGGAGAGCTAGAGAAGACGAAATCATAGTTTAACAAAACTCTGCTGCTGATGATGATGATGATGAAGAACACGAAGAACGGACCTGCCAGAGCAGTCGTTCTTCAACAGTGACAGCGACAGCGGAGTGTGGGTCGTAATTTATTACAACAATTCATATGTATCGTTCTTGTGTGACGCTTCCTGTGGGTCGCACATTAGCTGTTTACACCATTTTCTCTTCTTCTCATCATTTGTAAACCATTTTTGATCCATAATAAATTATTTTGAGAGCATTTTTACTATGATGAGCTAAACCCCAACACTGGGACGACGGAGGAGGCCGAGCTTCATACATGGGTAATTTAATTAATTCTTTTTAAGACTTTTGCATTAAAAATTAATTGAAATATGATTTGATTAAATTGGGTGTTATTTGATTAGATGGGTCATGCTTAGCTTAGGTGATTTGATGTTACATGCTTAACATTTACAATCAATTTTTTGAGAATCTACTTTGGCAAAATAAGAGTCCATATAACTTATGTTTTGAGCGATTATTGTCGAGAATAATTCATTGAGCCCTATTTTATGAAGATTGACCGAATCATTAGTCCCAGTACCTCTCACCATTGTTAATATTTTATTGTATATTTTTTTTATTAAGTCTAAAAAATTATCCTTCACAAATCCGAGAGTTTGAACCTCATTACTACAACCCACGAAAAATCATTAATCAGTGGTCATTAATGTAGTAGCCTGCTCCTGCTGAGGATCGTCTAGGCTGGTTAAATCGTGCGGCCAACTTGCGTGGTCATGATTGTTTCTGAGACTGATATCGACAGTTCAGATTCAAATATGCTCAATCGGGTTAGTATAACACACCGAGAGATGTAGCCTGTACGAGTATTTCGTGCATACCTCATTATCAACGTTTGGAGATTCATGTTACTCTGCTGAGAGCAACACTCAGTCGTCATGCCGCACTAATAATGAGAGTTCAGCGGAACAGGAAATACAAGGCTAGTCATGTATTAATTGATAACGCTATAAATTCACAGGGTATAAGAGATTGTTGCTACATGCTCTAACCTGGATGAATTAGTAAAGTGGAGAAGTATTCATCACTTATTAGTGGCTCTATCCTTTGCAGGATGTCTACGCATAAATTTGGTTTCAATTTTAGCCATGAACTAAAATCCATCATCAACACTTGCAAGGTTCAAGAGGCGTAATCAACACGATGCAACTGAATTTCTTGGAGAATTACTTCGGTCTTAAATACATTCCAGTCTGAAGTATAATAGTAGGACAAACGGTTTAATAAAGTGTATTGTTCAAAGCTGGACGGGGTCCCAGATTTTTTCTGCAGGTGCAGTTTTCCTCGTTTACAAAACTTCTGGTGTCCTGTGTTTTTCCTTATCAACATTATATTGTTTTATATTTATAATAGGAATAACACAAGTAGTGTGTAATAAATCAATATAGGTTAGCTCCTTATTAATTGAGATAAAAAATAAGACTCGCTCTTGTTGATTTCATATCTTGAAAGATAGATTGCGAGGTTCATACTTGCTAGAATTCGGATACGCTTGATTAGGATACGACTAGATTTATATTGGATATTGATTTTCAAGATCGTCCAAGAACTCTTCTATACAATCAAGTTCACGGGCTTTTAGTCAAAAATATTGATTGTCGAAAAGAAAAAGAATTTTTTTATATACAGTCTTACTCAGGTGTCTTTGCTTTGACCTACTTGTGATTTTATTATGTTTGGTCCATACAAGTTGTCGAACGAAAAACCTGGTGGTGCAGTTGGTACCCTCTCATTTTCAATTGGTATTAGAGAGGGCAAACATCATAGACCGAATAAGTTTGTGTTTGTAAGCGGTCTAAACATGTTATCAACGAGTCTGTTAGAGCATAGCTCGTTTGAACCCACCAAGCGTTGGTATGTCAAGTTTGGTTGTCATATTTTAGTGAATCAAAACTCATTTAAAGAGTCGCTTAATTATTTACTAGAGTCAACTTCGTATAGGTTAGATAGAAAGTTATTAGGATATGAGACATAAAAGTATTACTCGAAGACTTGAAGAATGTGAAGAAGTAAAGAGCTACATCGATGACGTCATCCTTCCTCTTGAGGTTAGTAATATTTTGACTTGAACTGTTTCATTCCTAACGTATATTTCAAGTCGTGCTATATTGAAAACATAAATACGTAGTTGTGAATGATTATACTCTAGTTAGACGTAGTATTAAGGAATTATAATACGAAGTATAACGCTTATCTTTCGAACTTGTATATAAGACATCGACATAATCATATGAATGTTATTGTGATTATGTGTATGGGTATGGGTGAAGATTTCGTCCTAGGAAACAATGTTTTACATTCGTTTAAAGGAAGTACATTCATAAACTTTTTTTGTGAATCGGAAGGGAAATCGCTAGGCTTATTGGTATTTTTATTCATTGCAAATCTTTGGATTACCAATATGTGTGTTTGGTATAACCGCTCATAACTTGTTTATGTATCTTGGTAAAACTATTCACAATGCCTAACTTATGTATCAGTATGACTATTATTAGTGAAACCAATCTTAAGTAATCACCCGAGATGGTATGATCGATATTTGTAATTGGTGTGACCATTCCTAGTCATTGGGTAACCGATCCTAGAACTTGGTGGGAATAATCAAAAGATGTGTAATCGATCCTTGTAGTAGGTTAATAACTTTTAGTAATTAGTGTAACCGATCCTATAACTTGTGCAACCGATCACAAGTAAGTACCATAAATAAGTGGTAGCCGAACCTGGTACTTAGTTAACAAAGTTTTGGAAACTATTGTGACCGATCCTAGTAGCCACTTGGAGGTAGAACCGAAATTTATGTTTGGTTAAACCGTTAAACCCATGAATGGTGATTGAATGTTTTTGATTAATCACATAGTTCTTGGAAATCAGATGAACTTAATCTAAATTCGTTTGGAAGTGTGGAAAATCGGTTCCAAGATTGTAAATATGAAAAATGATTTACAAAGTAAAGATGTCGACATACTTTGAACATGTGCAGTAATTCTTATCTATTATTGTTCAAAGATATTCCTTAATAACGAAAGGAGAATCTTGGATCGAAATAAATTGAAAATCTTTTAATTAAGGTTTTTAGTTTTATATGCTTTTAATTTCCAGCAATTAAATGCATGTGTTTAGAAAATAAAAAAAGTGTAATGTGCATTTACTAATTGGAGATTTTCTACTGAGATTTCGATCAATATTTGGACAGAGCATTTCCAGGAATTATGAAAACTGATTTTGGCTTTATTGCATATCTTTGAGAATATTCGGTTTTGGAAATTCCTTGGTGGCCAAACTTCCTTGATCTATAAATATTGAAGTTTGCATTTCGAGTAAACTAATCCTCAGAGCCAGCAAACTACCTAGTTGTGTTTTTACTGGTGGGGCCGTCAATTCGGAGAGGAAAGTAACCTAATTAGGCGAAATCTCTTACGACCGCTCGTTTTAAAGACTTCTCTGAGATTGAGAAGCTCTACGAGTACCTTTGGTGGGAAACTAGATAATTACAGTTTATTATTAGTTTTCGATTGATTTGATTGACTAACGGTTGTTGAACTTTGATTGCACCTAGTTTGTTAAGGCTTGAGAATCTTCTCTTCCGATATAAGATTCACTCAAAGTAGCTCGAAGTATCGACGAGGATCTTTAGACTGTTTGTAGATCTAAAGACGTCTTGTGATAATCCATCGTTAACAGACTCCGTTCTGTGTGTGATTGATCACAAGAGATTCAAGTTGTTTGTGTGCAGGTGTTTATTGAAGATCTAACAAGATTTGAAGACAAATAAGTTTTCTTATTTGAGTTCATAATCTTTGGTGTGCACAAAACTTGATCGGCTGGGGATCCAACTATAATCGGTTTATCTTTTGATATATTGGATTGATTAGTTGCGTAGATCGACATCAATACATTTCTTTATGATTAATAGTATTGATTGCATAGTCTAAACAATTACTTTGGTAGTTGTTAAATAGACTGATCTAAGAACCCGACAATGGAGTTTATTGGGATAAACGGAAGAGCCTTTTGTCAAACTCATATCACGTTGTTCGAAAAGAGTTGTTACCGAATAGATTTGTTGTTCCTTTACTGTTTGGAATACGAACCAAAGGAATTGTTCCAAGTGCGTGACTTATTGCAAGTGGAGGCGCAGGGATACTGAGAGAACTAGGTGAACTATAGGTTTAGTTGCTTGGTCTTAATTATACGAAGTTGGTTTAGATTTTATATAGCGCCTTAATTCTTAGAGTATTCAATTATGGACAAGGTCCCAGGTTTTTTCTGCATTTGGGGTTTCCTCGTTAACAAAATCTTGTTGTGTCTTTTTCTTTTCTATTTACGCAATTATAATTGATTTATTATAATTAGAAGTAAAATACACAAACGTTAATTCCTAATTACCTGATAGCAATCCTATAGTGTTTGGTTAAGTCCAAACGTATTATCAAGTAATCATACTTCGTTGTTGTATTGTCTCGATCTTGTATCCATAGTCAATCACGCAAGTTATCTTGTTGTCGTATTGTCTCGATCTCGTATCCATAGACGATCACACGAAGTGTGAACCGATTCGTTGTATTGTCTCGACTCAGTCCATAGACAATCACTTGAAGAAATGACTTATAGGTGGAAATTTTTTAGATTGAGGTATATTTGGGTACCCTCGTCTTTTCAATTGGTATCAGAGCAGGAAAAAACGAAAATATCTAACAATTTGTGTTTGGTGCGATCCAACCTATAAGAGTTGAATCTGTATCTGATACAGTTAACGTAACGGCAGGATTTGACTACTTCAAAAACTCGTGGTGGAAGACACGAATGAAGTATGTAATACTCTTATTCCTAAATGTCTTAGGAATTGGAATTATATGTATGTATGTCTTGAAGGACTTATATAATCCATTGGATATCATTGCCTTGTATACTAACATGTTTAGTAACAATGATACAATGCTCTATGAGACAGGTTGCATGTCAAAAATGCATAAGATTCCTCTCAGAATTTTTTATTACATGAACCATGGCTATTGTGTTTTTGAAAAATTTGGAATCTCAAATATATTTTGGATGTCCTATCAAAGTATATATATGTACATTTTCAGATCTAAGACTGTCAATGTATCGCTACCTAGGATGTGATTTTGGAAACTGTGTAACCTTACAAGGAATGATTTTTCAGTTAATAATTCTATTAACACTGGATTGCTTCATACACCTCACAACTGTTTTAATGAAGCAAGTGATCTTTTGAAATATTACAGGATTTATGATTCTAATGGTGTTTTTAACAAATATCATATTATGTTCAAATTTATCTATGTATACTCTATTAGAAAATTCTTGAGTGAATTTCAAATGATTTTATCAAATTCTGGTAATAAAAGAGTAAACAGAGTTTTGGACAGAAACACATAATCAATCCGAAATAAAGATCTAGTCCCTGAAAAACTAGTTTTCCAAAAGAAAGACCTAGATATAAAATCTGAATTGTCTCCCCACATGCCTCGGTTTCCGATTTTGGTAGAATTTCCTAAAACTAGTTATTTCCGGTTTTTTATATCTATTCTTCCTATAAAAGATAACCTCTTGCTATGTTTACAAACATATTGGGGAAGATTGATCGAAAACATAACTAGGGTTTTTCATATTTTCGCAAATATGAGAAAGAGGAAATCAAGGGAAGAAAACTCTGAAACAAACAAAGTGGATTTAAATCCATTTATTCCTACTGGAGATATTGAGAAAATCAAGTATCCTCACTTGATCAAAGGCAAACATGATCTTATAAATTTTGTAGATAATACATGTTTTGGATAGATATCAAGCCTTGAAGGGATTAAGCTTCACTGAAGAAAAGAGATTCAATCCAGATGTTTCAGAAACCAAGTATGTGAAGTTTGTTCAAGACTGAATCTGGGGTAATATGTTTGGATTTGAAGAATATTCACCTGATATAGTAAGAATTTTTTATGCTAATATTCATAATATTGATCATGAAAACTTACTTTTAGCACTTTGGTTATAAGCACTTTTCATTATGTCGACAGAAAAATCATATCAAAGATCATCAATTACAAAGTGAAGGGAAATCATATGATTAGCGGTTCTGAAATTGAGCACGATAACATTCAAAACTTATCACTGGAAAAACTGTTGAATGAAAAAACAGAAAGATGATAACCAAAGAAATACCCTTCTTCTTAAGGGTTTCGGTAAACTTGCTATAGTAACTCTTTATGCTAGTACAAAAGATTCATCCCAAATGGATAAGGAATTTGCTGAGCTTGTATACTTCTTCTAGAAGGGAAAAAGCAAATTGACATATGTGGAATAATTATCAATCAAATGATTAAGATCATCGAATCTATCAATACCACATCATTCCATAGAAATCTTGGATATCCCTGTCTCATCACCAGTTTGTGTGAACACACAATGAGGAATAATTTCAAAGATGAGAAAGTCATTAAAACTGTCTCTCAAAAAATTATCAATCAAATGAGTAAGGATATAATAGAAAAGGGAACTATTATCTCAAATGATCAAATTTATAGGAATGGAGATCTCATGTTCCATATTTTACGTCTTGAAAGACAGTTAGACTGTATTCAGAAACAGCTAGCCTTTGCCTCACGTAATGATCCGGAAAATTTTAAAGGAATCCTAGAGATCAATAATGAATTTATAAGAGGTGAAAAAAAGACCAAGACTCTGAAGAAATTTCTGAAGAGCAAACAAATGAAGATTAATAAT
Organism: Papaver somniferum; assembly: GCF_003573695.1. Classification (NCBI taxonomy): domain Eukaryota; kingdom Viridiplantae; phylum Streptophyta; class Magnoliopsida; order Ranunculales; family Papaveraceae; genus Papaver; species Papaver somniferum. The sequence goes on along the minus strand of NW_020621603.1, from coordinate 16,643,968 downwards.
TGTCTCCAAAGGTGAATAGATATCAGTTTTTGATTTCTTTCAATAAATTGTATAAAGTCTATTATGAATAAAACTATCTTATTTATGAATAAAATTATTATTTTTATAATTTTTCTTGTGATATTTTTTCGATTACATAGCATGTGCTTGAATGCTTTATTTTGTTGCTATGTATTATGGGATGTTTGATTTCGGTTTTCATAACCTTAATATTCGATCTCATATTGTGTGAACCCTTATGGTTTGGGTGACTTTTTGGTTTAGCGGGATTGAGTTCTAGCCCATGTTGGTAGGCTTTATCAAAGGATCATATGGGGTTCTGATTGAAACTCATGTGTGAAAAAGTCACAATATGTTGAATCGTTTTTGGTTTAGCATAAAAGCATATGTGTTTCGGGTTTTCAACTTTTGTTATGCATTAGTTAAAACCGATTTTCAACCTTTCTCTGGTAAAGGTTGGTGTTTGTTATTGTTATTTTGTCTTGCAAGAGGATGATAACACAGTGATATTCCTCCCCGGAAAGATGCAAAGAAAGGGAGAAGATGATGCAGAGCTTGAGGTAACGAATTGGTTAGTTAATCGTTTTCCTGTTTAAGAAAAGCCTGATTTTATTTCATATATTTTGCTTTTGCTTAACAAAATTTCGGTACAATTGATGTTTATTCCATTATGTGTGTATGGATGTGTGTGTGTGATTCAGTTGTTTCCGGTTGAGAAAAACTATTGTTATCTTGCTTTATTGTTTGGTATCAATGTTTAGACTTAACGCAATTTTGGTGAAATTGCGGTGCCATAATGTCGATGTTTGTTTCAATTGCTTCCGGTTGAGATAAATAATTATGCAAATTGATTTATTTGGTTTGTATGAATTGTTTATGGCTTACCAAAAAAAAAGGTTTTCAGGATCAATTATTTAGTCCAATTCGATTCCGGATAAGAGAAACTAAATTAATTCTGATCTTAGTTAGACTTATCAAAGTGTAGGATTCGGTTATTCAAGTCTAATCGAATGCCTTAATAATAAATACTAGTTAACTAACCTAGTACTTGTCTTGTTTAAAGTGAACGGTCTAAGTCATTGTTCGACTAATTAGAACCTCATGAGAAAAATAGAGTTAATTCTGATCTTTATTTTGGTCTTATCAAACAAGTGATTCTATTTTGTGCAATAGGTTTAGCAAAAAACTAAGGTGCTTAGTCAATTTTTGATTTTCTAAACTATTAGGGAAAATTGCTTCGGGCAATTGTTTCCTTGGTAACATATCAAAATAAAATTACTTTGTAATTTCGGTTTTCATATTGGTTATCTATAATGGTGTGTGGAACCCTCGTGCTTAACTCTTATTGGTTGCAAGTCTTTTAAGATTTGTAAGATCCTTTCGGTTTGTCCTTTATTTGCTCGTACCTTTGTCATTTTGTGACAAAAAGGGGAAAAAATATATGGAGTAAACAAGTGATTTGGTATCACTAAGGAAAGGACAATGGTACTAAAACGTTATATATAACGAAAGAGTAAAACATAGACTAAGGGGGAGTAACATATCATATTGATACTTGTGGTTATCTTAACTACAAAGGGAATAACAAAGACGTGCGGATTGAAAATCTACATATCTTACCTTTAGGGGGAGTATTAACTTTGTTATTACAATGTCAACAACGAAATTTATGGATTGAATTTATACAAGTTATTGTGTTGTTGAAACTTGGAATCAAGCGTATGTGTAATAAATTCTTGTAATTTTTTTATCCATATGATGTAAGAGTTTTGTCACTAAAATTGATAAAGAGGGAGATTATTAGAGCATTGCTCGGTTAAACCCACCAAGCGTTGGTATGTCAAGTTTGGTTGTCATATTTTAGTGAACCAAAACTCATTTAAAGAGCGCTTGATTATTTATTAGAGTCAACTTCGTATAGGTTAGGTAGAAAATTATTAGGATATGAGACATACAAGTATTACTCGAAGACTTGAAGAATGTGAAGACGTAAATAGCTACATCGACGACATCATCCTTCCTCTTAAGGTTAGTAATATTCTTGAACTGTTTCATTCCTAATGTATCTTTTGAGTCGTGTTATATTGAAAACATAACTGCAAAGTTGTGAATGATTATACTGTAGTTAGACATAGTATTAACGAATTATAATGCGAAGTATAACGCCTATCTTTTTGAACTTCGTATACAAGACATCGACATAATCGTATGAATGCTATTGTGATTATATGTATGGGTATGGGTGAAGATTTCGTCATAGGAAACAATGTTTTACACTCGTTTAAAGGAACTACATTCATAAACTTGTTTTGCGAATCGAAAGGGAAATCGCTAGGCTTATTGGTATTGTTATTCATTGCAAATATTTGGATTACCAATATGTGTGTTTAGTGTAACCGCTCATAACTTGTTTGTGTATCTTGGTAAAACTATTCACAAAGCCTAACTTATGTATCGGTATGACTTTTATTAGTGAAGCCAATCTTAAGTAATCACCTGAGATGGTATGATCAATATTTTTAATTGGTGTGACCATTCCTAGTCATTGGGTAACCGATCCTAGAACTTGGTGGGACTAATCACAAGATGTGTAATCGATCCTTTTAGTAGGTTAACAAGTTTTAGTAATTGGTGTAACCGATCCTATAACTTGTGCAACCGATCACAAGTAAGTACCATAAATAAGTGGTAACCGATCCTGGTACTTAGTTAACATAGTTTTGGAAACTATTGTGACCGATCCTAGTATCCACTTGGAGGTAGAACCAGAACTTGTGTTTGGTAGAACCGTTAAACCCATGAATGGTGATTGAATGTTTTTGATCAATCACATAGTTCTTGGAAATCAAATGAACCTAATCCAAACTCGTTTGGAAGTGTGGCAAATCGGTTCCTTAATAACCAAAGGAGATTCCCGGATCGAAATAAATTGAGAATCTTTTAATTAAGGTTTTTAGTTTTATATGCTTTTAATTTCCAGCAATTAAATGCATGTCTTTAGAAAATAAAATTTAGTAATGTGCATTTATTAATTGGAGATTTTCTAATGAGATTTCGGTCAATATTTGGACAGAGCATTTCCAGGAATTATGAAAACCGATTTTGGCTTTATTGCATATCTTTGAGAATTCGGTTTTGGAAATTCCTTGGCGTCCAAACTTCTCTGGTCTATAAATATTGAAGTTTGTATTTCGAGAAAACTAATCCTCAGAGCCATCAAAACTACCTAGTCGTGTTGTTACTGGTGGAGATGTCTATTCGGAGAGGAAAGTAACTTAATTAGGCGAAATCTCTTACGACCGCTCGTTTTAAAGACTTCTTAATTTGGGATTGAGAAGCTTTAAGAGTACCGTTGGTGGGAAACTAGATAATTGCAGTTTATTATTAGTTTTCGATTGAGTTGATTGACTAATGGTTGTTGAACTTTGATTGCACCTAGTTTGTTTATGCTTGAGAATCTTCTCTTCTGATATAAGATTCACTTAAACTAGCTCGAAGTATCGACGGGGATCTTTAGACTGTTTGTAGATCTAAAGACGTCTTGTGATAATCCATCGTTAACAGACTCCGTTTTGTGTGTGATTGATCATAAGAGATTCAAGTTGTTTGTGTGCAGGTGTTTATTGACGATCTAAGAAGATTTGAAGACAAATAAGATTTCTTATTTGAGTTCATAATCTTTGGTGTGCACAAAACTTGATCGGCTGGGGATCCAACTATAATCGGTTTATCTTTTGATAGATTGGATTAATTAGTTGCGTAGATCGGCATCAATACATTTCTTTGTGATTAATATTATTGATTGCATAGTCTAAACAATTACTTTGGTAGTTGTTAAATAGATTGATCTAAGAACCCGACAATGGAGTTTATTGGGATAAACGGAAGAGCATTTTGTCAAACTCATATCACGTTGTCTGAAAAGAGTTGTTACCGAACAGATTTGTTGTTCCTTTACTGTTTGGAATACGAACCAAAGGAATTTTTCCAAGTGCGTGACTTATTGCAAGTGGAGGCGCAGGGATACTGAGGCAACTAGGTGAACTATAGGTTTAGTTGCTTGGTCTTAATTATACGAAGTTGGTTTAGATTTTATATAGCGGCTTAATTCTTAGAGTATTCAATTCTGGACAAGGTCCCAGGTTTTTTCTGCATTTGGGGTTTCCTCGTTAACAAGATCTTGTTGTGTCTTTTTCTTTTCTATTTCCGCAATTATAATTGATTTATTATAATTAGAAGTAAAATACAAAAACGTTAATTCCTAATTACTTGATAGCAATCCTATAGTGTTTGGTTAAGTCCGAACCTATTATCAAGTAATCACACTTCGTTGTTGTATTGTCTCGATCTTGTATCCATAGTCAATCACGCAAGTTATCTTGTTGTCGCATTGTCTCGATCTCGTATCCATAGACGGTCACACGAAGTGTGAACCGATTCGTTGTATTGTCTCGACTCAGTCCATAGACAATCACTTTCGGAGAAAGGACTTATAGGTGGAAAAGTTTTAAATTGAGGTATATTTGGGTACCCTCGTCTTTTCAATTGGTATCAGAGCAGGCAAACACGAAAAGATCTAACAATCTGTGTTTGGTGCGATCCAACCTATAAGAGTTGAAGGTATGTCTGATTCAATTAACGTAACGGCAGGATTTGACTACTTCAAAAACTCGTGGTGGAAGACACAAATGAAGCATGTCATATTCTTATTCCTAAATGTATTAGGAATTGGAATTATATGTATGTATGTCTTCAAGGACTTACATAATCCATTGGATATCATAGGATTGTATATCATTGCCTTGGATACTAACATGTTTAGTAACAATGATACAATGCTCTATGAGACAGGTTGTATCTCGAAAATGCATAAGATTCCTCTCAGAATTTTTTATTACATGAACCATGGCTATTGTGTTCTTGAAAAATCTGGAATCTTAAATATATTTTGGATGTCCTATCAAAGTATATATATGTACATTTTCAGATCTAAGACTGTCAATGTATCGCTACAAAGGATGTGATTTTGGAAACTGTGTAACCTTACAAGGAATGACTTTTCAATTAATAATTCTATTAGTAATGGATTGCTTCATACACCTCACAACTATTTTAATGAAGCAAGTGATCTTTTGAAATATTACAGGATTTATGATTCTAATGGTATTTTTAACAAATATCATATTACGTTCAAATTTATCTCTGCATACTCTATTAGAAAATTCTTGAGTGAATTTCAAATGATGTTATCAAATTTTTGTAATAAAAGAGTAAACATTCTTTTGGAAAGACACATAGAATTAATTCGAAATAAAGATCCAGTCTCTGAAAAACTGGTTTTCCAAAAGAAATACCTAGATATAAAATCGGAATTGTCTCCCCACAAGCCTCGATTTCCGATTTTGGTAGGATTTCCTAAAACTAGTTATTTCCGGTTTTTGATATCTATTCTTCCTATAAAAGATAACCTCTTGCTATGTTTACGGGGAAGATTGATCGAAACCGTAACTAGGAGTTTTCATATTTTCGCAAATATGAGAAAGAGGAAATCAAGGGAAGAAAACTCTGAAACAAATAAACTTGATTTAAATCCATTTATTCTTCCTGTAGATATTAAGAAAATCAAGTATCCTCACTTGATCAAAGGTTGTAAAACAAGAAATAAAGGGAAACTGCGGCACATAAAAGCAGCAGCAAAAAGAGCGCAGCCGCGTCGCTTAAACGACCGGTTCGCCCTAGTCGGCACCTCTCATAGCCGACAGGCCATGCCTTACCTTGATGCCTGCTGGCTCCTCTTTCCCACTGGCCAATCAAATTGCTCCAAAGCCGCAACCTGCACTTTTAATTAAACATGGAAGTTGGCTGGTCGACGTGCTTAGTTTCTTAAGATATTGAATCTAGACTGTCCATGTTAGTCTTAAAACAAACACGACCATCCAACTTGGCCGGCCGATTTATCAAGCTTAGCCTCCTCATGGCGTGGCCAAACAAGCTCCACGACATTCACCGGTGGGCTCACTTATGTTCCAGCCAATCGGAGCTCTCCTATCCTTCAGGTAGCATCCATGATCGCTATCCAAAGTGGGCTAGTCACGATGTTGAAAAAAAGGTATTAAACGAGTTAAGACTAGCCATGACAGTCTCAAATCCATCGCTTACAACCTAATTGGATGGCTTAGATTTTACTTTTTTACGACCAATGAAGTTTTGGTATGCTCACCGGCGGCTCGGCTTTAGCCTTGGTCAATCACGTCGCTCACAACCTGCCAGCAACACATCAAATCGATCACCTAAAATAGGTTGGTCACACGACTTTAAAAGCCTTGAATTCGACTAATGGCAGCACGTAGCTGTCGCAAAATGATCTCAGCCATCCAACATGGCCAGCCAAATTTATCGGCCTAGATCTAATTATGGGAGACCAATAAGATGCCGTCATGACCGTCGGTCGCCCATCTTCCACGAGGAATGATCGGCTTATCCTCAATCTACCCAAGCATCTCCTGGCGGCTGTCCGAAGATGGCTGGTCACGCCTCTTTTAAGACATTGAGTTTTGCGGCTAACTAAAACGAGATGAACAACAATGCTTCATGAACATCAATTATTTTGAGTTGCTTGCTAAACAACAATGCTTTACGAGCATCGAATACAAATGATATTTTATGATATCGATTTCACGAATAATTTAATTATTTGACCTAAAAGAATCACATGCTATTTTTTATGGAAAGTCTCACGACTTGATCTATCACATATGACTGCCTGCCTCCTACCTTGCGCGTGATTGGTCGAAATAATTAGGTCTTGCAAGTAAGATTCACTCAGCAACTACCATGTATGACTTGTTACATTCCTCATTTACCTTTCTACATATTCTCTACAAAATACTCGAGACATCAAACATGTCACAAACTGGGGGATGTTCATCAGGGTATTGGTCTGGCGGTTTACAGTGTGCGGCGTGCAACACGCCCATTACGAAAAAGTGTCAGGAAAGGCAGACAGTTAGGGGCAGTAGAAAAGTGGTCGGAGTAAAACCAACCAGCTTCCCCTCATAGTAGGGACGTGGTTTTCACTATTCTACACGATCCCCACTTCTCCATCACTCAATTACTTCCACTTCTTATGAGATCAGTGTATATTCGACTATGACTTGTATAAATAGATTTTCAATCTATTTCAACCGACAGGAGTTCATTAACGCAAGTATCCAGAAAACACCAAGAACTCATAACTTACATTCTGCAAGCAAGTTCTACATTCTGATACAAGTCATAAAACAACCACACCTTATAGAATTCATCATTCTGATCTCAACACCTTCTCTGCTTCCCTCCCTAAGATCAACCGTTCTCCTTCATTTTGTGACGAAGCAAGGCTGGAACGGCCATTTCTTGGTTTAGGCCAGAATTATACAGATTGATCTCTCGAATCTAAAGTACTCCTGTGCGGTACATTTTTTTAGGGTTTGGATTCGTTTCTCGGTGGCACACCCAATTTACCATTTCCAGCAAAATCAGTTTTTACCCCAAAACAACTGGAGACCACAGTGGGAGATTAATCTCTCGGTTGCAAAAATCATTTTTTCCAATTTCATTTTTGATTTCCTCAATTTCTCAAGATGGTTGTTCTTAGAAATGGTTCAGAAACCTTCAATCCCAATTTTACTTCTCCCAACACCGACAATACCTCACATATTATTCCTGAATTCGTTCTTTTATTCAAAACCCTTGTTGAGGCTATGGATTCTCCATATTTAACAACTATTCACGATTTGATGAAAATCCTGAATGATATTGTTAGGAATCAAGTTATTATTGTCAAGACGCAGGACGAAGTTATCACGCTTTTGAAAGTCTTAACGGATTAACTATCAAAGGAACCAACACATATTCATTCTGAGGGAAACGTTACCAACAATTCATTTTGGATCAATACTAATGGTAGTAGTCATTCTTCCAAGATTCATATTCCTGGCAAGGAAGATGAAGTTTATGGTCATGCTGAACGGAAAGGTAACCACTAACCTAACTTGTTTGCTCATGAATATCAAGAGATGTTTCCTTAAACTCAGAAAGAAGAATTGTGGGATTTATCACGTTCTCATAAGAGTCCTTGCAATGAAAGGGTTATTTCATTATATGCATCCTTCTTGGAAAATATATATTCCCATATTGCATCGGAAGCTGCTAAGAAATCCGTTCCTGCTCTACTCAGTCGATCTGAACTGTCCTAGAATGAAGAAGCTCGTAAAGATGTTCAGGAAAGCAGGCGTCCTTCCAATAAAATATCCAACCTCCAGTCAATCACTAGTGAGGGTGGAAAGAGAAGGCATCTGGGGAACGACTATCAACAATCTAAGCGTCCGACTCCCGTTTCACACAGGTCAAATGAGACCCCATCATTCCTGGATTTTCCCTTTCCAATAGAAGAGGTGATTAAACTCTTGGAGGTCTGGATATAAGATGGCGTCATCAAGCTACCTCCTATCAGACGTCCTCTAACTGTAGAACAAATGGCAAATCCCAAATATTGTAGTTACCATAGGTTTGTCAATCACCCCACCAGTGATTGCAACAAATTGAAGCGCATTTTCAAAGAGTAGGTGGATGCAGGAAAACTTCAACTAGGCACTGAGGGAGTTCACATGGATCCTCTCCCTGTTAGAAGCTGCATGCTTTCTGGGGACTCTGTCCACAAAACCGTACAGTCTATGATGGAGCATGTATGTGAGATTCTCTATTTCTCCAAGGTGCAACGTCAAGACATATTTGCATCCCTTAATCGTGTCGTGTTAGGAAAACAATTGTTTTCAGCCGGAGGAGATGCTCCCAAACCTAAACCTATCCTCGAAGAAGCGGCTGGTGTATGCAACTGGGAACTCCTAACCACATCTCATCTCAAAGGCGTCGAGTTTGACATCACACTGATTGATGCGGCCTCTGACTTTAACATCATCGCTATCAAGACTCTGAAGGCTGTAGAAATTTCAAAGCAAGAAGCTTCTCACTGCCCAACTATGATCAAAAACTCAGAGGGAGAGTCCAAAGATGCTTACGAGTGCATTAATCTCGAAATCAAGGTACGAGATGCCTTAACACACACCAAGTTTCATATTTTTAAGGAATACCCAAATTATGATATGGTCTTGGGGCGCTCATGGATGTATAACAACAAAGTGAAGCTAGGAGTATGTCCTTTTCCAGTACCTGAGAGGATCTCCAACAAGCCGTCCAACCCTGAAGATTATTTGTTGCCATATCGACAACTCGCAAATGTGACACAACTACCTGGAGAGAGTGCGAAATATTTGTTCGCAGGTTCCAAACACAAGTAAGTCTTATTGAACAACCTTTTTTACAAATGGGTCACTTCTCATCCCGTCAAGACTTGGGGACTCGATCCGATTATCAACCCAGCTGTCACAAGGAGATGTGAATGGGATGCTAGTCCTTTTAAATATTTTATCAAGTTTTTAGAAGTTGTCTCAATCGGAGATAATGAGTCTGAGAATCAAGTAACTATGCAACACCCGAACCCCTTTCAAGTTGGAGATATGGTAGTGAAGATTACTACTCAACCTGATTTCCTAGAAGGGAAAGATGAGCCGTACCTAGTGGAAGAATTTTTCTTGAGAGGCTACTGCAATCTCATCAATGATGACAAGCTAGAAGGCGTAGTAATACATGCCAGGTGGCTCAAACCTTTCAATACCTAAGATATCATGTCGTCTTTTCCTCTAGCATTTCCTTTAGTATTTCCTCTAGCATTTCCCTTTTTCATGCAATATTTGTAATTCCTCCAAAATGATTGCACTACTTGCATTCATAAGTAGGATTTCAAATTATCAGTTAGTCCAAGCATCATTTCTTTCAGAAAATTACTCATGAACCTTTTCAAAAAACAAAATCTCAAACAAACTCAAAATCCTTACAAGACAATTGCATACTAGTTCAAAATCAGAAAATCAAACCATGAAAGAAGCATCTCCTATCTTTCAAAAAAGGGAATATATAAAGGGAAAAGAAAGAACAAAATATTCAAGAGGTTTTCACTATTCTACACGATCCCCACTTCTCCATCACTCAACTACTTCCACTTCCTATGAGATCAGTGTATGTTCGACTATGACTTGTATAAATAGATTTTCAATCTATTTCAACCAACAGGAGTTTATTAACACAAGTATCCAGAAAACACCAAGAACTTATAGCTTACATTCCGCAAGCAAGTTCTACATTCTGATGCAAGTCATAAAATAACCACACCTCATAGAATTCATCATTCTGATCTCAACACCTTCTCTGCTTCCCTCCCTAAGATCAACCCTTCTCCTTCATTTTGTGACTGAAGCAAGGCTGGAACAACCATTTCTTGGTTTAGGTCAGAATTATACAGATTGATCTCTCGAATCTAAAGTACTCCTGTGAAGTACATTTGTTTAGGGTTTATATTCGTTTCTCGGCAGCACACCCAATTTACCATTTCCAGCAGAATCAGTTTTTACCCCAAAACACCAATCTTCTTGATAAACTTTTTCAATCAAAAGAAAGAAATATTCATATTCTCAACAAAAGACTAGATGAAAGTAATTAAAAAGAGAAACTTTTGAGAATGAAACTCAACGACTCACTAAAAGATCTTATTCAAGTATTTTCATCAATTGAGGAGACGGAGAAAAACATATTTATACTAAAACCATTTTTGTGGTCAAGTGAATGATTCCAGCTCATGTTCCTCCACATGCCTTGTGTGGAATATGAATCTTCCGAATACTCAGTCCTCCTATAAGAAAAAAGATCCAAAACCTCTTAAAGCAGTCATTGCACATCTGAATAATTATAGATGATCCCATTAGATTTCAGGAAAACTTTTCTCTGTATGGCAAGGAAGGCCACACCCTAAGAAAATGCAATAAACAATCGAAAGGAAATCATTCATGTATGAAAATTCCTTTCCATATATCCAGCAATGGTAAAGAGTCTTGTCATTATTACAGGACAAAGGGACATTTTTCCAAGAATTGTTTCTCACGACTTGAGATTAAAAGAATTTCTAATCTACAAAAATCCTTGCATCAGAATTAAAGTCAATGAGAGAGGAAGAAAAAAAAAAGGTAGTCAGAGATACAACTCACATGAGAATAACTGGGTCGTGCTTATGTTGAAAGTCTGATGCGTTTCAAGGATAGGTGGCGGAATGGATGGACTCTTGGTCAGAGATCAAAAAGTCGAGTACAACACTTGGCTAAATGTTTAATTGGAATATAGAGTTATTCGACGCAATAATCGGGCACGACCTATAATTATTGCAGCTTGTTTTGTACAAGAAAAAGACAAGAAGATCATAACGTTTCTAAGTGTAAAATAGACCAAATACCGGTCTTAAACTTGTTGTCAAATATATGTGTCACTGTCTTGGTGCAGGTTACAATGTGCAAAAGTTGTTGACCCCTTGACTCGACAACTTTCTCAATAGCTAGTACTTGTCCATTTACGTACTCGCAGCATCCATGCAGAGATAAAGGGCATTTGCATGATTATACGAAAAAACATATGCTGCTTAAAGTCTTAAATACGCGTCTTTTGAAACTTCCGTTCCTGTCAGCAAGTAGCTTCATGATATGCAAGCAAAAGTACACTAAAATGATTTTCGATTTACAAAGATTTCCAGGAATCAAAATGAAGTTGCACACTATCCGGAAAAAATGGAAGAAAAAAAAATGCACTAGAAGTCAGACTCTTCGGTCCATAAGTAACCAGATGAGATAGAGGTAATTATATAATTGTCCCTCCTTTTCATGGGCTTCACAAATAATCTTATGAGAAAAACCGTTGACATTCCATATAAGGTGGAAAAATAAGTTTCGGAATGGTGCTTTTAATTGTGGCACCAAATATTTTCACACCCTTGGGTTATGAATGACTTTTCAAGAAATTGGTAGCAGCTATAACCAATAACACAGTATAAATTTTTATTTAGTCAATTTGGCGACTAGGATAACAGATTTGCTTGTATGTCCTATAAAAAGTCCAAAACATAAAATATCGGACAAATAAGGAGTCCTTGCATGTGTTACAACGACACGGAAAAAAAATTTGGGTCGTGTCAATGCGTATGGATACAGACATGCGCGTCCTTACGACAAGACAAAACGGCTTTGTCAAGATGCATATTTTGTCGATAAATTTAAAATGGAAAAAGACTAACAGAAAGAAAATCAGAAAAGAAGAAAAAAACAGGCAAACTGAAGAAGAAAAAAATGAAAAGAATGAAAAGATAGTGAAATAGAATTTGTTTTCTTTCTTGTTTTGCAGTGAGATTAAAAGTAGAAGATGGCCGAAGGAGAAAAAGGCCGAAGATATAAAGGATCCAAACAAGCGCACTTCGCTATGCGGGACTTTCATCGCTTAGCCTATAAAAACGAGGGATGAGTTCACATGCAAATAGTGTAATACGCAAACTGAGTTTCCACATCTATTTTTTTTTTCTTTTCAACTTTTCATCCAATTGATATATATAAATATTTGCTATGGATTAAAAGAATTTAAGAGAGGAAAAAGAACGTAATATAGAAAAGGAGAATTTTAGTGGATAAAATGAATTAAAAGAGAAATATTATGAGTGAATATAGGGTACAAAGTGAAAATTGGATTAAAAACCCAGTATCCATCTAAAATGTCATGGAAACTTATTTTACGTGTCGATCGAACTACGAAAACTAGGTTTCCATTTCAATTTCCACTAGGCATTGCTTAGCTTAAACAAGAAACATATTTATTCCTCTTTATAGCAACGCCAAGTAAATTCACCATATTAAAGCTAAACGAATGGTCATATTAGTTTGATTTCGCTATAACTAAGCTATAGCTACGCGAGACACCCACCATGGTGCTGGGTCTTACGAATTGGCAAAACAAGAAACTACTACTTCATAACTGGGCCTATCTTAACTTATATTAAGCCCAACTAATCTACAAAATCAGTCATTTTATTTGGCCAAAAAAGTTAAGTGAAAACTACAGTCACACCCATTTTAAGATTTCTCGCACTGTGAAATCCACGCCCAGAAAAGTTCAGACGCGCACCCATTATCTCGTTAGAAATTCCTCCGACACCCACAATTTCTGAAATTGTGTATTCGTTCTCTTCAAGGCTAAACTGTTTTTTTTTCTTCCTAATTTCAGAGCAGCCGAAAGAGAGAAAGTCATATTCTTTCAGATCCGGAAAGAATTGTTTGTTTCAAGATAAATAATCAAATCATCTATTCATATTTTTCCAAATCTGGATTGACTTGTTCGATTTCAGGCAAACCAATCAAATCGACATCAATTTTAGGTTTCAATTCGTAAGCATATCTGTTTTGATTTCTGTTTTCATCGTTAATGAAGCAATTATGGTTTCCTGATGGTTGGTTAATAGAGATGGGTTGCAGGATCTTTGGTCAGTAATCGATTTCAATTGAAATTAAACAGGGGGAAGAAGGTTGTTTTTGAATGCAAATAAGAAATTGAAAGTAATGATCGATTGGGGTAAATTACCAGAAGAAGATATTGGTGTTTGAAGAACAAAAATGGCTTTACATTATTTGATTGGGTAAGTGAATATTGATGTTATAGTTACTGTTGGTGCTGCTGATTCACTACTAGCACCACCAAATACAAACCTTAGTAATGATGATATGCCTCCATATTTGTTCTTTTTCTTTTCTTTCACTCACCAGATACATACAGGGTCTCTTCGTCTTCGAAATCAAACAATAATTTGCAGTTTCTAGTGATGTTGATGAAGATCTTCATCATCTTCATCATCATAACCATGCCCTTCATACACATCAGCAGAAGCAACAGGTGAAAGAAGGTCGTTATAGAGGAGTAATAAGAAGACCCTGGGGCCGATTTTCTGCTGAGATACGAGATCCGTGGAAGAAAGTACGAAAATGGTTGGGTACTTTTGATACAGCTGAAGAAGCGGCAATGGCTTATGATGAAGCAGCTGTAAGTCTAAGAGAACCTAAAGAAAGAACTAATTTTGGAAATAGTGTTATTAGGTCTACGCATCAACATCTGAATCGTCATCAGCAGCAGCAATGGAGCCGGAGTAGTAATCGCCAGCATTTTGTTAGTCCTATTTTTTTTTTTATAAAAGCTATTATGTCTCAATAGAAACATTGGTGTGAGTTGGTTGTGCTGCAGGTGTTATGCATCTAAAAAGATTTGTTGCATAACTTGTTATGCAGTCCAGAAAATGGTTGCATAACACGTTATGCAACTATTATTGTAGGTGGATGACAAGTTATGCAGTCCCGAAAATGGTTGCATAACACGTTATGCAACTATTATTGTAGGTGGATGACAAGTTATGCAGCCTTTTTTTCCTATAACTTGTTATGCAGTACTACGGAGAATGGTTGCATATCACGTTATGCACCTATAATAATATCTGCATAACATGTTATACAGTCGAGAAAGTGGATGCATAACCTGTTATGCATCCGAAAATATGATTGCATAATGCATCGAGAAAATTGTTGCACAATCTTTTATGCATCGAGAAAATAGATGCATAAACTGATATGCATCCGTAAATATGGATGCATAGTGCATTATGCATCAATTTTTTTATGTACGCACTGAAATCAACCAAAATAATGGTTACATAACTTGCTATAGATACATAACTTTGTTATACAAATGCATAATTTGTTATGCAGTGGAGAAAATGGTTGCATAATTCGTTATCCGTCTGCAGAATGTGTTATGCATCTTTTTTGGTGGCTGCATAATGGTTATGTATCAAGTTTCGAAAATTTTGCCTAAAATGATGATCACCTCCGATTTTTTCGTGAAAAACAAAAATTTGATATTCTTGTTTGTACTCATTGCATAGATCTCTTAAAAATATTTCCAATGACATAAAATTTGAAAAATTCCAAGGCGCGGATTTTTAGATATGTTATATCCAAGTTGCGTTACCAATTATACCCCTGATGCATAACCTGTCATGCGGAAGCATAATCCGTCATGCATACATTTTTAATAATTTTATATAATTATGGGTGTCACGGAAATAATTATGGGTGTCACAGTATCTAAAATTAATTGTGGGCCTGACAATGAGAATATTATTTTTTTTATCTCCCCCTAATTTTCCCAAAATTTAAAACCTTGAAGCCTTTGAAAATCATATCATAACAATATCTCCATATTTTAGCTTTTAAGTAGCATATCGGACACAAAATATTGACATATACCAGCGTCGGTGTCATTGTAACACAGGACCTACTTTGGTGCTTATCCGAATCTAGGAATTACTGGTTAATCCAGTTATAAGAGAACCCGTTAATGTGTAGTCCAGCACCAGAAAAAATTTAATCGCTGGTCCAAAAACATGTTTTTGGACCAGATCTTTTACTTTCTAATCCGGCACACGTGCGGACTTATTATTTCCTTTTTGGTAAATTCCCAAAACATCCCTACGTATAGAAACATTATTTGAGGCAGCCTTGAATACTGAAAACTTCATTTCTTCGTTTCAATTTCGTACATCAAAGCAGCTCTGGATATTCATGAAGACTAGGTTTTTTCAAAATCGCAATGATGATGGACAATTGCTGCTTTTCCAAAAGCTAAGTCTTCTTATAATTCTTCTAATCTTGATCTTAAACATCTTTTAGTGTTGTTTAAAAAGGAGAAATCATTTTTAGGGTTTTCAAAGTTTATCTTTTGGTTGTTTTATGGTAGGTGAATGAACTTTATTTTTTCTGATTTGACGTTAGGTTATCTTCAATCCGTGTTTAATTTTGATTTAAATGTGGTTAATTTTAACGTTTTATTTGATGGAGCGGTTAGTTTATGTTGATCAATTTGATTTTCTGAAGCTTTTTTGATGATAAAATATTTTATGCAGAATTAATTTCATTGGATTTAAAGATCTGTTGTTTCTTCTGCTCATGAAGATTAATTAGTTTTCAGTTTTCTAAACAATTCATTTACACGTAAAGTGAGAAAATTGAGTGTTGTTTATTATGTTAGTAAAAGCATTAGTCAATTTCATGATTCAGGGAATAGATTTTTGTTTAGATCTGAGATGATCATATTTGCATCATAAATGAATTGATGAGAAAAAAAAGAAGAAGAATGGATGATATCAGAAAAGGAATAAGTGCAAAAGAAGTTATTTCTCTTCCTACGGGTATGTCTAATTTAGTTGGCATTCTTCTTCGTTGATCAATACTGATTGGTCTTAGCTTGACAAAGTTAGTGGTATTATACATATTTTACTAGCTGTATTTTCCAGAAAGTGAAAGCAGTTTTTTGATGCAACAGTTAATTGGTATCCTTATGATGGTTCTTGGGTTTTCTTTTGATTCGTTTCCCAGTACTCTAGTAGTCAAGTTTGATGTTGATGGAGTCCAGTAGTCAGGTTTTTACTCACTACTTATGAATATGTACTGTGTTTTCACTCAGAATGTACCAATATGTATTGGGTTTTCACTTGGTACACATCAATATGTATTGGGTTTTCAGTTCTTGTTTTTTTCAATACATATATATAGATGCACTGTTTTTTTTTTTCATTTTGAATCTCTTTAGAAATTTATTGGTTTCCAATTTTTATAATCTGCTATATTGTATGAGATTCATTCTCTTAAAAAACTTCGCAAATTGCAGAAAACAAAAGAGAACCAACAAAAGAAAAATAAGATAAAGGGTGAAACTAGTGTAGTAGAAATAACCTAAAGAGGCATGCTTCTTCATTCATTCTATTCGGGTAAATATTATTTCCATAACTTACTAGTTTTGTTTTAGATGTTATATGTAAATCGGGATTTTTAAAGGTTTTGCTTCCATTCATCGTTTCGCGGTGCTGCTGATTCAAGGGTCTGCACTTGTGGAGCTTGGGTTTCTGATGAAGTTGGACTTGTAGACTCAATGAGCATGATAGATTATATTCCTTTTTGATCAGGTAAAACTGTATTTCTCTTTATTGATAATAACAAATAGGTGCAAACCTTTAGGAGACATGCTGATATATCTTTTTTCTAAAATCTAAATGCATCTGATTTTTCATGGCTTCTAATATTAATTCAACATACTTATGTAATGGAGGTCAACTGTTTAACTCTATTTTGAAATTATTAACATGTATTTTAGAACTAACCACAATTGTTTTTTTGGAGTACATATCGATATCTACTAGTCTTTACTCGGTACATATCAATATGTACAAGGTTTTCACAGTACATATCAATACCTACTAACTTTTTTCAGTATGTTTGTATATGTACTCTAATTTTTATAATGAATATAAAAAAAAAAAATTGGTGTGTGGTGTAAACAAGAAATTTTTAACCGAGTGACTAGTGTAGCCACTCATTAAAGACATACACAAATTCTGAAGATGTTTTTATATGGGGTTGCCTCAAAAGCAGCACCACAATCCTTGGATCAGTGTGTATACTATAGGTTGTGAAAGAAAGAGAAACGTATGTATATGTACAATGTATTTTTAATGTACTTTCATAAGAACATGTATATGGAATATAATGACTTATGTTTATCGTGAGCTGAAAAGCGG
Source organism: Papaver somniferum (assembly GCF_003573695.1). NCBI lineage: Eukaryota > Viridiplantae > Streptophyta > Magnoliopsida > Ranunculales > Papaveraceae > Papaver > Papaver somniferum. Next base: position 16,626,387 of record NW_020621603.1, on the reverse strand, counting down.
CGTTTCCTTGCATTGGGTTTCACTCAGTACATATCAATATGTACTGGGATTTCACTTAATGTTGTCCTCAACTTTTCACAGTTCGGTTAATCTAATTTTTAGGAACATTGATGTGGATGACTAGCCTCTTGATATTCTGTTATTGATCTCTTATAGGTTAAGTAATCTAATATGTATGTTTTATTCCCATGTGTTCAGGCAGATTTGGCAGACAATTGGTCAAGAAATTTCTTTTCATGTTTGACAATCAGTATTAGGGATTTTACAGAATCATTTCTTTTAGGTTCAGGAATGTGAGTGAAGTCATTGAAGATTATAGAAAATATACAGGTGCAAAGAAGAAGACGACAAGAAACATCATTTGGATGGAGATGATTCTCGCATCTCAAAAGGGATGATATCTTTGTAAACACACCCAATTAATAGCTAAACCATACAATATTTTCATTGTATTGATTTTCTCGGAATTCTTAAGAGTTTTATATATATTTATATTACTGATTCCATCCCTGGTAGACACTAATGAAGTGAGTGTTATACAAAACAAGCTTGATCTTACTTGACAAGTACAGTTTCTCTGTTGGACATTATGACTGCGAACATTATTGTCGACAAAAAAGAAGTATATATTTATCCTAAAGGATGTTGTTTTCAAAACTAAGAATTCAATCAGAAAAAAAAATGATCTGAAAAAGAACTAAAATATTAATATTAATCTAACTTTCTTTCGGTTCTAGCTAAAAAAAATAAACACCAATCTTTAACATCAACTCTAATCATCAGCTTCTTCAACGACGTTAGTGCCCAAACCCTTGAGACCTTCTGCAAAAGTTTATGCTACAATTATAAGTGAGTAGAGCTCTTCCTTTGCATCTTCATCATCTTTCCTCTTGCGAGCAATGCGGATCCTAACTCTTCTTCACGAATATTGTTATGGGAAATGACTGCAAAACATACTACAAATGATGAGAATATATTTACCGACAAAAACCCAATATATCATTAGACCTAAGTAACAAATCACAAGTACATGTATAATATGAATTTCTAGGTACATATCAGTATGTACTGATGGATATGTATTGTAAGACAGTTTTTTCATCAGTTGCACATCAATATATTCTTACATAAATTTGCAAAATAACATATACTGTGTACTTAATACATATGTATTAAAAAACGATGAAAATACATGACAAGAACCAAGATATTGATGGACCAAAGTGACAAAGCACAAGAATATTTTTACTTTTACTTTTGCAAGGTAATACATATTGATATATGTACCTAATACATATGTAATCTAAGTATCCATTAGTACCTATCAATATGTACCTATCAATTAATACATATCAATAGTCAGTTTTACAATCAGTACTTATCAATATGTACCGTCAGTACAGTATGTGTTTATACACTGATTTCCGCAAAGACTCTCAGTACATTTAAATATTTACTGGATTCTATTAATATATTTTAAATATCTACCTAAAGCTATTAGTGAACAAAACTCGCAGTACATCTAAATATGTACCTAAAGCTACATAAAGACCCACAATACATCTAAATATTGATATGTACTGTAACATATCCCACATGGATAAACTACCTTTTTACCTAAAGCATGTTTCTAGGTTGAATTAGTTGTTGATGTTGTTGATTGACAAGAATAAAAGTTTTCGTCTGAGAAAGTAGATGAAGTTTTCGTCCGAAAAAGAACAACTTCGAAAAAATAAAGAAGAAGAATGAGATATACGTACCACACGTGATTGTCGATGTCCTTTGTTGAGGTGTTCCACACTAGGTGAATGTTGAATTCTTCGATGTTTACTTCCTTTTCTCCATCTCCCTGATAGGTTTAAGAATGTAAGTCTCTTGTCCTCCAATGAAGTCTTACGGGTGGTCGAAATGATACTGAAAACATGTAAACAAGTTATTCACCTATTACATATCAATATCCACAGATAATAGTGTTTTTTTCAAACAGTATATACGATAATTGAAAGTAAACCAAAATCAAAAATAAAATGGCGTCCACAAAATTAACTAGGCTCTCTTGTACTGTCAACTAAGAATAAGTCTCCTGCGTTTTTATATCAATATGTACTAGGTGAATAACTAGGTATTTGACCTAGTAAATACTACCATATATTGTTGGATCTAAGTACTGGGTTCATTAGTACATATTAGTATGTACATTTTTACACTTTGCAGGGTAGTACATATAACTTCGTACCTACTTGATATCCAAATACATACCAATATGTATCTAAATCTCTCAAGTTACTACACCACATATCAACATGTTCTACTAGATATCCAACAATACATATATGTACCTAATCTCTCAAATCCTACAACACATGTCAATATGTCCTACTAGATATCCAATAGTACATATCAATATTTTGACACCAATTTAAATTGGAACGATTGAGTGAGAATAACTAGACGCACCTGATACCCGTAAGAAAGATGCCCACCATGTGGAAGGTCAAGTTCAATAATTCTCTCGCTGGGCTTCAACAATGCAGTGATATGTACCTAATAACTATGTAAGATAAAGTACCAACTGTACCTATCAATATGTATTGATTCTTATTCAAGCATAAAAGATGTTTTTCACATAGTACATGTCAATATGTACTGTTTCATAATATTACATGTCAATAAGTATTGGTTCATATCGTACAAATAACCTACATATCTAGATAGGAATATACACTACATAACAATATGTATATTGTCCACTGATATGTAATATCAATCATATTGCTACTTGACAAAGTAACACAATGCATCATTCATAACAAACACAACAATGCTACTCCCATAACAAAGTAACAGAATGCAAATATCACTACATATCATATTGATATGAATAGTATCACCATTTATGGGGGTCGAGGGGTCAGCGTCCCCTCGTTATTAAGAATTACTACATATTGATATTCAATAAATCACTACATATTCATAACAAACACAACAATGCTACTGCCATAATAATTAAGGAATTACTACATATTCATATTCAATAAATCACTACATATTGATAACAAACAGATCAATGCAAAAAATCACTACATATTAATATGTAATTCACTACATAATATTGATAACAAACACACCAATGCAAAAAATCACTGCATATTAATATGTATCACTACATATCATATCAAACACAACAAAACATAACAGATTTTCCACATGCAAAAGAATTTCTACATTTTGCAAATCTACCAACACTACATATTGGTATGTAGTCTAAAAGTTTGAATAGATGTTTACCTTTTTTCATTATTAAATTTGATTTCTTTCCTTTGGCTTCTTGTGAAGGAGTACCGTCGTTTTCATTCATTTTTGTTGATGAAGGAATATCAGATTCAAAAGCTGTTGTCATACTTCTCGTTGTTGGTAAATTTGCAGCGGGTTTTTCCTTGGTTTTTGTTGTTGATTAATTAACGACAGTTTTTCCTTCTGGTTTTTGCTGGTGAAGGAGTTTCTTCTACAATTACTTCTCTAATTGTTCGTTTAGTATCCCTTTTGGTAGCCATTTTCTCAGATTGAAAATTATTGGAACGGTTAGGGTTGCTGAAAATGGAGTTAGGGTTTGCTGAAGAAGATTGATTAGAGATTTTTGGTTTTTGTTTCCTATAATGATCGATTTTTAGTGATGATTAAGCATGGGTTTAGGTTGATTTTTGTTTTTGGTGTTGTTGATTGAGAAGAAGGAAAAAGTTCTCGTCTATAGATGAAAACAATGAAGAAGAAGATGCATTTCGTCTGAAAAATAAAGAAGAAGAACGGGGAATAAATGTACACACGTGAAGTGGTGAGGGCAGTCAAGTACTTTTAACTTTTAAAATGTTTTTTGGACCTCCGGATATTTTTTTTTTTTTTTGCAGCTGGACTACATAATAACCTGGATCGGGTTTAGTGGACTAAATAGAAAAATTCTCTATCTGAATACAACCAACAATGAACCTACACAGTTTGACCCGAGATCTAGTGAAAAAAGACTGCAGTTCCTCCCTTCCTGAAGTTAGAACCAAGTAGCATGAAATTTTATTCAATATCAGGCTAGGAATAAAAGATACACATCTTTTTGTTAAAAAAATACTAAGAGATAAACAGCTGGGAGGAAAAGATCCAGCCATCCGGAAAAGAGCAAAAAAAAAAAAAAGTGGGGAAAGAGCAAATACAAAATCTACCGGAAGGCGATCTGAATACCACCTTCTTCCACACACAGGCGACTATCCATAGGCGTATGAACCTTATCAGACAAATCCAAGCGGCTGATGGGCGTTGGATAGACTCATTAAGAGCAATGGGCCAAATTTTCGTCAACCACTTCACAGATCAATACTATACCCCAGATACAGTAATTAATATGAGTCTTTTCGACTGCATTCACCCAAGGTTAACGCAAGCCCATATGGAAAGGCTCACAGTAAATGTGTCTACATCGGAAATCAAAGAGTCCCTGGATTCCATCGGAGCAGATAAGGCTCCGGGCCCAGACGGATTCACAAGTAAGTTTTTCAGTTTTCTATGGGAAACCATAGGCCCACAAATTGTTAATATGGTCCGTCATTTCTTCCAGCAAAACTACCTACAAGACCCAATAAATCACACTCATATCACCCTCATTCCAAAAATTCAAAACCCAACCACCCCTTCCCACTTCCGCCCAATTGGGCTTTGTAATGTAGTCTACAAAATCATCTCAAAAATACTGGTAAACCGTCTGCGGCCAATCATGGAGTTCATCATAAGCACATTTCAGAGTGCTTTCATACCTAAACGCTCCATATATACATGACAATACTGTAATTGCGGCTGAATTATTCCACGTGATAAGAACAACACCACCAACTAAACACCCAAAAATTGCATTAAAGTTGGATATACACAAGGCTTATGATTCACTAGACTGGAAATTCATCGAACATGCTTTGAGGAAACTTGGATTCCCAGACAACTTTATAAAATGGGTAATGACGTGCATCACCACGATGGCATATTCGGTCAAATTTAACGGAGTAGCATATGGACACATCCAACCAACAAGGGGCAAATGCCAGGGAGATCCGCTATCACCTTATATTCTCATCCTCTGTGCAGAAATCTTGTCCACTAATCTGGAGCAGTTGCAACAAGAGAAGAAAATTAAAGGACTGAAACCATCGGTAAAAGGTAACCCCATTCATCATTTACTATATGTTGATGACCTTCTCATCTCTTGTATTGCGGAACCACAAACGTGCGTATACATCAAGGAGGTACTTCATCGATACTCGTCATCGGCAGGCCAACTTATCAACAAGGATAAGTCACAAGTCATACATCACCCAAGACTGATACCAGAAGAGGTGCAGACACTGGAAAGTTTGTTTGAAATACCAACAACGTCAGAACCACCGACGTACCTTGGAATATGATTCAAAAAGGGTAGAGCTACGACCAATATGTTCACGGATTTACTCAATCGCATGGAACGCAAAGCTAGAGGATGGATCACCAAGTGTGTAAATCAAGCAGGCAGATTATTGTTAATCAAAACGTCTCTCCAGCCAACAACAAACCATGTAATGCAAACACAGCTACTTCCGGCCAACGTCCACGAGAAAATGGACCAAACTGTGAGGATTTTTTTCTGGGGCCATAACAAGCATGAAAGGAAACTACACCCGATCGGTTGGAAGAGACTAGCTAAACCAAAACACTTAGGTGGTACAGGCATCCGACCAAGAAAGCAACACAATCAAGCTCTACTGATGAAGAAGGTTTGGCAAGTACACGGAGATGATAAATCAATTTGGGCCACCATGAGCAGAACCAAATACCTAAAAGGCCACAAGCTACTATCAGGGCCCATACAAAAACCAAAACCATCGGTGAGCCCTCTTTGGAAGAATTTAACTAATCAAGCTTCTTTTTTGCAGGAAAACAGTTTCTCAAAAATTGAGAATGGCCAAAACACATCAATCTTACAGAACTGGATACCACACCAAACCACCCATCTCATCCACCCACCATATCCACACATCCAGGTATCCACCTTCGTAGACAATGAAACCAATACTTGGAATCTTCACCTACTTCACGACATGTTCGACACCAACACAGTACAACACATCAGCAACATTCACTTACCACAAAATCCAGTTCAAGACACCATCATTTGGCCACACTCAAAAAATGGAGAATACACTTGCAAATCGAGGTACAACTTCCTCATCAACCAGTAGCAAACCAAGCCCAATAGCAACCAAAACACCCTACCAAAACAAATACCCAATCAAAACCAAATCCCGATAACAACCAATTCCACACCACAACACTCCACACCAAACACTAATACCACCACACCATACACCAGAATCAACCCAACATTTTTCAATACCATTTGGAAACTAAATTTCCCATCAAAAATCAGGATTTTCATATGGAAAGCTATTCTTGAAGGACTTCCGACCTTCAATACCCTAGCACAGAGACACATCACCAATACCATCACTTGTCCCCAATGCAACACCGTACCGAAAACATCAACACATATTCTTTTCCAATGCGATGTAGCTTTACAAGTGTGGCAACTGTCACGGACCAGCATCATCAACCAAACACCACAAACCCTACAAACCAAACGAACAACCCAAGAAACCAAAAACCCACTTCAATACAAACAGCTATAGGCGACAACATCCCACATTCAACAAAGACCATTTACCGCTTTACAATGTGGCACCTATGGTTAGATAGAAATCAAGCAGTCTATCAACGGCAAACTCAAACACCGACTCAAATAACTCAGGTTATCAACGTAATGTTAAAAGAATACGTATGGGCACAATCACACACACTGCCAGTACTACCAGATCTACCGCAAAGAACTCAACAACCAACAAATCGCGGAACAAAAACTATAATGGTAGGATGGGAAGCACCGACGGAAAACTGGATTAAAATCAATACAGATGGAGCAACTAAAGGATGTCCAGGACCAGCAGGAGCAGGAATAATTTGCAGGAACGACAAGGGAGAGATACTCATGGCAATGGAATCACCACTAGGTATTACAACATCAATAATGGCGGAAACATGGGGATTACTATTAGCAACAAGAATTGCAGTACAACAACAGTGAACCAAGGTCAGATTCGAAATGGATTCAAAAGCAGTAATACAATTACAAAAACAGCAGACACACAATCAACCATGGTACATTCAAGGAATGCTAACAGAAATCAAAAGCCTTATGCAACAAATCCCGCAGTCAGAGATCAACCATGCCTATAGGGAAACAAACCAAGCAGCAGATGAACTTGCAAATGAAGCAGTGAGATATCAGGCGCAACACCCAAACTGCCATACAACACAGGTTTGGCAACATGTATGCCCTACCTTTCTTTTAAACATTATACAAGCAGACGCTAGGGGAACCAAATTCCCCAGAACTGTAAACACTTCCTGAGTTTAATGAATCGGTCACTTTATTCAAAAAAAAAAAGAAAAAAGATACAGTGTGTGTTGCTATCTTCCTTGCTCCTAGGAGGGAGATACAGCCGGTACAAATTTCAACTCCAAAGGTCTCAAAACTCCCTGTATTGAACTTTTAAAGATGAAATAACTGCCCCAGATGCTGCTTCTGATAAAGCTTGACGAAATGTTGAACGCTCCATTTCTGTTACGGCTGTTGATGGAATCAGTATAATGCTTTCTTTGGCCCACTCAAGTGCCTTCATCCAGAAGGCCCTCGTCAAGTGCTTCAAGGATAGCAAGGAAATACAGTGATGATCTTTGGAGTCCATTATTTGAACAACTAATGGTTTCTAATCTCATAAGAGATGGTTTCGTTGACTCATGGAATGTGATTCTATATTAACAGATTACCACTGAACCAACAGGGATTTTTTTTTTTTGTTGCTTTTGTTGGGATCCTAGTCCCACATTGATTAGATGGGGCTTAATTGCTAGTTTATAAGTCAATGGGTTCCCTCTTCTAGTCAACCGGTTTTCGAGTTGAGTTCTACCCATGGGCTTATGACGAGTTTAGGGTCGGTACCCTAACACTTGGTATCAGAGCCAACCACCACGACCCAAGCCCGCTCCACGGAAGGGATGACCTATAGGCTAGATTAAAGTGTTGGGGCATTTATGTATGGGCGTAGTTGTCACCCCCATTGAATACTGATAGGGGAGCGAAGTCCCCATAAGAAAAAGGGCTACCTTCGGATCAGTGTCGATAGAGTGGGCCAACGAGGACGTTGGGTCTGAAAGCGTGGTGGGATGTTGGGATCCTAGTCCCACATTGGTTAGATGGGTCTTAATTGGTACTTTATAAGTCAATGAGTTCCCTCTTCTAGTCAACCGATTTTCGAGCTGAGTTCTACCCATGGGCTTATGACGAGTTTAGGGTCGGTACCCTAACAGTTTTTTTTGCTGAATTTCTAAAGTCCTCTTAGTAAGCAACTAAATTAGCAAACAAATGCATTAAGCTTCTCTATGGATGTCTCAAAAATAACAAAGAAATGTAAAATCCACATTACCTAGAGTCACACCGCTGCCAAGAAGTACAAGCAGTGTCCCAATATTCGAGAGAAATATGTGGCTGTGTGATAAAAATGAGGATATCAAAATTCTAGAGAGACTTGGACCTCGAGGAACTACAATAATATATCCTTGATAGATTTGGAGTACTGTTCTCCTCGCCTAGAGTTTGCAAGGTCAAAGACATCTGATAAAATTGTCAAAAGAAAACATTAATGGAAGTGAGTGTACAAAATGTTTAATTTAAACACTCAAAAAGGAAATGATACCTGTGTTGTATTGTGATCCCTATCATCGCACAATCAACTAAAGGTGGAAATACAACTGATGCATCAAGACGCCAACAGAAAAACAGTCATCAGCTATGTCTGGTCGGGTTGTAAAGTCCTACAATAGAGATTTGCGACAGAGTCATGGCCAGATATATCAAAACAATAGTAAAAGGTGCTGCAAATTATCAATCAGTCGATCTATAAATGGTGCAATGAACACCAATCATATTTACCTCAAATTTAGCCAGATGATGTGTTGTATGGCTGAAAAGTGCTGCAATCAAACTTCGGAGATAGTCTGCACAAGACAGGTCAGAACCAAATATCTGCCATCCAAGAAAAACACAATTAGACAAGTGATTGTGTACACATATATCTCACTATCGGACACGTGTATACAGAAAGGTACGTGGAAAGCATGCAAGCCAAGACATCAAAACACGATGCGTCGCGAAGCATCAAATAAACCCCTAGGAGTTGCTTTATCTCATCCCCAGAAGAGGAGCTAAGATCAACGGTGGAGAGAAAGTCAGCTGACACGGACTGACAGGGGCAGAAGACACTTGTCTGACACGAGCAGACCCCTCAACCACCCGCATTAAACACTCTGAGCAGTGCACGTGTCGACCGACCTATGGAACGAGCGAAGATGCCTCCGCGGGATCGAGGGGGAAACGCAGACCTCTGCGTGATGGACACAAGACACTAGAAGATAAGGTTCCAACGGTCTTCAGAGATGGGTCCCACGTTCCTACCTTATAAATACCCAATCTCCACAAAGGGGGAGGGGGATCGAAAAAAGATCAGGAGAGAGAGAGAGAATAGCAAAGGTAAGGAATCCCATAGTGGAGAGAAATATGTAAACCCCAAGTCATTCAACTATTCGTGTAACCGTGAATAATATAGTAGAACAACAAACCCCGTGGATGTAGGCCTTAGTGCTGAACCACGTAAACCTTGGTCTTATTTACATTTCAGCACTTTACATTCATTTAGTTCCGCATGCATTTGCTTATATATGTTGCTTTCCTTTTATATTTGTACCCCATGCATAATCGCTACGCACGGGGAAGTTGGAGGAGGCCATGATAAACCCGTGGGTTTTGAGCCAATGAACCCACATCAGGGTATCATCATCGTAATCTCTTTAGACTTTAACAATTGATTGCGGGCATTCGGACCCCGCGTAGTTCGTGTGTCCACAATTTGGCGCTAGAAACAGGGACTTCGTCCCGGTAAAAGATTTATCTTGTCCTGTGATTTCATTCTAATTTGGCATACGATTGCTCCGATTTTATCAGCTCTGACTGTATAGATCATTCGTCAACAGTATTATATTCAAAAACCCACCTTTTGCCTTCGATAAGAGTTAGTGTTCCAAGCATGGGTTATTGTCCTAATCCGTCGGATTTACAATTTTCATAGTTTTTTTTATATACTAAAGATCGCCTTTAATAAACCCGCTTTTGAAAAATTGTATTTCGACAACTAACCCGCTTCACGCGGATATTCCCGTTTCTGTTTGAATAAATTTATACAGAGAACGTGCTGTGAGTAAAGAAGGCGAGTTTACGCTAGATTTCGTCAACAAAAAGGCACGTGATGGAGAAGACGCAGGAAGCAGGAAAATCCAAAGCTTTGTCAAAAGAAACACCCCGGACAACCCCGATCATCACCCGAAGCAAGCAGAAAGGAGATAAAACTAAAATGACCAATCGAAGGCAGGATACCACTGAAATCACTTCACCCATGAACGCTAATTCTGTTGCAATGGCGGCTCTCAGAGCAGCAACGATAAAATACGGGGAAGCCGCGGTAGTCCCGAAGGCTGCGGAGGCTAGCAATACCTTCGCCATGAGTCAACTTAACCAACCAAGGGAAAGGGTGGATGAATCCAAAACATTCCAACCCGCGCATCTGCTAACCTTTGGAATGCCGCTAACAAATAACCAGAATCAAACCATACCGGCGGCTCGGGCACCGCAGAGGGGCGCTCACTCCAATTTGGAAACACAAGCAACAGAAGTTGAACCCCTGCCACCTTTAGTACAAACCATGGAGGAGGGCGGCGCCACGGCTGTAGCGGCACGTGCGGGGACTCCCAATCAGGGGTCCAACCAATCACACCAACTAATGGCTGAGCTCGAGGAACTGAGAAGGAACCAACAGGTTTACGCAGAAGCTGTAGCACTTTTGGCCAGAGAAAATCAAGATTTAAAGGAGCGGATTGCTCTAAGCACAAAGACCAACCAACAACTTGATGAAGCAAGCTCCAAAGCACCAGAGCCAAACCAAGACTGCAGAGTCGTCCTAGCGACTAATGAAGACGCGACAAGGAGACATAGCGTATCCGACCCGGATTATGACGATGGAGAATCAAACGGAAATGATCTGAAGAATTTAGAACACCAACGCGCAATGGAGGAACTGCGAGATGAGATGATGGCAGAGATCAGGCAATTGAAAAATAAACAAGGAGGGGGAAGGTTAGAAGAGGTTATGAGAGAAGCTAACTCCACGCCCCTGACGCATCGCTTGGCCAACACCCCTATTCCCCTGAAATGCCCTGTCCCGACGTTCGAATGCTATGATGGGTCCAGCGACCTTGCTGCACATGTTCGGTACTACAACCGCGTCCTAGCGAGATGGGGACAGAACGACGCCGTACTCTGTAGATACTTCCCGTCAAGTTTGAAGGGATCGGCGTTATCATGGTTTGATAATCTGCCACCAAACTCCATACACTCATACGACCAACTGGCAGAGAAATTCCTAAGAACATACATGTACAACAAGACTGTAAACACTGGGATGGATAAGCTTTTTTCACTAGCAATCGGCTACAAGGAAACCACGAGGGAATACACAAACAGATGGCATAGGATCTGCCAAGCCATAGGAAGCGTGGACCCAGTGGTAAGCATCAATTGCTATAAGTGGGGCTTGGACCGAATGAGTCCCCTATTTGTTGAAATTCACGGGAGCGTGCCCAAGACAGAAGGCGATCTCCGAATAATTATCGAGAAGCACGCTCGACTTGAAGAAATTCAACGGGAAAACCCGAGGGCATATCCGCAGAGGTCTCACCGCACCAATTCAGCAGAACAAACCAATGGGGCCAAAAGGGGTTCCTCAGATGAGAGACCTCACGAAGATAGAAAGGAACGGAGGGATGAACGAAGAACAGGCGACCGAAAATTCGAAGACCAAGTTTACACGAAACTCAACGCTAGCTATGCTCGTATCCTGCGGGAGATCAAAGGGAGGGAAAACTTAGAATGGCCATGGTCTAAGGGAAAGCAGCCCCCAAGATCCGAGAAGTCTAAAGATTACTGTGAGTATCACTGTTTCAACGGACACCAGACCGAAAAATACAAGAACCTTAAAATAATGATCCAAAAATTAATTGATGCGGGAGAGCTCAAACATTACATACGGAAGGAGGTTACCGAGGACAGATCCAAACGAACCAAACCAGTCCAACTTCCGGAAGAAAACCGAACAATCAACACCATCTCGTGTTCCGAAGCCACAGGACCCTCGCTCACAGCACAGATTGGAAAAAGGTTACGGAAGCAATTCGAAGATCGCTGCGAGTTATATAAGGTCGATGGGATAACAGTGGACGAACATGAAAAATGGATGGAATTACCTGTCATCTTCGATGCCGAGGATATCGAAGAAGATATGGAAGACCATAACGATCCCTTGGTCCTGACATTACCAATAGCGGGATGTAACCTCAAAAAGATCCTCATAGACGGGGGAAGCTCTGTGAATGTCCTATTCTATGACGCATTCAAGCGGATGAAGCTCCATGATGAACAATTGATGACCTCTTATCACACCATCTACGGATTCAATGGAGCGGCCACGAAGCCCTTGGGAGACATTGTGTTACAGGTTAACGCAGGGCCCATGAAACTGGATACCCGATTCAGTGTGGTGGATACCCCTTCCCCCTACAACGCCATTATTGGACGACAGTGGGTACACAAGCTCAAAGGAGTGGCGGCAACATACCACCAGTACCTAAGATTTCCAACACCTGAGGGAATTATGGAGATCAAGGGAGATCGAATCGCTACACGAGAATGCCAGGCCACTCAGGATCATATCAACAACGAGCAAGAAGAACAGCGAAAAATCCGAAGAGTAAGAAATCAAGAAACCACGCAAGAGAAAGCCGTAGAACTATTCCTTAAGGAAACCACAGGAAAAGGCTTGATGATACAGGGTAATGTCCGAGGCTCGGAAACAAGTACCTCAACAATCAACAAAGAGCAGAAACACGCCAAATAGCAATTAAAGAGCGCCCCAGTCCTCGGAAACCCAAGGCCTATGTTCACACCCGTGGAACCCACTAAGGAAATCAACATAGGAACGGAAGAAGACCCAAAGAGGGTCAAAATCGAAAACATCAGAGGAGAGAGAGAGAGAGAGAATAGCAAAGGTAAGGAATCCCATAGTGGAGAGAAATATGTAAACCCCAAGTCATTCAAACTATTCGTGTAACCGTGAATAATATAGCAGAACAACAAACCCCGTGGACGTAGGCCTTAGTGCTGAACCACGTAAACCTTGGTCTTATTTACATTTCAGCACTTTGCATTTATTTAGTTCCGCATGCATTTGCTTATATATGTTGTTTTCCTTTTATATTTGTACCCCATGCATAATCGCTACGCATGGGGAAGTTGGAGGAGGCCATGATAAACCCGTGGGTTTTGAGCCAATGAACCCACATCCGGGTATCATCATCGTAATCTCTTTAGACTTTAACAATTGATTGCGGGCATTCGGACCCCGCGTAGTTCGTGTGTCCACAATTTGGCGCTAGAAACAGGGACTTCGTCCCGGTAAAAGATTTATCTTGTCCTGTGATTTCATTCTAATTTGGCATACGATTGCTCCGATTTTATCAGCTCTGACTGTATAGATCATTCGTCAACAGTATTATATTCAAAAACCCACCTTTTGCCTTCGATAAGAGTTAGTGTTCCAAGCATGGGTTATTGTCCTAATCCGTCGGATTTACAATTTTCATAGTTTTTTTTTTATATACTAAAGATCGCCTTTAATAAACCCGCTTTTGAAAAATTGTATTTCGACAACTAACCCGCTTCACGCGGATATTCCCGTTTCTGTTTGAATAAATTTATACAGAGAGAACGTGTTGTGAGTAAAGAAGGCGAGTTTACGCTAGATTTCGTCAACAAAAAGGCACGTGATGGAGAAGACGCAGGAAGCAGGAAAATCCAAAGCTTTGTCAAAAGAAACACCCCGGACAACCCCGATCATCACCCGAAGCAAGCAGAAAGGAGATAAAACTAAAATGACCAATCGAAGGCAGGATACCACTGAAATCACTTCACCCATGAACGCTAATTCTGTTGCAATGGCGGCTCTCAGAGCAGCAACGATAAAATACGGGGAAGCCGCGGTAGTCCCGAAGGCTGCGGAGGCTAGCAATACCTTCGCCATGAGTCAACTTAACCAACCAAGGGAAAGGGTGGATGAATCCAGAACATTCCAACCCGCGCATCTGCTAACCTTTGGAATGCCGCTAACAAATAACCAGAATCAAACCATACCGGAGGCTCGGGCACCGCAGAGGGGCGCTCACTCCAATTTGGAAACACCAGCAACAGAAGTTGAACCCCTGCCACCTTTAGTACAGACCATGGAGGAGGGCGGCGCCACGGCTATAGCGGCACGTGCGGGGACTCCCAATCAGGGGTCCAACCAATCACACCAACTAATGGCTGAGCTCGAGGAACTGAGAAGGAACCAACAGGTTTACGCAGAAGCTGTAGCACTTTTGGCCAGAGAAAATCAAGATTTAAAGGAGCGGATTGCTCTAAGCACAAAGACCAACCAACAACTTGATGAAGCAAGCTCCAAAGCACCAGAGCCAAACCAAGACTGCAGAGTCGTCCTAGCGACTAATGAAGACGCGACAAGGAGACATAGCGTATCCGACCCGGATTATGACGATGGAGAATCAAACGGAAATGATCTGAAGAATTTAGAACACCAACGCGCAATGGAGGAACTGCGAGATGAGATGATGGCAGAGATCAGGCAATTGAAAAATAAACAAGGAGGGGGAAGGTTAGAAGAGGTTATGAGAGAAGCTAACTTCACGCCCCTGACGCATCGCTTGGCCAACACCCCTATTCCCCTGAAATGCCCTGTCCCGACGTTCGAATGCTATGATGGGTCCAGCGACCCTGCTGCACATGTTCGGTACTACAACCGCGTCCTAGCGAGATGGGGACAGAACGACGCCGTACTCTGTAGATACTTCCCGTCAAGTTTGAAGGGATCGGCGTTATCATGGTTTGATAATCTGCCACCAAACTCCATACACTCATACGACCAACTGGCAGAGAAATTCTTAAGAACATACATGTACAACAAGACTGTAAACACTGGGATGGATAAGCTTTTTTCACTAGCAATCGGCTACAAGGAAACCACGAGGGAATACACAAACAGATGGCATAGGATCTGCCAAGCCATAGGAAGCGTGGACCCAGTGGTAAGCATCAATTGCTATAAGTGGGGCTTGGACTGAATGAGTCCCCTATTTGTTGAAATTCACGGGAGCGTGCCCAAGACAGAAGGCGATCTCCGAATAATTATCGAGAAGCACGCTCGACTTGAAGAAATTCAACGGGAAAACCCGAGGGAATATCCGCAGAGGTCTCACCGCACCAATTCAGCAGAACAAACCAATGGGGCCAAAAGGGGTTCCTCAGATGAGAGACCTCACGAAGATAGAAAGGAACGGAGGGATGAACGAAGAACAGGCGACCGAAAATTCGAAGACCAAGTTTACACGAAACTCAACGCTAGCTATGCTCGTATCTTGCGGGAGATCAAAGGGAGGGAAAACTTAGAATGGCCATGGTCTAAGGGAAAGCAGCCCCCAAGATCCGAGAAGTCTAAAGATTACTGTGAGTATCACTGTTTCAACGGACACCAGACCGAAAAATGCAAGAACCTTAAAATAATGATCCAAAAATTAATTTATGCGGGAGAGCTCAAACATTACATACGGAAGGAGGTTACCGAGGACAGATCCAAACGAACCAAACCAGTCCAACTTCCGGAAGAAAACCGAACAATCAACACCATCTCGTGTTCCGAAGCCACAGGACCCTCGCTCACAGCACAGATTGGAAAAAGGTTACGGAAGCAATTCGAAGATCGCTGCGAGTTATATAAGGTCGATGGGATAACAGTGGACGAACATGAAAAATGGATGGAATTACCTGTCATCTTCGATGCCGAGGATATCGAAGAAGATATGGAAGACCATAACGATCCCTTGGTCCTGACATTACCAATAGCGGGATGTAACCTCAAAAAGATCCTCATAGACGGGGGAAGCTCTGTGAATGTCCTATTCTATGACGCATTCAAGCGGATGAAGCTCCACGATGAACAGTTGATGACCTCTTATCACACCATCTACGGATTCAATGGAGCGGCCACGAAGCCCTTGGGAGACATTGTGTTACAGGTTAACGCAGGGCCCATGAAACTGGATACCCGATTCAGTGTGGTGGATACCCCTTCCCCCTACAACGCCATTATTGGACGACAGTGGGTACACAAGCTCAAAGGAGTTGCGGCAACATACCACCAGTACCTCAGATTTCCAACACCTGAGGGAATTATGGAGATCAAGGGAGATCGAATCGCTACACGAGAATGCCAGGCCACTCAGGATCATATCAACAACGAGCAAGAAGAACAGCGAAAAATCCGAAGAGTAAGAAATCAAGAAACCACGCAAGAGAAAGCCGTAGAACTATTCCTTAAGGAAACCACAGGAAAAGGCTTGACGAAAGAGGGTAATGTCCGAGGCTCGGAAACAAGTACCTCAACAATCAACAAAGAGCAGAAACACGCCAAATAGCAATTAAAGAGCGCCCCAGTCCTCGGAAACCCAAGGCCTATGTTCACACCCGTGGAACCCACTAAGGAAATCAACATAGGAACGGAAGAAGACCCGAAGAGGGTCAAAGTCGGGACCATCATGGGCGAAGGGAGAGAACATTCCTTAACCAAATTACTTAAGGAATATGCGGATGTGTTCGCCTGGAAGTTAGGAGATATGCCAGGGATCGACCCAAAAGTAATCCAACATGAACTACGCATCAAACAGGGCACACCCCCGTTCAGGCAGAAAATACGAAAAGTGGCTCCAGAATATCATGAGGCGGTAGAAACAGAACTTCGGAAGCTACTAGACGCAGGATTTATCAAGGAAGTCAAGTATCCTACCTGGATATCCAACATGGTCATTGTTCCTAAGAAAAATGGAGGGGTTAGAATATGCATCGACTTTACTAATCTCAACAAGGCGTGTCCAAAGGACAGCTATCCCCTGCCGAGCATAGATCAACTGGTTGAAGCAGTTGAAGGGTACGAGGAGCTGTCGTTTATGGACGGATACTCTGGTTACAACCAAGTAGCCCTGGAAGAAGAAGATCAGCAACACACAGCATTCTATACACCACATGGCCTTCATTGCTATACCAGAATGCCTTTCGGGCTCCGAAACGCAGGGGCAACATACCAAAGGATGGTCGATGCTATCTTCAAACCATGGATTTGAGGAACCCTAGAAGTCTACGTGGACGACATGCTCGTCAAAAACAAGCTGCGTAAAAATCACCACCAGGACCTGAGGAATATTTTCAATGCAATGAGATAGCATCACATGAAAGTAAATCCGGAGAAATGTACCTTCGGTGTCACCTCGGGGAAGTTCCTCGGTTATCTGGTGACGAAAAGGGGCATCGAGGTAGACCCAGCTAAGATTCAAGCCATAGTAGAGATGCCGTCACCAAAGAATCTAAAGGAAGTGCAGAAGCTCAATGGGTCCATAGCAGCGTTAGGCAGATTTATTGCACGGTCTTCTGACAAGTGCAAACATTTCTTCAATATTCTTAAGAAAGGGAGCAGGTTCGAATGGACCGCCGATTGCGAGGAAGCATTCCAAAAGATCAAAGAACATCTAGCTTCGATCCCTATCCTGCAGAAACCTGACCCTGACGAAGTTTTGGCACTGTACATAGCAGCAACGGAGGACGCAGTCAGCGCGGTATTAGTCAAAACCAATACAAAGATAGAACAGCCTATCTATTACGTCAGCAAGACACTCAATCCCGCGGAAAGAAATTATACTAAGATTGAACAACTCATCCTCGCACTGGTATGGGATACCCAAAAACTGAGAACCTACTTCCTAACTCACTTCGTCAGGGTACCATGCAGAGCACCATTGGAAGCAGTCCTCAAAAGCACAGGAAAAGTGGGCCGAATAGCCAAATGGAACACCCATCTGGACCAATTCAACATCATTCATGAAATTCAACATTCTCAGAAGTCCCAAGTTCTGGCAGATTTCTTAGCAGACCTCCCTCTAGACAACGACGAAGAGATCAAGGGAATACCAGAAGCCGAGGAAGCAATCAAGGATCCAATGGATATCCTCGAACCTACGAGTCATAGACAATGGGAAGTCTTCGTCGACGGATCTAAAAATAAGGAAGGGGCAGGAATAGGTATTGTCATCATCACCCCAACTGGAGAAAGGATCATACAGGCACTTAGATTGGAATTCAAAGAGCATACCAATAACATTGTTGAATACGAAGCTGTCATACATGCCCTACGTATAATAATAGAGATGGGGGTAACCGATGTAAGGATGACAAGTGATTCGCAGCTGGTCATACGGCAAATCGCGCTCGAATATAATGTGTACGATGACACCCTTTCAGCTTACATGGCATTGGTCCAAACATTGGCTTCACAAATCCCGAACATTAAGTTCCGGCACTTATGCAGAAGGGACCTCAGGCATGCGGATGCCCTAGCATACATATCATCCATGTTGAGGGATAAAAATGCCGAAGGTATTAAAATAGCAAGGGTATACGAGCCTTCGATTGCATCTCAATTCTCCTTCGCTACCAATCAAGATACGATGGAAGAATATATTGAAGACCAAGTAGGAGAAGACATCCATAACGACTTTGATGAAGAAATCTTGTCAAAAGCAAATCAAGACGAAGATTTCAGCAATGAAGATGACTGGAGGGTGACAATACATGCATTCCTCGACAAAGGAAGCCTACCTGCGGATCGGAAGCAAGCTAGAAAGACGCTCTCCAAAGTGGGAAGATACGATCTTCGGGACGGGGTCCTATATAGAAAATCTTTCCTCGGACCATTACTACGCTGCTTATCCCGAAAAGAAGGGCATCGAATTCTAACGGATATCCATTATGGTGACGCAGGGAATCATAGCGGTATGAGATCACTAGATGACAAGGCAAAAACGCAAGGATATTACTGGCCGACCATGATACAAGATGCTGCGAGGATGTCCCGACGATGCGAAGAATGTCAGCGCTTCGCGAAAAAAATCCACGTGCCGGCAACATTGTTAAACTCTGTCGATAGCCCGTGGCCATTTGCAAAATGGGGAGTAGACATCGTCGGGCCTTTCATCAAAGGATCCAGGAAGAGACGATTTTTGATAGTAGCCACGGACTACTTCAGTAAATGGGTGGAGGCTAAGGCCTTGGCCAGGATCAGAGACGCGGATGTGTTCACTTTCATATTCCAGAACATCATTTGCAGATTTGGTATACCTGCTGAAATTGTGTCTGATAACGGCAAGCAATTACAGGGAAAAAATATAGACATGCTCTTCGACACCTTTAAAATAAGAAAGAACAAGTCCACCCCCTTATACCCTCAAAGCAACGGACAAGCGGAAGCTACCAACAAGACCCTCGCCCTTATACTCAAAAAACAATTAGACGAGCATAAGGGAAGATGGTGCGAACAACTGCACAATGTCTTGTGGGCATACAGGACAACACGAAGGTCCGCTACCGGGGAATCCCCGTTTCTTCTTACTTATGGAGCTGAAGCAGTCATACCTACAGAAATCCTCATGCCAACCACGAAGACTGAAGCCTGGGAGAAAAACCTAACAACAGATATGATGTTAGAAAGGTTGGACGACTTGGAGGGAAGAAGGGAAGTAGCATTGCAAAAGATGGAAAATTATCAACAAAGACTAGCAAGGGAGTACAACAAAAAGGTAAAGCTACGAAATTTTGTAGAGGGACAGTATGTGTTGAGAACAATCCCACGATATCAGCAAGAAAAGAAATGGGGAAAGTTAGCACCTACATGGGGAGGACCGTTTATGATCCACGACATTGCGGGTAACGGTTCTTACTACCTTCGTAATCTAAAAGGCGAGGTCCTCCGGCATCCTTGGAACGCTAAATGGCTCAAACCATACTTCCCATAGAAGCAACGCAGATTTGAATCTGCTGGGAATATACCAGAAGAAGAAAGGAGCCTCCCCGCCCAACATGTTTCTATCTCTGGAAGAGGAATTGCAGACCTCAACTTATCAATTAAACAAGCTTTCAAATTATCAAGTCTGTGGAATCTACCTACAATATTGGGGAAAGTAGTTAATCTACAATCTCTCAGGGCTCCCCCATCAGTATCCATAAGTGTAGGACCAGGGGGAAGGCACCCAGCAGAAAGAGATACCCAACCAATCTTAAGGCAACGGGTCGACGGAATGGGTGCGTACATATTTTACGCCCCATATCCTAGAACGTTGCCCCGGCCCCCACCGTCTGGGAATCCTCTGGCCCAGGATTTGCCAGCGGGGTGACAGGTCTCAAGACGATCACGAAGGTACCTTCCTTTCGTATCGCACTCAAAAACACTTAACTTTTGTTTTGATTTTTCACAAACTTAAAATACAAAAACATTGTAGGTATATCAAGAAGAGTATTCATTTCATAAAGGGTGATTACAAGAAGTGAACGGCCAAAGCCAAGTATACACAATCAAAAAACATTCCTTTTACATCGTTACAAAAAGCACAATCATGCCGCGGACCCTACAGAACGCTGCCATCTCTACCTAGGTGGCGGTCCCGTCGTCAGGATTTTTCCGAAGACTTGATGGGACGCTCCCACCAGAAGAGGGGCCCGAGGAGCTGGGCAATGCAGCAGGAACGGGACGACGAGGGTAGTTCTTCACGAGACCATGTTCATTCCGTAGGCCAAGCTCTATCCTCTCCAGCATCTTGTTCGTCTCCTCAGCCAATTGACAACGAGCCTTATGTTTAATAACTGTTGTCCGCTGTTGGGCTTGGGATAATAACGAGGATAGCCGATTCACTTCTCTGGAAGCAGCACCAACGGCCTCCTCGCGGGTGGCTGCTAAATTCTTGAAGTGATTGGTTTGTTCCTCTTGCTGTGCTAAGGAAGATTGAGCCTTTTCAAGTTCTTCATTTGTGACGCGAAGGCGTTCCTCGAGCCCTGAAAAAGACAACACCACAGAGTTAGCGTAGAAAACAAACAAGATCACACTCGATGAATTGGGATTATACCTTCGACACAAGCCGAAGCCTCTTCATATTCATTAACAACCGCATCTCGCGCTTCATCAAGATGATCATATTCCGCGGATAATTTCTTATAGTCTAGTTGAAGGTTGGTGAGAGTAAATTGACAGGCATCTAATTCTACCTGCTTCATCGAGTCCACATGACGAAGGTGGTCGACCTCTTTATTTATCTCTGAGACCCCTTTGCTGAGTCTATACATGCACACTTCAAGATTCCTCTCTGACTCAGCAAGACGGGCTACATCGGCACGAGACGCGGAAAGAGCATTGCTGAGAGCATAGACTTCAGCACGAGCATCATCTCGTTCCCTGGCAAGACCAAGCATATTATCTTGGACCCCTGAAAGAGGAATGGGCCGCGCCGTCTGTAATTCTTCTTCCAATAGCTGAATCCTAGATTCCAACAAGGAAGTACGCTCGCGGGCTTCCCGCAGATTATCACTGGTCCACAGCAGTGTGCCATTAAATAAAGCACGATCATGGTTGTACAGATTTTGCATGTCGACCATCTGAACATGCCGCGCGCGCCATACTTCAGCCCGAGCATCCCATTTCCTAGCTGGTGGGTTTTGAAAACAACCTACAAACTGACCTGCAAGTGCACAGGGTCAGTTGTAGCTAGTGATGGGAAGAAAGGGTTTGTCCACAGGGACTTGGAGGGGGCTATTGAAGTTTCCTAGATAGTCTGAGCTAGTGACAGGCAGTGAACTAAAGAATGAAGGTACTAGGGTCTTTGAATCTACTTCTTGATCCTAAACTAAGGCAGATACTAATCAACCATGTTCTTGTTTCATCTCAGGGCAGATTGTAATGGATGATTTATCAACTAATTTTACTAGCATACCCCTAGCATCAGCTGTCTTTCTACAGCACAGCTGATCACAGGTTTGCTTGCACAACCACTTAATCTATCAACTCTAAGGCATTTGGGCTCAATCCTTCTAATGTACTGAATTTTTAACCATTATCACTTACTTACCCCTAGCATCAGCTGTCTTTCTACAGCACAGCTGATCACAGGTTTGCTTGTTCAAATGGATACTAGCAGTCCTAACTCATTTGTAGCACTACAAGAACAATGACAAATTACTAACTATCTTAACATAAAATCAAGAGTTTCATCTAAACCCTAGCACATGAAATTAAAACATGATAAACATAATTAACATTTGAAATTAACTGACTTCAAAACATGAACTGAAAAGAACTTGGAGGCACTGGATATTCCAGGCCCCTTGGGTGAAGCTCTGGCTAGCCCAGGCATGTCTTTAACACAACCCAACAATACATATTTATACCCACAGACCCAATTTCCCAAAACTACAAAATTAGGGTTCTTCCCCAAAAATCAGTTGAATTAGGGTTACCTAATTTTTTGAAATTGATCCTTGAAATCGTCGACCCATGCTTTGTAATTGCTCCCTGACCTCTTCTCATGCGCCAATTGCAACTCTAGGTTACCTAATTCATCAGTTTTTCACGCCTAGGGATTCAGGCAAAGAAGCGTGAAAAAGTGAGAAAATAGGTAACTAGAGGGCTAGGGGGGAGATGGGTTTTGGTTGTTGGTCGATAGGGTGATGATGGTGGCGGAACTAGGGTGGCTGTGGCAGGGAGAAGGTGGTGGCGACAGTTGCAGGGAGAGGTGGTTTTGCAGCAGGGTAAGGTGGAGAAGAAAGAGGTCGACTGAGTTTGGGGTAGGGGGCGTTTGGTAGAGGTGTAGGGTGTTTGGTACTGTAGTGTTGAGCGGTTTCAGCGAGGGATGACGTTTCGCGATCTGGTCTGTGGGATGTGACGATGGTAGGTGGATCCAACGGTGAGATGGGAGGCTGTGGGTAGCGACCGTCGGATGGAGGAATGCAACGAAAAGGACGGCCCAAGATGGAGATGGGCGTTGCGATGTAAAGCGGGAGCTTCGGAGTTTGATGTGCGATGATGGAGCGACCGTAGGATGCTGAAATGCTTCGATCTGACGG